>NC_091983.1:97094337-97694337 GCF_044704955.1 Pristiophorus japonicus | reverse complement strand
ATGGAAAGTGGTCCACATTGTCCAGGGCCGCGCCGTGGATCTTGATGACTGGGGGGCAGTGCTGTGTGGTGGGGTCAGGTTGGTGGAGGACTTTTATCTTACGGATGTTTAGCGTAAGGCCAATGCTTTCGTATGCCTTGGTGAAGATGTTGACAATGACTTGGAGTTCAGCCTTTGAATGTGTGCAGACGCAAGCGTCATCTGCGTACTGTAGCTCGATGACAGAGAATGGGACGGTCTTGTATCTGGCCTGGAGGACACGAAGGTTGAACAGGTTCCCACTGGTTCTATAGTTTAGTTCCACTCCAGCGGGGAGCTTGTTGAGTGTGAGGTGGAGCATTGCAGCGAGAAAGATCGAGAAGAGGGTTGGCGCGATGACGCAGCCCTGCTTGACCCCGGTCCGGATGTGGATTGGGTCTGTGATATGTTTCTGACAGCACACATTCAAGATTTTGCACTTAAACTTACAAATTCCCAATTTTGCACTACACTTATTCTTCCTAGTTGGTTATGTGGAGTTATCTCAGTATCATCTTGTGCTGCTGCTCAAATACTCGCACTGGCACAGATCAGGGGTTTATTGTACTAGCATATTGCCACTTCTGACCCACGGCATTGTACTGCACTTTCTTTGACATGCCAACACTGAACACACTGGTAAAATACGTTATAAGATTTGTACAGCAAATTCCATTTTGAGAAAGTGATTCAGAGTGAAGTGTAATGCAAAAAAACTAGTGGTTTTAAGAAATGAAACCAGGAAATGGATGTAGGCTGAGTAAGGGCACAAAGGTGACAACAAAGCTCTACTGACACCCACGTATGCCGGTAATCAAATAGCAGCTGTTTCCCAGCTCCAGTGCCAGATACGTGAACAGGTTATGCTGTAATGGAAGTGTTTCAGTGACTAAGCAAACATCTTGAGTCTCTAAGATAACAGCAACACAGGATGCTAATATCTGCAAAATTACTCAAATTGAAAATTTTCATCATCAGGAACATTACATTACCAGTGAGCTATGCTAAACATAGACTTTGCTTTTATTATTTTAAAAATGAAAATCAGATTTTGATTCCGGGCTCTTCACAGAGCCTGGTAAATGTGGAATATCCTGTAGCAGTAATGTTGTTTCTTGCTAAATTTTTGTTAGCAGTTAGGAAGCTTTTAAGATATATCTATCTATCTATAAAATTATACTGTTTACACTTTTGTTGCCTCTTCTGATCTTGGTGAAGATAAAAATGAACAAAAATATAAAATAGGCATTAGGAAAATGTACTGTTGGTCATGAGATATTTCCCTGTCACTTTTTGCGACTGATGCTGAAGCAAACAAGAAATCTTAGTCTTGGAAATTGTATATGGCCAAGAACTGGGCAGTGTTAAAGCAAAACGATGTTAAGCTAAGCCACCTCAAAATGGTCTAGGTACCATGCAGACTTTGTGCTCAACCCGCATTAACAGGATTATAGTCATGGGGGGCGAAATTGCCCTGTACCCCGACTGGGGGCAATAAACTGCTAGGGCTGAGATTCCTGCACATGGCACAGAAGTCCCGCCCCCGCCACTGAATTGGGCTTACTGCCCCTAAAGGAAGTAGAACGCAATCTCACATGCTCCACTTCCTTTAGGGGCGGGTCCCGGGGTGCTACTGGGGCGAGTACTGCAGCGCTATGTGGATGCTCTGCATAGCGCTGACACGCTTCAATACCCCACCCCTTCACTTAAAGGGGCGGGCCGCTGTGCACTCTGCACAGCCTCTGGTGGCCTTCACTAGGCCACCAGGGCAGCGTGGAACTGGACCTGCAGCCCGGCACCCAAAACGGAGTGCCGGGCTGCATGATGGCGTCCCGAACCACGCTAGGGATCAGATACCCGAGCCGACCCGAGAGTTGGCAACGCAATGAAAATGGCGGTGCGGGGCACTGGCAACCTGCCCTTTAACTTCCCCTTTAATGCGCCAGCCTCATGGGCTGTGGGGCAATTTCCCCCCGGGGTGGAAAAAGGTCATCGCACGGTGCTGAGGTGTTGCCGCACACAGCGATGACGCCATCATCGGTTCTGAGGTGGTCTGGGGCATTACCTGCAATGGCAGTGACTCCGCAAATTCCCAAGCAGTTTCCCAGGAGTCGATAGCGCCCTCCTCCCCCCACCCGGGCAAAGTGCCTTCCAGCCCATTAGCGTCTCCTGGAGGCGTTAATGGACCTCTTAAAATAGGGGCAATTTCTCCCCCATGATTTCAGTGCTAAAACTGCCGCTCCTCAGTTTGGGCAACAGGTGGACCAATATCGGGGCCAGTATAATTCACAGTCATGTGTGTTAGAGTTAGAGTCAGAGTTACAGTTAGAGTTGCCGGTCGTAAGCAATGGTAGCGCGTCCTAACAGGGAGAGAGCCAGGAGGCTCTCGGACGAAGCTCTGGAAGCACTCGTTATGGCCGTGGAGAGGAAGCAGGCTGTACTCTATCCCCAAACTGGCGGGAACCCCTGACCGAGGTGTATGAAAGAATGGGCCTTACATAAACATCCGTAAGACAAAGGTCCTCCACCAACCTGACCCCGCCACTCAGCACTGCACCCCCGGTCATCAAGATCAAGTGCAGCCCTGGACAACGTGGACCACTTTCCATACCTCGGGAGCCCATTATCAGCAAGGGCAGACATTGACAACGAGATTCAACATCACCTCCAGTGCACCTTCGGTTGCCTGAGGAAGTGAGTATTCGAAGATCAGGCCCTCAAATCTGGAACCAAGCTTATGGTCTACAGGGCTGTAGTGATACCCGCCCCCCTGTATGGCTCAGGGACATGGACCATATACAGTAGACACCTCAATCGCTGGCGAAATACCACCAGCAGTGCCTCCGCAAGATCCTGTAAATCCCCTGGGAGGATAGCCGTGTTCTCGATCAGGCCAATAACCCCATCATCGAAGCACTGACCACACTCGACCAGTTCCGTTGGGCGGGCCACATTGTCCGCATGCCCAACACAAGACTCCAAAAGCAAGCACTCTATTCAGAACTCCTACACGGCAAGCGAGTCCCAGGTGGGCAGAGGAAACATTTCAAGGACACCCTCAAAGTCTCCTTGATAAAATATAACATCTCCACTGACACCTGGGAGTCCCTGGCCAACGACCGCCCTGAGTGGAGAAAAAGCATCCAGGAGGGTGCTGAGCACCTCGAGTCTCGTCGCCGAGAGCATGCAGAAAACAAGCGCCAGGCAGCGGAAGGAGCATGCAGCAAACCAGACTCCCCACCCACCCTTTCCTTCAACCACTGTCTGTCCCACCTGTGACAGAGACTGTAATTCCCATATTGGACTGTTCAGTCACCTGAGAATTCACTTTTGGAGTGGAAGCAAGTCTTTCTCGATTTCGAGGGACTGATTATGATGTTAACTATGACAGCACAAGGTTCCTTACAGCTACTTGTTCACATGATCACATAAGGTGGTTGTTGTTCTGAGCACTTTAGTGGAGCTCACCTAATCTCACAATGCTCTTACTTACATATATCCCTTTGATATGTGTTTGCAGAAGAAGGGTGCACATTTGCAGCATTTGCAGATACCAGGGAGTCCCCAAAGCTACAATCCTATAAAGCAAGGGCTGTTGAATATAACAAGCATGGAACATAGGCCAGCAATACAGCATTTCGGTGTAACACATTGCAATCACTTGCCATGTCCTGCTATATTTCAAATGCTTTTTATTGCAAAAATTCAACAATTAAAAGATATTGGACTCTACTAAAAATTATACTGTAATGAACTAATTTGAAGATGTTTGTTTGTCATGTTCTGTGATGCCAGGATTTAGTGATCTTTGGGGAGGCAACATACCTGTGCAGATTAAACCACTGGTTTTGACAGTTCTATATATAACTTGCCGGCATTCCCACGGTTTTTGCCTCCCTCATTACGACTTTAAGTCTGAAGATTGAAAATGCCTTCAATAATTAATTTGGACAGCAGGTGAAATAGTGACTGTCAGTTATTTTAACTTCTTGTTAATTGCAACTGGATTTATTTAATCGGATGAAAAGAGTCAAGTGCTTTGCATGTCATTACTAGTTACTATTATCAAGCTGAACTTATGCCAAATCTTTGTGAGTACAGACAGTTGAATATGTTTCTGTTTGATCAGTGGTCACTTAGTTGCATAATTAATGTTTTGGAGACTGGGAATACTTTGACGGACTCTTCTCGATCCACAATTAATCTGGCACCACTGTGAAACAGCAAGACCAAGGGGCAAGTTGAAATGAGGAGTGCAGTTCTATTATGTATGGTAAATAGTGAGACTGAGCGTTGGAACTGCTAAGATGTATTTAGAATGTTATATGTACTACGATGGATTAAAATACTGTGGGTGCTACTCTCAGACCGTAGGGCCTAGGCAGTTGTGCGTCAATCTGTGAATAGAGGTGCTACACCGCAGTGGATGCTGCATATTTCAGCAGTATCTTAATTTACTGCAGGTGGTCACATCAATCAATCAGATGCTCAAATTTGCTACGAGGAGCAATATACTTGACCTATGCTGAAGAATGTGACATTGTACGCTGGAGGCAGTAAAGTGTACACACCTGTTTGTGTGACTCAGTATCACGATGTGGTGCATTTAGAAAGAACTTGTATTTATATAGTGCTTTTCATGACCTCAGGATGTCCCAAAGACATTTACAGCCAGTGAATTATTTTTCAAGTGTAGTCACTGTTGTAATTTACCGACTGAACCATCTGTGAATTTAGGAAAAAGACTTCTGGAAGTTCCCAGTCACAAAGAGTCGATCGACATCGGTGTAACTTTATATCTGTAGTCAACTAAAGGGAGTTCCCTAATTCTTCCTCATACCTGGAGGTGATTGACATTTGCATGTAATTTAAAATCAGAATAAGGTAAGGGTTGATTTTCACCTCACTGCTGCCCTCTCTTTCAGCAGCAACAGGGCGGTAGTGAGACATAACTCACTAAACAACTTACCGATCATTTTCCACTGTCTTTGTTCCTGATGCAATATTGGAGGGGGCCTTGATATAGGTGGCCAGAGCTCCCTCCAGAAACAGGCAGGAGCCTCATGAATATATTTATTCAAATCGGAGTCCTATTACGTATTTGGGACCCCGATGCAATTTTGTTTTTTCACTGGCCGGAGCACTTACTGCGCATGCTCTGCCCAGTGGATCTGAACATAGAGTGGTGAAGCCAGCCATCCTTAAAGGGATCGCTGAAAGCTGCTCAAAAAATAGAAGCAATAAACTTTATGAATGATTTTTGTGTGGCAAGGTGGAGCATGGATGCATCCCAAAGTGTCCCAGCCGAGGAGCTCCACGTGTGGGACAAAGGTCACATGTTGGGCCAGACCAGGGAGGGGTGGGAGGTCCCGTCTCAGGGTTTTCATGATAATCTGGAAGCTTTCATGGTCATTGCTTTGCTGGTGATAGCCCACCATTGACTAAATTTATTGGATTTAATTTCATAATATACACAGTGGGATTTGACACATTATGCTGTTATTGCAGTGTCATAACAACTACCACGCAGTTCCCAGCCCGCTCACTGCGTGCGAACACCAGCAGCAGGTCGGGGCCATAAAAGGAGCGGAGATGCGGCGGCCTCGGGAGCAGCGTGGAGGCCCCGACCTACGTGAGAATACCAGCGGCAGGTCAGGGCCATAAAAGGAGCAGCGAGCGGCCTTGGGGAGCAGCGTGGAGGCATACTACTCCAGGGAGCAGCGTGAGCTGGTGCAGGAGGGTGATGGCAGCAAAGAATGACGTCATCAAGGCCCAGGTCGGTGATTAGAGTGTGAGCAGGTACAGCAGGAGTGGCGAGGGACTGTGGAGGGATATGATCGGGGCCCAGGGGAGGCATGAGTTCGGGGCCAGGGTCCCGGGGATGCACAGGCCAGCCTACACTGCGATATGTGTGTGCACTAGATCCGTGCAACAGCGCTGGTCTCCAGTCGTCTTGGATAACCCTTGCCACTGGACCAAGACTTAGCTCTGTCAAGCTGGTGTGCAACGGCCACCACACGTTAAAAAAAATCCACGCACAGGCATCTTCCACCCTTCAGGATGTAGTTCGGGTCCTTCATTGAAACACCTGTGAACTCAACCTTTTTTGGCGTGGAAGCAAGTCATCCTTGTTTCGAGGAACCGCCTATGACTGACTGATAACAACTACACTACTGCACTTACTATTCGGTGATTCAGATGATGGCAAGGAGATACGCCATTTTAGCATATCGGCAAAATGCAGTCAGGGCTGCTCGAGAAGAAGTGAAGGCAGTTTTTGCAATAAAGAGCTCACCCTCCTAGATGAGGCAGAAACTCAGCACCTTGAAGTTTGCCAAGATAAGTGCCTGCTTTACTTATCTCTTACAGTGCACTGCAATGGAAAACCTGCAACAAACAAACTGGCGTTCCCCTTGTCCTTTCCAACTCTAGCACAAAGCAAGCCTAACTGAAGCAAGGTGCACCTTTCAACTTCCCTGTAAACCTCTCGCTGAAGGAGAATGGGACCTGGATATACTTCACCAGGACCCACTTGCAAGCTGCATGTTCTTGCAATTCCTTTTAGGGAAACAGAGCAGCCAATTACAAAGCTGCGACTGGCCTGAGGAAAGCAGCAGCATTTCATCAATGTCTTCACAATTATCGGCGAAGGAAAGCCACAGTAAAAGGGAGAGGCTGAAAACTGGAGGAGACCCCAAATCTGAAACCGCTGGTATGCTTCAAAGAACAGGTGCAAGATACAAGGAGATGATACCTGTGAACAGCAGTGCTGCAGGTGGCATAGGTTATATTATACCACCAACAACAACTTGTATTTATATAGAGCACTTAACGTCGTAATCAATTTCAAGGCACTTCACAGGAATGCTTTAAAACAAAATGTGACACTGAGCCACATAAGGAGAAATTAGGGCAGATGACCAAAAGCTTGGTCAAAGAGGTAGGTTTTAAGAAGTGTCTTAAAGGAGGAGAGAGAGGTGGGGAGGTTTTGAGAGTGAATTTCAGAGCTTAGGGCCTAGGCAGTTGAAGGCATGGTCACCAATGGTTGAGTAATTAAAATCAAGGATGCTCAAGAGGCCAGAATCAGAAGAGC
Organism: Pristiophorus japonicus; assembly: GCF_044704955.1. Lineage (NCBI taxonomy): Eukaryota > Metazoa > Chordata > Chondrichthyes > Pristiophoridae > Pristiophorus > Pristiophorus japonicus. The sequence continues at coordinate 97,687,226 of NC_091983.1, read as the reverse complement.
GCAGATATTTTTTTTTGGGGGGGAATGCTGTTGTGGGGCTGGTGGAGCTCCATATCAGTCCATATTTTTAACATGGTGTAAACCATTAAGAAAAAGAAGTGAGTAAATTGGCAAGGCATGTCGATAGTTCTTGTGTTATTCTTACCTATGTGTGACTTCCTCCTGCTGTCAGTGCCTGAGCTGTGCCTTCTCCATTCATTTATTTCAGTCTTGCTGTCAGTATAATTGAGAGAACTGCACCAAGCTGGTAATGTGCCAAATATGGCTGCGATGCCCAAAGGATGAGAGGATGACTTGAACCTGTGAGGGCCAGATTTCTGAATCAAATACTCACACATTCAATTAAATAAATCTCCAGTATGTAAGTGCTGGATTTACACAACAGACTTCTATTAGTGAATACAGGAATTTGGCCTCCTTACTCTTTAAAAACATGTTTGTAACACATTATTTTGAGACTTATCAGCTTTTTGCAAAAATGTAAATATTGACAGCACTGCTGTGTAACTACTCCTATTTTTCCTTCGTTTTAAATGTTCATGTCATCAAGTGATCATAGCATGATTGAGTTTCAAATTCAGTTGGAGGGTGAGAAAGTTGAATCTCAAACCAGCGTACTAAGCTTAAATAAAGGAGACTATGAAGGTATGAAGGCAGAGTTGGCTAAGGTGGCCTGGGAAAACAGATTGAAGTGTGGGACAGTTGATGAACAGTGGTGTACATTTAAAGAGATATTTCACAACTCTCAAGAAAAATATATTCCAGTGAGGAGGAAAGGGTGTGAGAGAAAAGAAAGCCATCCATGGCTAACTAAAGAAATAAAGGACGGTATCCGATTAAAAACAAGGGCATACAAAGTGGCCAAAACTAGTGGGAGGACAGAAGATTGGGAAGCTTTTAAAAGCCAGCAAAGAATGACTAAAAAAATGATTAAGAAAGGGAAGATAGACTATGAAAGTAAACTAGCACGAAATATAAAAACAGATAGTAAGAGTTTCTATAGGTATATACAAAGAAAAAGAGTGGCTAAAGTAAATGTTGGTCCCTTAGACGACGAGACCGAGGAACTATCACTGGAACAGTTAGCAATGTTAATACAGAATCCAATGGTTTAATAGAATTTCTTTCTGCAGAAGGTTCCTTTGAAAAATTATTAATGAGAAACCAAAAGTTAAAAAGTGAAAATTGACAAATATATAACTATTATAAGTAATCATGGTAAGTAATCAATCGAACAATTAAGATCCTCTGCCACTATATGGTATTCTAAATGCATCAATAAGAGGCCAACTGCTGAATAGTTTTGGTTCAGCATATATAGAATAATTTATGTCAGGGAATTTGTATCTTGTTTGGAAGCATCTGTTAATGTCCTCCTTTATCTTTCTTTCACTCATTCCCTGATCACCCATTGGTGGCACTAACCTCTTTAATGGGATCACCTTAACCTCTCTGAAAGTTCACTAAAATCTCCACATCTCTTCAAACCCTGCACCAAAAGGTTTTAATTTTTGTGGCACATAAAATTTAATAAATATGTGAAATATATCAACCTGGGCCCTATGTAGATTTTGCAATTTGCAAAAATAAGAACAAAATTCTGAAGACTTTATTAGAGCAATTTAAAAATTGGGTGTGTTGTGAACAAGTCTCAAGCATGAGGTAGAATGCCACCTCTTCATGTGCCAGTACATTTCTATTTCTGTCCATGTTTACCTAATGGCTAACTTGGTGTGACATAGTCCAAAAAAAGCCTTTGGTTCTCTAACTAGAGATGGCAGTTGACTAAGCAATGTGTCCCTCAGATCACACGCACAAGGTAGAGCTGCAGCAAACACAAGATAAAGAACTTCAGAAGGTATTCAATTGTCCTTATTCCCAAACGGCACATTGAACGTCAGGAATGTCACTCAAAGTCAAGACAGTAAATGTCTTCTGAAACATCAGTACAATTGGGATGTCCCAACAAAACAGAATATTTGAGATATTTGAGGGTCTTGAAATTGAAAATGACTAGTTCAGTTGTGTCCAATGTTTTTATCTTTATGGCCAAGCAACGTGCCATGAAACGACCTCCTGCCCCAGGCCACATATAATCATCATCATCATCATAGGCAGCCCCTCAGAATCGAGGAAGACTTATGTCCACTCTAAAAATGAGTCCTTAGGTGGCTGAACAGCCTAATGCAAGAGCCACATTTCCTGTCACAGATAAGATAGATTGTCATTGAGGGTAAGGGAGGGTGGGACAGGTTTGCCGCACACTCTTTCCGCTGCCTGCGCTTGATTTCTGCATGCTCTCAGCGATGAGACTTGATTTGCTCAGCGCGCTCCCAGATACACTTCCTCCACTTAGGGGGGTCTTTGGCCAGGGACTCCCAGATATCAGTGGAGATGTTGCACTTTATCAGGGAGGCTTTGAGGGTGTCCTTGTAATGTTTCCTCTGCTCACCTTTGGCTCGTTTGCAGTGAAGGAGTTCCGAGTAGAGAGCTTGCTTTGGGAGTCTCGTGTCTGGCATGCGGACAATGTGGCCTACCCAGAGGAGCTGATCAAGTGTGGTCAATGCTTCAATGCTGGGGATGTTGGCCTGGACGAGGACGCTAATGTTGGTGCGTCTGTTCTCCCAGCAGATTTGTAGGATCTTGCGGAGACATCGTTGGTGGTATTTCTCCAGCGACTTGAGGTGTCGACTGTACATGGTCCATGTGTCTGAGCTATACAGGAGGGCGGGTATTATTACAGCCCTATAGACCATGAGCTTTGTGGCAGATTTGACGGCCTGGTCTTCGAACACTCTTTTCCTCAGGTGGCCGAAGGCTGCACTGGCGCACTGGAGGCGGTGTTGAATCTGGTCATCAATGTCTGCTCCTGTTGATAAGAGGCTCCTGAGGTATGGGACATGGTTCACGTTGTCCAGGGCCGCGCTGTGGATCTTGATGACTGGGGGGCAGTGCTGTGTGGCGAGGACAGGCTGGTGGAGGACCTTTGCCTTACGGATGTGAAGCGTAAAGCCCATGCTTTCATACGCCTCAGTAAATATGTCGACTATGTAAATATTCACCACATATAAGGGATCATTATGGAAGGCTTCGATGACCGTGTAGAACCTCATTCGATGCAAGTAACACTGTAACAAAATCAAAACACTGCGGATGCTGGAAATCTGAAATAAAAGCAGAAAATGCTAGAAATACTCAGCAGGTCAGGCAGCTAGAGAAAAGATAGCCATCCGTGGCTAACATAGAAACATAGAAAATAGGTGCAGGAGTAGGCCATTCGGCCCTTCAAGCCTGCACCACCATTCAATAAGATCATGGCTGATCTTTCACCTCAGTACCCATTTCCTGCTTTCTCTCCATACCCCTTGATCCCTTTAGCCATAAGGGCCATATCGAACTCCCCCTTGAATATATCCAACAAACTGGCATCAACAACTCTCTGCGGTAGGGAATTCCACAGGTTAACAACTCCCTGAGTGAAGAAGTTTCTCCTCATTTCAGTCCTAAATGGCTTACCCCTCATCTATAGACTGTGTCCCCTGGTTCTGGACTTCCCTAAAATCGGGAACATTCTTCCTGCATCTAACCTGTCCAGTCCCGTCAGAATGTTATATGTTTCTATGAGATCCCCTCTCATCCTTCTAAACTCCAGTGAATAAAGGTCCAATCGATCCAGTCTCTCCTCATATGTCAGACCAGCCATCCCGGGAATCAGTCCAGTGAACCTTCACTGCACTCCCTCAATAGCAAGAACATCCTTCCTTAGATCAGGAGACCAAAACTGAACACAATATTCCAGGTGAGGCCTCACCAAGGCCCAGTACAACTGCAGTAAGACCTCCCTGCTCCTATACTCAAAACCTCTAGCTATGAAGGCCAACATACCATTTGCCTTCTTCACCGCCTGCTGTACCTGCATACCAACTTTCAATGACTGATGTACCCAGGTCTCGTTGCACCTCCTCTTTTCCCAATATTCCGTCATTCAGATAATATTGTCTTCGTATTTTTGCCCCCAAAGTGGATAACCTCACATTTATCCACATTATACTGCATCTGCCATGCATTTGCCCACTCACCTAACCTGTCCAAGTCACCCTGCAGCCTCTTAGCATCCTCCTCGCAGCTCACAACGCCACCCAGTTTAGTGTCATCTGCAAGCTTGGAGATATTACACTCAATTCCTTCATCCAAATCATTGATGCGCATTGTAAAGAGCTGGGGTCCCAGCACTGAGCCCTGTGGATCTCCACTAGTCACTGCCTGCCATTCTGAAAAGGACCCATTTATCCCGACTCTCTGCTTCCTGTCTGCCAACCAGTTCTCTATCGACATCAGTATATTACCCCCAATAACATGTGCTTTGATTTTGCACACCAATCTCTTGTGTGGGACCTTGTCAAAAGCCTTTTCAAAGTCCAAATACACCACATCCACTGGTTCTCCCTTGTCCACTCTACTAGTTACATCCTCAAAAAATTCCAGAAGATTTGTCAAGCATGATTTCCCCTTCATGAATCCATGCTGACTTGGACCGATCCTGTCACTGCTTTCCAAATGCGCTGCTATTTCATCCTTAATAATTGATTCCAACATTTTCCCCACTACTGATGTCAGGCTAACTGGTCTATAATTATCCGCTTTCTCTCTCCCTCCCTTTTTAAAAAGTGGTGTTACATTAGGAACTGATCCAGAGTCGATAGACTGTTGGAAAATGATCACCAATGCATCCATTATTTCTGGTGCACCTCCTTAAGTACTCTGGGATGCAGACTATCAGGCCCCGGGGATTTATCGGCGTTCAATCCCATCAATTTCCCGAACACAATTTCCTGCCTAATAAGGATATCCTTCAGTTCCTCCTTCTCACTAGACCCTCGGTCCACTAGTACATCCGGAAGGTCATTTGTGTCTTCCTTCGTGAAGACAGAACCAAAGTATTTGTTCAATTGGTCAGTCATTTCTTTGTTCCCCATTATAAATTCACCTGACTCCGACTGCAAGGGACGTACGTTTGCCTTCACTAATCTTTTTCTCTTCACATATCTATAGAAGCTTTTGCAGTCAGTTTTTATGTTCCCGTCAAGCTTCTTCTCGTACTCTATTCTCCCCCTCTTAATTAAACCCTTTGTCCCTCTCTGCTGAATTTGAAATTTCTCCCAGTCCTCAGGTTTGTTGCGTTTTCTGGCCAATTTATATGTCTCTTCCTTGGATTTAACACTATCCTTAATTTCCCTTGTTAGCCACAGTTTAACTGTTTTTTTTTACTCCAGACAGGGATGTACAATTGCTGAAGTTCATCCATGTGATCTTTAAATGTTTGCCATTGTCTATCCACCCGTCAACCCTTTAAGTAACATTTGCCAGTGTATTCTAGCCAATTCACACCTCAAACCATCGAAGTTACCTTTCCTTAAGTTCAGGACCCTAGTTTCTGAATTAACTGTGTTACTCTGCATCTTAATAAAGAATTCTACTATGTTATGGTCACTCTTCCCCAAGGGGCCTCGCACAACAAGATTGCTAATTAGTCCCTTCTCATTACACATCACCCAGTCTCGGATGGCCAGCTCCCTAGTTGGTTCCTCGACATATTGGTCTAGAAAACCATCCCTAATACACTCCAGGAAATCCTGCTCCACCGCATTGGTTAGCCCAATCAATATGTAGATTAAGGTTGCCCATGATAACTGCTGTACCTTTATTGCATGCATCTCTAATTTCTTGTTTGGTGCTGTCCCCAATCTTACTACTATTGTTTGGTGGTCTGTACACAACTCCCACTAGCGTTTTCTGCCCCTTGGTATGCCGTAGCTCCACCCATACAGATTCCACATCATCCAAGCTAATGTCCTGCCTTACTCTTGCATTAATTTCCTCTTTAACCAGCAATGCCACCCCGCCTCCTTTTACTTTCTGTCTATCCTTGCTAAATGTTGAATACCCCTGGATGTTGAGTTCCCAGCCTTGGTCACCCTGGAGCCATGTCTCCGTGATGCAATTACATCATACCCGTTAACTGTTATCTGCGCAGTTAATTCGTCTACTTTATTCCAAATACTCCTCGCATTGAGGCACAGAGCCTTCAGGCTTGTCTTTCTAACACACTTTGCCCCTTTAGAATTTTGGTGTAATGTGGTCCTTTTTGCTTTTAGCCTTAGGTTTCTCTGCCCTCCACTTTTACTTTTCTTCTTTCTATCTTTTGCTTCTGCCCCCATTCTACTTCCCTGAGAGACTCCCTGCATAGGTTCCCATCCCCCTGCCATATTAGTTTAACTTCTCCCCAATAGCACTAGCAAACACTCCCCCGAGGACATTGGTTCCAGTCCTGCCCAGGTGCAGACCGTCCTGTTTGTACTGGTCTCACCTCCCCCAGAACCGGTTCCAATAATCCAGGAATTTGAATCCCTCCCTTGTGCACCACTCCTCAAGCCACGTATTCACCTGAGCTATCCTGTGATTCCTACTCTGACTAGTACGTGGCACTGGTAGCAATCCTGAGATTACTACTTTTGAGGTCCTACTTTTTACTTTAGCTTCTCGCTCCCTAAATTCGTCTCATAGGACCTCATCCCGTTTTTTTACTAATATCGTTGGTACCGAAATGCACCACGACAACTGGCTGTTCACCCTCCCTTTTCAGAGTGCCCTGCACCCGCTCCGAGACATCCTTGACCCTTGCACCAGGGAGGCAACATACCATCCTGGAGTCTCGGTTGCGGCCGCAGAAATGCCTATCTATTCTCCTTACAATTGAATCCCCTATCACTATAGCTCTCCCACTCTATTTCCTGCCCTCCTGTGCAGCAGAGCCACCTGCTGCTGCTGTCCTCCCCTGTTGAGTCATCCCCCTCAACAGTACCCAAAGCGGTGTATCTGTTTTGCAGGGGGATGACTGCAGGGGACCCCTGCACTATCTTCCTTGCACTGCTCTTCCTGTTGGTCATCCATTTCCTATCTGGCTGTGTACCCTCTACCTGCGGTAAGACCAACTCGCTAAACGTGCTATTCATGTCATTCTCAGCATCGTGGATGCTCCAGAGTGAATCCACCCGGAGCTCCAGTGCAGCAATGCAGGTCCGTCAGGAGCTGCAGGCGGATGCACTTCGCGCATACGTAGTCGTCAGTGACACCGGAAGCATCCCTGACTTCCCATATAGTACAATATGAGCATAACACGTGTCCGAGCTGTCCTGCCATGACTTAACCCTTAGATACACTTAAATTGGCAACAACAATGCTAAGGGTTACTTACTGATAGCAATAGTTTCTACAGGTATATAAAAAGGAAAAGAGTGGCTAAAGTAAATGTTGGTCCATTAGAGGCCGAGACCGGGGATTAGTAATGGGGAACATGGAGATGGCAGAAACTCGGAACAAATATTTTGTATCAGTCTTTACGGTAGAGGACACTAACAATATTCCAACAGTGGATAGTCAAGGGGCTATAGGGTGGGGGGAGGAACTTAACACAATCACAATCACAAAGGAGGTGGTACTCAGTAAGAAAATGGGACTAAAGACAGATAAATCCCCTGGACCTGATGACTTGCACCCTAGGGTCTCAAGAGAAGTAGCGGCAAGGATAGTGGATGCACTGGTTGTAATTGATCAAAATTCCCTGGATTCTGGGGAGGTCCCAGCAGATTGGAAAACTGCAAATGTAACGCTCCTATTTAAAAAAGGAGGCAGACAAAAAGCAGGAAACTATAGACCAATTAGCCTAACATCTGTGGTTGGGAAGATGTTGGACTCCATTACTAAAGAAGCAGTAGCAGGACATTTGGAAAAGCAAAATTCGGTCAGGCAGAGTCAGCATGGATTTATGAAGGAGAAGTCATGTTTGACAAGTTTGCTAGAATTCTTTGAGGATGTAACAAACAGGGTGGATAAAGGGGAACCAGTGGATGTGTTGTATTTGGACTTCCAGAAGGCATTTGACAAGGTGCCACATAAAAGGTTACTGCACAAGGTAAAAGTTCACGGTGTTGGGGGTAATATATTAGCATGGATACAGGATTGGCTAACGGACAGAAAACAGAGAGTAGGGATAAATGGTTCATTCTCGGGTTGGCAATCAGTAACCAGTGGGGTGCCGCAGGGATCAGTGCTGGGACCCCAACTATTTACAATCTATATTAACGATTTGGAGGAAGGGACTGAGTGTAACATAGCCAAGTTTGCTGACGACACAAAGATGGGAGGAAAAGCAATGTGTGAGGAGAACACAAAAAATCTGCAAAAGGACATAGGCAGGCTAAGTGAGTGGGCAAAAATTTAGCAGATGGAGTATAATGTTGGAAAGTGTGAGGTCATGCACTTTGGCAGTAAAAGTCAAAGAGCAAGTTATTATTTAAATGGAGAAAGATTGCAAAGTGCCGCAGTACAGCAGGACCTGGGGGTACTTGTGCATGAAACACAAAAGTTTAGTATGCAGGTACAGCAAGTGATCAGGAAGGCCAATGGAATCTTAGCCTTTATTGCAAAGGGGATGGAGTATAAAAGTAGTGAAGTCTTGTTACAATACACAGGGTATTGGTGAGGCCACACCTGCAATACTGCGTGCAGTTTTGGTTTCGATATTTAACAAAGGGCAGAAAACGCTAGTGGGAGTTGTGTACAGACCACCAAACAGTCGTAGTGAGGTTGGGGACAGCATCAAACAAGAAATAAGGGATGCGTGCAATAAAGGTACAGCAGTTATCATGGGCGACTTTAATCTACATATTGATTGGGTTAACCAAACTGGTAGCAATGCGGTGGAGGAGGATTTCCTGGAGTGTATTAGGGATGATTTTCTGGACCAATATGTCGAGGAATCAACTGGAGAGCTGGCCATCCTAGACTGGGTGATGTCTCATGAGAAGGGACTAATTAGCAATCTTGTTATGCGAGGCCCCTTGGGGAAGAGTGACCATAATATGGTAGAATTCTTTATTAAGATGCAGAGTGACACATTTAATTCGGAAACTAGGTCCTGAACTTCAAGAAAGGTAACTTCGACGGTATGAGGTGTGAATTGGCTAGAATAGACTGGCGAATGATACTTAAAAGGTTGGCGGTGGATAAGCAATGGCAAACATTGAAAGATCACATGGATGAACTTCAACAATTGTACATCCCTGTCTGGAGTAAAAATAAAATAGGGAAGGTAGCTCAACTATGTCTAACAAGGGAAATTAAAGATAGTGTTAAAACCAAGGAAGAGACATATAAATTGGCTAGAAAAAGCAATAAACCTGAGGACTGGGAGAAATTTGGAAGTCAACAAAGGAAGACTAAGGGTTTAATTAAGAGGGGGAAAATAGAGTACGACAGGAAGATTGCAGGGAACATAAAAACTGACTGCAAAAGTGTCTATAGATATGTGAAGAGAAAAAGATTAGTGAAGACAAACATAGGTCCCTTGCAGTCAGATTCAGGTGAATTTATAATGGGGAACAAAGAAATAGCACACCAATTGAACAAATACTTCTGTTCTGTCTTCACGAAGGAAGACACAAATAACATTCCGAATGTACTAGGGGACAGTGGGTCTCATGAGAAGGAGGAACTGAAGGATATCCTTATTAGGCGGGAAATTGTGTTAGGGAAATTGATGGGATTGAAGGCCGATAAATCCCCGGGGCCTGATAGTCTGCATCACAGAGTACTTAAGGAAGTAGCCCTAGAAATAGTGGATGCAATGGTGATCATTTTCCAACAGTCTATCGACTCTGGATCAGTTCCTATGGACTGGAGGGCAGCTAACGTAACACCACTTTTTAAAAAGTGAGGGAGAGAGAAAACGGGTAATTATAGACCGGTTAGCCTGACATCAGTATTGGGGAAAATGTTGGAATCAATCATTAAAGATGAAATAGCAGTGCATTTGGAAAGCAATGACAGGATCGGTCCAAGTCAGCATGGATTTATGAAAGGGAAATCATGCTTGACGTATCTTCTGGAATTTTTTGAGGATGTAACTAGTAGAGTGGACAAGGGAGAACCAGTGAATGTTGTGTATTTGGACTTTCAAAAGGCTTTTGAAAAGGTCCCGCACAAGAGATTGGTGTGCAAAATCAAAGCACATGGTATTGGGGGTAATGTACTGACGTGGATAGAGAACTGGTTGGCAGATAGGAAGCAGAGAGTCGGGATAAAACGGGTCCTTTTCAGAATGGCAGGCAGTGACTAGTGGAGTGCCGCAGGGCTCAGTGCTGGGACCCCAGCTCTTTACAATATACATTAACGATTTAGATGATGGAATTGAGTGTAATATCTCCAAGTTTGCAGATGACACTAAACTGAGTGACAGTGTGAGCTGTGAGGAGGACGCTAAGAGGCTGCAGGGTGACTTGGATAGGATAGGTGAGTGGGCAAATGCATGGCAGATGCAGTATAATGTGGATAAATGTGAGGCTATCCATTTTGGGGGCAAAAACACGAAGGCAGAATATTATCTGAATGGCGGCAGATTAGGAAAAGGGGAGGTGCAACGAGACCTGGGTGTCATGGTTCATCAGTCATTGAAAGTTGGCATGCAGGTACAGCAGGTGGTGAAGAAGGCAAATGGTATGTTGGCCTTCATAGCTAGGGGATTTGAGTATCGGAGCAGGAAGATCTTACTGCAGTTGTACAGGGCCTTGGTGAGGCCTCACCTGGAATATTGTGTTCAGTTTTGGTCTCCTAATCTGAGGAAGAACATTCTTGCTATTGAGGGAGTGCAGCGAAGGTTCACCAGACTGATTCCAGGGATGGCAGGACTGTCATATGAGGAGAGACTGGATCAATTGGTCCTTTATTCACTGGAGTTTAGAAGGATGAGAGGGGATCTCATAGAAACGTATAAGATTCTGACAGTACTGGACAGGTTACATGCGGGAAGAATGCTCCCGATGTTGGGGAAGTCCAGAACCAGGGGACACAGTCTTAGGATAAGGGTTAGACCATTTAGGACTGAGATGAGGAGAAACTTCTTCACTCGGAGAGTTGTTAACCTGTGGAATTCCCTACTGCAGAGAGTTGTTGATGTCAGTTCATTGGATATATTCAAGAGGGAGTTAGATATTGTCCTGACAGCTCATGGGATCAAGGGGTATGGAGAGAAAGCAGGAAAGGGGTACTGAGGAATGATCAGCCATGATCTTATTGAATGTCGGTGCAGGCTCGACGGGCCAAATGGCCTACTCCTGCACCTAGTTTCTATGTTTCTATGAAAGGATATACTTGCTTTGGAGGCAGTTCAGAGAAGGTTCACAAGATTGATTCCAGAGATGAGGGGATTGACTTATGAGGAAATGTTGAGTACGTTGGGCCGCTACTCATTGGAGTTCAGAAGAATGAGAGGTGATCTTATCGAGATGTATAAGATTATGAGGGGGCTTGACAAGGTGGATGCAGAGAGGATGTTTCCACTGATAGGGGAGACTAGAACTAGAGGACATAATCTTAGAATAAGGGGCCGCCCATTTAGAACTGAGATGAGGAAAAATTCCTTCTCTCAGAGGGTTATGGATCTGTGGAATTCGCTGCCTCAGAGAGCTGTGGAAGCTGGGACATTGAATAAATTTAAGACAGAAATAGACAGTTTCTTAAACGATAAGGGAATAAGGGGTTATGGAGAACGGACAGGGAAGTGGACCTGAGTCCATGATCGGATCAGCCATGATCGTATTAAATGGTGGAGCAGGCTCGAAGGGCCGTATGGCCTACTCTTGCTCCTATTTCTTATGTGCGGATGACACTAACTTGGGTGGCAGTGTGAGCTGCGAGGAGGATGCTATGAGGCTGCAGAGTGACTTGGATAGGTTAGGTGAGTGGGCAAATGCATGGCAGATGAAGTATAATGTGGATAAATGTGAGGTTATCCACTTTGGTGGTAAAAACAGAGAGACAGACTATTATCTGAATGGTGACAGATTAGGAAAAGGGGAGGTGCAACGGGACCTGGGTGTCATGGTACATCAGTCATTGAAGGTTGGCATGCAGGTACAGCAGGTGGTTAAGAAAGCAAATGGCATGTTGGCCTTCATAGCGAGGGGATTTGAGTACAGGGGCAGGGATGTGTTACTACAGTTGTAGAGGGCCTTGGTGAGGCCACACCTGGAATATTGTGTACAGTTTTGGTCTCCTAATCTGAGGAAGGCGTTATTGCTATTGAGGGAGTGCAGCGAAGATTCACCAGACTGATTCCCGGGATGACGGGACTGACATATCAAGAAAGACTGGATCAACTGGGCTTGTATTCACTGGAGTTCAGAAGAATGAGAGGGGTTCTCATAGAAACGTTTAAAATTCTGATGGGTTTAGACAGGTTGGATGCAGGAAGAATGTTCCCAATGTTGGGGAACTCCAGAACCAGGGGTCACAGTCTAACGATCAGGGGCAAGCCATTTAGGACCGAGATGAGGAGAAACTTCTTCAATCAGAGAGTGGTGAACCTGTGGAATTCTCTACCACAGAAAGTTGTTGAGGCCAATTCACTAAATATATTCAAAAAGGAGTTAGATGTAGTCCTTACTACTAGGGGGATCAAGGGGTATGGCGAGAAAGCAGGAATGGAGTATTGAAGTTGCATGTTCAGCCATGAACTCATTGAATGGCGGTGCAGGCTCGAAGGGCCGAATGGCCTACTCCTGTTCCTATTTCTTATGTTCTTTTCTGTGGAAAGAGAAACAGGGTTAATTTTCAGGTAGATGACCCTTCATCAGAACTGAAAATAGTTAGAGATGTAACAGGTTTTAAGCAAGCACAGAGATAGAGAAAGTGGGGAAGGGAGGAAAGAACAAAAGGGAAGGTCTGTGATAGGCTGGAAGGCAGGAGAGATTGAATGACAAAAATCATGATCCTCTGACCTGCTATACATGCTAATAGAGAAAATTACTTTTATAAAGTTTAAGGGAATGAAATTGTTTTTCGGTTGTAGTGCAGCCCAGTTCATACTTCACCCCATTTGCTTTTCCATTGACTTCAATTGACTATTGGCCTTTATCTGTAAATTTATTTAACCGTATTTACTTTTAAAGTCTCAACTTGGGCCATATGTAATTCTTTCTTAGTTTATCGACTCTGCAAATATCACATGCTGTAAGGCAGATGTTGGAGAGTGTTTATGTTAAAATGATGCTAAAATGCACTTGTCCGAGGACATTTATACACTTGGAGCTGAAATTGCCCCTTTTTGTAGTGCCAGTTAACGCCACCGGCCAGCGACAACCGGACGCTAATGAATTAGTGCACGGGTGTGACGGTCGACATCGACGCGAGCAGATTTGACCCCGGGGTTCCGGGGGTGAAATATGGTTTGTGTTATGCTCCGCGATTAGCGCACCACCGTGCCGCACACGTCATCACCGTGCACGCTGACCTCTTATCACCCCGCGCCGACATCTTTGCGCCCTTCGGGGGAAATTGTGAGGTCAGTGTGGTGCAATGCCAACGACAGTTTCTTGAAGTGAGAAGCTATGGTGGCTGTGGCGCCCTGGCCATCCTTAAAGGGGAGGTGGTAGCGCGACGGACACCATCTTTTTTCTGTCGGCCGACTTTTCAGTCAGCCCGAAAATGGCGGCTGCTGGTGTGGCCAGGCGGCCAACATGCAGACCGGCACCCCCTCTTGGGTGCCAGGTCGCTGGCTTGGCAGACACCCTCCTTGGTGGCCCAGTGGGCACCACTAAAGAGGCTGCAGAGTTCGGGCCGGGACTTTGTGGAGCGTCAGCGTGACATGGCGCTGAACATAGCGCCCCGTGAGTGCCGCCAGTCTGCTCTGTAAGCGCAATAACAACTTTTTTTTCCACAAAGAGCCCAAATCCGTGCTGTGCCGGCAGTTCCCGTGATAAAAAAGTTAATTTGAATAATGCGCTGCAAACCCAGTGTTCGGCCCCAAGGACTTTCAGATCGCTGAGGCCAGTATCCAAACATTCTTGCGTGGATTGAGGAATTAACTCACTGGAATGTAGCAGTACATAGTCAGATCTCGGATCCGTTAACCACCATATTGTTTTCTCAGCAGTTTGTTTTAAAAAATAATCTAATTCACTGCAACTAATTACAAGTTTATGGTAAATAAACCACTAATTAGAGTTTCAAAGGAATAATTTGCAATTAATAAAACAGTTTAACCAGTGATGGAGTGGCTGCCTTCATGTTGAAGTAAATTGTGTGGATTATTTGGCTCTCTGTCATTGCCGTTGGTGAACGGGCACCTGGAAACAAGAACCGTTTTTGACAACCGATACTTCACATGTTAATTGGGCTGCAAACTTTCTGACACATATTGATTACTCTGGACCTCCACTGCTCGGCTTCTGTAAGCTGTAATCACTGTTTGATTGGTGTATCTTGGTTACAGAATTCAGAAGGAATGCTCGGTAACCGCTGTTGCCAAGGATCACTGCTGACGTGACTTCATTTTCTGGCAGCTGTGTCAGAACTACCCATTCACGCATGGGATGCATCTTAAAGAGACAGAGTCCACTTTATGTTGGTATTTATCATTTCAATTTAGAAAATAAATGGACAAAATTAGCAGTTTTTACATTAAGACTACTTTGGTCAGTATTTAATGCTAGTCCGCAACCTCCAATTTAGCGTTACACAGGTTAATAACACAAAGAATTGGTTATCTTCCCACTGCGTATCCAGTTTGAACCACCATACCCATTGGAGCACCTGCTTGCAGAATTAACACATTTTAGCGTGGGATCCTGCAGTCATTGTTTTTCATTGGTGGACTGCAGAATGATCTGAAAGCCAAAATAAACATTAGTAAATGAAAAAGCGAGATCTGTAGAAAGTAGTAAGAGACTTTTCTTCCATTTTTACCATTATTCTAAGTCTTAACCCCACGCTAAAATGTTCTAACTGGTACGCAGTGCAAAGATAAAAGTTTTATAAAAGATAAAAGTTTTATAAACGATAAAAGATAGCATAACTAAAACCACCTTTTTCCACCTCTGTAACATTGCCCACCTCCACTCCTGCCTCAGCTCTTCTGCTGCTGAAACCTTCATTCATGCCTTTGTTACCTCTAGACTTGACTACTCCAACTCACTCCTGGCCTGCCTCCCACATTCTACACTACGTAAACTTGAGGTCATCCAAAACTCAGCAATCCATGTACTAATTTGCACCAAGTCCTGATCGCCCATCACCCCTGTGCTCGCTGATCTACATTGGCTACCAGTTAAACAATGCCTCGATTTCAAAATTCTCATCCTTGTTTACAAATCACTCCATGGCCTTGCCCCTCCCTATCTCTGTAATCTTGTTCAGCCTCACAGCCCCACAAGATGTCTGCGCTCCGCAAATTCTGGCCTCCTGAACATCCCTCATTATAACTGCTCAACCATCGTTGGACGTGCCTTCAGCTGCGTGGGCCCTAAGCTCTGGAACTCCCTTCCTAAACCTCTCCGCGTCTCTACCTCTCTTTCCTCCTTTAAGATGCTCCTTAAAACCTTCCTCTTTAAACAAGCTTTTGGTCATCTGCTTTGATTTCTTCTTTTGTGGCTCGGTGTCAAATTTATCTGTTTTGTCTTGTAATTCTGTTGCGAAGCGCCTTGGGATGTTTTACTACGTTAAAGGCGCTATATAAATAAAAGTTATTATTATTAATAAGATAACCAGTGCTCTGTGTTGTTAAGCAGTGCAGTTTTAGCTAGGTAAACTCTAGCAGTACCCGTGTGCTCATTCGGGGTCCCTAGGCCTTGACACTTGACAACTTGTACCTGTTTTCTGGGCCTTGCTATTTGGGAAGTGTTCCTTGGGAAGAGAGTGTGCACGCCACATCAGGCAATTGGAAGATCCACTTTTGTAGATTCCTCAACTGTCTGAATTGGAGCATTGTGATGCCATTCTGTGCATGTCAGACAACCGGCTGACTAAAAGAAATTGGTAATATTGTGCTTTATAAAAATGACATTGTGTAACCTTAATAATTAAATGACATGGGCCATTAATGTTCCCAATAAATTATAGTTTGTTGGAGGGAATGTTTCAATAAATCAACTGCACCAATGAGTCACACTAATGATAAAATGCAGCGATATGATTAGTCTGAGATTGATTGCACGGAATGTGTTGAGCTACTGAACATTTCACAACCATTAGTTCTTATAAACAGTGCCAAACATTTTTAGAAAGTATTGTAACTCTTGCTTCAAGGTGTCTTGAGGGATTTGAGTGAGTCACAACTTCAACAGATCAAAAACATTCGTATACTTCTTTTCATTGTGTTTTTCTCAATTTGGTTTTCAACCATGTCTTTAAAGGTACTGCCTGAATTCAAAATAAAATGCTATGATTTGATATTAAATATGTTCTAAGTAAAACAGCAACAACCAGTAGCAAGGTGCAATGACAGTGTGCAACCTCTCAAAACTTGATCTTTCCTTACTGTCAGAGTCTTTCATCAGAGCCTTGTGTCCATGCCCTAACCGGGACTCTTTTTTTTAAGGTAATATGCCCCTTGATCAGGAAGATTCACCAGGATCATTCTGCAGTGAACTTCTTAACGAAAAGGTGCTAAAGTAGAAATGATGATGCATTTGGAACAACAATCATCACCACCGCTAACCACAATCACAGCCAAATCTTTCACTGAAAGATTACAACTTTGAAAATCGAAGTGTAAGTGTCAGGATGTGCCCACTCCATACCTCTGTTGTACACTCTGCAGTGGGCTCGATGTGTATCTGGAGTCCCCCTCCCTTCCGTCAACAAGGCCAGAGAGATAGGTGAAATAGTCTTGGTTCAGGGCAGAGGTGCCAGACACGCCCCAGAACAACAACAACATGCATTTATATAGCACCTCTAGCATAAAACCTTCCAAGGCTTTTCACAGGTGTGATTATCAAACAGAATTTGATACCGAGCCACATAAGGAGATATGAGGACAGGTGATCAAAGAGATAACTTTTAAGGAGTGACCAATGGAAAAGTAAAATGGCAAGATGTATAATGGGTGAATAATGTGCTCCTACCTGTTCTGCCGCCCACCCCCTCCATCCCTCGTGAAATTGAATTCTGCCCCCAGCGGACATTTGGGGCCTATTCCTTTTTAAAATTTTGCAAATCTACAATGGAAGAAATTGGATTCTCCCTGGTTGAAGAGCTGGGGGTCGGAATTGTCCAGTTTTGGACCTCCCGTTAGAAGCTCTGGGCAGCACGAATGAGGCGTGTAATAGCGCGGGAGTTAGCAGAGGCACTGATGGTAGTGCACAGGCCGCTGTGCATAGCAGCATTGCCGTGCGGCGTGTGGTGACCCCTTTCCACCCCATGGCGGAAATTGGCCAGCACCCTGCAAGGCTGCCGCGAGCACTGTCAGCGCTAGCCTTGCGGGTCACGAACCGGGCTGACATCTGTTCGCAGGACGGAAGTTAAAGGAGAGATCGGGAGCGCCCTGCGCCGCCACTTTTTTTCCCGGCTGATTCACTGGTCGGCCCCTTCTGTGTTTCTTCGGCGTGGTCTGGGCCGCAATTGTACAGCCCGGCACTCCGTTTGATGCGGCCTCGCCATCAGAGGCCCGGCAGAGTGCACAGCTGCCCTCCCGTTTAACGGAAGCGGAGGGGTGCTGACGAACGTGCCCTGGTAGCAACCCAAAACACGCCCCAACAGGACGTGGAGCACACAACATTGCACTCCACTTCCTCGGAGGGGCGGTAACCGCAATTTCGCGGCTGAGGCGGGACTTCCGTGCCGGGCGCAGGAATTCCCGCTCCGAGTCAGTTACTGCCTCCAAACGGGGCACAGGGGAATTTCACCCCCCTGGCGTTCCTCAGGGCGCACTACACTTGTCAACTTCACACACCAATTACCAGATGTACACCTTTTCCCTGTAATCTCATATCATGTTAAGAGTTTTGAGCCTGAATTCAAACTGGACTTCATAGTTGACAGATTTCCTCGGAGCTTCTCACTTTTAATCATAGTTTATGACATTTATCTGGGATTTCAGCGGCTCTTCTGCAAAAGCTATGGACAGTCGGGAAAAACCTTGCATTAAATCACCTGCTATCACTCACTTCAGATGTGGCTTCAGACTTCAACCATGGCTCAGTTGGTCGCACTCTTGCCTCTGAGTTAGAAGGTCGTAGGTTCAGGTCCTACTCCAGAGACTAAAGCACAAAAATCTAGGCTGACACTCCAGTGGAGTGCTGCACTGTCGGAGGTGCTGTCTTTCGGATGCAATGTTAAACCGAGGCCATGGCATATTTCAAAGAAGAGCAGGGAAGTTATCTCTGCTGTCCTGGGGCCAATATTTATCCCTCAATCAACATCACTAAAAACAGATTATCTGCTCATTATCACATTGCTGTTTGTGGGAGCTTGCTGTGTGCATTTTGCTGCCACGTTTCTTACATTACAACAGTGACTACACTACTTCATTGACTGTAAAGCACTTTGGGATGTCCTTAGTTCATGAAAGGCTATATAATGAAATGATTGATAGAATATTGATTTATATGGGATGAAAATCAGATCGTCTCTACAATGGGCAGGCGATACACTCCGCCAGATTACTGCACAGGCAAAGAAGCTGAAAAAGACTCCCATTGACTTTAAATGTTGTAGCCTCCATTTTGAGCATAGTGTTTAAAACTGTTATTTAATGGTGTCAACCATGGCTCAGTGCACTCTCACCTCTGAGTCAGAAGGTTGTTGCGTCAAGCCACATTCCAGAGACTTGAGCACAAAATCTAGGCTGACACTTCAGTGGTGTGCCACATAGTTCGCATGCCAGACACGAGACTCCCAAAGCAAGCGCTCTACTCAGAACTCGTCCACGGCAAACGAGCCAAAGGTGGGCAGAGGAAACGTTACAAGGACACCCTCAAAGCCTCCCTGATAAAGTGCAACATCCCCACTGACACCTGGGAATCCCTGGCCAAAGACCTAAGTGGAAGAAGTGCATCCGGGAGGGCGCTGAGCTCCTTGAGTATCATCGCCGAGAGCATGGAGAAATCAAACACAGGCAGTGGAAGGAGCGTGCGGCAAACCAGACTCCCCACCCACCCTTTCCTTCAACCACTATCTGTCCCACCTATGACAGAGACTGTGGTTCTCGTATTGGACTGTACAGCTACCTAAGAACTCATGTTAAGATTGGAAGCAAGTCTTCCTCAATTCCGAGGGACTGCCTATGATGATGATGAGGATGAGAGGTGTGCTGCACTGTCGGAGATTCCATCTTTCAAATAGATGCTAAACCAAGGCCCCTCTCAGGTGGATGTAAAAGATCCCATGGCACTATTCGAAGAAGAACAGGAGAGTTCTCCCCAGTGTCCTGGCTAACATTTATCCCTCAACCACCACCTGAAACAGTTGATCTGATTATCTAATCACTCCAGCCAAGAGCATGAGAAGAGCTGTAAGTTTTTGATTCTATTGTCTTTATTTTGTGCCAATCCATTATTTGAAAGACTGCCAGACTGGACGGCTGGTTGCTAGGGGACCAAGAATACCCACTGCGGCCCTGAATAATGACCCCATTGAGAAATCCTGAACAGAGTTGGGTCACAGATACACTGAAGCTCATTCCTGCACCTGAATTGTGGTAGAACATACAATTAGCATGCTCAAGCAGTGATTCTGAGGTTTGGACAACAAGTTCTTTGTTTTTTTTTGTTTAGCACATCAAAAAAACCAAAAGAAAATTTATGTGGAGGAAATAATTTCCTGTGGCAAGTGGCAGAAGTCATAAATTAACCAAATAGATTGTGGCCAGGTCAAAGGAAGTTTCAGATTCCCTGGGTGACACAGAAACAAACCGTAATATTAAAATAATGAGGTGATTCAGTTCTATGATTAGAGGGGTTGCAGTGCCTGATTTCTCATCTATCTAAAATTACTGGATGGAAAATCCAGAGGCTGTGGGATTCCCTACTAGTGCCACTTTGTCCTGAGAGAATCAGCTCTTTAATGTTTTTACATCGCCTCACCGACAATCTTTTATATCAACTAATAGTTTTCTGATCAGCAATTTGCAGGTCATTGAACCCACTAACATGGCCTCCATGAGTGGAGAAGCTCTCTTCCCTCCCGTTTTTTCTCAAGCTGCTTATTTATCTTCTGGTATTCAGTTCTGATGCAGGGTTATACACATTGTTAAGCCAACTTTTCTCCTTACAGATGCTGACTGACCTGCTGTTTATTTCCAATACTTTGTGCTTTTATTTCAGATGTTCAGCACTTGGAGAATGTTTTCCTTTATTGTTTGAAGTTTGTTAAATGATCTTGTGGACTTGATTTACTCCCTTTCAAAACTGAACAGAATTTTGTCATTGAGATAAGAAAAAAGTCATTCAGATAATAAGAACTTTGAAACTGGAGCCAAGCTGGCATTATACAGTTAGAAGTATAAAGTTAATAGACAGTTAAAGGTGGGTCTCTGTCGATAAAAATACACAGCATCATTATTATTGGCAGAGCACCAGACAGTTCAACAACAGTAAAAGTCCCCTTTGGATTTCCTTTTTAAAATCTAATGCAAAATCCTGCTGAGATTTAATAGAAGTTTTTAAAATTCGGATGGGTTTTGTTAGAGAGAATGATGAAAGATTATTTCCTCTGGTGCGGAATCAGTGACGAGAAGTCATCAATTTAACATTGCAACTAAGAGACATTTCTCTCTCCAGAGGGTTGTTGGAAGATTAGCCTCACTGTTATTTTTAAATGTATGGAATTGTTAGATAGATTGTTAGAACTTCCGACATGACTTTCTTTTTCCTCAACCGAGGATTCCCCTCTACAGAGGTTGACATGGCCCTCAACCGTACCCATTCTATTTCCTGCACCTCTGCTCTCACCCCTTCCCCTCTTTCCCAGAACCATGACAGGTTTCCCTTGTCCACACCTTTCACCTCACCAGCCTCCACGTTCAACGGATCATCCTCCACCATTTCCGCCACCTCCAGCGTGATCGCACCACCAATCACATCTTCCCCTCCCCTCCCTCCGCAACATCCTGGTCCACTTCTCAATCAACCCCAGCACCCCGTCCCCTTCCCACGGCACTTTCCCGTTCAAGCGCAGGAGATGCAACATCTGCCCTTTTACCTCCTCCCTTCCCACTATCCAGGGTTCCAAATACTCCTTCTAGGTGAAACAGCGATTTACTTGTACTGTTTTCAATTTAGTATACAGGTTGAACCTTCATTATCCAGAACTTCCTTATCCAGAACCATCCCTCGTCCAGAACCATTCCTGGCCCCCCGGGTGGCGCATGCACAGAACTCTGACATGAAAAAATTGAAGTCCTTCCTCGCTGCCGACTCCCGCAATCGCTGACCTGACCCCGTGATCCACTGCTCCCCCCCGATCTCTCTGCCGCACTCCTGGCCCCAAGCCAGCCAGCCCCAATGTCCCCTTGCTCAGTGCCTGTACTATCCAATTTAATGTGACCACACCTCGTCCAGAAAAATCCCTTATCCAGAACAGGCCAGGGCCTGAGGGTTCCGGATAAGGGAGGTTCAACCTGTACTGTATTTGCTACTCACAATGTGGTCTCCTCTACATTGGGGAGACCAAACGCAGATTGGGCAGCATTCCATTCAGTCCGTAAACGTGACCCCGAGCTTCCACTCTCCTGTCACTTTAATTCTCCGCTCCACTCACACTCTGATCTCTCCATCCTCAGGCTCTTACACTGTTCCAATGAAACTCAACGCGAGCTCGAGGAACAGTACCTCACATTTTGAGTGTGCACGGCATTCTGGTTCTGTGCTGCATGCCTCTATTACACCTAGATGTAGAAAATAATAAAATGAGGCATCTTCTGTGCTTATCACTTTCTGGTCAATATTGCGGAAAAACAATGAAATAATTGACCAGAAAACAGTTTTCGACGTATCAATACACAGTCATAAATAGTGTCAAAAACAATGACAACAACAAAGGTGTTTCATGATAATTGCTTCATTAACAGAATTCTGTCGATAATTTGAAATTAAGTAGCTAACCTAACTATAGTGCAAATTTGTGCAAAAACTGCAACTTTATTGTTCTGACAATGAAATAAATGTAGCAGTAAAAATATTTATGGATCAGTAAGAGAAATGAGAGATACCACCAATTAAACAAAATCAGATTCTGAGAGGCAAAGTAGCCAAACAATCACAGCGATGCCCAAAAAATACTGACCTTTGAAGCGATATCTCTGTCATGTATCTTACATTATTATATATAACTGTATCCTAACATGCTATACATGACTGTAATAAGATATGACCTGTAACCACCAGCATACCTTACCACCAGGGGTGCACTTGCAAGAGACAGGTATATAAGGACAGGTCTCAGGCAAGTGCAGCATTCCAGAGCTGTGAAATAAATGTGCAGGTCCAGAGTGACCTTGACTTCACTACATGCCTCGTGTGAATCTGTACTGAGGGGACAGGACTTTACAGTGGCGACGAGTTACGGGATTACAGAATCCACAGAATGGCGAACAACGGATCAGATGAAAAGTACAATGCGGGAGACAATTGGGAGGACTTTATAGAAAGGCTCCAGCAAAGCTTTGGAACCAAAGACTGGTTAGGCGACGATAAGGCAGACAAGAGAAGAGCCCATCTCTTGACCAGCTGTGACTCGAAAACATACGCTTTAATGAAGGATCTGTTGGCACCCGAGAAACCAGCAAGCAAATCGTTTGAAGAATTGAGCACACTGGTAAAAGACCACCTCAAGCCAGCGAGCAGCCTACACATGGCCAGACACAGGTTCTACAACTACAGACGCTGTGTGGGCCAGAGCATACCTGACTTCGTGGCGGAACTTCGGAGGTTGGCTAGTTTATGTGAGTTCTCCGATGAACTGAGGAGAGAAATGCTGAGAGACTTTTTCATTGAAGGAATAGGCCACGCAGACATATTCCGAAAGCTCATAGAGACCAAGAACCTGGCCTTAGAGGCAGCAGCACTGGTTGCACAGACATTCTTGGTAGGGGAAGAAGAAACGAGGTTGATTTACAATGCAGGTACGACAACTAACGAAATAGCGGAACAAGAAGTTCACAGCACTAAACAAGCTGCTACCCCCACACACAGACAAAACCGGGAGAACAGGCTCTCGACAGCAGGCAGAAGCCATCAAGGGCCACAGGAACGGCCGTTCACACCTCATCCACCCACAATGCGAGCAATCAACTACAAACTGAGAGAAGCTCAAGAGAGATCAGCCAGACACAGCTCATTCTTTGGGAACACCTTGAACAATGGAACAGGTCTGTGCTGGAGGTGTGGGGGTGGGCACTCGTCAAGGGGATGTCGATTTCAGCAGGCTGTTTGCAGAGATTGTGAAAATACAGGGCATTTGGCCCGCATGTGCAAAAAAATGGCAGCTCGGCTGGTATACGAATCGGATGGGTCGGAAAGCGGACCAGAAGATGGTGGGGACAGTACCCGGGACACCGGTGTACAGCGGGTCAACATGATCAATGGCCGCTGCTCCTACAACAGGACGCCTCCTATAATGATGAGGGTCCTACTCAACGGGATATCTGTCAACATGGAGCTGGATACGGGAGCGAGTTAATCTCTCATGGGCGCTCAACAATTTGAACAACTGTGGCCGCATAAAAGAGACAGACCAAAACTCACAAGGGTCGACACCAAACTAAGGACCTATACCAAAGAAATCGTACCAGTCCTCGGCAGCGCCATGCTCTCTGTCACACACAAAGGGACAGTGAACCGACTTCCCCTGTGGATTGTCCCCGGAGACCGCCTAGCACTGCTGGGGAGAAGCTGGCTGGCAAAACTAAACTGGAAATGGGATGATGTCCATGCCATGTCATTAGAGGAACGGACCTCCTGCTCAACAGTTATAAAGCGATTTGAACATCTCTTTCAGCCAGGTGTGGGCACTTTCAGAGGGGCCAAAGTCAAAATCTACATCACACAGGATGCTAGACCGGTCCATCACAAGGCCAGAGCTGTACCCTATGTGATGAGGGAAAAGATTGAACACGAACTAGACAGGCTTCTGCGGGAAGGCATTATATCACCTGTGTAATTTAGCGACTGGGCAAATCCCATCGTCCCAGTCATGAAGCCTGATGGATCCGTACGAATCTGTGGGGACTACAAATCTACCTAGAGTCTCCCTACAGGACCAGTACCCGCTGCCCAGAGCGGAGGACTTATTTGCCACATTGGCTGGAGGTAAACTTTTCTCAAAACTGGACCTCACATCTGCGTATATGACGCAAGAATTGACCGAGGAATCCAAGCTTCTCACCACCATCAACACACATCGAGGCCTTTTCATGTACAATCGATGCCCATTCGGCATCAGGTCGGCAGCTGCCATATTCCAGCGCAACATGGCGAGTCTGCTCAAGTCCATCCCGGGGACGGTTGTATTTCAAGACGACATACTTATCACGGGCAGGGACACCGACTCCCATCTCCGTAATTTGGAAGAAGTACTAAAGCGGTTGGATCGGATAGGCCTACGAGTCAAGAAATCCAAGTGCCTGTTTCTCGCACCCGAGGTTGAATTTTTGGGCAGAAGGATTGCCGCTGATGGAATCCCCCAAACAGAGCCCAAAACAGAAACAATTCGCCTGGCACCCAGGCCCCGGAATGTCTCAGAACAGCGCGCCTTTCTCGTGCTACTCAATTACTTTGGGAACTTTATGCAGAACTTAAGTTCGCTGCTGGAGCCTCTCCATGTGCTACTCAGGAAGGGGTCCGATTGGTTTTGGGGGGGCGCCCAAGAACGCGCCTTCAATAAGGCATGCAACCTTCTGTGTTCCAACAGTGTTTTGACTTTCTTTGACCCAGGTTCTCACATGCGATGCGTCAGCGTATGGGGTCGGGTGCGTTTTGCAACATGTCAATAGTGCGGGCAAATTACAACCCATAGCTTATGCCTCCAGGTCACTTTCGCGGGCGGAGCGTGGGTACGGAAAGGTAGAGAAGGAGGCGCTCGCGTGCGTGTACGGTGTCAAAAAGATGCACCAATACCTTTTCGGGGCCAAGTTCGCGTTAGAAACCGACCACAAACCCCTCATGTCCCTCCTATCCGAGAGCAAGGCAATAAATGCCAATGCCTTGACGTGAATTCAACAGTGGGCACTCATGCTGGCATCCTACGACTATACCATAAGGCACAGACCAGGCACAGACAACTGTGCCGACGCGCTCAGCAGGCTACCCCTGGTGACCACAGAAGGGACTGACGAACAGGACTGTGAGATAGTCATGGCAATCAATGCCCTTGAGTCCACAGGTTCGCCCATGACGGCTCGCCAAATCAGAGCCTGGACAGCCAGCGACCCCACGTTATCCTTAGTAAAAAGATGTGTCCCAACCAGTGACTGAGCAGAGGCTCGCGATGCCTGCCCCGAGGAATTAAAACCCTTTCACAGGCGCATGTATGAGCTATCACTACAAGCAGACTGCCTGATGTGGGACAGCCATGTAGTCATGCCTCTGCAAGGCAGAGAGGCATTTGTCCGGGAGCTCCACCGCGAGCACCCGGGGATCGTTCTCATGAAGGCCATAGCCTGATCCCATGTCTGGTGGCCTGGTATTGACGTGGACTTGGAGCTCTGCGTCCGAAGGTGCACCATTTGTGCCCAACTCAGCAATGCCCCCAGGGAGGCTCCCCTGAGCCCCTGGCCCTGGCCTACCAAACCGTGGTCGCGGGTGCACGTAGACTATGCGGACCCATTCATGGGAAAAATGTTCCTCGTAGTTGTCGCTGCATTTTCAAAGTGGATCGAATGCACCATTTTAAACTCGAGCACAACCTCCACCACTGTGGAGAGCCTCGCAACCATGTTGGCAACGCACGGAATCCCTGACATATTGGTCAGTGACAATGGTCCATGCTTCACCAGCACAGCATTCCAAGATTTTATAATTGACCACGCCATAAATCACGTCAAGACGGCACCGTTCAAGCCGGCCTCCAACGGCCAGGTGGAGAGAGCAGTGCAAATCATTAAACAAGGCATGCTTAAAATCCAAGATCCCTCGCTGCAGGGTCGCCTGTCGTGACTGCTGCTGGCATACAGATCTCGTCCGCACTCACTGACTGGGATTCCCCCCGCGCAACTGTTGATGAAAAGGACTTTAAAAACAAGGCTCTCATTAATCCTCCTAGACATGCACGAAATCGTTGAGGCAAAGCGCCGTAAGCTGACTGAGTACCATGACAGAAATTCGAGGGGGAGATGGAATGAGATAGGGGACAAAGTGTTTGTACTAAACTATGGCAGGGATCCCAAATGGCTTGCAGGGACAGTAACGGGCAAGGAAGGAAAGAGGCTACTGGTAGTACAAATGGACAATGGCAAAACCTGCTGGATGCATGTAGACCAATTCAAAAGCAGATTTACCAACAACAGGGCGGAACCAGAGGCAGACTACAATGTGGAACTCGCACCACACCTGGTGGACAGAGAGAGGGAACAACCTGAGGAAAGGGCAATCCCAACAGGCAGCCCAGGCGAGATACTAGCAACCACACCCAAAGAAAAACAGACACCAAGGCAAACAACTGAACCACAACTCAGACGCTCCATGCGAGAGCGTAGACCACCTGAGAGACTGAACCTATAAAGACAATAAGACCTTGGGGGAGGGTGATGTCATGTATCTTACATTATTATATATAACTGTATCCTAACATGCTATACATGACTGTAATAAGATATGACCTGTAACCACCAGCATACCTTACCACCAGGGGTGCACTTGCAAGAGACAGGTATATAAGGACAGGTCTCAGGCAAGTGCAGCATTCCAGAGCTATGAAATAAAGGTGCAGGTCCAGAGTGACCTTGACTTCACTACATGCCTCATGTGAATCTGTACTGAGGGGACCGGACTTTACATCTTCATCATGGTGAAAAATGTTTGGCTGACATTTGTTTATAAGCAAATTATGCCTGATATGAATCATTGCAAGGGGATTGCTTTCTGCAACAAGATGTGAAGAGCCTGGGCTGTGGTGTCACTTCTTCCAACCCCCTCTACTTGGGGAGAATCGAAGAGAAGAGAAAAGTGGGCTAGGTTTGCGATTTGGTGCTCCTAACAAGGAGTAGCACTTGCAGGGAGCCCCATTCAGGAAATCAGAGTCCCACAGCCTGGGATCTGCCATCCATCCATTTTTTCCCCATTTCTTAAGCATTGAAAATGTATCTTTTTTGAGCTGCGGATCTTAGAAATACGCTGATTGGTGTGTTGGCCTAGTCTGTTTATGTATGTGGAATTTCATGGATTTGAGCGGTTGGTTTTGTTTTTCTCAGAGTATTTTGAGGCCTGTACCTTTTTTATATTACACTGAATTCTGTCAGTTCATGTTACTGATTTCATAGATATTGGGGAGAAAGACAGTTGCCTGATCTTTTCCCCTGGAATTCCAACTTTAGGTTTCATGGCATTGGGCATTATTATTTAACAAAGGGAAAAAAACTGCTCAGCCATGAAACAAATGTCTCCAGACACAAACAATCTGTCCAACTACAAAGTTCCTAATTGGCCAACAAATCCATCAGCAGACATGTGAATCAAAGGAAATCATTTGGTTAGGTTCAAGAAGTCCTGAACCGATGTTCACTATCGCCCCTCCTCCCCGCACCATTCCCACAGCACTAAGTTCTTGTTTCAATAAGAAGTAACCTTTTCCTAGAAAAGCAAAAGCACTTTTATATTTGGTGCTTCTGTGGTACAGGTCACTGGATTGCAGCTAATGGAAGAACATTAGGTCTCCCTCTGTCAGGTGTATTTATACAAGACTAGAAATGAGTGTTGCTGACAATAGTGGAAAAGCACTTAATTTGCTCAAATGAAATTCCATGTCCACTATGTAAATGTTGGCATTAACCTGTTTATCTTAAATGGGTTAACATGTCTGCTACAATAGCAGACAGAGGAATATCGTATGACACACTGAGCACTCATTTGCTATTAACAGCAACAGAAATTTCTAGCCAATGACAATAATTTTGCAATTTGTGCTCCCGACAAGGTGTCTCATCTGCCAGGTGTACATATCAATAAATTTAAACAGGCACTGCATGATTTTCCTCCCTTTAATTGAAAAGGTTAGGAAATCATGCACCGAGCATGTCTGAATTTCTGATATGCACTCCCAGCAGGTGAGACTATCCACTGGGTGCATCAAGTCACAATATTACCCCTATAGTATAAAAGCGCCCTAATTGCTATGTCGATTAACTCATTCAAAAAGAGCTGAATAAATAAATGGAATTGAGGTTGGAGGTTATAGGGACAGGTATAAACTCAGATGATCAACTACTCCATAGAAACAAATGGTTTCAGTGCAGCTAGAACTGAGGCAGAGTGGGGTGAGGAGGGGATGGAGGGGAGGGATTGTTGTCTGCGGAGAACAGTAGGGCAGGGTTGATTAGAGAAGATATGGAGATGGATGAAAGTTCCAGAGTTCTGCTTGATTTACCATTAGGATTCAGGGAGTACTTACGCAGACATTAGTGGGTGGGGCAGAGGTATATAGCAAAGATTGCACAACACTGTGGGACATTTGGGCTTGATGGACCAAATCAATTTTTCTTGTTCCATGTTTTCTTATGAAATCAAATGCATTAACAAACACGCAACTCTCAATTATGTGAAAGTATTGCATGCTAGCATATTAAATTCCTTAATACATCATGATAATATCACATTTTTTAACTTGATACATATGATATTTGATTGAATTATGTATTAGTGAATCAGAAGGAAATCATTCGGTTATGCTTTTTGAAACCACATCCCATTGGTTACTATTGCAATCCATCTCCTAACAATTCCTATAGCGTTATGTTCTTGGAGGTTTCAATAACAAGCAAGGAATAGATTGCTTATATTCTAACGATAAGCAAATTCATATTATTTCCTTATGCTAACTCCATTATTTCTTCTCTTTATTGATTACATCACCTTTTTTCAGAATTAATTACCTATGCAGTGAAATGTGTGAGAGTATTCTGCTCTTTTTAGTCACATTTTCAGTCCTGGCTGCAATACAATGGAAGTCTGTGGAGAACATACTGCTAACAGAGATCATATCTTACGACACAATTTTAATCACCACCACACTGAAATTTGGCTGGTAGCAAAAACCACATCCTAGCTGGTTTACAGTCAAAAGGAAATGTCAGGTATTAATTGACTTGCTAAGAATTTTCAGTATCCAAGAAAAAAACTACTGTGCTCCAATTTTAATTTGTATTGGAACTAGAACATACTGTAAAGAATAAAAAGTGAAATCCTATAGTGCATTACAAAGATTGTTCTAGGCATAGAAACATAGCGTGAAATTACAATGAATGACATTGTGTTAAAAGGGGAAGAAGGGCCCAAGAGAGACCCTCTTGCAATATAGGCAAAAATAACGAGAAATTCTATCAGTGCTTCAACAGGCAGTTGAAGAAGAGCGGGAAAGCATATAAGATGCAAACAGGCTTGAAACAGAGGATGAGCACAAGATAGTCAATATAAAAATGGTTACTTCTTCCAAGTATTTGCAAGGGAAGTCGTGAGCAACATGCCCTCCCCAATTAGAGTGATCTAGATAAACTTTGTAAGTTCTAGACAAGTTAAAAGGCCCCAACACAAACAAATCCCCAAGGACGGGATATTTATCCCAGAGTGCTATAGGAAAAAAGGGAGGAGATTTGAAAGGCCCTAAAAATCATTATGAGGGAGTCACTGGACACTGGGATGTGTCAACAGATTGGAAATGGAGTGATGTGGTGTCAATAGGTGGTCCGTAGGTCGGACTGTAAAGAGCTGGAGTGGCACACCATTGCAGTTTCCAGCGCGAGCTGCTCTAAGTGTGCGATGTTTTTGAGGTGGGCGACTCAGGTCGCCTTTTGGAGCGCATGCAGGAACACCAGCAGGGCCCAGGTGCAGCGGAGGAGTGGGAAGGTCGGGGCAGATGAGCGGCGAGAGATTGTGGCAGAGGAGCGGTGAGAGATGGTGGCGGAGGAGCGGCGAGAGATCATGGCATAGGTGCGGCAAGAGAAGGTACGGGGCCCAGAAGAGCTGTGAAATGTGTGTGCACTAGATCCATGCAGCAGAGCAGGTCTCCAGTCGTCCTGGTTTATCCTTGCCACTGGATAAAGGCCTACCTGTCAAGCCCGTGTGGTGGCTGGTGTGTAACTGTCACCACACGTTAAAAAAATCCACGCACAGGCATCTTCCACCCCTTCAATTGGAGTTCAGGACTGGAATATTGGGTCCTTCATTGAAATATCTGTGAACTCATGTGGAAGCAAGTGATCCTCGTTCGAGGAACCGCCTATGATGGATTCCTCAAAATAAATGAGGTGATAGATGGCACACATTCATACACCTGCAAAGATGAGTGGTTTTTAAATGAATCAAAAGCCATTGTACTCCATTAATGACCAACTAATATGTGACCATCACCACAGGATTATGCAAGTGACTGTCAGATGATCTGGCAGCTTGCATGATCTCTTCGTTTTGAGGCAATCGATTGTGCCACCAATGTTTGATGACACCCAGAATGGAGAGCTGGCTATTGAGTGACCACGGTTACCTACTGTTACCCTGACTCAGGACTCCTCTGTGCCATTCAACAACACCAGTGGAGCAGTATCTCCACGCAAATCATTATCAACATCAAAAGCATGCCAAAATTGCTCTTCTGCTGCCTAGACAGATCAGACTGGGCCCTGTTAAGTATGGAAGAACTCCACAAGACTGAGTACTGTGATCTAAAACTGATGTGATCGTAGTCTCTTTAATACAACTCCAGAGTGTCTAAGCAGCATGCTAGACATCCTTATATACACCCTTGCACGAGGTGTGCAGGTGACCCTTGGGCCTCCAACAGTTACGACCTCTGGTGGCAAGTCTTACACAGTTACAATGTTTACATACATAACACCATTTCCCCCCCCCCCCCCAAAAGTCTTTGATACAAATTATTTACAAGTTGAGATGATCCAGGGCCCTACGCTCCCTGGTTGGTCGGCTGAGTTCAAACTCTGGCATGGGTGAGTTGGTTGGACCATTGCTGCACTGTGGCGCAGCTGATCTGACAGGACTGTTGAGAATGGTGGGTTCTTGATTGACAGCGAGGTCGATTGCTGGTTGGGCATTGTAGTGTATGGAGAAAGAGTCAGGCTGAACACTGTGAGCTCAAAATAAAGTGTGACCGTAGTCTTTTATTTCAGGTCTCCAGAGTGCTTCTCCAACCTGTGAAGCCTCCTTAAATACCTGTGCTCCCAAGGGATTATGGGATCCCTTGGGACTTCAAGGGATGAACCCTCTGGTGGCTGTACAGAGTAAATACAAGTTTGCATATATAACAACACTCCAACCCCCCGCGCCCCCCCCCCCAAAAGTCAATAGTATAACTATTACAATGTGTGTCGATCTGGGGCCCTTCTTGCCCTGGTTGATCGTCTCGGTGTGAAAGCTGGTGTTGTTGAATCATTTGTTGGGTGCTTGCTGGGCTGCTGTGCAGCTGGCCTTGCTGGGCTGCCTGATGTGTTGGGCCCTGTTGGGCTGCTGTGGATGATGGGTTCTGCTTCATGGTCAACCGTGGTGCCGGTTGCCATAGGTGTGTATGTTGGGGGATCAAAAAAGTTAGGGTTCAAGGTGGGTTGCTCAGGATAGTCCGTGAATCTGAGTTTGATTTGGTCCAAGTGTTTCCGGTGAATGAGTCCATTTGAAAGTTTGATCCGAAACACCCTGCTCCCCTCTTTGGCCACGACAATGTCGGGAAGCCACTTGGGACCTTGTCCATAATTTAATACAAATACAGGATCATTGATTTCAATTTCCCGTGACACATTTGCGCTATCATGGTATGCACTTTGTTGAAGCTACCTGTTCATGTAAATCAAGTTGAACTAACGAGAGCCTTGTCTTAAGTGCTCTTTTCATGAGCAGTTCAGCAGGTGGGCTCCCAGTGAGTGAGTGGGGTCTCGTGCGGTAGCTAATCAGGACTCGGGATAGGCGAGTCTGCAGTGAGCCTTCAGTTACCCTCTTCAAGCCTTGCTTGATGGTTTGCACTGCTCTCTCTGCCTGACCATTAGATGCTGGTTTAAACAGGGCAGATGTGACATGTTTGATCCCGTTACGGGTCATGAATTCTTTGAACTCAGCACTGGTAAAACATCGGCCGTTGTCGCTCACCAGGACATCGGGTAAGCCGTGAGTGGCAAACATGGCCCGCAGGCTTTAAGTAGTGACAGCGGGCGTGCTAGCCGACATTATCTCACATTCAATCCACTTGGAGTATGCATCTACAACCACAAGGAACATTTTACCCAAGAAAGGGCCTGCATAGTCGACGTGTACCCTAGACCACGGTTTGGAGGGCGAAGACCATAAACTTAGCGGTGCCTCCCTGGGTAAATTGATTAACTGCGAGCATGTATTACATCTGTGAACGCAGGACTCTAAGTCCGCATCGATACCGGGCCACCACATGTGGGATCTGGCTATCGCTTTCATCATTACGATGCCTGAGTGGGTACTGTGGAGGTCTTGATGAAGGTGTCTCTGCCCTTCTTGGGAACCACTACTCGATTGCCCCACAGAAGGCAGTCTGCCTGTATAGACATTTCATCTTGCGCCACTGGAACGGCTTTATCTCTTTCTGCATTTCCACTGGGACACTGGACCAGCTCCCGTGAAGCACACAGCTTTTGACTAGAGATAAGGGGTCCTGGCTTGTCCAGGTTTTGATCTGCTGGGCAGTGACGGGTGATTGCTCACTCTCAAATGCTTCCATAACCATGGCTAGATCTGCGGGCTGCGCCATTTCCACCCCCGTGGTGGACAATGGCAACCTACTGAGAGCATCGGCGCAGTTTTCTGTGCTTGGCCTATGGCGGATGGCATAGTTGTATGCGGACAACGCGAGCGCCCATCTCTGGATGCGGGCCGATGCGTTGGTATTTATCCCTTTACTCTCAGAAAACAAGGATATAAGTGGCTTATGGTTAGTTTCCAATTCGAATTTTAGCCCAAACAGATATTGAGGCATTTTCTTTACCCCACAGACACACGCTAACGCTTCTTTCTCAATCATGCTGTAGGCTCTCTCAGCCTTGGACAGACTCCTGGATGCATAAGCAACCGGTTGCAGTTTCACGAAATCATTAGCTTGTTGCAATACAGACCCGATGCCATATGACGACGCATCACATGCTAGTTCCAAACGCTTACATGGATCATACAACACAAGCAATTTGTTTGAGCATAACAATTTTCTTGCTTTTACAAAGGCATTTTCTTGGCTTTTGCCCCAAACCCATTCGCCCCCTTTTCATAGTAAGACATGCAGTGGTTCTAGCCGGGTGCTGAGACCCGGTAAGAAGTTACCAAAGTAGTTAAAGAGTCCTTGAAACGACTGCAGCTCCGTCACGTTCTGTGGCCTCGGTGCGTTCTCAATTGCCTCCGTCTTCGCATTGGTGGGCCTGATGCCGTCCGCCACAATCCTCCTTCCCAAGAACTCCACTTCAGGCACCAGGAAAATGCACTTCGAGCGTTTTAACCTGAGTCCCACGCGGTTGATTCGACTAAGAACCTCCTCCAGGTTCTGCAGATGCTCAACTGTGTTCCGACCTGTGACCAAGATGTCATCCTGGAAGACCATGGTGTGCGGGACTGACTTCAGTAAGCTTTCCATGTTTCTCTGGAATATCGCCACTGCTGATCAGATTCCAAACAGGCATTTGTTATAAACAAAAAGACCTTTGTGCATGTTGATGCAGGTGAAGGCCTTCGATGATTCCTCCAGTTCCTGCGTCATGTAGGCTGAAGTCAGATCCAGCTTCGTGAATGTCTTTCCTCCCGCCAGCGTTGCAAAGAGGTCGTCGGCCTTTGATAATGGGTATTGGTCCTGCAGGGAGAAACGATTGATAGTTACTTTCTAATCGCCACAGATTCTGACGGTGCCATCTCCCTTGAGCACTGGGACAATAGGACTGGCCCACTCGTTGAACTCGATCGGTGAGATGATGCCCTCTCTTTGCAGCCGGTCTAGCTTGATCTCTACCCTTTCTCTCATCATGTATGGTACTGCTCTCGCCTTGTGATGGATGGGTCCTGCCCCAGGAATTAGGTGGATCTGCACTTTTGCTCCTTGGAATTTCCCGATGCCTGGTTTGAACAGCGAAGGAAATTTGTTTAAGACCTGGGCACACGAAGTGTCATCAGCAGGCGATAACGCTCGGACGTCGTCCCAGTTCCAGCGTATCTTTCCTAGCCAGCTCCTGCCGAGCAGCGTGGGACCATCGCCCGGTACCACTCAGAGTGGTAGCTTGTGCACCGCTCCATCGTAGGAGACCTTACGGTAGCACTGCCAATTACAGGAATCAGTTCTTTTGTGTAAGTTCTTAGTTTTGTGCGAACTGGAGTTAAGACTGGCCTTGAGGCCTTGTTGCACCACAACCTTTCAAAAGACTTTTTGCCCATGATGGACGGGCTCGCGCCCGTGTCCAGCTCCATTGACAGCGGGAGTCCATTTAGTTCAACATTCAGCATTATCGGGGGACAATTCGTGGTGAATGTGTGCACCCCATGTACCTCTGCCTCCTCGATCTGAGGCTCTGGTTCATCGTGATCCTCCGTGGATCTGTCCTCCTCTGCAACATGGTGGTTTGCAGGTTTAACAGGCTTTGCAGCTCACCTGCACACTCGTTGGATGTGTCCCATTGTTTCGCAGCCCTTGCAAACGTACTCTTTGAATCAGCATGAATGGAAACGAT
The DNA here is from genome assembly GCF_044704955.1 of Pristiophorus japonicus. Classification (NCBI taxonomy): domain Eukaryota; kingdom Metazoa; phylum Chordata; class Chondrichthyes; family Pristiophoridae; genus Pristiophorus; species Pristiophorus japonicus. The sequence continues at coordinate 97,652,515 of NC_091983.1, read as the reverse complement.
GATCCCTCCCGCAGTGCCAACAAGGTGTTAATGGCCTTGCATTCATCACCCTTGATGGTGGACTCTGAGACATCTGTGGACATGTAGCTGCAGGTATGTGTGACCTGCCCTGTACATTACAATTCAAAAACAACATCGCTTTGTTCACAGTACTTGTAGCAGCACTTGTGTGCTGAGAGATTTGCTTCATATTGTCACTGGTGGCAGTAAACGCCTGGGCTATCGCTGTAGCCTTACTCAAGGTTGGGGTCTCTACAGTCAAAATTTGCGAAGTATGATTTCGTGGCCAATGCCAAGTACGAAAAAGTCTCTGAGCTCCAAATGTGCTTCAAATTTGCAATGTCCTGCAAGGCGTCTTAGCTCGGCGACATAACTCGCCACTTCCTGGCCTTCAGATCTTTTGTAGGTGTAGAACCGGCACCTCGCCATCAGAACGCTTTCCTTTGGGTTTGAATGCTCTCGGACCAGTGTGCACAAATCGTCGTATGATTTCTCCGTGGGTTTCACTGGAGTGAGCAAATTCTTCATGAGGCCATACGTTGGTGCCCCACAGACGGTGAGGAGGATCGCCCTTCATTTGAAAGCACTTTCTTCCCCATCTAGCTCGTTGGCCACAAAGTATTGGTCGAGTCGCTCCACAAAAGTTTCCCAATCATCTCCCTCCGAGAATTTCTCCAGGTTGCCCACTGTTCTCTGCATCTTTGGATTTGCTATCAGTATCTCGTCGCCAGTTATAGTGTATGGAGAAAGAGTCAGGCTGAACACTGTGAGCTCAAAGTAAAGTGTGACCGTAGTCTTATATTGCATGTCTCCAGAGTGCCTCTCCAACATGTGACGCCTCCTTAAATACCTGTGCTCCCAAGGGATTATGGGATCCCTTGGGACTCCAGGTGATGAGCCCTCTGGTGGCTGTACAGAGTAAATTCAAGTTTACATGTATAACAGGTGTGTGTTGGTGGATCGATGATGGTGATGTCCTCTTCAGATTCTTCTTGGTTGTCGGTGAACCGCAGTTTGGTCTGATCCAAATGCTTTCTGCACATTTGTCCATTCAATAGCTTGACTATAAACACTCTATTCCCCTCCTTGGCCAAGACAGTGCCAGGTGTCCATTTAGGACCTTGACCTTAAGTAAGGATAAACACAGAGTCGTTAACATCAATGTCACTCGATACAGCCGCGCGATCGTGACACATGTTTTGCCGGTGACGCCGGGTTTCCACATGATCATTTAGATCCGGGTGGACTAGGGAGAGCCTGGTTTTGAGTGCTCTCTTCATTAACAATTCTGCACGGGGAACCCCAGTGAGCAAGTGGGGTCGCGTCTGATAACGGAGCAGAACCCGAGATAAGCGGGTCTGCAAGGAACCTTCCGTCACGCGTTTCAAGCTCTGCTTGATAGTTTGGACTGCCCATTCCGCTTGACCATTGGATGCGGGCTTAAACGGAGCAGACCTGACATGCTTGATGCCATTGCGGGTCATAAACTCGTTGAATTCCGAGCTTGTGAAACACGGTCCATTGTCACTGACAAGGACTTCGGGCAAGCCATGGGTGGCGAACATAGCCCGGAGGCTTTCAATGGTGGCAGTGGATGTGCTGGATGACATGATTACTCATTCAATCCATTTAGAGTAAGCGTCCACTACAATTAAAAACATCTTTCCAAGAAAGGGGCCAGCAAAATCTACGTGGTTCCTGGACCACGGTTTGGAGGGCCATGACCACAGACTCAATGGAGCCTCCCTTAGTGCATTGTTCAATTGTGAGCACGTGTTGTACTGGTGTATGCATGACTCCAAGTCCGAGTCAATGCTGGGCCACCAAACATACAACCTGGCTATAGCTTTCATCATTACTATTCCTGGGTGGGTATTGTGTAGGTCACGTATAAATGTTTCCCTGCCTTTTTTTGGCAAAACCATGCGATTACCCCATAAGAGACAATCCGACTGGATGGACATTTCATCTTTGCATCGGGAAAATGGCTTAATTTCATCTTGCATTTCCCCGGGAACGGCCGACCAGCTCCTATTGAGGACGCAACTTTTTACAAGTGATTGCACAGGATCCTGGCTGGGCCAGTTCCTGTTCTGGCGAGCAGTGACGGGTGACCCCTCGCTCTCAAAAGCATCCATGACCAGAAACAAGTCTGCGGGCTGTGCCATTTCCATCCTGGGCAATGGTAGTCGACTGAGGACATCAACACAGTTCTCCGTGCCTGGTCTGTGGCGGATAACATGGACAATGGGTGGACAATGTTAGTGCCCATCTTTGGATGTGGGACGAAACATTGGTGTTTATACCTTTGCTTTCTGAAAACAGCGAAATGAGCTGTTTGTGATCGGTTTCAAGCTCAAACCGAAGTCCAAATAGGTATTGGTGCATTTTCTTAACCCCATATACACATGCTAACGCCTCTTTCTCGACCATACTGTAGGCTCTTTCTGCCTTAGACAGACTTCTAGACGTGTATGCAACTGGTTGAAGTTTGCCCGATACATTGGTTTGCTGTAACACACAGCCGACCCCGTACGAAGATGCATCACAAGCTAGCACTAATCGTTTACACAGGTCAGACAGTACAAGTAATTTATTTGAACAAAGTAGGTTTCTGGCCTTCTCAAAGGCTGGCACTTGAGATTTACCCCAAACCCAGTCGTCACCCTTATGTAGCAACATGTGCAACAGTTCCAGCAAAGTGCTTAACCTGGGTAGAAAATTACCAAAATAGTTAAGGAGTCCCAGGAATGAACGCAGCTCCATCACATTCTGTGATCTGGGTGCATTCTTGTTGGTCTCTGTCTTTGATGCCGTCTGCCGCAATCTTTCTCCCCAAAAATTCAACCTCTGGTGCCAGGAAAACACATTTGGAGCGTTTCAGCCTGAGTTCCACTCTGTGTAGTCGACTTAGAATCTCTTCCAGGTGTTCAGTGGTGTCACGACCAGTGATCAGGATGTTGTCTTGAAACACAACAGTGCATGGAACCAATTTCAGCAGACTCTCGATGTTCTTCTGGAATCTGTGGTATATGAACAGTGCTTCGTACGTGCTGATGCACTTCAATTTTTTGAAGATTCAGCCAGTTCCTGTGTCATGTAGGCGGAGGTTAGGTCCAACTTGCTGAACGACTTCCCCCCTGCTAATATTGCAAACAGGTCATCCGCCTTGGGTAGCGGCTACTGGTCTTGTAACAAGACTCGGTTGATTGTTGCCTTGTAGTCTCCGCAGATACTGACCGTGCCATCACTTTTCAACATCGGAACAATCGGACTTGTTGAACTCGACTGGCGATATGATTCCCTCTCGTTGAAGTCTGTCCAGTTCGATCTCGACTTTTTCCCTCATCATATATGGAACCGCTCGAGCCTTGTGATAAACGGGCCATGCATCGGGGACGAGGTGGATCTGCACCTTGGCGCCTGTGAAGTTGCCGATGCCTGGTTCAAATAATGACGGAAACTTGCTCAGCACTTGGGCGCACAAGGCATCATCCACTGAAGATAGTGCTCTGATGTCGTCCCAGTTCCATCGAATCTTTCCCAGCCAGCTTCTACCGAATAGTGTTGGGCCACCGCCTGAAACATAGAAACATAGAAACATAGAAAATAGGTGCAGCAGTAGGCCATTCGGCCCTTCTAGCCTGCACCGCCATTCAATGAGTTCATGGCTGAACATGCAACTTCAGTACCCCATTCCTGCTTTCTCGCCATACCCCTTGATCCCCCTAGTAGTAAGGACTTCATCTAACTCCCTTTTGAATATATTTAGTGAATTGGCCTCAACTACTTTCTGTGGTAGAGAATTCCACAGGTTCACCACTCTCTGGGTGAAGAAGTTTCTCCTCATCTCGGTCCTAAATGGCTTACCCCTTATCCTTAGACTGTGACCCCTGGTTCTGGACTTCCCCAACATTGGGAACATTCTTCCTGCATCTAACCTGTCTAAACCGTCAGAATTTTAAACATTTCTATGAGGTCCCCTCTCATTCTTCTGAACTCCAGTGAATACAAGCCCAGTTGATCCAGTCTTTCTTGATAGGTCAGTCCCACCATCCCGGGAATCAGTCTGGTGAACCTTCGCTGCATTCCCTCAATAGCAAGAATGTCCTTCCTCAAGTTAGGAGACCAAAACTGTACACAATACTCCAGGTGTGGCCTCACCAAGGCCCTGTACAACTGTAGCAACATCTCCCTGCCCCTGTACTCAAATCCCCTAGCTATGAAGGCCAACATGCCATTTGCTTTCTTAACCGCCTGCTGTACCTGCATGCCAACCTTCAATGACTGATGTACCATGACACCCAGGTCTCGTTGCACCTCCCCTTTTCCTAATCTGTCACCATTCAGATAATAGTCTATCTCTCTGTTTTTACCACCAAAGTAGATAACCTCACATTTATCCACATTATACTTCATCTGCCATGCATTTGCCCACTCACCTAACCTATCCAAGTCACTCTGCAGTCTCATAGCATCCTCCTCGCAGCTCACACTGCCACCCAACTTAGTGTCATCCGCAAATTTGGAGATACTACATTTAATCCCTTCGTCTAAATCATTAATGTACAATGTAAACAGCTGGGGCCCCAGCACAGAATCTTGCGGTACCCCACTAGTCACTGCCTGCCATTCTGAAAAGTACCCATTTACTCCTATTCTTTGCTTCCTGTCTGACAACCAGTTCTCAATCCACGTCAGCACACTACCCTCAATCCCATGTGCTTTAACTTTGCACATTAATCTCTTGTGTGGGACCTTGTCGAAAGCCTTCTGAAAGTCCAAATATACCACATCAACTGGTTCTCCCTTGTCCACTCTACTGGAAACATCCTCAAAAAATTCCAGAAGATTTGTCAAGCATGATTTCCCTTTCACAAATCCATGCTGACTTGGACCTATCATGTCACCTTTTTCCAAATGCGCTGCTATGACATCCTTAATAATTGATTCCATCATTTTACCCACTACTGAAGTCAGGCTGACCGGTCTATAATTCCCTGTTTTCTCTCTCCCTCCTTTTTTAAAAAGTGGGGTTACATTGGCTACCCTCCACTCGATAGGAACTGATCCAGAATCAATGGAATGTTGGAAAATGATTGTCAATGCATCCGCTATTTCCAAGGCCACCTCCTTAAGTACTCTGGGATGCAGTCCATCAGGCCCTGGTGATTTATCGGCCTTCAATCCCATCAATTTCCCCAACACAATTTCCCGACTAATAAGGATTTCCCTCAGTTCCTCCTCCTTACTAGACCCTCTGACTCCTTTTACATCCAGAAGGTTGTTTGTGTCCTCCTTAGTGAATACCGAACCAAAGTACTTGTTCAATTGGTCTGCCATTTCTTTGTTCCCCGTTATGACTTCCCCTGATTCTGACTGCAGGGGACCTACGTTTGTCTTTACTAACCTTTTTCTCTTTACATATCTATAGAAACTTTTGCAATCCGCCTTAATGTTCCCTGCAAGCTTCTTCTCGTACTCCATTTTCCCTGCCCTAATCAAACCCTTTGTCCTCCTCTGCTGAGTTCTAAATTTCTCCCAGTCCCCGGGTTCGCTGCTATTTCTGACCAATTTGTATGCCACTTCCTTGGCTTTAATACTATCCCTGATTTCCCTTGATAGCCACGGTTGAGCCACCTTCCCTTTTTTATTTTTACGCCAGACAGGAATGTACAATTGTTGTAGTTCATCCATGCGGTCTCTAAATGTCTGCCATTGCCCATCCACAGTCAACCCCTTAAGTATCATTCGCCAATCTATCCTAGCCAATTCACGCCTCATACCTTCAAAGTTACCCTTCTTTAAGTTCTGGACCATGGTCTCTGAATTAACTGTTTCATTCTCGATCCTAATGCAGAATTCCACCATATTATGGTCACTCTTCCCCAAGGGGCCTCGCACAATGAGATTGCTAATTAATCCTCTCTCATTACACAACACTCAGTCTAAGATGGCCTCCCCCCTAGTTGGTTCCTCGACATATTGGTCTAGAAAACCATCCCTTATGCACTCCAGGAAATCCTCCTCCACCGTATTGCTTCCAGTTTGGCTCCCTCAATCTATGTGCATATTAAAGTCACCCATTATAACTGCTGCACCTTTATTGCATGCACCCCTAATTTCCTGTTTGATGCCCTCCCCAACATCACTACTACTGTTTGGAGGTCTGTACACAACTCCCACTAACGTTTTTTGCCCTTTGGTGTTCTGCAGCTCTACCCATATAGATTCCACATCATCCAAGCTAATGTTCTTCCTAACTATTGCATTAATCTCCTCTTTAACCAGCAATGCTACCCCATCTCCTTTTCCTTTTATTCTATCCTTCCTGAATGTTGAATACCCCTGGATGTTGAGTTCCCAGCCCTGATCATCCTGGAGCCACGTCTCCGTAATCCCAATCACATCATATTTGTTAACATCTATTTGCACAGTTAATTCATCCACCTTATTGTGGATACTCCTTGCATTAAGACACAAAGCCTTCAGGCTTGTTTTTTTAACACCCTTTGTCATTTTAGAATTTTGCTGTACAGTGGCCCTTTTTGTTCTTTGCCTTGGGTTTCTCCGCCCTCCACTTTTCCTCATCTCCTTTCTGTCTTTTGCTTTTGCCTCCTTTTTGTTTCCCTCTGTCTCCCTGCATTGGTTCCCATCCCCCTGCCATATTAGTTTAACTCCTCCCCAACAGCACTAGCAAACACTCCCCCTAGGACATTGGTTCCGGTCCTGCCCAGGTGCAGACCGTCCAGTTTGTACTGGTCCCACTTCCCCCAGAACCGGTTCCAATGCCCCAGGAATTGGAATCCCTCCCTGCTGCACCACTGCTCAAGCCACGTATTCATCTGCACTACTCTGACTAGCACGTGGCACTGGTAGCAATCCCGAGATTACTACTTTTGAGGTCCTACTTTTTAATTTAGCTCCTAGCTCCTTAAATTTGTTTCGTAGGACCTCATCCCTTTTTTTACCTATGTCGTTGGTACCAATGTGCACCACGACAACTGGCTGTTCTCCCTCCCTTTTTAGAGTGTCCTGCACCCGCTCCGAGACATCCTTGACCCTTGCACCAGGGAGGCAACATACCATCCTGGAGTCTTGGTTGCGGCCGCAGAAACGCCTATCTATTCCCCTCACCATTGAATCCCCTATCACTATCGCTCTCCCACTCTTTTTCCTGCCCTCCTGTGCAACAGAGCCAGCCATGGTGCCATGAACTTGGCTGCTGCTGCCCTCCCCTGATGAGTCATCCCCCTCAACAGTACTCAACTGGTACAATTCACAGTGATAAATCGTGCACAGCTCCATCGTACAATACGTTAACTGTCGCACTGCCAATGACTGGTATGAGCTCTTTGGTGTAGGTGCGCAGCTTTGTCTGAATCGGGCTCAGTTTGGGCCTTTGTGCTTTGTTGCCCCATAGTTTCTCAAAAGCCTTCTACCTCATAATTGACTGACTCGTCCCCGTGTCCAACTCCATTGATTCCGGAATACCGTTCAATTTGACTTTCAGCCTAATAGGAGGGCTCTTAGTGGTGAAGGTGTGTACCCCATACACTTCTTCCTCGGGTTGAGTTGCCTCGCTTGTTTGTTCTGCGTGATCCACGCCAAATTGATCAACCTCTGCCGACTCTGCCATGTGGTGAGTCGCAACACATTTGCACACTCGCTGGAGGTGCCCTGATTGTTTCGCAGCCTTTGCACATGTAGTGCTTGAATCGACATTGATGGGCTCAATGATTACCCTTGCAGCACCAACATGACGCTAATGGATTTGCATTCACGCCCGATGGCGGACTCTGAGTCATCTTAGGTCTTGCAGCTACAGACGTATAGGCCCTGCCATATGCAATTCTGCCTGCTAGCGACGTTATTTTATGCACAGTACCTGCCGGTGAGCTTCGATGTTGGGAAGATATCTGTCCGGTATTATCGCCCGTGGATATGAATGCCTGGCCTATCGTGATGGCTTTGCTCATGTCTCGAGATTCGGCGGACAGCAGCTTGTGAAGAATGATCTCGTGGCCAATGCCAAGCACAAAAAAGTCCCGCAGCATTTCCCCCAAAAACCCAGAAAATTTGCAAGTTCCCGCAAGGCGTCTCAGGTCGGTGACATAACTCGCCACGTCTTGGCCCTTGGAGCGGTGGTGGTGTAGAAGCGATACCTGGCCATTAAGACGCTCTCCTTCGGCTTGAGGTGGTTCCGAACCAGCGAACACAACTCTGTATATGTTTTCTCCGCTGGTTTCTCCGGTGCTAGCAGATTCTTGATGAGGCCGTATATTGTGGGCCCACACACACTGAGGAGAATCGCCCTGCGCTTGATCGCTGTATCGGACCCATCCAGCTCGTTGGCCACGAAGTATTGGTTGAGACGCTCAACAAAGGCTTCCCAATCATCACCCTCTACAAATCTCTCTAAAATACCAACGGCACCCATGACCGTGTGAAAGTTCGTAATCTGTTACTCATCGCCAATTGTTAAGTATGGAAGAACTTCACAAGACTGAGTACTGTGAGCTAAAACTGATGTGACCTTAGTCTCTTTAATACAACTCCAGAGTGCCTAAGCAGCATGGCAGGCAACCTTTTATGCTCCCTTGCACGAGGTGTGCAGGTGACCCTTGGGCCTCCAACAGTTGCGCCCTCTGGTGGCAAGTCTTAAAAGCTATAGCCAGATTCCATGTATAGTGGCCCGGCATCGACTCAGATTTGGAGTCTTGCATGCGCCAATGCAACACTTGCTCTCAACTGAGCAATGCACCCAGGGAGGCACCGATAAGTTTGTGGTCATGGCCCTCCAAACCGTGGTCGAGGATCCGCGTTGACTTCGCTGGCCCGTTTCTAGGCAAAATGTTTTTGGTTGTTGTGTATGCTTATTCAAAGTGGATTGAGTGTGTAATAATGTCTGTAAGCACGTCCACTGCCACCATCGAAAGCCTACGAGCCATGTTTGCCATGCACGGCCTGCCTGATGTCCTTATCAGCGACAATGGGCCGTGCTTCACCAGCGCTGAATTCAAGGAATTCATGACCCACAATGGGATCAAGCACGTCACATCTGCCCCATTCAAGCCCGCATCTAACGGCCAGGCAGAACGGGCAGTCCAAACCATCAAGCAAAGCTTGAAACGCATGTCGGAAGGCTCCCTGCAGAGCCACCTGTCCCGAGTCCTGCTCAGCTACCGCACAAGACCCCACTCGCTCACCGGGGTTCCCTCTGCCGAACTGCTCATGAAAAGGGCACTCAAAACAAGGCTCTCTCTAGTCCACCCTGATCTCCATGATCATGTCGAGGGCAGGCGGCATCAACAAAGCATGTATCATGATCGCGCAAATTTGTCATGCGATATTAAAGTCAATGACCCTGTACTTGTACTCAACTATGGACATGGTCCCAAATGGCTTGCTGGCACTGTCGTAGCCAAAGAAGGGAGTAAGGTGTTTGAGGTCAAACTTGCAAATGGACTAACTTGCAGAAAGCATTTGGACCAAACTAAACTGCGATTCACAGATAGCCACGAGCAACCTGAAGAGGACACCACTAACTTCAACCCTGCGATACACACACAAGTGGCTACTGACATCATGGTTGACCACAAAGCTGAACTCATCATCCCCAGCAGCCCAGCAAAGGCCCAAACAACTCACGTGCACCTGTGTTTTTACCGAGACGATAGGCTAGGGAGCGGAAAGCCCCAGATCGTCTCACCCTGTAAATAAGTGTACTATTGGCTTTGGGGGAAGTGATGTTATGTATGCAACACCTTGTAACCAGCATTCTACCGCCACCAGAGGGCACATCTGTTGGAGTCCCAAGGGATCCCAGCATCCCTTGGGAGCACTGCATATAAGCAGGCCTCCCATGCTGTGCCGGCACTCTGGAGTCAGAGTAAAGAGACTAAGGTCATACTTACTCAAGTCTACAGTACTCAGTTACATTGCTTTATTTGAGAGATAACACAACGGACATGACCTTTACGGCGCGACAACTACAAGAGAAATGTAGGGAACAGCACCAACCCTTGTACATGGCCTTCTTTGACCTTACAAAGGCCTTTGACACTGTTAACTCCTCCATTTCGGCTACCCCCAGAAGTTTTTCACCATCCTCCACCTACTCCATGACGACATGCAAGCTGTGATCCTGACCAACGGATCCACCACTGAACCAATCCACATCCAGACCGGGGTCAAGTAGGGCTGCGTCATCACGCCAACCCTCTTCTCGATCTTCTTCACTGCAATGCTCCACCTCACACTCAACAAGCTCCCCATTGGAGTGGAACTAAACTAAAGAACTAGTGGGAACCTCCAGGCTAGATGCAAGACTATCCCATCCTCTGATGTTGAACTACACTATGTGGATGATGCTTGTGTCTGCACACATTCAGAGGCTGAACTCCAAGTCATCGTCAACATCTTCACCGAGGCATACGAAAGCATGGGCCTAGCATTAAACATCCGTAAGACAAAGGTCCTCCACCAACTTGACCCCACCACACAGCACTGCCCCCCAGTCATCAAGATCCACAGCGCAGCCCTGGACAACGTGGACCACTTTCCATACCTCGGGAGCCTATTATCAGCAAGGGCAGACATCGACGACAAGGTTCAACACTGCCTCCAGTGCGCCAGCGCTGCCTTCGGTCACATGAGGAAGAGAGTGTTCGAAGATCAGGCCCTCAAGTCTGACACCAAGTTTATAGTCTACAGGGCTGTAGTGATACCGGCCCTTCTGTATGGCTTAGAGACGTGGCCTATATACAGTAGACACCTCAAATCGCTGGAGAAATACAACCAACGATGTCTCTGCAAGATCCTGCAAATCCCTTGGGAGGATAGATGCACCAACGTCAGTGTTCTCGATCAGGCCAACATCCTCAGCATCGAAGCACTGACCACACTCGACCAGCTCTGTTAGGCAGGCCACATTGTCTGCATGCCTGACACAAGACTTCCAAAGCATGCGCTCTACTTGGAACTCCTACACGGCAAGCGAGCCCCAGGTGGACAGAGGAAATGTTTCAAAGACACCCTCAAAGCCTCCTTGATAAAGTGCAACATCCCAACCGACACCTGGGAGTCCCTGGCCAAAGACCGCCCTAATTGGAGGAAGAGTATCTGGGAGGGCGCTGAGCACCTCGAGTCTTGTCGCCGAGAGCATGCAGAAATCAAGCACAGGCAGCAGAAGGAGTGTGCGACAAACCAGCTCCCCAGCCACCCTTTTCTCCAACGACAGAGACTGTAATTCCCGAATTGGACTGTTCAGTCACCTGAGAACTCACTTTTGGAGTGGAAGCAAGACCTCCTCGATTTCAAGGGACTGCCTATGATGATGAGCGAGGAATCTCCTGGCGAGCAGCACCTGGACGGCAGATGGGCGGTACGGGAGGAATCAGCAAAAAAAAAAAATTTTTGGGCGGAACCTCGGAGGCTGTGGGCGGAACTCTCATCTAGTTCGGGCCCATTGTCTCAGAATAAGGGGCCGCCCATTTAAAACTGAGATGAGGACGAATTTCTTCTCTTAGAGGGTTGTAAATCTGTGGAATTCTCTGCCCCAGAGAGCTGTGGAGGCTGGGTCATTGAATATATTTAAGCTGGAAATAGACAGATTTTTGAGCAAGAAGGGAATAAAAGGTTATGGGGAGTGGGCAGGGAAGTGGAGTTGAGTCCATGATCAGATCAGCCATGATCTTATTAAATGTCGGAGCAGTCTTGAGGAGTCAAATGGCCTACTCTTGCTCCTATTTTTATGTTCTAATGTTCTTACATAAATACTAGTTGTTGTTGTCCAAACCTCACTGCTGCGTAATGTTGTGCAGAGTGCAGCACATGATGACCATTCTGGAGACCTTGGCCGGTGAGTACTGAAGGGTGCCTCCAAATCTATTCAGGAACCTGAAGCCCATGTTCAGCATGCTGAAGGCTTGTTCGATCACACATCTGGTGGTCATATGGCATTCACTGCAGTGCTGTTGGGCTTCATTGGTCGAGTTGCTGATGGGATTTATCAGCCAAGTTTTAAATGATATCCCTTGTCTCCCAGCAGCAACCCTTAAGTCTGCTTACAGGTTCAAAGATGTCAGGGAGCTTGGAATGCTGCAGGATGAAAGCATCATGGCAGCTTGCTGGGAATCCTGTGCACACCAGCAGGAATAGCTTTTCTTGCTTACACTCCAGCTGCAGATTGAAAGAACATAAGAAATAGGAGCAGGAGTAGTCCATTTGGCCCCTCGAGCCTGCTCCGCCATTCAATAAGATCATGGCTGATCTGAACCTGGCGTCAACTCCACTTCCCTGCCCGCTCCCCATAACCCTTGACTCCCTCACCATTCAAACATCTGTCTATCTCCACCTTAAATATATTCAATGACTCAGCCTCCACAGCTCTTTAGGGTAGAGAATTCCAAAGATTCACAACCCATTGAGAGAAGAAATTCCTCCTCATTTCCGTTTTAAATGACCCCTTATTCTGAAACTGTGCCCCTAGTTCTAGATTCCCCCATGAGTGGAAACATCCTCTCTGCATCTACCCTGTCAAGCCCCCTCAGAATCTTACACATTTTGATAAGATCATCTCTCCGTCTTCTAAACTCCAATGGGTATAGGCCCAACCTGCTCAACCTTTCTTCATAAGACAACCCCTTCATCTCAGGAATCAACCTAGTGAACCTTCTCTGAACTGCCTCCAATACAAATATAGCCCTCCTTAAATAAGGAGACCAAAACTGTATGCAGTGCTCCAGGTGTGGTCTTACCAACGGCCTGTACAGTTGTAGCAGGACTTCCCTACTACTCTATCCCCATTGCAATAAAGGCTAACATTCCATTTGCCTTCCTAATTATTTGCTGTATCTGCATGTTAACTTTTTGTGTTCATTGTACAAGAATCCCCAGATCCTTCTGTACCGCAGCATTTTGTAATTTCTCCCCATTTAAATAATCATTTGCTTTTTTTATTTTTCCTACCAAAGTGGATAACCTCACATTTTCCCACATTATACTCCATCTGCCAAATGTTTGCCCACTCATTAACCTATCTATAGCCCTTTGTAGATTCTTTGCATCCTCCTCACAACTTGCTTTCTCACCTATCTTTGAATCATCAACAAATTTGGCTACATTACACTCGGTCCTGTTACGTTTAGAATAACTCCATTACTGTGTATCTTAAGCTCAAACTGTTGTGACCTTGGTCTTTTTATTGTAACTCCAGAGTGAGGAGGCAGCATGGTAGATTGCCTTTTATACCTGCTTGCTCAGGGTGTACAGGTGACCATTGGTGCGCCCCCTGGTGGCAAGTCTTACACATTGGTGATGTTTACATACATAACATCATTCCCCCCGAAAGTCTTTTGTACAAGTTATTTACAAGTTGAGGTGATCCGGGGCTCTGCGTTCCTGGGTTGATCGCCTGAGTTGAAACCCTGGCATAGGTGAGTCGGTCGGATCATTGCTGCACTGCGGTGTGGCTGGTCTGATTGGACTGTTGGGCATGATGGGTTCATCCTCGTGGTTGACTGCGAGGTCGATTGAAGTTTGGGTGTGTGTCGGTGGATCAATGATGGTAATGGCCTCTTCAAACTGTTCTTAGTTGTCAGTGAACCGCAGTTGGGTCTGATCCAAGTGCTTTCTGCACGTTTGTCCACTCAAAAGTTTGACAACAAACACTCTATTCCCCTCCTTGGCTAACACAGTGCCAACAACCCATTTGGGATCATGACCATAATTAAGAACAAACACAGGGTCATTAACTTCAATGTCACGTGATACAGCCGCGCGATCATGGTACATGTTATGCCGGTGACGCCGGGTTTCTACATGATCATTGAGATCCGGGTGGACTAAGGAGAGCCTAGTTTTCAGTGCTCTCTTCATTAGCAATTCTGCAGGGGGAACCCCGGTAAGCGAGTGGGGTCGTGTGTGGTAGCTGAGCAGAACCCGAGATAAGCGGGTCTGCAGGGAACCGTCCGTCACGCGTTTCAAGCTCTGCTTGATGGTTTGGACTGTCCGTTCCGCTTGACCATTGGATGCGGACTTAAACGGCGCATACCTGACATGCTTGATGCCATTGTGGGTCATGAACTCGTTGAATTCCGAGCTGGTGAAACATGGTCCATTGTCACTAACAAGGATGTCGGGCAAACCATGGGTAGCAAACATGGCCCGGAGGCTTTCAGTGGATGTACATGACGACATTGTTATACATTCAATCCACTTAGAGTAAGCGTCCACTGCCACTAGGAACATCTTTCCTAGAAAGGGGCCAGTGAAATCTACGTGGACCCTTGACCCTTGGTTTGGAGGGCCATGACCACAGACTCAGTGGGGCCTCCCTTGGTGCATTGCTCAACTGTGAGCAAGTGTTGCATTGGTGTACGCATGACTCCAACTCTGAGTCAATGCCGGGCCACCAAACGTGTGACCTGGCGATAGCCTTCATCATGACAATGCCTGGGTGGGTATTGTGAAGGTTGCGTATAAACGTTTCCCTGCCTTTTTTGGGCAAAATTACACGATACCCCATAGGAGGCAATCCGAATGGATGGACATTTCATCCTTGCGTCGGTGAAACGGCTTAATTTCGTCTTGCATTTCCCCTGGGACCGCCGACCAGCTCCCATTGAGGATGCAGCTTTTTACTAGTGTAGCACCAGTCCAGGTCCAGGTCCAGGTCCTGATTTGGCGGCCCATGACTGGTGACCCCCTCGCTATCAAAAGCATCCATTACAAGGAACAAGTCTGCAAGTTGTGCTATTTCCACCCCGGTGGTGGGCAATGGTAGCCGACTGAGGGCATCCGCACAGTTCTCTGTGCCTGGTCTGTGGCGGATTACATAATCATACGCAGATAACGTTAGTGCTCATCTTTGGATGCGGGACGAAGCATTGGTGTTAATACCTTTGCTTTCTGAGAACAACAAAATGAGCGGCTTGTGGTCGACTTCGAGCTCGAACCGGAGCCCAAATAGGTATCGGTGCATTTTCTTAACCCCGTATACACATGCTAATGCTTTTATCTCAACCATGCTGTAGGCTTTTTCAGCCTTAGATAAGCTTCTGGACGCATATGCAACCTGTTGCAGTTTGCCTGACCCATTGGCTTGCTGTAACACACAATCGACCCCATACGAAGATGCATCACAAGCTAGTACTAAACGTTTACACGGGTCATACAATACAAGTAACTTGTTAGAATATAGCAGGTTTCTGGCCTTGTTAAAAGCTGTCTCTTGAGCTTTACCACAAACCCAGTCGTCATCCTTGCATAGCAATAAATGCAATGGTTCCAGCAAAGTGCTCAACCCCGGTAGAAAGTTACCAAAATAGTTGAGGAGTCCCAGGAACGAACACAGCTCCATCACATTCTGTGGCCTGTGTGCATACTTGATGGCCTCCGTCTTGGAGTCCGTGGGTCTGATGCCGTCCGCTGCAATCTTTCTCCCCAGAAATTCGACCACAGGCACCAGGAAAACACACTTGGAGCGTTTCAACCTGAGTCCCACTCTGTCCAGTTGCTTGAGAACCTCTTCCAGGTTGTGCAAGTGTTCGGTGATGTTGCAGCCAGTGATCAAGATGTCGTCTTGGAACACCACGGTGCGCGGAACCAATCTCAGCAGACTCTCCATGATCCTCTGGAAGATGGCCACGCCGAACGAATCTCAAAGCGGCATCTATGGTATATGAACAGTCCTCTGTGCGTGTTGATGATGTCAATTTTTTCGAAGGTTCATCCAGCTCCTGTGTCATGTAAGCAGAGGTTAGATCCAGCTTGGTGAGCAACTTCCCTCCTGTTAGCGTTGCAAACAGGTCATCTGCTTTGGGTGGTAGGTACTGGTCCTGTAACGAGACTTCTGTACCTTGTAGTCCCCACAGATTCTGACCGTCCCATCGCTCTTCAACACCGGAACAATTGGACTGGCTCACTCATTGAACTCAACTGGCGATATGATCCCCTCTCATTGAAGTCTGTCCAGCTTGATCTCGACTTTCTCTCACATCATGTATGGAACCACTCGGGCCTTGTGATGAACTGGTCATGCATCAGGGATTAGATGGATTGCACTTTGGCGCCTGTGAAGTTGCCGATGCCTGGCTCGAATAATGATGGGAATTTGTTTAGCACTTGGGCGCACGAGGCATCATCCTCTGAAGACAGTGCTTTGATGTCATCCCAGTTCCATCGGATCTTTCGCAGCCAGCTTCTGCCGAACAGCGTTGGGCCATCGCCTGGTACAATCCATAGTGATAAATCATGCACAGCTCCATCATATGATACCTTCACTGCCGCACTGCCAATGACTGGTATGAGCTCTTTGATGTAAGTGAGCAACTTGTTATGGATCGGCCTTAGTGCCTTGTTGCCCCACAGTTTCTCAAAAGCCTTCTGGCTCATAATTGACTGTCTAGCCCCCGTGTCCAATTCCATGGAAACTGGAATGCCGTTTAATTTGACTTCTAACATTATCGGAGGGCTTTTGGTGGTGAAGGTGTGTATCCCATACACTTCGTCTTCAGTCTCGGGTTGAGTTGCCTCTCTTACTCGTTCAGCGTGATCTGCGCCGGATCGGTCATCTTCTGCCGACTCTGCCACGTGGTGAGTCGCAGCACGTCTGCACATTCGCTGGAGGTGCCCCATTGTTCCACAGCCTTTGCACACGTAGTGCTTGAATCGACATTGATGGGCTCGATGATTACCCCCGCAGCACCAACAGGGTGCTAATGGGTTCGCATTCACGCCCCATAGCGGACTCTGAGTTATCCTTGGTCTGGCCTCTGCCATGTACAGTTCTGCCTGCTGAAGGCATTATTTTATGCACAGTACTTGCCGGTGGTTCCGATGCTGCAATGATATCTGTTTAGTGTTATCGTTCCTGGACATAAAACCCTGGGCTTTTGTGATGGCCTTGCTCAGATCTAGGGATTCGGCAGACAGCAGTTTGCGAAGAATGACCTCGTGACCGATGCCAAGCATGAAAAAGTCCCGCAACACTTCCCCCAAAAATCCAGCAAATACACACGGTCCCGCAAGGCATCTTAGGTCGGCGACATAGCTCGCCACGAACTGGCCCTCGGAGCAGTGGTGCATATAAAAGATATACCTGGCCATCAAGATGCTCTCCTTCGGCTTGAGGTGTTCCTGAACCAGTGTGCACAACTCTTCATATGTCTTGTCCATTGGTTTCGTCGGTGCTAGCAGATTTTTGATGAGGCCATATATCGTGGACCCACAAACAGTGAGGAGAATCACCCTGCGCTTGATCACGGTTTCTTCTTTTTCCAGCTCGTTGGCCACGAAGTATTGGTCAAGACGCTCAAAGAAGGCTTCCCAATCATCACCCTCAACAAATCTCTCAAGAATACCAACAGCAACCATAACTGCGTGAAAGTTTGTGATCTGTTACTCGTCGCCAATTGTTACATTTAGAATAACTCCACAAGACTGTATATCTTAAGCTCAAACTGTTGTCACCTTGGTCTCTTTAGTGTAACTCCAGAGTGAGGAGGCAGCATGGTAGACTGCCTTTTATACCTGCTTGCGCAGGGTGTACAGGTGACCCTTGGGTCTCTCACAGATGTGCCCCCTGGTGGCAAGTCTTACACATTGGTGATGTTTACATACATAACAGGTCCCTCCATCCAAGTCATTAATATAAATTGTAAACAGTTGAGGCCCCAGCACTGATCCCTCTGGCATCCCAATTGTTACAGTTTGCCAACCTGAAAATTACCCATTTATCCCAACTCTCTGTTTTCTGTTAGTTAGCATATCCACACTAATATATTACGCTAATAAAAGGCCTTGAGGTTGACAAATAATGTGTATGCAGTCGATGACATCCTGCACCTGTGGAAAGCCATCTAGAGACGTTAACCTGAGCGCCTGCTCATTCTGACTGTCATCATCTTAGGCGACGTTCATATAATTGCCGGCCCTGGCAAACAACCCATCAGTCACCTGTCCTTTGTATTTGTGGGCCGCCAACTGGGAGATCCTGGATATGTCCTGATCAGATCAGCCATGATCTTATTGAATGGCGGAGCAAGCTCGATGGGCCTAATGGCCTAATTCTGCTCATATTTCTTATGTTCTTATGTCTCTGGGAGAGCCCTAGAAGGATTCGGAGGCAAAACCATGAAGGCGATGCTTACTTTGACAACCACTGGTAATGCATGGCCCCCATGTCCAGCAGGGAGCAGGTCTTCTACTAGGATGCTACAAATGTCTGCAACCACCTGATATGCCAACCTGAGCCTCCTGAAGCACTGCTGTCCTGACATGTCAAAGAAACTCAGTCTCTGTCTGTACACATGGGTAATCCCTCCTGCGAGCTTCTCCCCTCTCTGCTCTCCAGCTGCAGGACCCTTGGCAGCAGGCTGCTGCTGCTGGTGCTCCTCGTCCAAGGTCCAATCTAAGGCAGCCAAGGTGCCAGCCACCATTCAGTAAACCTCCATAGAGCTAAACTACAGAACCAGTGGGAAGCTGTTCAACCTTCGCCGTCTCCAGGCCAAGTCTAAGACCACTCCAACCTCTGTCATCGAGCTACAGTACGCAGATGACGCCTGCGTCTGTGCACACACAGAGGCTGAACTCCAGGACATAGTCGACGTATTTACCGAGCCGTATGAAAGCATGGGCCTTATGCTAAACATTAGTAAGACAAAGGTTCTCCACCAGCCTGTTCACGCCGCATAGCTCTGCCCCCCAAACATCAAGATCCACAGAGTGGCCCTGGACAACGTGGACCACTTCCCCTATCTCGGGAGCCTCCTATCAACAAGAGCAGGCATTGATGATGAGATCCAACACCGCCTCCAGTGCGCCATTGCAGCCTTCGGCCATCTGAGGAAAAGAGTGTTTGAAGATCAGTCCCTCAAAACTGTCACCAAGTTCACGGTCTACAGGGCCGTAGTAATACCCACCCTCCTGTATGGCTCAGAGACGTGGACCATGTACAGTAGAAACCTCAAATCGCTGGAGAAATACCACCAGCGATGTATCCGCAAGATCCTGCAAATCCCCTGGGAGGACAGACACACAAACATTAGCGTCCTCGTCCAGGCCAACATCCCCAGCATTGAAACACTGACCACATAGGCCACATAGTCCACATGCCAGGCACGAGACTCCCAAAGCAAGCGCTCTACTCGGAACTCATCCACGGCAAACGAGCCAAAGGCGGGCAGAGGAAACGTTACAAGGACATCCTCAAAGACTCCCTGATAAAGTGCGACATCCCCACTGACACCTGGGAGTCCTTGGCCATAGACCGCCCTAAGTGGAGGAAGTGCATTCGGGAGGGTGCTGAGCACCTCGAGTCTCGTCGCCGAGAGCATGCAGAAATCAAGCGCAGGCAGAAGGACCGTGCGGCAAACCAAGCTCCCTGCCCATTCTTCCCCTCAACCACTATCTGTCCCACCTGTGACAGGGACTGTGGTTCTACTATTGGACTGTTCAGCTACCTAAGAACTCATGCTAAGAGTGGAAGCAAGTCTTCCTCGATTCCGAGGAACTGCCTATGATGATGATGATGATGATAGTGTAGAAAGTAAACTCTCAGCAAAAGTACTGTGAACAAACTGTTTCCCATTAGTAGTCAGGAAAGCAGCTGTAAGTACTGAGTATTTATTGCACTATTTCCATGAGTTTTGATCAGCCCCTTCAATTACCATTGTGTTCTCACCTTGCTTTCAATAGCGAGTTTCAGGAAACCCATGGATGTGATATTAAATGTAAAACTGTGTTGAAATATTGCTCTAATCGTGTGGTTAACATATGTTAATAGGCAACCCACACAGAAGTTAGTGGGCTGGAGCCGGCACCCCATCACACTCGCATTTTTGCTGGATTTCACCCCGCCACCCACACCCAAATCCACGCACTCATGTAGGTTAAAATTCCCTCCTCAGTTACCCTGTGATTAGCATTTCAACAGTAATCTCTAGCAGTCACTTGGTGTAGCAACATTGTAAGTACCTTTGTGAAGGATTTCTGTTTGTTACTTCTCGAGAAACTGTAATCACATGCTTTTAGTTAACAGGAGAAAATCTTCACAAACTACAATATTGCTACACAGTGAATACATGAAGCAGTTTCAGGCTCTTTAACTGTAAAGTCCTGATCCTGCAGTACAGACTTACATGAGGCACATGCTGAAGTTAAAGTCACTCTGGACCTGCACCATTATTTCACAGCTCTCGAGTGCCACACTTGCCTGAGACCTGCCTTTATATATCTGTGTGGAACAGGTATGCAGTGTCTCCTGCAAGTGCACGCCTGGTGGTAAGGTAAGCTTGTGGTTACAGGTCATATCTAGTTACAGTCATGTATAGCATGGTAAGATACAGTTATATACAGTAGTGTGAGATACATGACATCACCCTCCCTCAAGGTCTTATTGCCTTTATAGATTCAGTCTCTCAGGTGGTCTACGCTCTCGCGTGGAGCGTCTTAGTTGTGGTTCAGTTGTTTACCTTGGTGCCTGTTCTTCTTTCGGTGCGATTGCTGGTACCTAGCCTGGGTTGTCTGTTGGGACTGCCCTTTCCTCAGGTTGTTCCCTCTGTCTGTCCACCAGGTGTGGTGTGAGTTCCACATTGTAGTCTGCCTCTGGTTCTGCAGTGTTGTTGGTGAATCTACTTTTTACTTGGTCTACATACCTCCGGCAGGTTTGGCCACTGTCCATTTGTATAACCAGTAGCCTGTTTCCTTCCTTGCCTGTTACTGTCCCTGCAAGCCATTTTGGGCCCTTGCCATAGTTTAGCACAAACACTTTGTCCCCTATCTCATTCCACCTCCCCCTCGAACTTCGGTCATGGTATTCAGTTAGCTTCCGGCGCTTTGCCTCAACAATTTCATGCATGTCCGGGAGGATTAACGAGAGCTGAGTCTTCAAGGTCCGTTTCATCAATAGTTGCGCGGGGGGAACCCCAGTCAACGAATGCGGACGAGATCTGTATGGCAGCAGCAGTCGCAACAGGCGGCTCTGTAGCGTGGGACCTTGGATTTTTAGCATGCCTTGTTTAACAATTTGCACTGCTCGCTCCGCCTGGCCATTGGAGGCTGGCTTGAACGGTGCTGTCTTAACGTGATTTATGCCGCGGTCAACTATAAAATCTTTAAATTCTGCGCTGGTGAAGCACGGACCATTATCACTGACCAATATGTCAGGAATTCTGTGCGTTGCAAACATGGTTCTAAGGCTCTCCACAGTGGTGGAGGTGGTGCTCGAGTTTAAAATGGTGCACTCGATCACTTTGAAAATGCATCGATGACTACGAGGAACATTTTGCCCATGAATGGACCCGCATAGTCTACATGCACCCACGACCACGGTTTGGTGGGCCAGGGGCTTAGGGGGGCCTCCCTGGGGGCATTACTGAGTTGGGCACAAGTGGTGCACTGCCGGACGCAGAGCTCCAAGTCCACGTCAATGCCAGGCCACCAGACGTGGGATCTGGCTATGGCCTTCATAAGGACGATCCCCGGGTGCTCGCGGTGGAGCTCCCGGACAAACGCGTCTCTGCCTCGCAAAGGCATAACTACTCGGCTGCCCCACATCAGGCAGTCTGCCTGTAGTGATAGTTCATGCATGCGCCTATGGAAAGGTTTGATCTCCTCGGGGCAGGCATCGCGAGCCTCTGCCCAGTCACCAGTTAAAACACATCTTTTGACTAAGGATAATGTGGGGTCGCTGGTCGTCCAGGCTCTGATTTGGCGAGCCTTAATGGGCGAACTTGTGGATTCAAAGGCATTGATTGCCATGACCATCTCACAGTCCTGTTCGTCGGACCCTTCCGTAGTCGCCAGGGGTAGCCTGCTAAGCGCGTCGGCACAGTTGTCTGTGCCTTATTGTGTAGTCGTAAGATGCCAGCACGAGTGCCCACTGCTGAATGCGTGCCGAGGTGTTGGCGTTTATTGCCTTGCACTCGGATAGCAGGGACGTGAGGGGTTTGTGGTCGGTTTCTAACGCGAACTTGGCCCCGAAAAGGTATTGGTGCATCTTTTTGATACCGTACACGCACGTGAGCGCCACCTTCTCAACCATACCGTACCCGCGCTACGCCCGCAAAAGTGACCTGGAGGCATAAGCAATGGGTTGTAATTTACCCGCATCATTGACGTGCTGTAAAACGCACCAGACCCCGTACGCTGATGCATCACATGTAAGAACTAGCTTTTTACCTGGGTCAAAAAAGGCTAAAACACTGTTGGAACATAGAAGGTTGCATGCCTTATTGAAGGCGTGTTCTTGGGCGTCCCCCCAAAACCAATCGCACGCCTTTCTGAGTAGCATGTGGAGAGGCTCCAGCAGCGTGCTCAAGTTCTGCATAAAGTTCCCAAAGTAATTGAGTAGCCCGAGAAAGGCGCGCAGTTCCGAGACATTCCGGGGCCTGGGTGCCAGACGAATTGCTTCGGTTTTGGATTCTGTTGGGCGGATTCCATCAGCGGCAATCCTTCTGCCCAAAAATTCAACCTCGGGCATGAGAAACAGACACTTGGATTTCTTAACTCTTAGGCCTACCAAATCCAATCGACTTAGTACTTACTCCAAATTGCGGAGATGGGAGTCGGTGCCCCTGCCCGTGATGAGTATGTCATCTTGAAACACAACCGTCCTTGGGATGGACTTGAGCAGACTCTCCATGTTGCGCTGGAATATAGCAGCTGCCGACCTGATGCCAAATGGGCATCGATTGTACATAAAAAGGCCTCGATGTGTGTTGATGGTGGTAAGTAGCTTTGACTCTTCGGTCAGTTCTTGCGTCATATACGCAGATGTGAGATCTAGTTTCGAGAAAAGTTTTCCTCCAGCCAACGTGGCAAATAGGTCCTCCGCTCTGGGCAGCGGGTATTGGTCCTGTAGGGAGACGCTGTTTATGGTAGATTTGTAATCCCCACAGATTCGTACGGATCCATCAGGCTTCATGACGGGGACGATGGGACTTGCCCAGCTGCTAAATTCCATGGGTGAGATAATGCCTTCCCACAGAAGCTGGTCCAGTTCATGTTCAATCTTTTCCCTCATCACCATAAGGCACAGCTCTAGCCTTGTGATGGACTGGTCTGCCATCTGTGTGATGTTGATTTTAACTTTAGCCTCTTTGAAGGTACCCACACCTGGCTGAAAGAGATGTTCAAAATGACTTAGAACTGTTGAGCAGGAGGTCCGTTCCTCTGATGACATGGCGTGAACATCATCCCATTTCCAATTTAGTTTTGCCAGCCAGCTTCTCCCCAACAGTGCTGGAAGATCTCCGGGGACAATCCACAGGGGAAGTCGGTTCACCGTCCCTTTGTGTGTGACTGAGAGCATGGCGCTGCCAAGGACTGGGATGATTTCTTTGAGTTAGGTCCTTAGTTTGGTGTCGATCCTTGTGAGTTTTGGTCTGTTGCTTTTGTGCGGCCACAGCTGTTCAAATTGTTGGACGCTCATGAGAGATTGACTAGCTCCCGTGTCCAGTTCCATGTTGACGGGTATTGGAAGCGTCTTGTTGTAAGAACAGTGGACATTGATCATATTGGTCCACTGTACCTCGGCGTTCCGGGCACTGTCCCCACCATCTTCTGGTCCGCTTTCCGACCCTTCTGATTCGTATACCAGCCGAGCTGCTGTTTTTCTGCACATGCGAGCCAGATGGCCTGTATATTTGCAGTTTCTGCAAACAGCATGCTGAAATCGACACCCCTTTGTTGCGTGCCTTCCCCCACATCTCCAGCACAGACCGCTTCCATTGTTTCCAAAAGATGAGCTGCCTCTGGCTGATCTCTCTTGAGCTTCTCTCAGTCTGTAGTTGATTGCTCACATTGTGGGTTGATGAGGTGTGAACGGCCGTTCCTGTGATCCTTGATGGCTTCTGGCGCCACTGCCTGCTGTTGAGGGCCTGCTCTCCTGCCTTTGTCTGTGTGTGGGGGTAGCAGCTTGTTTCACGCTGTGAACCCCTTGTTCCGATGTTTCGTTAGTTGTCATACCCGCAGTATAGATCAACCTCGTTTCTTCTTCTCCTGCCAAGAATGTCTGTGCGACCAGTGCTGCTGCCTCTAGGGTCAAGTACTTGGTCTCTATAAGCTTCCGGAATATGTCTGCGTGGCCTATTCCTTCAATAAAAAAGTCTCTCAGTACTTCTTTCCTGAGTTCATCGGAGAACTCACATAAACTAGCCAGCCTCCGAAGTTCCGCCACGAAGTCGTGTATGCTCTGGCCCACACAGCATCTGTAGTTTTCGAACCTGTGTTTGGCCATGTGTAGGCTGCTCACTGGCTTCAGGTGGTCTCTCACCAGTGTGCTCAACTCCTCAAATGACTTGCTTGCTGGTTTCTCGGCTGCCAGCAGGTCCTTCATTAAGGCATATGTTTTCGAGCCACAGCTGGTCAAGAGATGAGCTCTTCTCTTGTCTGCCTTATCGTCGCCCAACCAGTCTTTGATTACAAAGCTTTGCTGGAGCCTTTCTATAAAGTCCTCCCAATTATCTCCAGCATTGTATTTCTCATCTGAGCCGTTGGTAGCCATTCTGTGGATTCTGTGATCCCGTAACTCGTCGCCACTGTAAAGTCCTGACCCTGCAGTACAGACTTACATGAGGCACATGCTGAAGTTAAGGTCACTCTGGACCTGCACTTTTATTTCACAACTCTCGAGTGCCACACTTGCCTGAGACCTGCCTTTATGTACCTGTGTGGAACAGGTATGCAGTGTCTCCTGCAAGTGCACCCCTGGTGGTAAAGTATGCTTGTGGTTAAAGGTCATCTCCAGTTACAGTCATATATAGCATGGTAAGATACAGTTATATACAGTAGTGTGAGATACATAACATTACCGTTATTATTAAGTGCTACCTACTGAAATTTGAAAGGGAAGCCAAGGCTATTCTTTAAGCTATTGTAAAGCAGCTGCATACAGCTAAAGAAGCACCACAACAATTACATTTACTACCCCCGGATGAATACTAGTTCGGGGATAATAATGCTGTGATTTGTTAAAACAAATTGCCGTTTATTGTTAGACTGAGCTGATCATTCTGAATTTGGACTCGTGCTTTGTCTTACCCTATTTTCAGTCAGTACTGTGAACAAACTGTTTCTCATTGGTACGCAGAATGGAGTCTCAGAATTCCTAATCGTAGTCTTCGGGCTCTATTTTCCATTGTTTGCTAATGTTAACAAAAAATAATTTATGTGAATACAAAGCAGGCTTCCAGCTTTGCACTCATGTCATTTTAAAATAGAGGAAAATATTTTAACAAAAGTGCTGTTCAAATTAAGTTTTTGTTCAACAACATTCCTAATACAGATAATTTGTGTCCTGATTAAAGTATCTATTGGGGGCAAAATACGGGGGCTGCAGGTAACCACTGTGAGGCGGGACTTTCTGCGGGCGACTCTGCATCAGGGAGAAAGGACTATACCACTGGGGAGCGGGGTGCCGTGGCAGCAGCGCCGCATAGAAGCGGAGTGCCGGGCTACAACATCGCAGCACGAGCCCCGCCATTTCAGGAGGGCAAGGCCACGACTGGGAAGTCATCCATTTTTCAAATGGTTGGCGCTGCACCTCCCCTTTAATTTTCGCCCCGTGAGTGGACAGAGTCCCGGTTCGCGAGCCACAAGGCTGGCATGGGCATTGCCTGCGGCAGCCTCACGGGGTGCTACCAAATTTTCACTCCAGGCGAAAACGGGTCGCTGCGCATAGTGATGACCTTGTGATCGCTGACACAGCGGCCTGGGGCACTACCGGTTAGCTCCTCCGCTAACTCCTGTGGAATTTTAGGGGCATCGGTAGCGGCCCCACACCCAGGTGAGAAGTCGTTTGCACCCCCGGGGGAGCACCAATGACGCAAATTTCTCTCCCATTATATCCTTACATTTCTGAAATTTTAAACAATTTAAAGATTTGAAATAATCTATTTCTCCCATAACTTACTGTTATTTCCTCATTTGCTGACCTTTCTTAATGTGCCTTCTTATCTTTGTTTTCTGCTCTGAACTAACTGTCCACTTCCTGCATGAAGTAACAAAAACTTCTGCAATTTCAGATAATACTAATACGTTGTCAGAATTCTGATACTGTAACTCTCTACTCCTTCACATATTTCTTACACACTGTTCTGTTACTTCTCTTCCTATCATACCTTTTGCGTACCAATATTCCTCATAACTATTGTATTGACTCCTGTCAACAAAGTTTATTTGTGAAACAGCTCTCCAGAAATATAAAGCCGCTTCTTCCAAGTTCTGTAATATAAATAAAATCATTTGTTATGTGACTTTATTTTATTTTTATTCCAATACCTTTTTGGCACAGAAATATGACACCTCTTTATACATCTTATCTGTTTGTGGAAGGAATGATGTCAGAGTGTTAAGGTAAACAATATGCGTGAACAAAAGAGTTGTGCCAGTTCACATTTTTGTTTTGGAAAATGTCTCTATTTTCTTTACTAAATATTTTAATTAGGCATAGGATTCTGTACTGTTATACTAATAAATAAGAAAAGAATGTCTGTGTCACTTTTTCCTGTTATGAGTCCTGATGGCATTTTCAATCAAGGAAAATGAAATCATATTACTCAAGTTCAAAAAGTCACTTCTCAATATTAAATAATTTTGTCATTCTGCCTTAATGTTTTCTATGAAGAGAAACACATTTTTTAAATACATTATTAAAATTCTGTACATTCCTCTTACATTAAATATGTACGGCCTGAAAGGGTGTTGGGAGCAGATTTAATGAAAACTTTCAAAAGAGAATTGGATGTATACTTGAAATGGAAAAAACTGCAGGGCTCTGGGGTAAGAGCAGAGGAGTGGAACTAATAGGATAGCTCTTTCAAAGAGCCAGCTCAGGCAAGATGGGCCGAATAGCCCTTTTCTATGTTGTATAATTTTATGATTCCTATGATTCCACTTAGGTAAATATCAAATCAAAATAAGGCCTAATGTTAGGACTGTTTTAAAGGAATTTGCCTGTCAGAATTATTCCTCTGATAAGGTCTAAGAAGTTCCTTGTTTCTGAGGTCAGTGTACCTTCAGGCACATGCTCAGCATCTTGTGCGCTTCTTTTTCTTTCTTGCAAAGATCTTTTGGCCATTCCTGAAAGCTTCCTGGAGGATCCAGAGGAGGATCCCGAGAAGGTGGCTTGTTTTGCTTAGATCTCCAATAGGTGATGAACCGAGAACATGACACACAATGAGACTGTCGCAGTCAGAGTCAAGAGTTGAAAGAGTTGGATGTACCAGGTACAACTGCCCACTTGGTGAGCCACCTTATTAGCTGATAACTTTCCTTTATTCACCCTTTCTTTGGTCTTCATGATGCTATTTCCCTACCTAATTCCTCCCATTTCCCCCCTCCAATGATTGCAGTCATCACAGAAAACGTTATTTTTCATGTACTCTGAGCCAATTTAAGAATTCTTGGGT
Organism: Pristiophorus japonicus; assembly: GCF_044704955.1. Taxonomy (NCBI): domain Eukaryota; kingdom Metazoa; phylum Chordata; class Chondrichthyes; family Pristiophoridae; genus Pristiophorus; species Pristiophorus japonicus. Next base: position 97,625,099 of record NC_091983.1, on the reverse strand, counting down.
CTCTGGGCACCAAGAGCATTCGGGGCCCCTCTGCAATCACCTGAACCTCACCCCCCACACCACCATCAAAACGCAAATGTGTAGTAAAATGCATGAAGAAATAGGCCTATAGCATGTTTACACACAGAATCAATAATAAAGTAGATCTATCACAATATACTATGCTTTAATGAAACTGATCCAGCGGTTGTTCTGTATTCTGGTGAATTTTACCAGGGGCCCATATTTGGCTAAGACCACCTGTATGCCTGTGCATTAATCTGCCCCTCCACATACTGCCATCTGAGGACTGGGATAACTGAAGATTATTCTTACTGACTACATTTTAGTTACACATCCCATTACAGCATCGCACCTCTATTAAAAAAAGTGTTTTTTTCTGATGTGTCAGTCAGTCATCATGTCTTGGAAGTTGCTTGCCATTCCGTTGTGCTTTCAAGAACTTTAGAGTTTACAGCCTTAAGGTTACATATGAACCCAGGAACCGAGTAGGCTACTCAGCCCCCCCCCTCCCAAACCTGTTCTATCATTCAATAAGATCATGGCTGATCTGGCCGTGGACTCAGCTCCACTTACCCGCCCGCTCCCCGTAACCCTATTGGTTAAAAATCTATCTATCTGTGACTTGAATACATTCAATGAGCTAGCCTCAACTGCTTCCTTGGGCAGAGAATTCCACAGATTCACAACCCTCTGGGAGAAGAAATTCCTTCTCAACTCGGTTTTAAATTGGCTCCCCCGTATTTTGAGGCTGTGCCCCCTAGTTCTAGTCTCCCCGACCAGTGGAAACAACCTCTCTGCCTCTATCTTGTCTATCCCTTTCATTATTTTAAATGTTTCTATAAGATCACCCCTCATCCTTCTGAACTCCAACGAGTAAAGACCCAGTCTACTCAATCTATCATCATAAGGTAACCCCCTCATCTCCGGAATCAGCCTAGTGAATCGTCTCTGTACCCCCTCCAAAGCTAGTATATCCTTCCTTAAGTAAGGTGACCAAAACTGCACGCAGTACTCCAGGTGCGGCCTCACCAATACCCTATACAGTTGCAGCAGGACCTCCCTGCTTTTGTACTCCATCCCTCTCGCAATGAAGGCCAACATTCCATTCACCTTCCTGATTACCTGCTGCACCTGCAAACTAACTTTTTGGGATTCATGCACAAGGACCCCCAGGTCCCTCTGCACCTCAGCATGTTGTAATTTCTCCCCATTCAAATAATATTCCCTTTTACTGTTTTTTTTCCCAAGGTGGATGACCTCACACTTTCCGACATTGTATTCCATCTGCCAAACCTTAGCCCATTCGCTTAACCTATCCAAATCTCTTTGCAGCCTCTCTGTGTCCTCTACACAACCCGCTTTCCCACTAATCTTTGTGTCATCTGCAAATTTTGTGACACTACACTCTGTCCTCTCTTCCAGGTCATCTATGTATATTGTAAACAGTTGTGGTCCCAGCACCGATCCCTGTGGCACACCACTAACCACCGATTTCCACCCCGAAAAGGACCCATTTATCCCGACTCTCTGCTTTCTGTTCGCCAGCCAATTCTCTATCCATGCTAATACATTTCCTCTGACTCCGCGTACCTCTATCTTTTGCAGTAACCTTTTCTGTGGCACCTTATCGAATGCCTTTTGGAAATCTAAATACACCACATCCATCGGTACACCTCTATCCACCATGCTCATTATATCCTCAAAGAATTCTAGTAAATTATTTAAACATGATTTCCCCTTCATGAATCCATGCTGCGTCTGCTTGATTGCACTATTCCTATCGAGATGTCCCGCTATTTCTTCCTTAATGATAGTTTCAAGCATTTTCCCCACTACAGATGTTAAACTAACCGGCCTACAGTTACCTGCCTTTTGTCTGCCCCCTTTTTTAAACAGAGGCGTTATGTTAGCTGCTTTCCAATCCGCTGGTACCTCCCCAGAGTCCAGAGAATTTTGGTAGATTATAACGAATGCATCTGCTATAACTTCCACCATTTCTTTTAATACCCTGGGATGCATTTCATCAGGACCAGGGAACTTGTCTACCTTGAGTCCCATTAGCCTGTCCAGCACTACCCCCCTAGTGATAGTGATTGTCTCAAGGTCCTCCCTTCCCACATTCCTGTGACCAGCAATTTTTGGCATGGTTTTTGTGTCTTCCACTGTGAAGACCGAAGCAAAATAATTGTTTAAGGTCTCAGCCATTTCCACATTTCCCATTATTAAATCCCCCTTCTCATCTTCTAAGGGACCAACATTTACTTTAGTCACTCTTTTCTGTTTTATATATCGGTAAAAGCTTTTACTATCTGTTTTTATGTTTTGCGCAAGTTTATCTTCGTAATCTATCTTTCCTTTCTTTATTGCTTTCTTAGTCATTCTTTGCTGTTGTTTAAAATTTTCGCAATCTTCTAGTTTCCCACTAACCTTGGCCACCTTATACGCATTGGTCTTTGATTTGATACGCTCCTTTATTTCCTTGGTTGTCCACGGCTGGTTATCCCTTCTCTTACCACCCTTCTTTTTCACTGGAATATATTTTTGTTGCGCACTATGAAAGAGCTCCTTAAAAGTCCTCCACTGTTCCTCAATTGTGCCACCGTTTAGTCATACTTGTATGACTATATCCCATATTTGTATCTCTCTGCCAATTCTGATCAAAATTAGTCAGTTTCTATCAAACCTTAGAGAAATGTTCTGCTATAAACATTTTCGATGAATGAATTACCAAACCTATAAAGTTTATGGCATATGCAGTTGAGCACTTGACTCCCAAGCACAAGGTTGTAAGTTTGAGGCTTGGTGCTGCCAGATGCTTGCTTATCTCACTTGGGTGAGTTTTTTTAGTTCTCAGGTAACCTTTTAGATGTAATATTTGTTAATACGCTGGTGGTCCATCAAGAGGGTGCATAAAGTTGACATTGGTTGTCTCGCCTTGCTTGAACTGCGTCTGCTACTGGCTAATCATGAAGCGGTATTGATGGTGGTCATGGAGAAGAAATCTGTGATCCAGACCATCTCGACTTCATGGCTGAAAGCGGTTCTGTGGTGGTGAGTGGCCTGCAAGGCAAGAAAAAGATTGCAATACGGAAGAACAGTGAGGTGAAGCGTATTGTCTGATGCCATTGCTTTCAGCCCACTACATCATCTCTAACTTTATGCTGATCATTTATAAAGAAGATTGTGAAGTAGTGACTCTGGAAAAGTAAAATATTAACAGACAACTGTGACAGTCAAAAGTTAAATTGCAGTGCTGTTGTTGATTCACATTCTGAAGTAATGAGCATTTTCAAATTTATGAACAAACAGTTGACAGTTTTATTAGGCTTAAAAAGATGTTTAAGTGTGCAATCTCATTGTGCGAGGCCCCTTGGGGAAGAGTGACCATAATATGGTGGAATTCTGCATTAGGATCGAGAATGAAACAGTAAATTCAGAGACCATGGTCCAGAACTTAAAGAAGGGTAACTTTGAAGGTATGAGGCGTGAATTGGCGAGGATAGATTGGTGAATGATACTTAACAGGTTGACTGTGGATGGGCAATGGCAGACATTTAGAGACCGCATGGATGAATTACAACAATTGTACATTCCTGTCTGGCGTAAAAATAAAAAAGGGAAGGTGGCTCAACCGTGGCTATCTAGGGAAATCAGGGATAGTATTAAAGCCAAGGAAGTGGCATACAAATTGGCCAGAAATAGCAGCGAACCCGGGGACTGGGAGAAATTTAGAACTCAGCAGAGGAGGACAAAGGGTTTGATTAGGGCAGGGAAAATGGAGTACGGGAAGAAGCTTGCAGGGAACATTTAGGCGGATTGCAAAGGTTTCTATAGGTATGTAAAGAGAAAAAGGTTAGTAAAGACAAACGTAGGTCCCCTGCAGTCAGAATCAGGGGAAGTCATCACGGGGAACAAAGAAATGGCAGACCAATTGAACAAGTACTTTGGTTCAGTATTCACTGAGGTGGACACAAACAACCTTCCGGATATAAAAGGGGTCAGAGAGTCTAGTAAGGAGGAGGAACTGAGGGAAATCTTTATTAGTCGGGAAATTGTGTTGGGGAAATTGATTGGATTGAAGGCCGATAAATCCCCAGGGCCTGATGGACTGCATCCCAGAGTACTTAAGGAGGTGGCCTTGGAAATAGCGGATGCATTGACAGTCATTTTCCAACATTCCATTGACTCTGGATCAGTTCCTATCGAGTGGAGGGTAGCCAATGTAACCCCACTTTTTAAAAAAGGAGGGAGAGAGAAAACAGGGAATTATAGACCGGTCAGCCTGACCTCAGTAGTGGGTAAAATGATGGAATCAATTATTAAGGATGTCATAGCAGCACATTTGGAAAAAGGTGACATGATAGGTCCAAGTCAGCATGGATTTGTGAAAGGGAAATCATGCTTGACAAATCTTCTGGAATTTTTTGAGGATGTTTCCAGTAAAGTGGAGAACCAGTTGATGTGGTATATTTGGACTTTCAGAAGGCTTTCGACAAGGTCCCACACAAGAGATTAATGTGCAAAGTTAAAGCACATGGGATTGAGGGTAGTGTGCTGACGTGGATTGAGAACTGGTTGTCAGACAGGAAGCAAAGAGTAGGAGTAAATGGGTACTTTTCAGAATGGCAGGCAGTGACTAGTGGGGTACCGCAAGGTTCTGTGCTGGGGCCCCAGCTGTTTACATTGTACATTAATGATTTAGACGAAGGGATTAAATGTAGTATCTCCAAATTTGCGGATGACACTAAATTGGGTGGCCGTGTGAGCTGCGAGGAGGATGCTATGAGGCTGCAGAGTGACTTGGATAGGTTAGGTGAGTGGGCAAATGAATGGCAGATGAAGTATAATGTGGATAAATGTGAGGTTATCCACTTTGGTGGTAAAAACAGAGAGACAGACTATTATCTGAATGGTGACAGATTAGGAAAAGGGAAGGTGCAACGAGACCTGGGTGTCATGGTACATCAGTCATTGAAGGTTGGCATGCAGGTACAGCAGGCGGTTAAGAAAGCAAATGGCATGTTGGCCTTCATAGCGAGGGGATTTGAGTACAGGGGCAGGGAGATGTTGCTACAGTTGTACAGGGCCTTGGTGAGGCCACACCTGGAGTATTGTGTACAGTTTTGGTCTCCTAACTTGAGGAAGGACATTCTTGCTATTGAGGGAGTGCAGCGAAGATTCACCAGACTGATTCCCGAGATGATGGGACTGACCTATCAAGAAAGACTGGATCAACTGGGCTTATATTCACTGGAGTTCAGAAGAATGAGAGGGGACCTCATAGAAACGTTTAAAATTCTGACGGGTTTAGACAGGTTAGATGCAGGAAGAATGTTCCCAATGTTGGGGAAGTCCAGAACCAGGGGTCACAGTCTCAGGATAAGGGGTAAGCCATTTAGGACCGAGATGAGGAGAAACTTCTTCACCCAGAGAGTGGTGAACCTGTTAAATTCTCTACCACAGAAAGTAGTTGAGGCCAATTCACTAAATATATTCAAAAGGGAGTTAGATGAAGTCCTTACTACTCGGGGGATCAAGGGGTATGGCGAGAAAGCAGGAAGGGGGTACTGAAGTTTCATGTTCAGCCATGAACTCATTGAATGGCGGTGCAGGCTAGAAGGTCTGAATGGCCTGCTCCTGCACCCATTTTCTATGTTTTTATGTTTCGATAGGAAGTTTAACTTTCAGCCTCGAGGCCCAAAGACTTTAGTCCCTATGGAGACCAGCCCATAACCTTGGCTTTCTCATGCACAGCAAACTTCAAAGGTAAGAGTAAAACCATGTTTTGAACCCTGTGCATGTTTCCCTGAATGAACATCATGCCCATATCTTCTATCGAGTGTGCAAACAGCATTGATGGTAAAATTAAGATACTGAAGGTGATGGTTTGCCATGACCAACTAAATGTCAGAAAGGTTATATCAAAAGAATTTAATGACTGCAATAAACATACAGGCTAGAAATAACTTTTGTGGGTGCGCAAATGTATCGCCGGGCGCTACCCAATTCCAGCGGATGGGAACTTCCAGTTTAGCGCTCCAGGAGGGGAGTGGAGTGCTAAATCAAGCATGACCACTTCCTTTGGAGCGCTAAACCAGGCAAGAGGGGAAATAGTGCCGAGCACTGCACAATGTCCCGTGTAGCACTGCCGGACTCACAGGCTCCTTCCCTCCCTTAAAGGGAAGGGCCAATGCTGAGGATGTTTCAAGGTAAGGCTTCGACTGGTAGGCGGCGACACCTGTGATCCACGAAAATCAGCCCAAAGTACTCCAACAGAGTGTAGGGCTGATCAATCGCGGCAGTAGAAAAATAAAAAAGTGAGCAGAGAAGGGTAAGAAATATTTTTGGGCCTACGTGACCACCAATCCCTTTAATTAACGCTCCTCAAGCGGCCGACCGATCTCACAACGCTGGCGTTGTAGACGCCCAGCGATGTTGCAGCGGGTGGAAGCGAATTTAGGATCCGGGGTGATAACGGGATGCTGCGCAACAGATGATGCCACGACCTCTGAGACGCAGGAGATTATGGCGTTGAGGCTTACCACCAGTGCTAACCTGTAACGGAAGTTCTCAGGTGCTGTTACTTTCACCGCACCCGGTCGGTTAGCTTTTAGCACCCCATTATCGCTCCTCGGGAGGCGCTAACGGGAGGTGCAAAGAAGTCCAATTTCTCCCCCTAAAGGCAAGACGTTACTATTGGCTATATTAGTGTAGGGACGCTTACTGTATTTATCTGATATTTATGTAATATTTCATTGTCGAACACATTTTTAAAAAGTAAGCTAATAACTCCATTAAAATAGTGACAGAGAAATTTCATATGGACATGTTAAATGTTCCTCTGCTAATAATGAGCAACAACAGTTCCTACCTTACAGTTTTTAGACTGTTACCTTTCAAGGTTTTGAAATTATCGTATTTCATTGTGAAGTGGTGCATATAGCATTGGAACAAATGTGAGAAAATAAAAAGGTTACGGCAAGTGATAGGGTGCCACAAGTCCTAATATTGGGAAAGGGCTCACTGAATTTATCTACTGAGCCATACATACCAGGAAGGTCTCAGTTCCCAATTCAGCTGATTTCAGCTGAAGCAGTCATGTTATAATTGACCTTTCTTTCTGTGCTACTACTGCTTGGCCGAATTTCTTTTCAAATTTTTGACCAAGTGCGTAAGGCATGGAGCCCGGCTGGTGACTTCATCTATTTGTATTTAAGCTGTTGGCTCTGAAGTACCTGGAAACTATGAGCCCAGGAATTCTTTTCCAGGAGCTGTGCCATGAAAAGTGCAGTGGTGCAGGACTTCCAGCCACTCAACAGCGATGATTCTGCCCGAATCTTGAGCATTTGCATAAAATGCCTGCGTCACTAATGATGCTACTGGGGTGAATCCATGAGGGCACCAGAATTCCACAGTGACATTTTATTATTCCTTTGTGGGACGGGAGTCTGGTCTGATCTGACCAAGATGTCTCATCAGAAACATTTTTGCTGCTAGCTCTTCTTTTATTGTTCTGTCACTTTCCTATTGGCAATTGATCGCTCTGAGATAGCACTGTGACCCCCCACTTACGGCTATTGAACAATAAGAACGCCTGCATCCAAGCAAGATCAGTATTCTTGTTTGCCTTATCTGGGTGTACGTTGGGAGCCCGGCATCCACCATTCCAAAATCATATCATGACATCATGATAGAGAGGAAGGACCTGCGATCCACCCTGCTGGAATTCCACAAAGGGGCAGGAGGCTAGTGGAAAAAGGTTCCACCCACATATTCCTACTTAAGTCTAGAATGTCCACCCCTAAAATGGGTTAGAATTTCTATCCCGAAATACGGCCAGTGGCCTGAGAGGGGATTAGATCTGCGAGGGTGGAGACTCTCTACCACAAGAGTTCCTGTAACTTTGGCCTTCCGAGGGACCTGCTGTAGAATAGGTCTCTACATCGGGTCATGATGTAGGCCTTTGATAAGGACTCATGACCAAGGTCGGAACATGTGGAGTCAGGGGACAAGCAGAAAAATGAATAGCAAGCTGGCTACAAAACAGAAAACAGAGAGTAGGGAGTTATTCAGATTGGCAAAAGGTGGGTAGTGGTGTTCCACAAGGATCGGTGCTGGGACCATTGTTTTTCACCATTTACATAAACAATTTGGACTTGGGAATCGGAAGTACAATTTCAACATTTGTGGACACCAGGTTGGGGCACATAGTTGATACAGAGGAGGACGTGAACAAAATACAGGAAGACATTAATAAACTTGCAGAATGGGCGTTTAATTGACAAATTAACTTCAATATAGATAAGTGTGTGGTAGTATATTTTGATAGGAAGAATAAGGAGGCCACATACTCCTTGGAAAATAAGTATCTAAATGGGGTAGAGCAGCAGTGGGATCTGGGGGTACAGATACACAAATCACTAAAAGTTACGACCCAGGTTAATAAGGCCATAAAAAAACAAAGCACTGGGGTTCATTTCTAGAGAGATCATCATAGGCAATCCATCGAAGCGAGGATGACTTGCTTCCATGCCAAAAAGGGATGAGTTCACAGGTGTTTCAATGGAGGACCTGATATTCCAGATCCCGAACTACATATTGAAGGGTGGAAGATGCCTGTGCGTGGATTTTTTAACATGTGGTGGTCGTTGCACACCAGCCAGAGGGATAGAGTGATAGAATTGAACAGCAGAGAAGTTTTGTTAAACTTGTATCAAAGCTTCATTATACCTATCAGAAAAGATTGAACAGGCTGGGGCTCTTTTCTCCAGAAAAGGGAAGACTGAGGGGTGACCTGTTAGAAGTCTGTAAGATTGTGAAAGTGTTTTATCGAATAGACCTAGAGAAGATGTTTCCAACTATAGGGGAGACCAAAACTAGGGGCCATGAATATAAGATAGTCACTAATAAATCCAATAGGGAATTCAAGAGAAACTTTTTTACCAGAAAGTGGTAAGAAAGTGTAACTCAACAAAATAACAACAACAACTTGTATTTATATAGCACCTTTAATGTTGTAAAACATCCCAAGGCACTTCACAGGAGTATTGTGAGATAAAAATTTGACACCAAGCCGCATTAGGAGAAATTAGGGCAGATGACCAAAAGCTTGGTCAAAGAGGTAGGTTTTAAGGAGCGTCTTGAAGGAGGAAAGAGAGGTAGAGAGGTGGAGAGGTTTAGGCAGGGAATTCCAGAGCTTAGGGCCTAGGCAACAGAAGGCACAGCCACCAATGGTTGAACGATTATAATCAGAGATGCTCATGAGGGCAGAATTAGATGAATGCAGACATGTTGGGGGGGTTGTAGGGCTGGAGGAGATTACACAGATAGGGAGGGGCAAGGCCATGCAGGGATTTTAAAACAAGGATGAGCTGAGACAAGGGCGGAGACGGGCAATGTTATGGAGGTGGAAATAGGCGGTCTTAGTTATGCCACAGATATGTTGTCGAAAGCTCATTTCAGGGTCAAATATGACACCAAGGGACTGAAATTGTGTTGTGGTTGGTTCTCAGCTATTTTGCTTCTGTATGATTGGGGGTCATTTTGAGTTTGAGTGATGGTGTAAAACAGGCGTTATCGGATCAGCTGCTCATTACTCATCTCTCCCGATCTTCATTTCCACTGAAGTCCTTTACAGAGGGAGCTGATGGGCGCTCCGCTTGGCCTCTACTGGGCTGTTGGTGCTGGCAGGTTCGAGGGCAATTTTCCAACGCTGTATTTCCTCACTGCCTTCTTCTACAAGGCACCCAGGCATCTGCCAGTAATATTTGGATTGGGGAACTGCCCTCTTCCCCGCATACTTGGCGGGGTCAGTGACAGAGGCCCTTGGTGGGCACTTATGCCAGGATTGTCAGCCCCTATTTAAAGCCCCTACTTTCCATTTAACATGTAGCAAATATTTTAAAACTGCAAATAACATAACAATGTTGATATAACAAATGACTTACCAAGACGAGAAGGCCAAGTGGGTAAACTCTCGTTGTTCAGGTGGAACGGCATTCTGTCAGAGAAAGTAATTATTTTTGCTGGTCAGCCTTGTCCTTACATACCTTTATAATGGGGCAAATTTTCCTGTTCTTGCAGTTGATCATATTTAATTGTAGCACATAGTGGAAAATCGGGCAGAGAGGATCGTATGCCTGTAATGAAACCTGCCTGAATTTCCTCCATATGCTCTGTCCGGCCGATACAATATGCCCAAGCACAGTTTCAGGGAAATCTGCTACTGTTAAATATCAGGAAGATATTTCAGAAAGTTCTCTGAATACTTTTTGATTTTGTAAATGTGCTTATTTGTTAGACATAAATTCAGCAACATACCGCCCATTTACTGCCCATTTTACTGCCCAATTACTGCTGTGAAACAGTTTACCGCCCAAATCACGGCTAAAGTGGAAATTACCGCCCATATATCGCTGGCGGTAAATTCGGCAGCCAATTACCACCAGCGATAAACGATATTGCCCGCCCATTTTTTTTAATGGATTTTGACGTCATTTCTCATGCACCGCCCAAATACCGCCTAAAATTAACAGCGACGGTAAATTCAGCAAATCGCCAGACTAAAATATCGCCCAGAAAACGCATCACTTACCTGACCTTAACCCAGTGGAATGGACATCATTTTTTAAATCGGAGGAACTTGAAGAAAAGGCTGTTTGTCGTTGGTGGGAGAATAAAAGTTATTTGTGAGTAGTTTTTAAGTACTTTTGTATATATTGGAGATTATCTGAGCACATTGTGGTCAATTTAAATTACATTTGTGGTTGTTTGTGGACATTTGAAGAATTTTGAGGACAGTTTAGCACATTGAAAGGGATGGGGCCTGTAATTTCTGTGCCAATATTGCTGACTACTTACATGCTGCGGAATAGAGCTGGAAGGAGGTTCATTGAAGAGCATTATTTGCCCAATCAAAGAGGTTGCAGACTAATGAGGAGGAGGAGGCCTTACCCCCAAAGAATTTACAGGGAGCAGTGCTCATACCTGCACCTGTCCGATACACAGGGCGTTAGAAAGCTGCGCTTCCAAAAAGAGGTCATCAATGAGATATGCCAGGTCATTAAGGGAGACCTACAGCCTACCGGCACCATCAGCACCGCGCTGCCCGTTGAGATGAAGGTTACTGCAGCACTTTCCTTCTATGCATCGGGCTCCTTTCAGGCCTCAGCTGGCGATATATGCGGCATCTCTCAGCATGGCACACATTTCTGCATTCGACAGGTGACTGAAGTGCTTTACACTCGCAGGATGGACTTTATAAATTTCCCTGTGACCATGGAGGCTTTGGGTTTTTCAAGAATTGCAAACTTCCCCAAGGTCCAGGGTGCCATAGACTGTATGCACATCACCCTGCGAGCACCTTTAGAGGAGCCAGAGGTGGACCGAAACCGAAAGGGATTCCTCTCCCTGAATGTACAGCTCGTCATCGACCACACGCAATGCATCATGGCAATAAATGCCAATTTTCCAGAGAGCATCCATAATGCACACATCTTGCGTGAGAACACTGTCTCTGACCTGTTTAAGAGTCAGCCACAAGGTCACTGCTGGATGCTGGGGAGCAAAGGATATGGCCTTGCTACCTGGCTCTTGACCCCCCTCCATAAGCCCCATACAGCTGTCGAGCATTGCTACAATAACAGCTGTATAGCCACACGCAATATCGTTGAAAAGACAATTGGAATGCTGAAGCAGTGCGTCTGATGCCTGGAGCACTCTGGAGGCAGCCTGCAATGCCATCCCGAGCAGGTCTCTGTGTTCATTGTGGTGTGTTGCATGTTGCACAACTTAGTCATCATGAGGGGACAGGAACTGCCAATGGGGACTGCAGGCCCACCTCAACAGAGAGGGGAGGAGGCAGAGGAGGAGGAGGAGGAAGAGGTCAAAGAGGACGTGGAGCCTGGCGATGAACCCATGCCACCACCTCCCCCCACCCCACCCCCCCCCGTCCCCCCTTTACCACAGGGGAAGCCTCGTGGTGCTTACGCAACTGCAAATCTGTTACGTCAGCAGCTCATAAATGAATGCTTTGCTTGAACAGTGAGAGTTACGTTTTACCCTTGCCTGGCCATTGTTTTCAACCCTCATAATGATTGTTAACCCTCATTTTGTAAAAGTGAGTGAGACACTGCACAAGAATGGTTAAGTTGAAGACATTTTTTAATAAAATTTGAAGTTTGAAATTTTGAAAAAGTTTATAATATTTGAAATAAAATAAATGTATAAATAATTCTTTTGAAATAAAATGTGATAAGTAATTTTAACAAAACAATCATTAACAACAATAACAACAACAAACAGTGAAAACATTAAAAACTATAAACACCCACAACTAGCAACAATTTTTGATTAAGAACTATAAACATCCACACCTCTCCACCCAGCAAAAATTCTACTTGCTGCCACCATTCCCACCACCTTCCGCCCCCCCCACCCGATCTTTACTCCCACTTTCCCCTTCTCGTTACCCCTACCCCTGGCCCTACTCGCGTTGGGACCAGGACGTCGTGCAGCAGGGCACCTCGAGCGCTGCTGCTGTGGAGGGGTGGGGGGGGGGGCGTGACAATGGCAGCGCCATGTATGGGGATTCTGGAGAAGCTGGGGGTTCAGAAGACCCAGCTTCAGATTCGGTAGCAATTGATTCTTCCCGACTCTCAGGTGCTTTCGGCATTGGTGGTATGACACCTCGCGTGCAGTGCCATATACCCATTCCATCATTCGCCGCATGTCATCGACGGAATTGGCGGTTCACCGCATCGTTGCAATCAGCTCCACCATGTCCGCCAATTGACATGCTGATTGCCTGCCGATGTTCCCGGCTAAACCACCAATGGCCTGGAGGAGCTCTCAACCAATATCGACGTTTGCACCAGACAGTCCCAGCATGTCCAGGTCGACGTCTGCCTGTCGTCGAGCATACCTGCCTTGCCGGATCAACCTCCATTGATTCGGCACAGGGGCTGGAACACTTGGTGTGCGCTGTTGCACATCACTTCGTCCCGCTACTTCCTCCGAGTGGAAGCCATAAAAAATGGATTACGCTGAGGAAGAGGTGGCCGCAGGTAGAATGGACCCCTGAGTCCCCGCCTCCCCCTCCCCCTCCTCAAGCATCTCCTGCACATGTTGCGCACTTTCACCCTCCCGCTACAACAGCTTGAGGAGGGTCTTCATGACGTATGTTCTCCTCCTCCTCAGTGGAGTCTGCTCTGGAACGGATCACCTGAAGCAATATGGGGATGCTCCAGAGGGCTCAGTAGGTTGCTGCACCTCCTGGGCAATTAGTGTAAGTGGTTTTTCCCCTGGTGGTTTTGAATCACCCCTCTTACAACAGTTCTAGACACCAGAATTATAGTCGTGAACAGTAATATACAGTCACAGACAGATCTTTTCGGTCTCAACCGTCACAATGCTTTTATTCAAATTAAAGCACACACCTGCACCCAGTAAGAACACACCCTGGTAGTGTAATACAAACAAACACAGTACAACACAGTCTGGCCCGTCTAAACAGGCCCCTAATGCGAAGTACCCACGTCTAAAACACCCCTGCTCGGATTCAAAATTGCACCACTGAAATCTGTCCAACAGAATGTGTGTACACGTATAATTCTTGCAAAAACCTCCCCACTAAAACCCCTAAGGATTGGTTGGGACACACGACACCCTTTCACACTATGCATCTTAAAGATGTGTGAGCTGGGATAAATGCTCACCAATTACCTCTTTGGCTTACTCGCTGCTTCTCCCAATGAGGCGTATTTTCTGGGTCTTCAAGTTCACTCATGAGGTCCGCTTCCCAGTCAAAGTAGCAAGGCTCTCTGGTATTTCTTCTCTCCATCCCAGATGGAGTGCTCAGTCCTTGTCCATTGAATGAAGCAAGCAGGCATAGAAGAGAGGAGAGAGAGAGGTGGCAGCCAAAACTGCCTCTCTAATACATGCAAAAATGCTTCTTCTCATGCCAAAAGTCCAACTGTCCTTCCCCTGAGGCTGTGCAACTCAAAAGCAAAATCAAGTCTCTCGCCTGTTCCTTTGTCAACTGGGCTGTACCTCGATGTGTCGCTCCGATGAGTCTGTGGTCGAATAGCCTGAAACCTTGGCCACTTTACTTAATGTCTTACTGATTGCAAGACAAAAGGCCTGTCTTGTCTTGTCTGTCTTGTCAACCATTCCTGCCACTGATTTCCTGTCCACCTGATGTGTATTCCTATGGGGCATGTTTGGACCTGCCCCACGTCAATGCTGTCTGCTCTCTGCAGTAACAGAAAATGTGTCCAAGCAATGTCCAAAACTTTACATTTTTGCTGCCAATGTTTTCGCCGAATCTTACATTAGAAAGCATGATAGGGTAGAAATTCCGACGTCTCAGGCCCATACGAAGTTTCTACGAACCCGGGAAGGCATCGGAGAAGCCGGTTTTCAGCGTGCAATGTGCATGTGCTGAAAACCGGCTTTTCCGATCTGTCAAGCTGGAGCTTGACAGATCGTAGACATCTCGGGAGCGAGGACATTTGTACGGGCAAGACTGCAGGATTTACACATATCTTGCTCGATAAATGTCCTCAAAAATCTTGCGCCTGAAAAAGCAGACGCATGGCCTACTTTTACAGGCATAAGAGTTTAAAAACCAATAAAAAACATGATTAAAATAAAATTTTAAAAAACATATTTATGTTAAAACCCTGCCCACTCAGGGTAATGTTATTTTAAACCCTTACTTTTTTTTAAAATCGGCAATTTTTTTTCTTTAAGAAACACGTATAACAACTTTAATTTCTATTAGTGTATTGTGTGAGGTGTTTTTTAAATGTTTTATGTAGTGTTTGTGCATTTTGGAGTTTTTCTCATTCATAGTAATAGGAGATTCGTAACTTACAAATCTCCTATTACTATGAATGAGAAAATACTTACTTGTGATTGGGTGTCCAGGCACACATGACTCCTGCGCACGTCCCTATGAGCACGTGCTGCAATGTGCAGGGAGAGGAGGCCTGTGGACCGGGAACTCGAGCGGGAGCAGCAGCTTCAGGTAAGTGGGCATTTTATGTCTATTATTTAGTGCTTTGCCCGTGGGTAGTCCTTGAGAGGAATTTCTGCCCCATAATGGGCCCAAGTTTTGGGCTGCACTGAGAACGGTGCAGCCCCGACCTGGACGCCCATTTTTCGCGCCAGAATGTGCGCCTAAAAAATACTTACCGATTCTCCGGCTCCCTGCAGGTCCTCTGGAGCTGGGCGCGTCGCGGCACGAGCTGTGGGGAGTGGAGCCAGGTCCCTGCACTGAAAACAGTGCCGGGACCTCTGCACATGCGCGCTACATTGGGCGCGCATGTGCAGTAGCTCCAAGCGCACAAAACTGTGTGGGAGGGGCCCGAAGCACGCAGTCCCTAGCCCTGGCCGAATGGCCTCACTGGGGCTGCGTGCATCAGGCTGCACCTCCCACGCCCAGCTTCTGCTTCCTCCCGACCCGACTCGACTCCCCCCCCTCCGGACCCGACCCGACTCCCCCCCCACCCCCGCCCCTGGACCCGACCACCGCTCCGCCCCCTCCCCCCCGCCCCCGGACCCGACCCGCCCCCCCCCGCCCCAAGACCCGACCCGACTCTACTCCCCCCGGACCCGACCACCGCTCCCCCCCGCCCCCACCCCCGGACCCGACCCGACCCTCCCGCCCCAAGACCCGACCCTACTCCCCACCGGACCCGACCACCGCTCCCCCCCACCCCCCCGCCCCCGGACCCGACCCAACCCCACCCCGGACCCGACTCCCCCCGCCCCAAGACCCGACTCAACTCGACTCGCGCCCCCGCCCCCAGACCCGACCCGACCCCGGACAAGCCCCTGGACCGGGGACCGGACCTCGGACCCGACCCCCCCCACCGCCCCCGGACCAAACCCGACCCGACTCCTGCAACCCCCCCCCACCCGCCCCCTCCCCCGGACCCAACCCGAACAGACTCCCACTCCCCCCCCCCCTGCCACCGGACCGGACCCGAGCCAAACAGACACCCAATCCCTCCCCCGCCCCTGGACCAGACCCCGGACCCGACCCGACCCAACCCCCGGCCATCTACCTTTAAATCAAGTCTGGGGCCTGGCCGGGCCCGGCCCGATCAGCCTCCCTCTCCCCTCTTTCACTCTCCCCTCCCTCCCACCTCCCCCTCCCTCCCTCCTCTCCCTCCATCCCTTCTCCCCCTCCCTCTCTTCTCCCCCTCCCTCTCTTCTCCCCCCTCCCTCTCTCCCTCCCTCTCCCCCTCTCCCCTATCCCCCTCTCTCTCCCTCTCCCCTCCACCCCACCTCTACCCCCCTCCCCCTCTCCCCCCCCTCCCTTCATTGCCCACCCACCATTCCCTATGCCTGATTTGTAACCTACGCCTGATTTTCTAAGTGTAGGCAAGGTTTTTCTGAGCGTACAAAAATCTACACTTACTCCATTCTAAGTAGTTTGGAGTAAGTTTTCACTGCCTAAACTTTGAAAACAGGTGTAAGTGGCCGGACACGCCCCCTTTTGAAAAATAAATTCTGTTCCAAACTGAAACTGTTCTAACTGACTCGAACTGGAGCAAACTAAATGCCGAGAATTGCAATTTCTAAGATAATCCATTCTAAACCAGTTGCTCCAAAAAAACAGGAGCAACTCAGGCCGAAACTTGGCCCCAATGAGTGGTTAGCAACAGGGGAGGGGAGAGGAGGGGTGATATGAGTACTTTCATGTTGCGCAGACTTCTGTAGAGGAGCAACACTGCTGTATTATTTATCACCGAGAGAAGTTAACATGAAATTAGCATAAACAGAATGGACAGAAACTACATGGCATTAGATTTTGTGGTCCCGGCATTACATCATTTCTACATTATATTCACATAACATTAAATTACATGGCCGCAGCACAGCCAGGGGATTATGCAGGACTTACCCTCCACTGCCACCGGATCAGCACCACCACGGGTGGTCAAGCGATTATGTGCTCCAATGAGGGCTGTGGTGCGCTCCTCCAGGTCTGAAAGATCTACCAGCTCTGGTGGCTCTCCACCCGTGCGCTGACGCTCTGCGCGATTGGTGGATTTTCTTTCTGCCAAGATGACAATAGCAGTGTATAACCTAATTGCCCAGCTACTATTACAGAACACACAGATAGACATCCACAATTAGCCATCCCCAATCCTTTCCTCAATGTTTCATTAATGTACCGTTAGGATGCAAGTGATGCATGATGAACACATCTAAGTACAGAAAACCATTGCAATAAGATCGTTGATGGGAAATAATGCGTGACACCAAGCTTACCAAGCTTACCAACATTAAAATGTAGCAGATTTAAATTTTAAGAAATGATCAGTGCATGATTAAAGTTATTACTTACTCTCGCGGACAAAACAATGTCGTTCCAGCGCTTACGGCACTGGTTTGGCCCCCGAAAATCCTGGGCGTCCGAGGATACCGTCTCCAAAATCTCCGACCAGATTCACTGGTAGACCACTGGGGTGGGTTTCCCTTGGTCAATTGACTCAATCTTGCCTCCACCTCATGGACAAGCGCCTCTTGGGCTTCCCAAGAGAATCTCTTAGCCCTCTTCCTTCCTCCTACCTCTCTCTCACCCTCCTCCTCTCTTTCCATTATTTTCTGATGGAAAATCTTCTGAGATTATGCAGAAATATATATTCAAAATAGATTAGAAATAAATGCAAAAAATTCAAGCTAGATGAATAGAAATCGATTAAATTGTAGTGGTTTATCAGTAGCACGTCAAAAAATCCAAGCAAGCAGTCTCCTCTGTTTCTCTCTCCCTCCCTCCCTCCCTCTTCTGCACACGCGGATTCGACCCCTGACCCCCGAATCGTGGGAAAAACTTCTGAGAAAAATACATTTTGCGCATGTGTAGAAAGGCCATTGTCAAGGATGCGAGCCTGACATGACTATGACTACCGCTACTGCTCGATACTTACCGCTATCGCCACCGCTGGGCAAATTTTGCTGAAAATAGCAACTTTGGTTCTTAGCGGTATTCCGGCGGTACTAAAAACTCAATCCGCCGGAATACTGCTGAGATATGGGCAATAGCGGTAAATATGGAATTTCTAGCCCAAGGTGATCAGGCATTTCAACAGTTGTTTTCACTGAACAGCGTCTTCTTGACCAAAAATTGCATCTTTGATTTTCCTATCACTTTTGTCTCAACAGGGCACTGCAAGGTATTTTGCTTCTCTACCAATGCTCAGATGCTAAATTGTTGAACGTTACTGATTACCTTTAATGTTCAACTGGATGACTGAACTAATATCAGTGGTAAATTAAGAAACAAATAAGGAATAAATCACGTATCGGCTCTTGGGTCTTAATTACGGTTACACAAATAGAATTAGTGGCTATACACCGAAAATCCCATCCCATTCTTATAAAATAAACATTATCTATCATCATGGCAATAGGGAACTTTTCAAGATATTTTACGATTGATCAATGTGAAGCTAATTTAATTTTTTCTTACTTCCTTTGGTCTAGTCATCTTAAAACCATATGAATGTTTTTCTCACCGCCTTACAGGCTGGAAAGTTCCCAGTTTCAATCTACAATCTGTGCTCAGGTGGGGAGGGGGGGGAGGTGGGGGGATCAGGTGAGCGGAAATTTAAAAAGTCAAAGAGAAAGGAGAAGGCAATATTGCAGGGTAGCAATAGGGGCAATGATAGCCAGAGTGTGACAGGAAGGGACAGAGCATATAAACATAAGAATGCATCAGAAATTGGGGTCAGAGTCAGGAAAAATGGTCAAAAGACAAAATTAAAAACGCGTTATCTGAATGCATGCAGTATTTGTAACAAGGTAGATGAGTTGACGGCACAAATAGAAATAAATGGGTATGATCTGATAGCCATTACAGAGATGTGGTCACAAGGTGAGCAAGGCTGGCAACTGAATATTCAGGGGTATTTACCATTTCGGAAGGATAAACAGAAAGGAAAAGGAGGTGGGGTAGCTCTGTTAGTAAAGGATGAGATCAGTGCAGTAGTCAGAAATGATATTGGCTCAGAAGATCAAGATGTAGAATCAGTTTGGGTGGAGATAAGAAATAATAAGGGAAAGAAGTCACTGGTGGGAGTAGTCTATAAGCCCCCGAACAGTAGCTACATGTAGGACAGAGTATAAATCAAGAAATAATGGAGACTTGTAAGAAAGGTACGGCAATAATCATGGGCAATTTTAATCTTCATATTGATTGGACAAATCAAATTAACAAGGTTGCATTGAGGAAGAGTTCATAGAGTGTATTTGGGATGGTTTCTTAGAACAATACATTGTGGAACCAACCAGGGAGCAGACTATTTTAGATCAGGTAATGTGTAATGAGACTGGATTAATTAATGATCTCATAGTAAAGGTTCCTCTTGGGAAGAATGATCATAGCAGGCTAGAATTTCAAATTCAGTTTGAGGGTGAGAAAGTTAGGTCTCAACCTAGTGTCCTGAACTTAAATAAAGACAATTACAAAGGTATGAAGGCAGAGTTGGCTAAAGTGGACTGGGAAAATAGATTAAAGGGTAAGATGGTAGATAAGCAGTGGCAAACATTTAAGGAGATATTTCATAACTCTCAGTCAAGATATATTCCAGTGAGAAAGAAAGACTCTAAGTGAAGGATGAACCATCCATGACTAACTAAGGAAGTAAAGGGTGGTATCAAATTGAAAACAAAGGCATACAATGTTGCGAAGGATAGTGGAAGGGCAGAGGATTGGGAAATTTTTAGAAACCAGCAAAGGACAAGTAAAAAAATAATAGAGAGAGAAGGTAGTTTATCCGAGTAGATTAGCAAGAAATATAAAAACCGACAGTAAGAGAAAAGGAATAGATTAGCTAAAGCAAACATTGGTCCTTTACAGGATGAGACCGGGGAATTAATAATGGGAAACGGAAATGGCAGAGACTTTAAACAAATATTTTGTATCGATCTTCACAGTAGAAGATACTAAAAGCATTCTAATAATTGATAATCAAGGGGCTATTGGGAGGGGGGAACTTAAAATAATCACTATCACTAGAGAAAAAGTACTAGGCAAACTAATGGGAGTAAAGTGGACAGACTGATGGCCTACATCCGAGGGTCGTATAAGAAGTGGCTGCAGAGATAGTGGATGCATTGGTTGTAATCTACCAAAATTCCCTGGATTCTGGACAGGTCCCAGCGGATTGGAAAACCGCAAATGTAATGCCCTATTTATGAAAGGAGGGAGACCGAAAGCATGAAACTATAAACCAGTTAACCTAACATCTGTCATTGGGAAAATGCTGGAGTCCATTATTAAGGAAGTAGTAGCAGGACTATTAGAAAATCGTAATACAAGCAGAGTCAGCATGGTTTTATGAAAGGTAAATCATGTTCGATAAATTTGCTGGAATTCTTTGAGAATGTAACAAGCAGGGTGGAAAAAGGGGAACCAGTAGATGCTGTGCATTTGGATTTCCAGAAGGCATTCGATAAGATGCCACATAAAAAGTTACTGCACAAGATAAGACCTCACGGGATTGGGGGTAATATATTAACATGGATAGAGGATTGGCCAATTAACAGAAAACAGAGAGTCGGGATAAATGCATTATTTTTAGGTTGACAAACTATAACTAGTGGGGTGCCACAGGGATCAATGCTGGGGCCCCAGCTATTTACAATCTATATTAATGACTTGGAATAAGAGACCGAGTGTAATGTAGCCAAATCTGCTGATGATACAAAGATAGGTGGGAAAGCAAATTGCAGAGAATCTGCAAAGGGATATAGATAGGCTAAGTGAGTGGGCAAAAATTTGGCAGATGGAGTATAATGTGGGAAAATGTTATCCACTTTAGCAGGAAAAGTAAAAAAGCAAATTATTATTTAAACGAGGAGAGATTACAAAATGCTGCGGTACAGAAGGATCTGGGGGTCCATGTACATGAAACACAAAAAGTTAGCATGCAGATACAGCAAGTAATTAAGAAGGCAAATGGAATTTTGGCCTTTATTGCAAGGGGGATGGAGTATAAAAGTAGCGAAGTCCTGCTACAACTGCATTGATGAGCCCACACTAGAGTACTGCATACAGTTTTGGTCTCCTTATTTAAGGAGCGATATATTTGCATTGGAGGCAGTTCAGAGAAGGTTCACGAAGGTTCCTGAGATGAAGGGGTTGATTTATGAAAAAAGGTTGAGCAGGTTGGGCCTATACTCATTGGAGTTTAGAAGAATAAGAGGTGATCTTATTGAAACGTATAAGATTATGAAGGGGCTTGACAGGGTAGGTGCAGAGAGGATGTTTGCCCTCGTGGGGGAATCTAGAACTATGGGGCATAGTTTCAGAATAAGGGGACATCCATTTAAAATAGAAATGAGGAGGAATTTCTTCTCTCAGAGGGTCGTGAATCTTTGGAATTCTCTATCCCAGAGAGCTGTGGAGGCTGCATCATTGAATATATTTAAGGTGGAGATAGACAGCTTCTTAACTGATAAGGGAGTCAGGGGTTATGGGGAGCAGGCAGGGAAGTGGAGTTGAGGCCAAGATCAGATCAGCCATGATCTTATTGATTGGTGGAGCAGGCTCGATGGGCCAAATGGCCTACTCCTGCTCCTACTTCTTATGGGATGTCATTAAGGACACTACAGTTGGCATCACCACTGGGCTAGGGAGGAGAACAAATCAGACAGGATTTTCATTCCTAATCACTACCAATGTCCCCCCCCCCACTGGAAAATACAAGTGCATGGATGGGAATAAGCTCAAACTTTGGTTGTAACACCTCACCCAGTTGAATAGCCTCCCAATACACTGTTTTTAGGTTCACACATGAACAATGGTCACTTGGGTTAGGTGCTGGGTAATGCTGCAACCCAGCCTGACTTAGCACATTCCCAAGAGTAAAGGAAGTGTTTTAAAAAAAGATAAAATCAATTTATCAACTTTTAATCAGTAATTCCAACATACTAATTTCATCAAAATGTTCTTATTACCATATTAATGTCCTTAATTGCAATTATTATAAGTTCGATTACCTTGTGTTATCATGCACTTTTTAAGCGCTGTTTTTCATATGTTGTCTCTTCATTGCACCAGCAGAATGAACTTCAAGCACTTTACTCATTGGGTTTGCCAAACAACCAACACATGAAAGATTTCAGAAGCCAAAAGACAATTAACTTGCCTTTTTGACTTCAGTAATTTGTTCCTGTCATAAATGGAGTTGGTCATTCATCAATTTTAGCAACTGAATATTTTCTGTTGATTAAAATAATGCCTCCAGCTGCCCACACATGAAGGAGCATTCAGTCTTTCACAATCACAGGCACTACGAGTGTGTACACCAGCTCCGGAGAACTGTGATCTGGAATCTAGCCAGTCCACAGAGCCAGGGTTATCAACCTTCCTGGAGTGTTCAGGAGTCTCCCGAATGGAAGACAAATCTTCCGTCACTGCTGCGAGAGATTGCAGTTTTCACCTGTGGACTTTCTTTTCCAAGTTGCTTAGTCGCTGCTTGTAGAGTCCTTGAATATTGCACCAGGTCCTGCTCTGTCCTCCTCAGTGGTGGAGGAACTCATTGTGTTTGCCACCAGTATGGGCACCATTGCTCTTCTCCTACACATTGCCTTCAGAGAAGGTTCACTAGGTTGATCCCGGGGATGAGGGGGTTGACTTATGAGGAAAGGGTGCGCCTCTATTCATTGGAATTCAGAAGAATGAGAGGTGATCTTATCGAAACGTATAAGATTATCAGGGGGCTTGACAAGATGGATGCAGAGAGGATGTTTCCACTGATGGGGGAGACTAGAACTAGGGGGCATGATCTTAGAATAAGGGGCAGCCCATTTAAAACAGAGATGAGGAGAAATGTCTTCTCTCAGAGGGTTGTAAATCTGTGGAATTCGCTGCCTCAAAGAGCTGTGGAAGCTGGGACATTGAATACATTTAAGACAGAAATAGACAGTTTCTTTACCAATAAGGGGATAAGGGGTTATGGGGAGCGGGCGGGGAAGTGGAGCTGAGTCCATGATCAGATCAGCCATTATCTTATTGAATGGCGAAGCAGGCTCGAGGAGCCGTATGGCCTACTCCTGTTCCTATTTCTTATGTTCTTATGTTCTTTAGTTCTCTGATCTAACCCCGCTACACATTTGAGTATGTCAATGCAAATTTCATGAACTTCATAAAGCATCTATTAATCCCTTCTGGTTACATTATTGTTATTATGAATATTTGTGCAGTGTGCTCTCGGGAATCTGCTCGCAATAAACTTAATGTAAAACGACTGTCTGACTTTCAAGGACATTATTTCGCTCTAGCTGTATTGGCACCTTAGGATCAGTTCTATTTTGGAACTGGGGAACTGGTTCATTATAACTATCAGAAACGGCATATTGGATAACTATTCATGTATTTTATAATCATTCGCATGCACCGTGAAATGCCCTGATTCTCGTATGCTCTTGCAGTAAGGGGACAGTTTATTTTAATGTCGAATTCAATTC
Source organism: Pristiophorus japonicus (assembly GCF_044704955.1). Classification (NCBI taxonomy): domain Eukaryota; kingdom Metazoa; phylum Chordata; class Chondrichthyes; family Pristiophoridae; genus Pristiophorus; species Pristiophorus japonicus. The sequence goes on along the minus strand of NC_091983.1, from coordinate 97,601,609 downwards.
GATCAACTTTCCTGCCACTGGCCTGGGTTTCTGATTTTGATGTCTGACTGAGTGCGGGTTTGTTGAGGCTAAATTTACATATCGGAACTTTCATCTTTTTATAGTAAACTGCGATTCGTGTGCGTGTTTTTATTCCTTATTATGTTTCCTCATATCATTGGGCTCATAAATGGAACTTTGTGGATTTCTCAATAGAACAGAAACAGTAACAATATTTAATGGCCGTGTTGTTCCCCCTCCCATACACACGACTATTTGCCATTGTTTTAAAAGTCAATTAAACAAAGCAGCTGATATTTAATGATTTAAATTTCTCTGTCCTTTCCTTATTTAATTTTGTCGGTGATATTTTGGTTTTCTCTGGTTACTTTCAAATTGAAGCACACACACAGAAACACACACAGACACAGCGCTGTCACTGCCAAACCAAAGCGTAGAGTTAAGGATCTGATCCCAGCTACATAGACATAGCTTTTCTTCAGACTCATTCATGGCTGCTCGAAAGAGCCTCAGGTCACATGCTGACTAAAACTTTTTTTGTTGAAAAAGCTTAATTTTGGCTCCTAGCCCCACTGCTCCCATTGTCCAAAGACTCCCCTTGGAGCAGCAGTGCGTGGGTATATTTGCTAAACTAGGCCCAAAGCTATTGGGGTCCGAAATGCCTCCCTGAGCTATCCGAACACATCCCCGAAACAATCAGCAACAAGGAAAAAACGTCAGGGTCATCAACGGACTTCTATTAACATATTTACTGCGACAGAAGTACAGGCAACTCTCGATTATCCGCACACGGATCCAACGGGAAACCATTGTAACAGGATTTAAAATTGCCCAGGAAGGCATTGGGCCGCTGACATCAGAGTCCTTTTGGCCAGGGAAGGCATTGGGTTTTCACTTTATAATGTCAATCGCTCTAACGGAGAAATCATTTACCCAGCAGAGCCCAATCCCCGAGGGACCCGGATAATCGAGAGTTGTCTGTAGTAGGAATCCCTAACACATAAAAACATAACTCATGTAAAACGAAATCCTGTCTTTGGACATGTCGCTATCTAACAGGTGTTGTATAACTGCTTAAAAAAAATCAATAACCCAAAGTCCGATCTGAAAGTGCCACAAATGTGCAGTTTGAAATAAGATTGCTAATTTCATGACTGTAGGACCTAAGGACTCAAATTTGATTTTTTTTCCTGAATCTGAGGGATGCTACCAATTTACCCTGATTCCCAAATCATTTGTATACTTGAGTTTACCAGCAATCTCAAAATGTCACAAGAACATAAGAAAAAGGAACAGAAGTAGGCCATTCAGCCCTTTGAACCTGCTCCATCATTCAATAAGATCATTGCTAAGCTTCAACCTCAGCACCACTTTCCTGCTCTATCCCCATATCCCTTGATTCCCTTAATATCCAAAAATCGATTGATCTCTGTCTTGAATTTGCTGAACGACTGAGCCTGCACAGCCCTCTGGGGTAGAGAATTCGAAAGATTCACTACCCTTTAAGTGAAGAAATTTCTCCTAATTTCAGTCCTAAATGGCCAACCACTTATTCTGAGACTGCAACCCCTAGTTCTAGAATCCAGGCAGGGGAAAATTTTCCTAGCATTTATCCTGTCAAGCCCCTTAAGAATTTTATATATTTCACTGAGATCGTCTCTCAATCTTCTAGAGAATATAGAAAAAAAGACTTAGATTTATATGGTGCCTTTCATGACCACCAGACATCTGAAAGCGCTTTACAGCCAATGAAGGACTTTTGGCATGTAGTCACTGTTGTAATGTGGGAAACACGGCAGCCAATTTGCACACAGCAAGCTCCCACAAACAGCAATGTGATGACCAGATAAGCTGATTTTGTTATGTTGATTGAGGGGTAAATATTGGCCAGGATACCAGGGATAACTCCCCTGCTCTTCTTCAAAATGTTGGCATGAGATCCTTTACATCCACCTGAGAGAACAGTTTAACATCTCATCCAAAAGACAGCATCTTCAACAGTGCAGCATTCCCTCAGCACTGCATTGGAGTGTCAGTCTAGATTCCCTGGGACTTAAACCCACAACCTTCTGATTTAGAGGTGAGTGTGCTACCCACTGAGCCACAGCTGACACAGCTCGGTGTTGTCCCCTCAATTTTTCCTCATAGGATAAATGCCCCCCATCCCAGGAATCAATCTGGTGGACCTTTGTTGCACAGGCTCTAAGGCAAGTATATTCTTCCTTAGGTAAGGAGACCAAAACTGTGCATAATACTCCGGGTGTGGTCTCACCAAGGCCCTATATATTGCAGTATGACTTAATTATTCTTAAAATCCAATCCTTTTGTAATAAAGGCTAACATACCATTTGCTTTCCTAATTGCTTGCTGTACCTACGTGTGAACTTCCAGTGATTCGTGTACAAGGAACCCAGGTCCCTCTGAACACCAACACTTCCCAATCTGTCACTATTGAAAAAATATTCTGCTTTTCTATTTTTCCTATCAAAGTGGATAACTTCACATTTCCCCACATTATATTCCATCGGCCATGTTCTTGCCTACTCATTTAACCTGGCTATATCCCCTTGAAGTCTCTTTACATCCACCTCACAACTTACTTTCACACCTAGCTTTGTATTGTCAGCAAACCTGGATATATTACACTCTGATCCTTGCAGCAGTTAAAGCCTACCAACCCGAAAATAACCCATTTATTCCTACTCTCTGTCCTGTGTAACAAAACTGTGGAGTGACTTCACAAAATATATGAATGCATTTTTTTCTCTAAAAAAAATGCAACTTTTGTATTTTTACAAGAAAATGTCAGCAATATTTCTTAAAAATCAGAAGTGCTGGTCATTCCCAGAAATGGTTTGAATGCCTTATAATCTGGAGTGTTCCCACAGTGCCCAATATCTGATCGTACAATAGTGTAACTCAGGTATGTAACAGTTAGACCCCTTTGTGATCTGAACTGGAAATTCTGTTTTCTTGCATTTGTTCTTACATCTGCTTCTCCAATCTTTCCAAAGATGGACTGATACACTTTAGTTTCATTAAGCTATTTTATTTTACAGACATCAAGTGAATATAGAAAGTAACAAATGCAATTAAACCCTACCCCGATTCAACTAACAACAGAGCCCTCCTCGAGAACAGTTAAAGTAATAGAAATGCTCCACACTCTCCCTATTAATGGGTGTATCTCTTTGTTGCTGGTCAGCCTTCTAATCCTAATCAACTGAGAAGATCGAGTTTCCCCTCACTAGACCAACTGGCTGACTGCCTGCCCAAGTGTCTTTTTTTTCATTTTTCTCTCTGTATTCCCAGCAAATGAGTCCCTCTGACTCCCTCCCTTTTCAGGGATTTGCCAGCAAGCCTGTCAACCGAAAGAACTGCTTCTCCTCCCTCCTTGGGGTATATGTCTTCAGACAACAGCCCCGATATTCTGCAACACTTCTCCCAGCCTCCTACCGTAACAGATGGGAGACTGTTAGAATCTTGTAGGAAAATGGCATAAATTACTGTTTTCAACCATTTGCGCCATTTTCCTGATGTTCACTGGGTCTCCAGCCAGAATTATACTGAGAGACCAAGAGAATCTCAGGGTTACCATCACCTGCTTGTGTCAAAATGAATAGGGTCCATCACAGTTTAACGGGATGAGCCAACTGATTCTCATTGTTTCTGTTTGAAGGGGATGATGAGTGGCGACATTCCACAATCTGACTCCTCGAGTTTTAATATACATCATTAAAGTGTGCAGCCTGTGGGTCTTTTTTAAAACTGTGCAAATTCCAAAGTGTTATTCCTAGGCAGCTGAAGGAAAGGCTGGAGTGAAGGGAGAGAGGATGCATGAGAATCAAAGAATGGTTACAGCATAGGATGCCATTCGGCCCATCGATCCCATGCTGGCTCTCTGCAAGAGCCCAGAGTCAGAAGAATGGAGTGTTCAAGGGGGTTGGCGGGGAATTGTAGATTGTAGGAAGATCGTCAACATCTTCACCGAGGTGTACGAAAGCAAGGGCCTTACACTAAACATCCGTAAGACAAAGGCCCACCAACCTGACCCCGCCACACAGCACTGCCCCCCGGTCATCAAAATCCACGGCGTGGCCTTGGACAACATGGACCAGTTTCCATACCTCGAGAGCCTACTATCAGCAAGGGCAGACATTGACAACGAGATCCGACCGCCGACGAGGTCCAACACCGCCTCCAGTGCGCCAGCGCAGCCTTCGGTCGCCTGAGGAAGAGAGTGTTCGCGGATCAGGCCCTCAAATCTGGCACCAAGCTTATGGTCTACAGGGTTGTAGTGATACCTGCCCTCCTGTATGGCTCAGAGTCGAGGACCATATACAGCAGACACCTCAAATTGCTGGAAATATACCACCAACGATGTCTCCATAAGATCCTGCAAATCCCCTGGGAGGATAGATGCACTGACGTCAGTGTTCTCGATCAGGCCAACATCCCCAACATCAAAGCACTGACCACACTCGACCAGCTCTGTTGGGTGGGCCACATTGTCCGCATGCCTGACACAAGACTTCCAAAGCATGCGCTCTACTCGGAACTCCTACACGGCAAGCGAGCCCCAGGTGGGCAGAGGAAATGTTTCAAGGACACCCTCAAAGCCTCCTTAATAAAGTGCAATATCCCCACCGACACCTGGGAATCCCTGGCCAAAGGAGGAAGAGCATCCGGGAGGGTGCTGAGCACCTCAAGTCTCGTCACTGAGAGCATGCAAAAAACAAGCGCAGGCAGCGGAAGGAGTGTGCGACAAACCAGACTCCCCACTCACCCTTTCCTTCAACTACTGTCTGTCCCACCTGTGACAGAGACTGTAATTCCTGTATTGGACTGCTCAGTCACCTGAGAGCTTACTTTTAGAGTGGAACCAAGTCTTCCTCGATTTTGAAGTACTGCCTATGATGATGATGTAGGGCTTGAGGAAGTTACAGAAATAGGAAGGGACATCACAGACGGTGTCTCTTCTCTATATGCTCATACCCACTCACCAGGGTCTACAGACTAAGAAGGTCAGACTTAGACTTTCCGGCAGTGTCTTGAAAAGGCAGAGTTTCCCCCCCAGAGGATTGGGGAAATATGTTAACTCCTAGCGGCTAACTTCCATCCAGCGCAGTAAACCTATCAGGAGAGATATTACTGCTCCACACCTGCCCGCAAAGCAAATGAGGTCCCATAGAGGAAACTGCAGCAGGTTAGTGGTCGAGGCACATTGGTGCTAACTTGACAAAGGTCCATAAATGTAAGAGCAAAGCTTGAATAGTTTATAAATGTTGCCAGAACCTCAAAATTGAATTGCTAACTTAAACCCACTGCCAGCTACCAGTTATTCCTCCTAGTATAAGCATGCGTTTATTTGTTTGATTTCTTGTCTCCGCTAAGTTAACCAATACCAGCTGGGATGCTGCAACTGGCCTTAGAAAAGGGGATGGGGTGGCAGGGGGAATTAGTCAGAGCTTCTGCTCCTTATTACTACCCAGTGACTCATACTGGAAAGTACAAATGTGCAGGTGCCAGATTAGGATGGGATATGTTTTGGATGCAATACCTTCCCACTCAAAAAACCTGCCAGCTCACCATAGAGGAAGACTGAGCATTGTACAAAAAATCCCAGAATTGCCGGTACCTGTGGTTTCAGGAGAAGCAGGGGGCGGGGGTTTTGAGATGTTTTAAATAAATACTAAAATATACATGTTTGTTAGATCAGCTTTGTTGTTATGCATGCACTATTTTCCAATTGGTCTAACTTGCTTTTTTTATATATATATATATATCAGTAGATTTTTATTTAGCTGTTTTTGTTTATTTAAAACTTTGTAAAACCTTTGTAGCTGTTCCCTGATCGCTTTAAATATCCCATATTCATCTGCCAGTTTTTTGTTTGACTATCGGGAGGCATTCACCTACCTGTCTCCATGCCCTGGTAGTTCTGCTCTGTGGAGCGTGAATACCAGCATTCCCATAAATTCAGGTTTACGCTACTGGAGTTATGGTTTCAGGGATCAAAACGACTACTGTTGTGTAACTAATGCCAGGAGCTGACTTGCAGAGAGCTTTTTTGGCTTTTGTTCTGTTCCTGTGTTATGCCAAACATTCTAACATGTGGAATGGAAACCGATAATGGTGCTGATTTCATTCGTGCTTTTCCTTATCCCCTGGATCTTCAGGTTTTTTTGTGAGTATTGTTGGCAAGGATTCTGAAGTAGGGCACAGACAATTTAAAACAAAAATAAAGTGACATTTGTATCCTGCGATATTGTATTTAAATATAATAAAAGATATATGACACACTGCAGAGCAAAGCATTCCCTTTATAATATGTGGCGATACATTCAAATTGTAGCATCATAAGATCTCCCCCTCTTCCCATCACAAAAACAGGATTGTCACCTTTTCCTAAGTTCAGAACGGGACCAGGAACAAACTATGGGCTGGGGGTGGGGTGAGCAGTGGTTGAATTCTGATGATTGCTTTGCTGCTCATAAAAATGAATTAAAAGGCTTAATTACTGATGCCTCCATGTCACAATAAGCAAAGTAGAAAAAAACAGAATTATTTTAAAATAGGTTTTTGGTATCAAATAACAACAACAGCAACACAAAAAGCAAAATACCGCGGATGCTGGAAATCTGAAATAAAAACAAAAAATGCTGGAAATTGGCCAGAAAAAGCAACAAACCTGAGGACTGGGAGAATTTTGTAATACAGCAGAGAAGGACAAAGGCTTTAATTAGGAGGGGGAAAATAGAGTATGAGAGGAAGCTTGCTGGGAACATAAAAACTGACTACAAAAGCTTCTATAGATATGTGAAGAGAAAAAGATTAGTGAAAACAAATGTAGGTCCCTTGCAGTCAGATTCAGGTGAATTTATAATGGGGAGCAAAGAAATGGCAGACCAGTTAGACAAATAATTTGGTTCTGTTTTCACGAAGGAAGACACAAATAACCTTCCTGAAATAATAGCGGACCGAGGGTCTAGCGAGAAGGAGGAACTGAAGGATATCCTTATAAAGCAGGAAATTGTGTTAGGGAAATTGATAGGATTGAAGGCCGATAAATCCTCGGGACCTGAAAGTCTGCATCCCAGAGTACTTAAGGAAGTAGCCATAGAAATAGTAGATGCATTGGTGATCATTTTCCAACAGTCTATTGACTCTGGATCAGTTCCTATGGACTGGAGGTTAGCTAATGTAACACCACTGTTTAAAAAAGGAGGGAGAAAAAACGGGCAATTATAGACCGGTTAGCCTGACATCAGAAGTGGGGAAAACGTTGGAATCAATCATTAAAGATGAAATAGCAGTGCATTTGGAAAGCAGTGACAGGATCGGTCCAAGTCAGCATGGATTTATGAAAGGGAAATCATGCTTGACAAATCTTCTGGAATTTTTTGAGGATGTAACTAGTAGAGTGGACAAGGGAGAACCAGTGGATGTGGTGTATTTGGACTTTCAAAAGGCTTTTGACAAGGTCCCACATAAGAGATTAATGTGCAAAATTAAAGCACATGATATTGGAGGTAATGTATTGACGTGGATAGAGAACTGGTTGGCAGACATGAAGCAGAGAGACGGGATAAATGGGTCCTTTTCAGAATGGCAGGCAGTGACTAGTGGAGTGCTGCAGGGCTCAGTGCTGGGACCCCAGCTCTTTACAATATATATCAATGATTTAGATGAAGGAATTGAGTGTAATATCTCTAAGTTTGCAGATGACACTAAAATGGGTGGCGGTGTAAGCTGCGAGGAGGATGCTAAAAGGCTGCAGGGTTAGGTGAGTGGGCAAATGCATGGCAGATGCAGTATAATGTGAATAAATGTGAGGTTATCCACTTTGGGGGAAAAAACAGAATGGCAGAATATTATCTGAATGGCGGCAGATTAGGAAAGGGGGATGTGCAATGAGACCTGTGTGTCATGGTTCATCAGTCATTGAAAGTTGGCATGCAGGTACAGCAGGCAGTGAAGAAGGCAAATGGTATGTTGGCCTTCATAGCTAGGGGATTTGAGTATAGGAGCAGGGAGGTCTTACTGCAGTTGCACAGGGCCTTGGTGAGGCCTCACCTGGAATACTGTGTTCAGTTTTGGTCTCCTAATCTGAGGAAGGACGTTCTTGCTATTGAGGGAGCGCAGCGAAGGTTCACTAGACTGATTCCCGGGATGGCGGGACTGACATATAAGGAGAGACTGGATCAACTGGGCCTTTATACATTGGAGTTTAGAAGGATGAGAGGGGATCTCATAGAAACTTACAAGATTCTGATGGGACTGGACAGGTTAGATGCGGAAGAATGTTCCCGATGATGGGGAAGTCCAGAACCAGGGGACACAGTCTTAGGATAAGGGGTAGGCCATTTAGGACTGACCTGAGGAGAAACTTCTTCACTTAGAGAGTTGTTAACCTGTGGAATTCCCTGCCGCAGAGAGTTGTTGATGCCAGTTCATTGGATATATTCAAGAGGGAGTTAGATATGGCCCATTTGGAAAATGGTGACATGATAGGTCCAAGTCAGCATGGATTTGTGAAAGGGAAATCGTGCTTGACAAATCTTCTGGAATTTTTTGAGGGTGTTTCCAGTAGGGTGGACAAGGGAGAACCAGTTGATGTGGTATATTTGGACTTTCAGAAGGTTTTCGACAAGGTCCCACACAAGAGATTAATGTGCAAAGTTAAAGCACATGGGATTGGGGGTAGTGTGCTGACGTGGATTGAGAACTGGTTGGCAGACAGGAAGCAAAGAGTAGGAGTAAATGGGTACTTTTCAGAATGGCAGGCAGTGACTAGTGGGGTACCGCAAGGTTCTGTGCTGGAGCCCCAGCTGTTTACATTGTACATTAATGATTTAGACGAGGGGATTAAATGTAGTATCTCCAAATTTGCGGATGACACTAAGTTGGGTGGCAGTGTGAGCTGCGAGGAGGATGCTGTGAGGCTGCAGAGTGACTTGGATAGGTTAGGTGAGTGGGCAAATGCATGGCAGATGAAGTATAATGTGGATAAATGTGAGGTTATCCACTTTGGTGGTAAAAACAGAGAGACAGACTATTATCTGAATGGTGACAGATTAGGAAAAGGGGAGGTGCAACGAGACCTGGGTGTCATGGTACATCAGTCATTGAAGGTTGGCATGCAGGTACAGCAGGCGGTTAAGAAAGCAAATGGCATGTTGGCCTTCATAGCGAGGGGATTTGAGTACAGGGGCAGGGAGGTGTTACTACAGTTGTACAGGGCCTTGGTGAGGCCACACCTGGAGTACTGTGTTCAGTTTTGGTCTCCTAACTTGCGGAAGGACATTCTGCTATTGAGGGAGTGCAGCGAAGGTTCACCAGACTGATTCCCGGGATGGCAGGACTGACATATCAAGAAAGACTGGATCAACTGGGCTTGTATTCACTGGAGTTCAGAGGAATGAGAGGGGATCTCATAGAAACGTTTAAAATTCTGATGGGTTTCGACAGGTTAGATGCAGGAAGAATGTTCCCAATGTTGGGGAAGTCCAGAACCAGGGGTCACAGTATAAGGATAAGGGGTAAGCCATTTAGGACCGAGATGAGGAGAAACGTCTTCACCCAGAGAGTGGTGAGCCTGTGGAATTCTCTACCACAGGAAGTTGTTGAGGCTAATTCACTAAATATATTCAAAAAGGAGTTAGATGTAGTCCTTACTACTAGGGGGATCAAGGGGTATGGCGAGAAAGCAAGAATGGGGTACAGAAGTTGCATGTTCAGCCATGAACTCATTGAATGGCGGTGCAGGCTCGAAGGGTCGAATGGCCTACTCCTGCACCTATTTTCTATGTTTCTATGTTTCTATGTTTACTCAGCAGGTCAGGCAGCATCTGTGGAGAGAGAAAGAGAGTTAATGGCCGCAATTTCGCCTACCGAGATGGATCCAGGGCGGCCGGGGTTGGTTGCGCAGTCTCAGCCCGCTGCCACTCTATCCTGCTCTGTTGAAGTGATTTTACAATGATTGGGCTTGTTAAGCCTGACAAGCGAGGTTCCTGGCTAATTAAAAGAAAGCAGGTCTGATGATGTAATTTGGTGACGCGTCATCAGCTGGTTTCCTTAAAGGGACCATGTCCAAATTTGCTTTGACAGTTGTGCTATCAGCGTTCCACAGCATTGAGATGCTGCAAACACTGACAAGCACTGCACAAAGGTGCACAGCTGCACCCAGGCTCTCCCATGACACCTCCGGATGCTTATGGAGGGTGTCACATCACGCAGGGAAGTTCTCTTCCTTCCAATGGGCGGAAGCGAACTCCCCAGGAGACCAACGCAGCCTGGTTGCACATTGGACATGAGAGCACAAGCAGGGATATCATCAGGAGGAGCTTGCTGCAATGGTGCAAACCTTTAAATGATCTCAGTAGATCACAAAACATTACTGCAAAGCCACACTCAACTCATCCTGCTGTGCCACTCATCACACCCCATGTCTCTGCCTTCCCTACCTTACCCCTGCTCATCCTTACTCACACCAACTTACCTTGTACCTCCACCCATCCCTCTCTATCTATGTTATCACATCCCCATTTCACTAGCCAACCCTCACATTCACCCTCATCCGTGCCCTAAGCTCAATCTTTGAGTATATCCAAAATGGAAATTGCTAGATTTTTGAATGTTAAGGGAATCAAGGGATTTGGGGATAGAGCAGGAAAGTGGAGTTGAGGTAGAAGATCAGCCATGATTTTATTGAATGGTGGAGCAGGCTCGAGGGGCCGAATGGCCTACTCCTGCTCCTAATTCTTATGTTCTTATATCCAATCTTACCAACTAAGAATACACAAGGGTAGGCACTTGGGTGTTATCACCAATGTTCATGTAAAGTTTCTGTTAATGTATTGTCAAACATTGAGGGGGAGCAATTGGGGTCATTTGCACTTCCTGTTAGCAACCCTGGGTGAGGGACCGCGAACAACTCCCGCTAAATTCCGTGGGAATTTAGTGGCGGCGGTAACCAGTATTGCCCCGCTCCGCTGAGCCGGCTGTAAAGTCCTGTACCTGCAGTACAGACTCACACGAGGCACATGCTGAAGTCAAGGTCACTCAGGACCTGCACCTTTATTACACAGCACTCAAATGCCACACTTGCCTGAGACCTGCCCTTATATACCTGCATGGAACAGGTATGCAGTGTCTCCTGCAAGTGCACCCCTGGTGGTAAGGTATGCTTGTGGTTACAGGTCATATCTAGTAACAGTCATGTATAGCATGGTAAGATACAGTTATATACAGTACTGTGAGATACATGACATCACCCTCCCCCAAGGTCTTATTGTCTTTATAGATTCAGTCTCTCAGGTGGTCTACGCTCTCGCGTGGAGCGTCTTAGTTGTGGTTCAGTTGTTTGCCTTGGTGCCTGTTTTTCTTTCGGTGTGATTGCTGGTATCTCGCCTGGGCTGTCTGTTGAGATTGCCCTTTCCTCAGATTGTTCCCTCTGTCTGTCCATCAGGTGTGGTGTGAATTCCACATTGTAGTCTGCCTCTGGTTCTGCAGTGTTGTTGGTGAATCTGCTTTTTACTTGGTTTACATACCTCCGGCAGGTTTGGCCATTGTCCATTTGTACCACCAGTAGCCTGTTTCCTTCCTTGCCTGTTAACTGTCCCTGCAAGCCATTTGGGACCCCTGCCATAGTTTAGCACAAACACTTTGTCCCCTATCTCATTCCACCTCCCCCTCGAATTTCGGTCATGGTACTCAGTTTGCTTCCTGCGCTTTGCCTGAACGATTTCATTCATGTCTGGGAGGATTAACGAGAGCCTTGTCTTCAAGGTCCGTTTCATCAATAGTTGCGCGGGGGGAACCCCAGTCAGCGAATGCGGACAAGATCTGTATGCCAGCAGCAGTCGCGACAGGCGGCCCTGCAGTATGGGATCTTGGATTTTAAGCATGCCTTGTTTAATGATTTGCACTGCTCATTCCGCCTGGCCATTGGAGGCCGGCTTGAACGGTGCCGTCTTAACATGATTTATGCCATGGTCAACTATAAAATCTTGAAATTCTGCGCTGGTGAAGCCGGATCATTATCACTGACTAATATGTCAAGAATGCCGTGCGTCGCAAACATGGTTCGAAAGGTTCTCCACAAGGGTGGAGGTGGTGCTCGATTTTAAAATGGTGCATTCGATCCACTTTGAAAATGCATCGACAACTACGAGGAACATTTTGCCCATGAATGGGCCCGCATAGTCTACGTGCACCCGCGACCAAGGTTTGGTGGGCCAGGGCCAGGGGCTCAGGGGGGCCTCCCTGGGGGCATTACTGAGTTGGGCACAAATGGTGCACCGTCACATGCAGAGCTCCAAGTCCACTTCAATGCCAGGCCACCAGATGTGGGATCTGGCTACAGCCTTCATGAGAACGATCCCTGGTGCTCGCGGTGGAGCTCCCGGACAAACGCCTCTCTGCCTCGCAGAGGCATAACTACGCGGCTGCCCCACATCAGGCTGTCTGCTTGTAGTGATAGTTCATGCATGCGCCTATGGAAAGGTTTGATCTCCAGGGGCAGGCATCGCGAGCCTCTGTCCAGTCCCCGGTTAAGACGCATCTCTTGACTAAGGATAACATGGGGTCGCTGGTCGTCCAGGCTCTGATTTGGTGAGCTGTCATGGGCGAACCTGTGGACACAAAGGCATTGATTGCCATGACTATCTCACAGTCCTGTTCATCAGACCCTTCCGTGGTCGCCAGGGGTAGCCTGCTAAGCGCGTCGACACAGTTGTCTGTGCCTGGTCTGTGCCTTATGGTGTAGTCGTAAGACACCAGCATGAGTGCCCACCATTGAATGCGCGCCGAGGCGTTGCCGTTTATTGCCTTGCTCTCGGATAGCAAGGACGTGAGGGGCTTGTGGTCGGTTTCTAACACAAACTTGGCCCCGAAAAGGTATTGGTGCATCTTTTTGACACCGCACACGAGCGCCTCCTTCTCCACCATACCGTACCCGCGCTCCGCCCGCGAAAGTGACCTGGACGCATAAGCAATGGGTTGTAATTTACCCTCACCATTGACATGCTGTAAAACGCAACCAACCCCGTACGATGACGTATCATATGTAAGAACTAGCTTTTCACCTGGATCAAAAAAAGCCAAAACACTGTTGGAACATAGAAGGTTGCGTGCCTTATTGAAGGCACGTTCCTGGGCGTCTCCCCAAAACCAATCGCACCCCTTTCTAAGAAACATGGGGAGAGGCTCCAGCAGCATGCTCAAGTTCTGCATAAAGTTCCCAAAGTAATTGAGTAGCCCAAGAAAGGCGTGCAGTTCTGAGACATTCCGGGGCCTCGGTGCCAGGCGAATCGCTTCGGTTTTGGACTCTGTTAGGCGGATTCCATCAGCGGCAATCCTTCTGCCCAAAAATTCAACCTCGGGCGCGAGAATCAGACACTTGGATTTCTTAACTCTTAGGCCTACCCGATCCAACCGCTTTAGTACTCCCTCCAAATTGCGGAGATGGGAGTCGGTGTCCCTGCCCGTGATGAGTATGTCGTCTTGAAACACAACCGTCCTTGGGATGGACTTGAGCAGACTCTCCATGTTGCGCTGGAATATGGCAGCTGCCGACCTGATGCCGAATGGGCATCGATTGTACATGAAAAGGCCTCGATGTGTGTTGATGGTGGTGAGTAGCTTAGACTCTTCGGTCAGTTCTTGTATCATATACACAGATGTGAGATCTAGTTTCGAGAAAAGTTTTCCTCCAGCCAATGTGGCAAATAAGTCCTCCGCTCTGGGCAGGAGGACTTATGGTCCTGTAGGGAGACTCTGTTTATGGTAGATTTGTAATCCCCACAGATTCGTACGGATCCATCAGGCTTCATGACTGGGACGACGGGACTTGCTCAGTCGCTAAATTCCACGGGTGAGATAATGCCTTCCCGCAGAAGCCTGTCCAGTTCATGTTCAATCTTTTCCCTCATCACATAGGGCACAGCTCTAGCATCCTGTGTGATGTAGATTTTAACTTTAGCCCCTTTGAAGGTGCCCACACCTGGCTGAAAGTGATGTTCAAATTGCTTTATAACTGTTGAGCAGGAGGTCCGTTCCTCTGACGACATGGCGTGAACATCATCCCATTTCCAATTTAGTTTTGCCAGCCAGCTTCTCCCCAACAGTGCTGGGAGATCTCCGGGGACAATCCACAGGGGAAGTCAGTTCACCGTCCCTTTGTGTGTGACTGAGAGCATAGTGCTGCCAAGGACTGGGACGATTTCTTTGGTATAGGTCCTTAGTTAGGTGTCGACCCTTGTGAGTTTTGATCTGTTGCTTTTGTGCGGCCACAGCTGTTCAAATTGTTGAACGCTCATGAGAGATTGACTCGCTCCCGTATCCAGTTCCATGTTGACGGGTATCCCGTTGAGTTGGACCCTCATCATTATTGGAGGCGTCTTGTTGTAAGAACAGTGGCCATTGATCATGTTGACCCGCTGTACCTCGGTGTCCCGGGCACTGTCCCCACCGTCTTCTGGTCCGCTCTCCGAACCTTCCGATTTGTATACCAGCCGAGCTGTTTTTCTGCACATGCAGGCCAGATGCCCTGTGTAGTTGCAGTTTCTGCAAACGGCATGCTGAAATTGACACCCCCTTGATGAGTGCCTTCCCCCACAGCTCCAGCACAGATCGCTTCCATTGTTTCCGAAGGATGAGCTGCATCTGGCTGACCTCTCTTGAGCTTCTCTCAGTTTGCAGTTGATTGCTCGCATTGTTGGTTGATGAGGTGTGAATGGCCGTTCATATGGCCCTTGATGGCTTCTGGCGCCACTGCCTGCTGTTGAGGGCCTGCTCTCCTGTGTGTGGAGATAGCGGCTTGTTTCACGCTGTGAACCCCTTGTTCCGATGTTTCGTTGGTTGTCGTACCCGCAGTATAGATCAACCTCGTTTCTTCTTCTCCTGCCAAGAATGTTTGTGCGACCAGTGCTGCTGCCTCTAGGGTCAAGTTCTTGGTTTCTATGGCCTATTCCTTCAATAAAAAAGTCTCTCAGTACTTCTCTCCTTAATTCATCGGAGAACTCACATAAACTAGCCAGCCTCCGAAGTTCCGCCACAAAGTCGGGTATGCTCTGGCCCACACAGCATCTGTAGTTGTAGAACCTGTGTCTGGCCATGTGTAGGCTGCTCACTGGCTTCAGGTTGTCTCTTACCAGTGTGCTCAACTCTTCAAATGACTTGCTTGCTGGTTTCTCGGCTGCCAGCAGGTCCTTCATTAAGGCGTATGTTTTCGAGCCACAGCTGGTCAAGAGATGGGCTCTTCTCTTGTCTGCCTTATCGTCGCCCAACCAGTCTTTAGTTACAAAGCTTTGCTGGAGCCTTTCTATAAAGTCCTCCCAATTATCTCCAGCATTGTATTTTTCATCTGAGCCGTTGGTCGGCATTCTGTGGATTCTGTGATCCCGTAACTCGTCGCCACTGTAAAGTCCTGACCCTGCAGTACAGACTCACATGAGGCACATGCTGAAGTCAAGGTCACTCA
Organism: Pristiophorus japonicus; assembly: GCF_044704955.1. Classification (NCBI taxonomy): domain Eukaryota; kingdom Metazoa; phylum Chordata; class Chondrichthyes; family Pristiophoridae; genus Pristiophorus; species Pristiophorus japonicus. The sequence continues at coordinate 97,586,125 of NC_091983.1, read as the reverse complement.
GGACCTGCACCCTTATTACACAGCTCTCGAATGCCACACTTGCCTGAGACCTGCCCTTATACCTGTGTGGAACAGGTATGCAGTGTCTCCTGCAAGTGCACCCCTGGTGGTAAGGTATGCTTGTGGTTACAGGTCATATCCAGTTACAGTCATGTATAGCATGGTAAGATACAGTTATGTACAGTATTGTGAGATACATGACACTGGCGATGACTACATCATCACTTTATGCAGCAAACTGCTTTCACCCCGGAGCAAAAATTCGGGAGCACCACCTGAAGTAATGACAGCAACAGCTTCAGCGAGCATGTACCGGGCTTCAGGCCGCTCGCGAGGCTCTAATTAAAGGGGATGTGGCGTGGAGGAAAACAAAATCGGACAACTTATCGGCCCATTGCATCCTTTAACGCGGGGTCCGTGCCGTGATCTGGCAGCTTGACACTCCGCTTGAGTGCTGGGTTGATTGCATGTCGCCCCGCTCCCCGGTGGTCCAGATTCGGCAGCTTGGCTCTCCCCTTTAATGAAGGGGTGGGCTCCTTCTACGAGGTCGTGCCAAGCGTCCCAGTGCATAGCACTGCACCCCTCTCCCTGTGCCCTGCTCGTGCCCCACTGAGGAAGTGGAACGCATTAGTTTCTGCTCTACTTCCTCTCAGGGGCGGTAACCCCAATATCGCAAGCTGAGCAGGACTTCTCCCCCCCCAGCGCAGGAATGCCCTCCTCATGGCTGTTACTGCCTCCAAGCGGGGCACTATGTAATTCCCCCCCATCCCCCCCCCAAAATCTTTATTTTCAACACTTTGGGCAGGTTTGTGGGCACCTTTGGCAGTGGTTTGGTGAGTTGCAGTAAATGGTGAGACATAAGGGTATTTCCACAATGGTGATGAGTATGAATGGAATGGCTTGGGCATTGGAGGGATGCTTTATGGAGCTGGTGTGGGGTGGTGCCTGTTGTGGATTTGTAAAGCATGCACTCCCATGTTCCACCACCAGGGAGCTCATCCCCTGAAGTCCCAAGGGATCCCAGCATCCCTTGGGAGCACTGTATGTAAGCCGGCCCCTAAGGCCTATTCCTCACTCTGGAGTGTCTTATTAAAGACTGAGGTCACTGTTACTCTAACCTCCCTGTGTGCAGTCTCATCAGTGTTAGGAACACATAACTGGCGATGAAAATACGAATCCAACGCAAAGATGCAGCAAACTGTGGGCATCCTGGAGAAGTTCTCGGAGGGTGAGGACTGGGAAGCCTATGTCGAACGGCTAGACCAGTACTTTGTAGCCAACGAGCTGGACGGAGAAGGAAGCGCTGCAAAAAGGAAAGCGGTCCTCCTCACAGTCAGCGGGGCACCGACCTACAGCCTCATGAAGAATCTTCTGGCTCCGGTGAAACCCACAGATAAGTCGTATGAGGAGCTGCGTACACTGGTTCAGGAGCATCTTAACCCGAGGGAGAGCGTGCTGATGGCGAGGTATCGGTTCTACACGTGCGAGCGATCTAAAGGTCAGGAAATGGCAAGCTACGTCGCCAAGCTAAGGCGACTTGCAGGACAATGTGAGTTTGATGGCTACCTGGAGCAAATGCTCAGAGACTTTTTTGTACTGGGCATTGGCGACGAGTCCATCCTACGAAAACTTTTGACTGTAGAGACACCGACCATCAGTAAGGCCATTCCGATAGCACAGGCATTTATGTCCACCAGTGATAACACCAAACAAATCTCTCAGCACACAAGTGCTCGCAATATTCATAAATTAATTGGAACTGTGTTTGTGAGCAGTAATGTACAGGGCAGAACCCACGAGTCTGCAACTGCCAGCAGGCCTCAGGTGATCCAGATGACTCAGCGTCCCCCAACAAGGGATGAATGCAAGGCAATTCACACCTTGTTGGTGTTGTGGAGGCTTCTATTCAGCCTATTCATGTCGCTTCAAAGGGTATGTTTGCAAGAACTGTGGAACAATAAGCTGCAAGCTCTGCAAAACCTGCTAACCACCACGTGGCAGAGGAAGATCGGTCCATGGTGAATCAAAGCAATTTTGAGCCTCAGAGAGAGGAGGCAGATGCTGAAGTACACGGGGTGCACACTTTTTCGACGAAATGTCCACCTATAATGCTAAATGTAAAATTGAATGGCTTACCCGTAGCCATGGAACTGGACACTGACGCTAGCCAATCCATCATGAGTAAAAAGATGTTTGAGAGACTGTGGTGCAACAAGGCATTCAGACCAGCCGTGAGCCCCATCCACACGAAACTGAGAATGTACACCAAAGAGCTTATCACTGTCCTGGTCAAGGTCACCTACGAGGGCACGGTGCACGAACTGCCACTCTGGATTGTCCCGGGCGATGGCCCCACACTGCTTGGAAGGAGCTGGCTGGGCAAAATCCGCTGGAACTGGGATGACATCCGAGCGCTATCACCTGTCGACGAAGCCTCATGTACCCAGGTTCTTAACAAATTTCCTTCCCTTTTTGAGCCAGACATTGGAAACTTTTCCGGGGCGAAGGTGCAGATCCACTTGATCTCAGAGGCACGACCCATTCACCACAAGGCGCGAGCGGTACCTCACATGATGAGGGAGAGAGTGGAAATCGAGCTGGACAGGCTGCAACGTGAGGGCATCATCTCCCCAGTGAAATTCAGCGAGTGGGCCAGCTCGATTGTTCCAGTACTCAAAAGTGATGGCACGGTCAGGATTTGCGGCGATTATAAAGTAACTATTAATCGTTTCGTGCTACAGGACCAATACCCGCTACCTAAGGCAGACGACCTATTTGCGACGCTAGCAGGAGGCAAGACTTTCACCAAGCTTGACCTGACTTCAGCCTACATGACGCAGGAACTGGAGGAGTCTTCGAAGGGCCTCACCTACATCAACACGGACAAGGGACTGTTCATCTACAGCAGATGCCCGTTTGGAATTCGGTCGGCTGCAGCGATCTTCCAGAGAAACATGGAGAGCCTACTCAAGTCGGTACCACACATGGTGGTCTTTCAGGGTGACATATTGGTCATGGGTCGGGACACCGTCGAGCACCTACAAAACCTGGAGGAGGTCCTCCAGCGACTGGATCGCGTAGGGCTGCTGCTGAAGAGGTCGAAATGCGTCTTCATGGCAACAGAAGTGGAGTTTTTGCGGAGAAAGGTCGCGGCGGACGGTAGTCGGCCCACAGACACCAAGACAGAAGCTATCAGGAACATGCTCAGGCCACAGAACGTCACAGAGCTGCGGTTGTTCCTGGGACTCCTCAACTATTTTGGTAGCTTCCTACCGGGGTTAAGCACCCTTTTAGAGCTCCTACGTGCGTTGTTGCACAAAGGTGAGAACAGGGTATGGGGAAAAAAACCAAGTAATTGTTTTTGAGAAAGCCAGAAACATTTTATGCTCCAACAAGCTGCTTGTATTGTATAACCCGTGTAAAAGACTTCTGCTAGTGTGTGACGCGTCATCATACGGAGTCGGGTGTGTATTACAACAATCTAACGTTGCGGGGAAGTTGCAACCTGTCGCCTATGCTTCCAGGAGCTTGTCTAAGGCCGAGAGGGCCGACAGCATGAGGCATTAGCGTGTGTGTTTGGGGTAAAGAAAATGCATCAGTACCTGTTTGGCCTCAAATTTGAGCTGGAAACCGATCACAAGCCCCTCACATCCCTGTTCGCTGAAAACAAGGGAATAAATACTAATGCCTCAGCCCACATACAAAGGTGAGCACTCGCGCTATCAGCGTATAACTATACCATCCGCCACAGGCCAGGCACCGAGAACTGTGCGAATGCTCTCAGTCGGCTACTATTGCCCACCACTGGGATGGAAATGGCACAGCCTGCAAACTTGTTGATGGTGGCGCAGCCCGCAGACTTGTTGATGGTCATGGAAGCGTTTGAAAATGATAAATCACCTGTCACGGCCCACCAGATTAGGACTGTGTACTGCATGGGAGCTGGGCCCTGTTGAAATGCAAGAGCGAATCAAGCCGTTCCAGCGGCGAAAAGACGAGCTGTCCATTCAGGCAGACTGCCTGTTGTGGGGTAACCGCGTAGTGCTACCAAAAAAGGGCAGGGAGACGTTCATCTCGGATCTCCACAGCACACACCCGGGTATAGTAATGATGAAAGCGATAGCCAGATCCCACGTGTGGTGGCCCGGTATCGACTCTGACTTAGAATCCTGTGTATGGCAATGCAGCGTATGTGCTCAGGTGAGCAACGCGCCCAGAGAGGCACCACTAAGTATGTGGTCCTGGCCCTCCAGACCATGGTCGAGGATCCATGTCGCCTATGCGGGCCCGTTTCTCGGTAAAATGTTCCTGGTGGTGGTGGATGCTTTTTCAAAATGGATTGAATGTGAAATAATGTCGGGAAGCACTGCCACCGCCACCATTGAAAGCCTGAGGGCCATGTTTGCCACTCACGGCCTGCCTGACATACTGGTCAGTGACAATGGGCCATGTTTCACCAGTATCGAATTTAAAGAATTCTTGACCCGCAATGGGATCAAATATGTCATCTCAGCCCCATTTAAACCAGCCTCCAATGGGCAGACAGAGCGGACAGTTCAAACCATCAAACAGAGCCTTAAACAAGTCACAGAAGGCTCACTCCAAACCCGCCTGTCCCGAATACTGCTCAGTTACCGCACGAGACCCCACTCGCTCACAGGGGTGCCCCCAGCTGAGCTACTCATGAAAAGGACACTTAAAACCAGACTCTCGCTGGGTCACCCCAACCTGCATGATCAGGTAGAGAGCAGGCGGCAGCAGCAAAATGTAAATGATGGTCGCACCACTGTGTCACGGGAAATTGATCTGAATGACCCTGTGTATGTGCTAAACTATGGACATGGTCCCAAGTGGATCGCGGGCACGATGATAGCTAAAGAAGGGAATAGGGTGCTTGTAGTCAAACTAGACAATGGATAAATTTGCAGAAAGCACCTGGACCAAGCGGTTCACAGACTGCCCTGAACAACCCACAGCAGACACCACCTTTTTCGAGCCCACAACACACACCCAAAGGATCAATGCCACCACGCCAGACCAGGAAATCGAACCCATCACGCCCAACAGCCCAGCAAGGCCAGGCTTACCTAGCAGCCCTGCAGGGCCAACAACATGCCAGCCCAGCGAGAGCACATCCAACACACCAGAACAGAACAGGGTACTGAGGCGGTCCACCAGGGAGAGAAAGGCTCCCGACCGCCTCACCTTGTAAATAGTTTTCACTTTGACTTTGTGGGGGGAGTGATGTTGTGTATCTGTAAAGCATGCACTCCCATGTTCCGCCACCAGGGAGCTCATCCCCTGATGTCCCAAGGGATCCCAGCATCCCTTGGGAGCACTGTATATAAGCCGGTCCCTAAGGCCTGTTCCTCACTCTGGAGTGTCTTATTAAAGACTGAGGTCACTGTTACTTTAACCTCCCTGTGTGCAGCCTCATCTGTGTTAGGAACGCAATAGTGCCAACCTGGTACATCATGTGGCAGCCAGGTTGAACAGCGTCAAGTGCAGTAAATCTGGCCATGGTGAGGCCATCCCTGGTGTCCCGGGCAGCAATGTGGTCGGGTGCTGATGCCCTTGTGTCCTCTGCAGCATCAGTTGATTGTAGAGAAGGTTGGTGTTGTTATTGGTGCTGCTGGTGTGCCTGGTGAAGCTGGTGTTGGGGTTGATCGTGGTGGGATGCTGAGGACCAAGGTGAGATTCTTTCAAGGGCACCGATGCTGATGGAATAGACGGCATGTGAAGTTGAGATTACAGAAGCGATCTGTCAATGGTGAGAGAGGTTGTTCCAATAAGGTGACACTGGATAGAGAGATTGTTCCAAAGACTTGCTAGCTGCATAAAGCTCAATATGTCTTCCAAATGCAGTAACAGCTTCTAACCTTGGAAAATGAACACCTATGAAATGGAAGCTTTTATAGACCATTTGCAGCTGTCAAGTAGCAGGGAAGCCATTGGTGAGCTCGAAAAATCTAAAGGTGATCTTAAAATAGGTTTTAAGTGCCTGTCAACAAGCTGTTAATAATCTAAATTGCCTCCCCCGCTGCTTGGTGTCGGGACCCGACACCTGGGAGACTAGCGTGGAAGCGGGTTGACAGCAGGGTCCCGATCCACTGTCAATCATTTCAAAATTGACAGGTAACCCACCTCTGCTCCTGTCCTCTCAGCGCCGGTAAAATGTTTCAGGTTGATGACTTTTCGTCAGAACTGCAACAACAAATTGCTCAAACAACAACAACAATTTGCATTTATATAGCACCTTTAATATACTAAAACACCCAAGGCACTTCACAGGGGCATAATCAAACAAAATTTGACACCGAGCTACATAAATAGATATTAGAGGAGACGACCAAATGCTTGATCGAACAAGTAGGTTTTAAGGAGCATCTTAAAGGAGGAGAGAGAGGTCGAGAGGGTTAAGGAGTGAATTCCAGAGTTTAGGGCCTAGGCAGTTGAAGGCACAGCTGCCAAAGGTGGAGCAATTAAAATTGGGGATGCTTATGAGGGCAGAATTGGAGGAGTGCAGATATCTCGGAGAGTTGTAGGGCTGGAGGAGATTATAGAGATAGAATCATAGAATCATAAAAATATAAAGCCTGGAAGGAGGCCATTTCGGCCCATCGTGTCCGCGCCGGCCAACCAAGAGCTATCCAGCCTAATCACACTTTCCAGCTCTTGGTCCGTAGCCCTGTAGGTTATGGCACTTTAAGTGCACATCCAAGTTTATTTTTAAATGTGATGAGGGTTTCTGCCTCTACCACCCTTTCAGACAGTGAGTTCCAGACCCCCACCACCATCTGGGTGAAGAAATTTCCCCATATATCTCCTCTAAACCTCTCCCCATTACTTTAATCCTATGCCTCCTGATTGTTGACCCCTCTGCCAAGGGAAACAGGTCCTTCCTATCCACTCTATCCAGGCCCCTCATAATTTTATACACCCCAATCAGGTCTCCCCTCAGCCTCCTCTGTTCCAAAGAAAACAGACCCAGCATCTCCAATCTTTCCTCATAGCCAAAATTCTCCAGCCCAGGCAACATTCTTGTAAATCTCCTCTTCACCCTTTCTAGTACAATCACATAATTTCTGTAATGTGGTGACCAAAACTGCACACAGTACTCCAGCTGTGGCCTAACCAGTGTTTATACAGTTCAAGCATAACCTCTTTGCTCTTGTATTCCATGCCTCGACTAATAAAGGCTAGTATTCCATATGCCTTCTTAACCACCTTATCTACCTGGTCTGTTACCTTCAGGGATCTGTGGACCTGCACTCCAAGGTCCCTTTGTTCCTCTACACTTTTCAGTGTTGTACCATTTAATGTGCTTTCCCTTGCCTTGTTAGACCTCCCCAACTGCATTACCTCACAATTATCCGGATTGAATTTCATTTGCCACTGTCCTGTCCACCTGACCAGTGCATTGATATCTTCCTGCAATCCGCAGCTTTCTTCTTCATTATCAACCACACAGCCTATTTTAGTGTCATCTGCAAACTTCTTAATCATAACTGCAACATTCAAGTCCAAGTCATTGATATATAACACAAAAAGCAAGGGACCCAGCACTGAGCCCTGGGGAACCCCACTGGAAACATCCTTCCAGTCACAAAAACACCCATCAATAATTATCCTTTGTTTCCTACCTCTGAGCCAATTTTGGATCCAACTTGCCACTTTGCCCTGGATCCAATAGGCTTTTACTTTCATGATCAGTCTGCCATGTGGGAACTTATCAAAAGCTTTGCTAAAATCCATAAACACTACTTCATACGTACTGCCCTCATCGTCCCTCCTGGTTACCTCCTTGAAAAATTCAATCAAGTTAGTCAGACACGACCTTCTCTTGACAAATCCATGCTGACCATCCTTGATTAATCCATGTCTTTCCAAATGAAGATTTATCCTGCCCCTCAGGACTTTTTCCAATAATTTTCCCACCTGACTGGCCTGTAATTACTCGGTCTATCCCTTTCTCCCTTTTTAAACAAAGGTACAACATTAGCAGTCCTCCAGTCCTCTGGCACCATACCTGGAGTCAGAGAGGACTGGGAAATGATGGTCAGATAGGGAGTGGCGAGGCCATGGAAGGATTTGAAAACAAGGATGAGAATTTCAAAATTGAAGGTTTGCTTAACCGGGAAATAATGCAGGTCAGCAAGTACTGAGTTTTGGATGACCTGAAGTTTACGAAGGGTATAAAGTGGGAGGCCAGTCAGGAGTGTATTGGAATAGTCAAGTCTAGACTTAACAAAGGCATAAATGAGGGTTTCAGCAGCAAATGAGCTAAGACACAGGTGTAATCAGGCGATGTTACGGAGGTGGAAATAGGCTGTCTTAGTGATAGTGCAGATATATTGGAAGCTTATCTCGGGGTCAAATATTGTACAAAGGTTGTGAACAGTCTGGTTCAGCCTCTGACAGTTGCCAGGGAGAGGGATGGAGACAAGCAGTCTGACAATTCAGAATCCGTGGAGGATCAAGAGAGGTGGTGGTGAGGTAGAGCTGGGTGGCATCTGTGTACATGTGGAAACATATAGGAGGGGGCCAAGGATAGATCTTTGGGGGCAATGGTGTGGGAATGGGAAGAAAAGCCATTGCAGGTGATTCTCTGGCTATGGCTGGATAGGTAATAATGGAATCAGGTGAGTGCAGTCCCACCCAGCTGGACAACGGTGGAGAGGCATTGGAGGAGGATGGTGTGGTCAACTAGATCGTAGGCTGCAGACAGCTCGAGAAGGACAAGGAAACATAATTTACCTTTATCATTGTCACATAGGATGTAATTGGTGAATTTGATGAAAGCCATTTTGGTAATGTGGTAGGGACACAAACCTGATTGGAGGAATTCAAACATGGAGTACTGGGAAAGATGGGCACGGATTTGGGAAACATGCAATCCAAAACAAGGCCAGAAGTCAATCCTTTCTGAGAGGATATATTTTCCATTCTTCATTATCTAAGCCCTGGACTTTGCACTCTTAATTTTATGGTAGCTTTGTCTTCTTTTCTCTCCTAAGTAGTCCCCCGGAGTGGAGGATGACTTGCTTCCACACTAAAGTGAGTTCTAAGGTGACTGATGAGACAATGTGGGATCTACAGTCTGTTACAGGAGGGGCAGATGGGTGGAGTGCTTGACTTATCGTATGCTCCTTCAGCGGTTTGTACTTGGCTTCTGCGTGCTCCCGGCAAAGAGACTCGAAGTGTTCGGCGTCTTCTCGGATACTTGGGCCAGGGATTCCCAAGAGTCAGTGGGGATGTTACATTTTTTCAAGGAGGCTTTGAGGATGTCCTTGAAGCGTTTTCTCTGCCCTCCTGGGGCTCGCCTGCCGTGACGTAGCTCGGAGTAGAGTGCTTGTTTCGGGAGTCTAGTATCGGGCATGTGGACAATGTGGCCCATCGATTGGAGCTGATCGCATGTGTTCAATGCCTTGATACTGGGGATGTTGGCCTGAGAGAGAATGCTGACTTTGGTGCACCTATCCTGCCAATGAATTTGCAGGATTTTGCAGAGGCAGTGTTGGTGGTACTTCTCCAGTGTTTTGAGGTGCCTACTGTACATAGGCCATGTCTCTGAAGCATATAGGAGGGCAGGTATCACTACTGCGCTGTAGACCATGAGCTAGGTGCCGGGTTTGAGATCCTGGTCTTCGAACACTCTTTTCCTCAGGTGGCCGAAGGCTGCACTGGCACACTGAAGGTGGTGTTGGACTTCGTCATCGATGTCTGTTCTCGCTGATAGTAGGTTCCCAAGATATGGGAAGCGGTCCACATTGTCCAAGTTCTTGTCATGGATCTTGATAATTGGGGAGCAGTACTGTGTGGCAGGGCAGGTTGATAGAGAACCTTTGTCTTACTGATGTTTAATGTAAGGCCCAGACTCTTATACGCTTCAGTGAAGGTGTCAACAATGCTTTGGAGTTCGGCCTCCAAGTGTGCACAAATGCAAGCGTCATCTGCATATTGTAATTCAATCACAGAGTTTGGAACAACCTTGGATCTGGACCGGAGGTGTCGGAGGTTGAACAATTTCCCACTTGTCCTATAGGTTAACTCCATTCCAGCGGGGAGCTTGTTAAAGGTGAGATGAAGCATTGCAGCGAGGAAGATTGAGAAGAGCATTGGTGCGATGACACAGCCTTGCTTGATCCTGATCTGCACTTGTATTGAGTCTACGGCGGATCCGTTGATAAGAATGTCATTGTGAAGCAAGTGGAGGATGGTGACAAATTTTTGAGCACAGACGAATGTGAGAAAGACACTCCATAATCCCTCACAGTTGACAGAGTCGAAGGCTTTTGTGAGGTCAAAGAAAGCCATGTGCAGAGGTTTGTGCTGCTCCCTGTATTTTTCTTGAAATTGTCGTGTGGTGAAGATCATGGTGTAGAAATTGTCCCCCTCCCGAAATGGGATGCACGCACCCCATTTCAATGGTTTTTACAGCAGCTGTGGTTGAGGTCGCCTCTTGAGCGAAATTCCACTTTTTGTTGTTTTTTTTTTACTTGGATCCGGAAGTTGCTCTTAATGGGGGCAGTGAATACACTAGTGGGGCGGATACGTGACAGTGGCAACACCTGAGGGGCAGAAGTTGGGGGTGATGCGGAGTGACCGCCGCGATGATGTAATCACGGCACCGTGTCACTGTGGCTCTCCCCTTTACCTGAAGGGGAGAGCTATCGCGATTTTAAAACTTCAGCCCACTGGGCCACCAGGGTTTCGGCCAGGCCTGTGGTCTGGCACCCAAGAGGGGTTGCCAGGCTGCCTGTTGGTGACCCAACCAAACCCGGGGGCAGAATTGTCGGGCTGGCATGGCAGTCGGCCGATTTTTAAAAAACCATGGAGGCAGTGGCAGTAGGTCCTCCCCTTTAGGGGAAACCGCACCGCCGTTGCAGAAGACCTCAGCCTCACTGGACCATCGTAAAAAACAGGTTTTGGCGGGCCAAAGATTTTCAGAGTGGAATATTGCCGTCGGCGGGGTAGATCAGCGGTGCGCACGGTGATGACGCGATGGTGGTGCAGGCTCGAAGGGCCGAATGGCCTACTCCTGCACCTACTTTCTATGTTTCTATGTTAACATGGATAGGCAGCAGCGGAGCGGTGGGTGGGGAACGGGTCACCACTGGAAAACTTTGGAAGGGCAATTGGGCTATCAGCGGCCATTCCACGAAAAGTCGGTGGCCACTCCACTCCGCAGCACGGCCGCCGATTTGCGGTGGTAACAGAGAGGGGCAATTTCGTCCCCCCATGTCCGTTGTGGGCAGAATCCGCATTGCAACTCTGGAAGGAACTCTTCAGCTACTGGGAGGAGACGATTGAGGAGGATTCTTGCGATGATTTCCCCTGCGGCACACATCAGGGAAACTCCTCTGTAATTATCGCAAACGGACTTGTCACATTTCTTGAAGATGGCCACGATTACAGCATCTCTGAGATTCCCTAGCATGCTCTCCTTCTTCCAGATAAGAGAGATGAGGTCATGGATTCACGCCAAGAGTACTTCTCCGCCATGCTTTAGTACTTCGACAAGGATTCCATCTGCTCCTGAGGCCTTGTTGTTTTTCCGTTGTCGGATGGCCTTTTCAATCTCATGCCGGGCTGGGATTTTGCCGAGGTAGTGACGGATAGCATGCTCTGAGATGGAGTCAAAGACACTCACATCAAAGACAGAGTCTTGGTTAAGGAGATCCTCGAAGTGCTTCTTCCAGCGGGAACTGACTGCCTATCTGCCCTGGATGTGCACCTCTCCATTCTTGGCTCTCAGTGGAATAGGACCTTGAGTGCTTGGGCCATAGGGATGCATGTAGTGATTCTCGGCTTGTTGCTGGATCACCTGCACTTTTTCAACCCACCATCTGTTCTTTAGGTTACAAGTTTTTTGTTGGACCTCGGCCTTCAATTGTCTGTAGATCTGCTTTCTTTCACTCGAGTTGTGGTATTGTTTCCAAATCAAAAATGCCTTGCGTTTGCGTTTTATTAGCTCCTAGATCTCCTGGTCGTTCTCATCGAAACAGTCTTGATGTTTTCTGGTCGAGTAACCAAGAGTCTCTTCGCAGGTGCTAATTATGAAGGGCTTGAGGGAAGACCAGCAACTTAGGACACTCTGCGGCTCTGGTTAATATAAGCCTGCTCCGCCATTCAATAAGATCATGGCTGATCTGATCATGGACTCAGCTCCACTTCCCCGCCCACTCCCCATAACCCCTTTTCCCCTTATCATTTAAAAAACTGTCTATTCCTGTCTTAAATTTATTCAATGTCCCAGCTTCCACAACTCTCTGAGGCAGCGAATTCCACAGGTTTACAACCATCTGAGAGAAGAAATTTCTCCTCATCTCTGTTTTAAATGGGCGGTCCCTTATTCTAAGATCACGCCTTCTAGTTCTAGTCTCCCCCATCAGTGGAAACAATCTCTCTGCATCCACCTTGTCAAGCCCCCTCATAATCTTATACATTTTGATAAAATCACCTCTCATTCTTCTGAATTCCAATGAAACCTACTCAACCTTTCCTCATAAGTCAACCCCTTCATCTCCGGAATCAACCAAGTGAACCTTCTCTGAACTGCCTCCAAAGCAAGTATATCCTTTTGTGAATATGGAAACTGAAACTGCACGCAGTGTTCCAGGTGTGGCCTCACCAATACCCTGTATAGCTGCAGCAAGACTTCCCTGCTTTTATACTCCATCCCCTTTGATATATAGCCCAAGATTCCATTGGCCTTCCTGATCACTTGCTGTATCTGATAGACAGACTAAGTGAGTGGGAAAAAATTTGGCAGATGGAGTATAATGTCATAAAGTGTGAGGTCGTGCAAGTTTGGCTGAAAAAATCAAAGAGCAAGTTATTATTTAAATGGAGAAAGATTGCAAAGTGCTGCAGTACAGTGGGACTTGGGGGTACTTGTGCATGAAACACAAAAGGATAGTATGGTCCTTTTGCAGATTTTATTGTGTCCTCCTCACACATTGTTTTTCCTCCCATCTTTGTATCATCAGCAAACTTGGCTATGTTACACTCAGTCCCTTCTTCCAAGTCGTTAATATGGATTGTAAATAGTTGGGGTCCCAGCACTGATCCCGTGGTACCCCACTAGTTACTGGTTGCCAACCAGAGAATGAACCATTTATCCCGACTCACTGTTCTCTGTTAGTTAGCCAATCCTCTATTTGTGTTAATATTTTACCCCCAACTCCGTGAACTTTTATCTTGTGCAGTAACCTTTTATGTGGCACCTTGTCAAATGCCTTCTGGAAGTCCAAATATACCACATCCACCGGTTTCCCTTTATCCACCCTGTTTGTTACATCCTCAAAGAACTCCAGCAAATTTGTCAAACATGACTTCCCCTTCATAAATCCATGCTGACTCTGCCTGACTGAATTTTGTTTTTCCAATGTCCTGCTACTGCTTCTTTAATAATGGACTCCAACATCTTCCCAACCACAGATGTTAGGCTAACTGGTCTATAATTTTGTGGTTTTTGTCTGCCTTCTTTTTTAAATAGGGGCGTTACATTTGCAGTTTTCCAATCTCCTCAGAATCCAGGGAATTTTGGTAAATTACAACCATTGGAAGTCGTTAGGTTGGCTGTGAGACGTTGGCTGAGTAAGGCTTTCTTTGTAGAGTCTTTGAGTGCTTCAGTGTTGATTTTTCTGCAGCAGCATTTCTGTTGCCCCCGCCATTTTAAGGCTACATTGATGGAGATAACAGAACAGATTAGGTGGTGGTCAGTTCAGCAGTCGTCAGCTCCTGTCATGGCGCAAGTGCTGCGGACGTCCTTGTGGTCCCTCGCTTGGACAATGACATAGTCTAGCAGATGCCAGTGCCTGGAGCGAGTGTGTTGCCAGGAGATCTTGTACTTGTCTTTCTGACAAAACAAGGTGTTGGCTATGACAGGACTATGTTCTAATCATTTCATCAGGAGGATCGTTCTTTTACATCAGGACACTTATGGACAACCCCAACAGCGACAGACCAGAATGTCGTACTGCTTTCATTTTCAGGGAACTCAGACGCTTCGACATCGACACTGCCGCCCTGAGCGAGACACAGTGGGCAGGAGAAGGCCAGCTGAAGGAACAAGGAGGTGGTCACACCTTCTTCTAGAAAGGCAAACCAGAAGAATGCCATCTCCATGGGATTGGCTTCGCCATCAAAAATGAGCTAATTTGGCAGCTTACAGATTCCCCCTTTGGGATAAACAAACATATGACCCTTCGGCTCACTCTAACCCGGATCCAGTATGCTGCAGTCATCAGTGCGTACGCCCCAACCCTGGAAGCTACGGACAAGGCCAAAGAGGAATTCTACTCCAGCCATGAACAATCCCTGTCCCAAGTCCCAACGGGTGACAAGCTGATTCTCCTTGGTGACTTTAATGCCAAATTGGAAAGGACACAGACTCTGGAGAGGGATGATTGGCAGGGAAGGGTAGGGAAAACCAACTCCAATGGTATCCTCCTCCTGACGAAATGCTTAGAACATGGTAGCTTTGTACTACTGTAACGACTGCTAATTGGACAAGACAGAACAATTACCTGTTACTATTAAATTCCTTTATCTACATTATTTGTGGACCCTGAGGGCTCAAGTTTCGGGCCGTGCCTAGAACGGCACAGCCCCGACCTGGACGCCGGTTTTTCACGCCACAAAGTGCGCCTAAAAAAAACTTAACGATTCTCCGGCTCCCTGCAGGTCCTCTGGAGCTGGGCGCGGCACAGCACGAGCTGTGGGGGGCGGAGCCAGGTCCCTGCGCTGAAAACAGTGCCGGGACCTCTGCACATGTGCAGTAGCTCCAGGCGCCCAAAACTGTGTGAGAGGGGCCCGAAGCACGCAGCCCCTAGCCCTGGCCGAATGGCCTCACTGGGGCAGCGTGGATCAGGCTGCACCTCCCACGCCCAGCTCCTGCCTCCTACCGACCCGAGCCGACTCCCCGCCCCCCCCGGAACTGCCCCACCCCGGACCAGACCCGACCCGACTCGACTCCCGCTCCCCCCTGCCTCCAGATTGGACCCGACCCCGGACCCGACCCCCACACCGCCCCCGGACCCGACCCGACCCGACTCGCGCTCCCACACCCCCCCCCCCGCCCCCGGATCCGACCCGACCTCGGACCCGACCACCCCCCCCCCCCACCAGCCCCCGGACCCGACCCGACCCGACCCGACTGAACTCACACTTCCCCTCCCTGCCCCCGGACCCGACCCAACTCGTGCTCCCCCCCCCGCCCCACCCCCGGACCCGACCCCCCCCACCGGCCCCCGGACCGGACCCGACCCGACTGGACTCACGCTTCCCCTCCCCGCTCCCGGACCCGACCCGACTCGTGCTCCGCCCTCCCGCCCCACCCCCGGACCCAACCCGACCTGACTGGACTCGCACTTCCCCGCCCCCGGACCCGACCCGACTTGTGCTCCACCCCCCGCCCCGCCCCCGGACCCGACCCGACTCGTGCTCCCCGCCCCCGCCCCCGGACCCGACCCGACTTGTGCTCCACCCCCCGCCCCGCCCCCGGACCCGACCCGACTCGTGCTCCCCGCCCCCGCCCCCGGACCCGACCCGACTTGTGCTCCCCGCCCCGCCCCCGGACCCGACCCGACTCGTGCTCCCCCCATGTCCCGCCACCGGACCCTACCCGACCCCGGACCCGCCCTGCCCCCGGACCCGACCTGACTCGTGCTTCCCCCCTGCCCCGCCCCCAGACCTGACCCGACCCCGGACCGGTCCCGACCCGACTGGACTCGCGCTTCTCCGCCCCCGGACCCGGCCCGACCCCGGACCCGATGCCCCCGGACCGGACACCCCCCCCCCCCCGCCCCAGCCCCCGCCCCCGGACCGGACCCCGGACCCAGAACCCGACCCAACCCCCAGCCACCTACCTGTAAATCCGGTGCTGGCGCAGGCCCCGCCCGAAATCGGGCCCAGACGGGCCCGGCCCGATCAGGCTCCCTCTCCTTTCTCCCCTCCCTTCTCCCCTCTCTTCTTCTCCCTCTCCCTTCTCCCCCTCCCTTCTCCCTCTCCCTTCTCCCCCTCCCTTCTCTCCCTCCCTCCCTCTTCTCCCCCCCTTCCCCTGCCCCCCCTCTCTCCCCCCCCATCCACCACCCCTCCACTCCCCTCCCTCCCCCCTCGCTTCCACCCCCCTCCCCTCGCTGTCAGAAACACAGACACTGACAGACAGAGAGTGAGAGAGACACACACAGACAAACAGACAGAGAGATAGAGACACACTGGGGGGCCCGTCCCAGCACGCTGTTGGAAGACTCCCGGTGCTGCAGTCGGTAAGTAGAAAATGTTTTATTTATTGATTTTTTAATTTCTTTTATTTTTTATTAATTTTTTTTGATTGATTTATTGGTTGATTTATTGATGTATTTATCATTTGTTATTGATGATGGCTCTTTATTTGTAAAACTGAAGTGTTTAATGTTTGTAAACTTCCCTTTAAACTCCCCCCTCCCCCATTCCCTACGCCTGATTTGTAACCTACGCCTGATTTTCTAAGTGTTTTTCTGAGCGTACAAAAATCTACACTTACTCCATTCTAAGTTAGTTTGGAGTAAGTTTTCACTGCCTAAACTTTCAAAACGGGTGTAAGTGGCCGGACACACCCTCTTTTGAAAAAAAAAATCTGTTGCAAACTGAAACTGTTCTAACTGACTAGAACTGGAGCAAACTAAATGCCGAGAATTGCAATTTCTAAGATACTCCATTCTAAACCAGTTGCTCCAAAAAAACAGGAGCAACTCAGGCCGAAACTTGGTCCCTGAATCCCCAAGAAGTAAAAGCACCAATGATGTTTAGTGGCTTAACTGGCCTGTTCCTGCAAGGCTACTGCTGATGACTCCCTGTTGGAAAGTGTTCTAAATAGGAAAATACAAGTAATTGTGGCTCTTTGTAAACCCCTGAGGCCAGTCACTAATTGTACATTTCTGGCTCTCGGTCAGAAGAACTCATTAGAAAAAGATCGGCTTTACCTTTTTTTTAAAAACTGTTTTGCATCTTTAACACTTTGAAGTATGATAATTAGACTGTTTTGAACACATGCTAACTTCAAGACTTTTGGATAATATATTATAGATTTGCACACCGGAAGGGAGAATTTTTAATTTTCAGATTGAAACAGTGCAGTTTCTTTCTCTTTCAGATGATGATCAACCTGTGCCAGAATTTTTTTTAAATGTCTGGTTTCCAACATTTACGGTTTTCGTTTTGCTCATGTAAAAGCATTCTAGTGATGATACAGCAGAACAAATAGGTGTGGTAATGTAGCAGCCCAGAGGTTGTGCGTTCAAATTGCCTCAAATTATTCTGCAAAAAATGGGAGAATGTCTGCCTAATGCATAATTAACAAACTGGTAATGAAACTGCATTTTCAGAAACTGCATGTTGCATGTTTCAAAGTGTTCCCAAGATTTTATTAGTGGGTCAGTAACTTAGGGAAATAACCAACAGGTGAAGACCTACTGATTCATCTAGCCTGTCCCACAATACAGACACTCCCCACCCACTCTGAGTCATGTAATCTCCTGGGAGAGGCGAAAAACTGAATAAAAACCCAAGTCTATTAGGGGGGAAAAAAATTGAATATTCCTCTCTGACACCCTTAGGCAATGGAAACTAGTCCAGTAGATCACATTGGCCCTGATTTATGCAACAAGACACATAGCTCTTGTATGAGGTGATCACCGCCCCAGCCAGGAGCAGGTCCCATACTTGTTTGAAGGAATACAGTGAATCAGCATTCACCACACGAGCTGGAAACAGGTTCCACAGGTCCACTATTCATTGGGAAAAGAAGAACCACCTAACGTCCAACCTAGTTCTGCCCTTACATAATTTGTTATCATGAGCCCTCCTCCTCTCTAACCTATTTGGTTAATTGGTCTACATAAACATAATTTAGTCCTATCATTATTTTCATCAACCTCAATTAAATCATCCCTGTCTACACTAAACAGAAGAATACAGATCCAGAGAGTTGAGCCTATCTGGGTAACTAAGGTGTTAAAATGGGAATTCATCTTGTGGCCCTCCTCTGCACCCTTTGCAAAGTCTCACTCTTTCCTACCAATTGAGGAGAACAAATCTGAGCACAGTATTCTAACTAAGGCCTAACCAAGGTCTTGTACAAGGACAATGACCATTAATTAAGGTCCATTCATTATGGTTAATGTTATATATGTAAACTTGTATTTATTCTGTACAGCCACCAGAGGGCTCATCCCCTGGAGTCCCAAAGGATCCCACAATCCCTTGGGAGCACAGGTATTTAAGGAGGCCTCACAGGTTGGAGAGGCAGCCTGGAGACCTGCAATAAAAGACTAAGGTCACACTTTACTTTGAGCTCACAGTGTTCAGTCTGACTCTTTCTTCATACATAATTGGTGACGAGATACAGATAGTGAACCTAAAGATGCAGAGAACAGTAGGCATCCTGGAGAAACTCTTGGAGGGAGATGATTGGGAAATCTTTGTGGAGCGATTCGACCAATACTTCATGGCCACCAAGCTAGATGGGGAAGAGAATGCTGTCAAACGAAGGGCGATCCTCCTCACTGTCTGTGGGGCACCAACATATGCCCTCATGAAGAATCTGCTCACTCCAGCGAAATCCACGGAGAAATCGAACGATGATTTGTGCACACTGGTCCGAGAGCATTTGAACACGAAGGAAAGCGTTCTGATGGTGAGGTACCAGTTCTACACGTACAAAAGGTCTGAAGGCCAGGAAGTGGCGAGTTATGTTGCCGAGCTAAGACGCCTTGCAGGACATTGTGAATTTGAAGGACATTTGGAGCACATGCTCAGAGACTTTTTCATATTTGGCATTAGCCATGAAACCATTTTTCACAAACTTTTGACCTTAGAGACCCCAACCTTGAGTAAGGTCATAGCCCAGGCATTCATTGCCACCAGTGACAATACTAAGCAAATCTCTCAGCATACAAGTGCTGCTACAAGTACTGTGAACAAAGTGATGTTGGTTTCGAATCGCAACATACAGGGCAGGTCACACATACCTGTAGCTACACTTCCGCAGATGTCTCAGAGCCTTGGAAATAGTGGATGCATTGACAGTCATTTTCCAACATTCCATTGACTCTGGATCAGTTCCTATGGAGTGGAGGGTAGCCAATGTAACCCCACTTTTTAAAAAAGGAGGGAGAGAGAAAACAGGGAATTATAGACCGGTCAGCCTGACATCGGTAGTGGGTAAAATGATGGAATCAATTATTATGGATGTCATAGCAGTGCATTTGGAAAGAGGTAATATGATAGGTCCAAGTCAGCATGGATTTGTGAAAGGGAAATCATGCTTGACAAATCTTCTGGAATTTTTTGAGGATGTTTCCAGTAGAGTGGACAAGGGAGAACCAGTTGATGTGGTATATTTGGACTTTCAGAAGGCTTTCGACAAGGTCCCACACAAGAGATTAATGTGCAAAGTTAAAGCACATGGGATTGGGGGTAGTGTGCTGACATGGATTGAGAACTGGTTGTCAGACAGGAAGCAAAGAGTAGGAGTAAATGGGGACTTTTCAGAATGGCAGGCAGTGACTAGTGGGGTACCGCAAGGTTTTGTGCTGGGGCCCCAGCTGTTTACACTGTACATTAATGATTTAGATGAGGGGATTAAATGTAGTATCTCCAAATTTGCGGATGACACTAAGTTGGGTGGCAGTGTGAGCTGCAAGGAGGATTCTATGAGGCTGCAGAGCGACTTGGATAGGTTAGGTGAGTGGGCAAATGCATGGCAGATGAAGTATAATGTGGATAAATGTGAGGTTATCCACTTTGGTGGTAAAAACAGAGAGACAGACTATTATCTGAATGGTGACAGATTAGGAAAAGGGGAGGTGCAAAGAGACCTGGGTGTCATGGTACATCAGTCATTGAAGGTTGGCATGCAGGTACAGCAGGCGGTTAAGAAAGCAAATGGCATGTTGGCCTTCGTAGCGAGGGGATTTGAGTACAGGGGCAGGGAGGTGTTGCTACAATTGTACAGGGCCTTGGTGAGGCCACACCTGGAGTATTGTGTACAGTTTTGGTCTCCTAACCTGAGGAAGGACATTCTTGCTATTGAGGGAGTGCAGCGAAGGTTCACCAGACTGATTCCCGGGATGGTGGGACTGACCTATCAAGAAAGACTGGATCAACTGGGCTTGTATTTACTGGAGTTCAGAAGAATGAGAGGGGACCTCATAGAAACGTTTAAAATTCTGACAGGGTTAGACAGGTTAGATGCAGGAAGAATGTTCCCAATGTTGGGGAAGTCCAGAACCAGGGGACACAGTCTAAGGATAAGGGGTAAGCCATTTAGGACCGAGATGAGGAGGAATTTCTTCACCCAGAGAGTGGTGAACCTGTGGAATTCTCTACCACAGAAAGTTGTTGAGGCAATTCACTAAATATATTCAAAAAGGAGTTAGATGAAGTCCTTACTACTAGGGGAATCAAGGGGTATGGTGAGAAAGCAGGAATGGGGTACTGAAGTTGCATGTTCAGCCATGAACTCATTGAATGGCGGTGCAGGCTAGAAGGGCCGAATGGCCTACTCCTGCACCTATTTTCTATGTTTCTATGTCTATGTTTCCACCATCAAGGGTGATGAATGCAAAGCCGCTAACACCTTGTTAGCGCCGGGGGTAATCATCGTTTCCATTCATGCCGATTCAAAGGGTATGTTTGCAAGGGCTGTGGAACAATGGGACACCTCCAGCGTATGTGCAGGCGAGCTGCTAATCCAGTTAAACTTGCAAACCACCATGTTGCAGAGGAGGACAGATCCACGGAGGATCATGGTGAACCAGAGCCTCAGACCAAGGAGGCAGAGGTATATGGGGTGCACACCACGAATTGTCCCCTGATAATACTGAATGTTGAACTAAATGGACTCCCAGTGTCAATGGAACTGGACACGGGTGCGAGCCAGTCCATCATGGGCAAAAAGACTTTCGAAAGATTGTGGTGCAACAAGGCCTCATGGCCAGTCTTAACTCCAATTCGTAGGAAACTGAGAACTTACACGAAAGTACTGATTCCTGTAATCAGCAGTGCTACCGTAAAAGTCTCCTACGATGGAGCGGTGCACAAGCTACCACTCTGGGTGGTACCGGGCGATGGTCCCACGCTGCTCGGCAGGAGCTGGCTGGGAAAGATACGCTGGAACTGGGACGACGTCCGAGCACTATTGCCTGCTGACGACTCTTCGTGTGCCCAGGTCTTAAACAAATTTCCTTCACTGTTCGAACTAGGCATCGAGAAATTGTAGGGTTGCAAAATTCATGGGAAAACCGCACCCCCCCCCCACCCCACCCCGCCCCCACCAGTGTTTGGACTCATTGGAAAGGAAATTTTATTTGGAACTATCTACCAGAAAGTTTAGAGACCCTAAAATGTACATGGAAGAAACTACGAGTTTTAATCGAATTTAGGATTTTACAAGGCAGATTGGGTCTGTGTGGGAAGGGCTAAGAACTAAAGGAGAACTATCCTTCAAAGAAACCAGTTTGAGTGTTGAAACTGATTGGGGTATTGAAGCTAAAACAAATTGTCTGGGGAAATCGTGTAAACTCAAAAACCCTTCTCCCCAGGAGGCATAACATAACAACAATCAACCCAGAGATAACCAGCCATTACCGTGAGCAGAAAACCCATTCCAGCAAGTGCATAATGACAATGGCACATCCAGCCCGCATGGAAAACCAAAACCTGGGCAGACATTGCAAATACCAAAGCTAATTTTTCTATCAAAAAACAGATTCAGATGATCGACACATCCGAGACAGGTTAACATTTAATGAGCCCTCCAAAATATGACAAAGAGATAACAAGCCCGCCAAAAATTAAACAAAGAATCGGGGCTGATTTGGCGCGAAGATTAGAACAGCCCCAAAAGTACAACTGGGGCCCTGTTTTAAATGAGAATATGAGCATCTGGTGCATAGCATCAGAGAGCATCAAGAAGGGAGGAGAGAGAGACCACCACAGCAGTCGTGCCAAGCCAATCTAGGCCTGACTATCAACAAGTGAAAACATTACCTAAAGAGACTTTGAAACCTATTTCTAATGGAAGAAAGTGGGTACTTACCCCATAAGTCCAAAACGCGCCCTACCGCATCAGCGGACACCACCCAACTGAAGATTGCGCAGTAAGAAGTCTTCTACTATGTTCGGGGTATGGCAAGCAGAACCTACAGAATCCAGCAAACCCCGAAATCGCGAACCACCGCCAACTACCAGTAAAGGATCGGTGAGCATAGTCCCTGTTTGCCCTGGAGTTTAACCTAGTCAGAGTTAGGCATTGGGAGGTAGGAGGTGTATTATTTCTGTAACCCCTTTGAATGTGTGATATAGTGTTCTGTATTCAAGTGATTATAAGTTTGACATTGTATTTTCTTGTCCTTAATAAAATTGAAGTTCTTTGCACCAAACAAGTTGTCTCTTGCAATTTGTAACATCCCCCAAATAAATCCAAAGTCCAGAACCCAGGGAGTGGGAGCGATTCAAACTGCTCAGAAGGTCAGAGGTGAACCTGACCCCACACACCACCCCTACAGAAAGGCGACCAGGGCAGGACTTTGGTATAAAGGATGTGATGCAGAGAGTGCTGTTTTGGAAGAAAGAACCAAGATGGAAGAGAGGATTTCCTCCTCTGTGTACAAGAAAGTGAATGTCACTAAGAACTGGGTGCTTGGTCTGTTGCGCGCTGAGTGTCCGGGAGACGCTGCGGCCCAGTGGACAGCAAGCAAGGACCATAAAGAATCAGTAGAAAAGGCAATTTGGTTGGTCTGTCTACAACAATAGGTCCAACTCTTAGATAAGAACATTGAGTCACTGCAGGCAGAACTATGGGAATGTGCAGAGACATCCCATGAAAGGGCTATGGCAGGAGAAAGGCTATGGGCGAGCTGAAGCATGGAAAGGCGCAGCTAATGGAGAGGTTCAAGAACAGCCAGGACTATTTTTAGTGTCAGGTTACCGAGGTTAGGAATAATGAGAAGATACTGCAGGAGGAAAACACTCTCCTTACCCTTCAAGTAAAAGAGCTGGAGGAGAAGTTAAGGGACGTACAGACAGCTTATAAAGTAGCCAGCACTAATGGGTTTGAGTCGGGAGACCACGGTCCCTGCCAGCAACAAATCAAGAGTTTAACCCTTGCTCTGTCCAAGGCAAAAGGCATGGTATGCCTAATAAGCCCGGGTATGGAAAAAGGGAAGGAGGAAACTGTTTGACCACCACCTGTGGCACCGGTGACTATACGGGTTCAGCAGCAGGAGGGACGAACGAGTTGCGGGGCGGACAGGGATAACGAAGTTTTCAGGCAACTAACCCTAGCCTACTCCGTGGAACACCAGGGGGACGGAAGAGCACCACCCAAGGGAAGGGTCCACAAAATCAGACCTAGTCAGGATAAGGAGAAAAGATTGTAGAAATCCATGGAAGAGTAGCGCAGGGAAGAATTCTCCAGCCCTTGCCCAAAGGTCTGAGACCAAGAAGCCAGTCCCTCCCCACATGTTTGATACATTCATGACTGCGCTCCATGCAGTGTTAGATGGCCCTGGGAGGATAGCCGCCGCCACCAGTGCAGAAATCCCATCTGCTCCATCCCAGCAAAAACAGTGACTAGGACAGGCGCAGCCTGTTTACCTGTGTTCCCTCGAGTACGATGCATGGGGGAGACCGACCATTCAGATGGAAGTGGAAAAGGTGAAGGGGACTTATCTACTGGATACCGGTGCATCAAGCACCCTCGTCTATGCAGTTAACCCCGCCACCTCACCTCTGTCTAGCGGGGCCCCCTACAGCTTAGTGGGTTTCACAGGCGCTGAACAGGCTGGCTCATTCTCCGTTCCGCTCTCTATTCATTTGGGAACACTCCACACCAAGTGGACGTGTCCTGATGAAGTGGGAACGGGAAGGGGAGGGGGATCCTGGGGGCTGACTTCATTCTAGGCCATGTGATCCTAGTGGATTTAAGAAACCACTATTTTTGGGGGGCAGTATGTACGGGACAGGAGAATGAGGTATTGGTTATCCCAGAAAAACGGGGAAAAGGGACGGTGTGCACCATGAAGCCAAAGGAGGATTACAACCTTGAATCACTGGTCAGTAACACTCCGATGGAGTACCAAGAGTATGTGAGGGCAAACCTTGCAGCTTTTGCCACTCACAAACACGACTGTGATAGGAAAAAAGGCGTCAAGATTAGCATAGATGGGGACTCCAAGACCCAACCACAGAAACAGTATAACTTCCCCAGGGAGGCAGAGACAGACATGGAAACAGCCTTGGGTTCATTGGTTAAACAGGAGCTACCCATGTGAACTCTCCATTGTGGCCGGTTAAGAAACCGGACAATCCTGGAGAGCCACGGTGGACTATCAAGTACTCAATCATAACATCCCCGCCTGTCCACCCACGGTTGCTCCCGTCGCCGACCTCATTGGAAGTATCCCAGCCTCCGCGACCACCATCACGGTGCTGGATATTTCCAATAGGTTTTGGTCCATCCCTTTATGAAGAGAAGACCAGTACTGATATGTCATTACTATACACACGAGGCCCATACTTGAGAGAAGGTCACTCTGTGACCAGTTACCTTTATTACCAAGACCTCAAGTAATGAAGGTGGGTGGAGCTTCCCCTTTTATACCTGAAAGTCCAGGTTAGGAGTGTCTCCCACAAGTTCACCTCTTGTGGTCAATGTTCTCTAGGTGTACAACTTAGGTCAGCTTATACATGGGTTACAATGATAGTTGAATACATGACAAGTACAAGTTTGTTTTTACCTTTAAAGGACAGCAATACACTTGGAACTGTCTCCCTCAGGGCTTCCACAACAGCCCTAGTATTTTCCACCAATGTATGGCCAATTGTTTAAAGAGTTTCAGCAGACCCCAGCAGCTGATACAGTATGTGGACGACCTGATCCTGTTAACCGATGAGGGGGAGGAGCATGGCCCACTGCTGGCTGAGCTGCTGGAGCTGCTGAAAGAAGAAGGGTTTAAAGTGAATCCCAAGAAGGCACAGATCGTCCAGAAGGAAGTAAAATTCCTGGGACTGGCTGTGCGCACTGGGGAAAGGGCCATTGACAAAGCTAGAAGGGAAGCAGTGCAGAAGTTACCAGCCCCCAACAGAGTAACAGGAGTAAGATCTTTTCTAGGGCTAACCGGGTACTGCAGAGATTTCATTGAGGATTATGCAGCCACAACAGCCTCTGCTCCGACTCCTACACAAGGGAGTGGAGTGAGAATGGGACGAAGATTGCGAGGCAGCATTTATCCAACTCAAGAAAGACCTGCAGACCGCTCCAGCTCTAGGGGCTATTGATGGGGGAAAAGAGTTCTTCCTGGAGATAGCAGCCAGTGGAGACAGTCTGAGCGCAGTACTGCTCCAGGAGCAGCACGGCCGGCTGAGGCCAGTGGTCTACTCCTCCAGGATACTCACGGACATGGAGAAGGGATACTCCAACTGTGAGCGGCACCTCCTAGCCACTCACTGGGCTGTGAAAAGATCACTGATCTTCACAGGGGGGTCCCCTATCACACTCCTACCCACCATACACCCACCCAAATGCTCCTGGATCGGAGAATCAAGGACAGGATGGTGAGCAATGTCCACATTGCTTGCTGGACCCTACTCCTCTCTCAGATGGACCTAAGGGTAAAGGGTCTCTGCGAGTCAAGACTCGCAGCCAACATGATCTATCCAGGGACAGCCCACCAGTGTTCCGTAGAAGGGGTATGGGAAATTAACATAGGCTTTCGGGCAGGGTTACACGCCACAGGCCGAGAGATCTATGTGGACGGTTCAAGCATGGTATCTGCAGGCGAACGACTCACAGGCTGCAGAGTGTATGGCCCAAAGGTAGGCATTGCCCTGGCGATTAAACTACCCAGTACTTTGAGTGCCCAGCATGCTGAACTGTCAGCGGTGGTGTACGTGGTCACACACCCCGAAGAATTCCCTACCCCATACACGATTTACTCGGACAATATGTTCACATGCAATTCGTGTACAGAGTACCTGGCTATCTGGTCCCATCGTGGATACACATCTGCAGACGGGAGACCCCCGGCAATTAAGCTTTTACTGGAAAAGATCATGACAGCCATGGGGGAGAAAGGGAAGATTTATATACCACAAAGTGAAGGCACATTCCACCACTGAACCCGTAGCGAGGGAAACCAGCAGGGGACATGTTGGCCAAGCAAGGTGCCCGCACGGGCAAGCTCTGGGATCCGTACAACCCAGGCCCCATCGTGGCAGTCAGAGGCAGGATTGGGATGGCAGGGAGGGCAGGGGTAATATTGCCCCCAGACCTGAAAACGGCTCAGACCCAAGACCCCGTCCTCCAAACTGTCCTGAACATGCTAGTTAAAGGGGAAAAGGTAGACGGCTTGTATGACACCGCAGCAATTGCCATTAAAGAAGGCATGCTGTTCAGGGGGAGCAATGGGTGGTTCCGCAACAACACCGGAGAGAATTTCTTCAGTTGGCCCACGAGGGTCCAGGAGTAGGACACCCTGGACCTGAGACCAATTGGCAACGGGTGGAACAGGCAGGGTGGTGGCCGGGACTCAGGGCAGATGTCCGCGACTTCTGCGCCAGCCGTCTAGTGTGCGCTGCCAACAATCCTGACCCCCAGAAAAGGAAGGTGTCTATGGGACATATCAAGAGGGTAGAGGGACCCTGGCAGTCGATCCAGGTTCATTACATTGGGCCCCTACCCACTGCCCAGGGAGGCTACAAGTACTGCCTAATGTTGGTGGGCGTGTTCACCAAATGGGTGGAAGCCTTCCCATGCCGAACATGCTTTAGGGACAGCTAGGATCCTGGTCAGGGAGGTGTTCTCCCGATGGGGACTACCCCAGTACATGGAGTCCGACCAAGGGAGCCACTTCATCGGGCAGGTGATACAGGAGACCCTTAAGGTGCTCGGCATCGAGGGGAAATGGCATGTCGCCCAGAACCCACAGTCATCCAGGCCTGTGGATCGTTTAAACCGCAGTATAAAGGAAAGGTTACATAAGGAGATGGGGGACTCACCCAAGAAGTGGGTAGAGGTCCTACCACTGGTCCACATGGGGATCCAGGCCAGCCAGTCAAAGTGCACGGGGTACTCCCCGTACGAGCTCATGACTGGCAGTATCATGTGAACCCCTACCCATGTATTAGCCCCGGTACTCACGGGGGAAGGTCAGCTTAGGGAAGCGAACCGGGACAGCTTTGTCAGGAATCTGTTTGAACACCTTAAACAGATTCACTGGCAGGCTACTAACAACATGGGAAAACAGCATTGGAGCAACCGAATGCTGCACGAACCCCGCAAACACCACGAATGGGAGGTAGGGGACTAGGCCATGGTAAGGAACTATACTCGAGTCGGGATTTTGAGGCACTGTACATGGGACTATACCACTTTGTTGACAAGGCAAGCCCCATGGTCTATGCCATGAAAATGCCCCATCGTACAATGTGGTTCCATGTGAACCAGTGCAAACCTTTCAACCCCGGGATAGCAGCTAAGCGTAAGGGACAGCCAGGAGAAGTGAACCGTGCTAAAGGCAGGGATCCTCAGCCAGCAGCCCCCGACTGTGGAGATCCCACAGGGAACGTGGCAGACCCACAGACTGCACCTAGAGGGGCGGTGGACTGTGTTACTGGAGGAGCTATCTCCCCAATCATTTGGGACTTGGACGCACCCCCAGTAGTCAGAGCCCTGAGAAGGACTCTCTGCACGCCACGGCCTAAGACACCGTGGTCACCAGCGTCCCAATTTAAGTGGTTCAGCCCCGGGAGAGGGACCAGCCGCAAAGGGGTACCTAAGATCAGAGACCAGCCTGCGAGCAGGGACCCCCAGCCGATAGGCTTGGGCGACGAGGGACCACTGGAAGAGATAGTGGTGGAACAGCCACCAATTGGGAGTCCCCAGCCCGCAGCCCTCGGCTAGGTAGAACCCTCAGGTGATGAAATGAACCGTGCAGCCACCCCCAAAGGGGCGGTGTGCTGCAGCACTGGAGGGGATGTTCCCCAATATATGGGACTCAGACTCATCTCTGGTCAGGACACTTCGGGTCCTGCGGTACAGGCCGACTTACTACCGGCCCCGCTGGAAACCCAGAGACCAGAGAAGAAAAGAGAAGAACAAGAGTTAACCTGGCCACCCAGAGACAGGTGGCAGATGTACATATTCAGGATGATAAGAATCAAGCATAGCGTAGGATTATGAGTGTAAGGTTTTTTTGGGTCACCACAACCGAAAGTAAACCGCACGTATGGAAGTAGTGAAACGAGTAAAATAGGAAAAGCATTTGTATAAATATGTAATGGAAGAGCTACGGACGCCACCCTGTGCCAAATTAGTGACATAGGCCTAGTGGTATTTGAAGGAAGCTCCGGTAGCAGATCTTGGGGAAAGGAAAAGACCCCATCTTGCAGACAGTAAAAGAGGCACTACAAGAACAATAAGAGTAAGATGAGACAAAATTTGAAAACAGACATCAGTTCCTATGGGAACTGGAAAAGACAGCCAGTTGATTAAAGACTTAATTGTGTTCTCCGAGAAGAAATGAGCGCAAATTAGACTCGATCACCTTTTGTCAAGCCAGAGAGCTTTTCTCAGGGCTGGACAATCTGTTTTATGTGCCCCTCCAGGAAGGAGAACAACATGAGAAGGGTTCTGTTCCTGCTCGCCTTGATAAGGATGAGCAGCGATGGCTGAGGAAACGTGGAAGAATCCCTCATTTATGGGTGCTCAGGAGAGAGAGCACCGATCGTGACTGCAAGGAGTAGCACACCCGGTGTGGAAGAGCTGACCGTTTATGCCCACGAAGGGAGGTGGCCAGGGTGGCTGGGGTCTAATTCCACTCGCTACTCCAGCCAGGAAGGATTAACTTATGGGGAGGCTTCTGTTCCATGCCCCAGGATATGGGTCGTTGCTGCGCGGGTCAGTGTTACGGAAGGAAAACATGTGTGTTTGACTTGTAAAGGGCAGATTCCACTGGATAGATGATGGTGGCTCAGGAAGCTGAGCAAGGACACGGGAGACCAGGAATCTGACTGGGAAAGACTCAGTAATGATACGTACCGTACCATCACGGGGACACGGGGAGGAGTGAAGGTGTGTTGGAACAAGTGGTGGGAGTCTGAACAGGGAATTTACGTCTGTATGTGGGGGTCAGAGGAGATCTGTCCCACAGGCATATCAAATGCCTTCGCCAGGCAATGGCAAGATGACGGGGAAGGGATGGGGTGGGATTCCAGCCTACACGGGTGTGCGGTCCCACACTCTCCACTCCCAATTAACACCACCGAACTTAGAGCACACATTAAGAAACCCCTGCCCATGACCCCGCCAGTGCGAATAATAATAGAAAGATGTCCTACCATCACCAAGGGACCAGAGAACAGATTAATATTGATACCGACCAAAAAGGTGTTATACCGGGGGTACACTATGCAGTAGCTTCAGTTATTTTAAACCTTACCGAGGTGCACTTACCTGCATAGTGCCCGAAGGAAACAGAACAGCTATACCAGGCCCTACTCAGAGAAATGTTCAAGAAACTTTACGAGTTAGACTTTGGGAATGTAGACAAAGCAGACCTATACACCCTATATGCTAGAGACACCATGGGCACGGGGAGACCGAGAAGGGGAAACTTGAACGACATTTTTACTGCATCCTCTGTGATAAACAGCCTGGACAATATAGAACTGCAAACGCAGATAAATGGTCGAAAGAACCAACTGAGAAAGATCCTGAAAGAGGAAAACACAGTGGTAGGCTCAGAGCTACACGAGGACCAGGCTATGACAGTACATTTAAAGGGGATTGTGGCTGAGCTGGAAAAACAGGCACAGACAGCGAATGCACTCATATGGGAGGATAGGAACGCTTCAGACCAGGCTGCACAGAATGAGGTGTGCGTGCTGTATGGGGCATGGTTGTTGGGCGAGGGCCGCAACAACCTGGAGGATTTAAAACAAGGTTTAGTCCCCTCCTGGATCAGTAACAAGCACCCCGCAGCCCTCCACCCATATAGTAATTCACTAAACCCGTGCCAGCTCCGCCTAGCTTCTGAAGCCTACCCTGTCCCAGTAGATTGCGGGCGTTCTAATCACACCATCATAGGGATAGTACTAAGGATGCCGGTCATGGGTGGGACAGCCCAACCTGCACCGGTATACAGGGTGAACATTAGAATCATTCAAGGAGGTGCACACGTTCATTTCACAGTGGTCCCACTGTATGTCATAAAGTGGGAGCACGCTATGACGGGTATTGAGCTCTCCGGGTGCCGGAGCCGGGGCGCACACATAATACTGTACACTTGAATGCCTATTCTAAACCACAGTGTGGGTTTAAAGCTGCTGGTACACAGCCTATTAACTGTACCATGGAATTAATGGCACAAGACCATGTCCCTCCACAGGTAACATACATAGGGGGTGGGACATATTGTGTCACCACCAGTGCACCCCACTACCAACATGGACAACACTTCTGGTGTCCAGTCAGTGACAGCAGCTCTGCTTTAAACCCGAGGCAGAAGTTCAAGTGGCCCAGGAACGGATTGTCCCCATTCCTGAACCCTCCACTGTTCACCTCACTGTGAGAGGAAACATCACAAACCTGCAGGATGATGTTGTACATTTTGGCTATGAAATTCCCCCTCTACCAGAACATCTTACCGCTCTGCTAGCAGCTGTAGTAATCTCACAAAAATATTTATATACGCTAGAGCAGAAAACAATTGAGATAAGGAGAAAGATTCTAGAGATCACAATTCCACCTTGGTGGGACATTTTCAGGAATATAGAAATTCCTGCTGGGTTCAGAATAGCTTCCCATGTTTTGGTTATCTGTCAACTCGCGATTATTCTTTACTTATGGTGTGTCACTTGTCGAGTGAAACGCGGAGGCCGTCAGGTCAGGCACCAAAAGGTGCTGTATGCTCCCTGGCCAAAGGGGATCGCTCAGGGAGGGGTAACTCCATATTACCATGTTTAATTTGTTTTAATTTTCACCTGCTGTAAAAACGCAGAGATCGGGTGTTGTAAGAAAGTTACTTAAAAATGTGTTTGACTATGTACCTTTATTTTCTGTAAAACGGGTAATGGAGGGGCGTCGGACCCCCTCCATGCTGTAACATAATTGAAATGGCTGTATCCGCCTGTAAACTGCATTACACTTCAAAGGGGGATGCACGTTTAATTTTTAGCTAGGTAAATACAGGGAAGGTTGACTCTCGGGAGATCAGGAATTTTGCTCACCTAGCATGACACTCAAGTATGTAGACTGTCACAGGGAGGACTGTAAATTTGCAAAATTTGTAGGAACCCCTCCCCACTCCCCAGTGTTTGGACTCATTGGAAAGTAAATTTAATTTGGAACTATCTAACAGGAAGTTTGAGATCCTAAAGTGCACATGGAAGAAACTATGAGTTTTAATCAAATTTAGGATTTTACAAGACCTGTGTGGGAAGGGCTAAGAACTAAAGGAGAACTATCCTTCAAAGAAACCAGTTTGAGTATTGAAACTGTCTGGGGTATTGAAGCTAAAACAAATTGTCTGGGGAAACTCAAAAACCCTTCTCCCCAGGAGACATTAACATAGCAACAATCAATCCAGAGATAGCCAGCCATCATCGTGAGCAGAAAACCCATTCCAGCACATGCATAATGACAACAGCACATCCAGCCCGCATGGAAAACCAAAACCTGGGCAGACATTGCAAATACCAAAGCTAATTTTTCCATCAAGAAACAGATTCAGATGATCGAAACATCCGAGACAGGTTAATATTTAATGAGCCCTCCAAAATATGACAAAGAGCTATCAAGCCCGCCAAAAATAAAACAAAGAATCGGGGCTGATTTGGCGCGAAGATTAGAACAGCCCCAAAAGTATAACTGGGAACCTGTTTTAAATGAGAATATGAGCATCGGGTGCATAGCATCAGAGAGCATCAAGAAGGGAGGAGAGAGAGACCACCGCAGCAGTCGTGCCAAGCTTCTCCAGCCTCAACGACACTACCGGGGCCACATTGCCCTGCTATCGAAAAGGAAGGAACAACATCACCATCGCGGCAGCAACCGAACACAGCCAACGTGGTACCATCGGAAACACCGCGATCGAACAACTCCGAAACAAAACTCCTCAAAGAAGAAATCGAAGATTCAAAAGTTTCCACTCTACAATCTAGGCCTGACTACCAACAGGTGAAAACATTACCTAAAGAGACTTTGAAGCCTATTTCTAACGGAAGAAAGTGGGTACTTACCCCATAAGTCCAAAACACGCCCTACCGCATCAGCGGACACCACTCAACTGAAGATTGCGCAGTAAGAAGTCTTCTACTATGTTCGGGTAAGCAGAACCTACAGAATCCAGCAAACCCCGAAATCGTGAACCACCGCCAACTACCAGTAAAGGATCGGTGAGCAAAGTCCCTGTTTGCCCTGGAGTTTAACCTAGTCAGAGTTAGGCATTCGGAGGTGGGAGGTGTATTATTTCTGTAACCCCTTTGAATGTGTAATATAGTGTTCTGTATTCAAGTGATTATAAGTTTGACATTGTATTTTCTTGTCCTTAATAAAATTGAAGTTCTTTGCACTAAACCAGTTTTCTCTTGCACTTTGTCATATTCCCCAAATAAATCCAAAGTCTATAACCCAGGGAGTGGAAGCATTTCGAACCACTCAGAAGGCCAGAGGTGAATCTTACCCCACACACCACCCCGTACAAAATTCCAAGCAGCAAAAGTGCAGATCCACATAATTCAGGGGGCGCGACCCATCCATCACAAGGCGAGAGCAGTTCCATACATGATGAGAGAAAGGGTAGAGATCGAGCTAGACCGGCTGCAAAGAGAGGGCATCATTTCACCAATTGAGTTCAATGAGTGGGCCAGCCCGATCGTTCTGTCCTCAAGGGAGACGGCACCATCAGAATCTGTGGCGATTACAAACTAACTATCAATCGTTTCTCCCTGCAGGACCAACACCCACTACCAAAGGTCGACGATCTCTTTGCAACACTGGCAGGAGGAAAGACGTTCACGAAGCTGGATCTGACTTCATGATGCAGGAACTGGAGGAATCACCTGCATCAACACGCACAAAGGTCTTTTTATTTATAACAGATGCCTGTTTGGAATTCGATCAGCGGCGGCGATATTCCAGAGAAACATGGAAAGCTTACTGAAGTCTGTCCCGCACACCGTGGTCTTCTAGGACGACATCATGGTCACAGGTCGGAACACAGTCGAGTATCTGCAGAACCTGGAGGAGGTACTTAATCGACTCAACCGCGTGGGGCACAGGTTTTGCTGGCGCCTGAAGTGGAGTTCTTGGGAAGGAGGATTACGGCGGACGGCATCGTGCCCACCAACGCGAAGACAGAGGCAATCGAAAATGCACCGAGGCCACAGAACGTGATGGAGCTGCGGTCATTTCTGGGACTCCTGAACTACTTTGGTATTTTGTTACTGGGTCTCAGCACACTGTTAGAACCACTGCATGTCTTACTACGAAAAGGGGACGAATGGGTTTGGGGCAAAAACCAAAAAAATGCCTTTGTCAAAGCGAGAAAATTGTTATGCTGAAACAAATTGCTTGTGTTGTATGATCCATGTAAGCATTTGGTACGAGCATGTGATGCGTCATCATATGGCGTCGGGTGTGTATTGCAACAAGCTA
The DNA here is from genome assembly GCF_044704955.1 of Pristiophorus japonicus. NCBI lineage: Eukaryota > Metazoa > Chordata > Chondrichthyes > Pristiophoridae > Pristiophorus > Pristiophorus japonicus. The sequence goes on along the minus strand of NC_091983.1, from coordinate 97,552,419 downwards.
GTGATTTCGGGAAACTGCAACCAGTTGCTTATGCATCCAGAAGTCTGTCAAAGGCTGAGAGAGCCTATAGCATGATTGAAAAAGAAGAGTTAACGTGTGTCTATGGGGTAAAGAAAATGCATCAATACCTGTTCGGGCTAAAATTCGAATTGGAAACTGATCATAAGCCACTCATATCCCTGTTTTCGGAGAATAAAGGGATAAATACTAACGCATCGACCCGCATCCAGAGATGGGCGCTCACATTGTCCGCATACAACTAAGTCATCCGCCACAGGCCAGGCACAGAAAACTGTGCCGATGCTCTCAGTAAGCTGCCATTGCCCATCACGGGGGTGGAAATGGCGCAGCCCGCAGATCTAGCCATGGTAATGGGAAGCATTTAAGAATGAGCAATCACCCGTCACTGCCTGGCAGATCAAAACCTGGACGAGCCAGGACCCCTTATTATCTCTAGTCAAAAGCTGTGTGCTTCATGGGAGCTGGTCCAGTGTCCCAGTGGAAATGCAGGAAGAGATAAAGCCGTTCCAGCGGCGCAAAGATGAAGTGTCTATACAGGCAGACTGCCTTCTGTGGGGCAATCATGTAGTGGTTCCCAAGAAGGGCAGAGGCACCTTCATCAATGACCTCCACAGTAACCACCCAGGCATTGTAATGATGAAAGTGACAGCTAGATCCCACGTGTGGTGGCCCGGTATTGATGCAGACTTAGAGTCCTGCGTTCAAAGATGTAATGCATGCTCGCAGTTAAGCAATATACCCAGGGAGGCACCAGTTTATGGTCTTGGCCTCCAAACCATGGTCTAGGGTACATGTCGACTATGCAGGCCCGTTCTTAGGTAAAATGTTCCTTGTGGTTGTAGACGCGTACTTCAAGTGGATCGAATGTGAGATAATGTCGGCTAGCATGTCCACTGCCATTATTGAAAGCCTGCAGGCCATGTTTGCCACACACGGCCTACCCGATGTCCTGGTGAGCGACAACGGGCCATGTTTTACCAGTGCTGAGTTCAATGAATTCATGACCCGTAACGGGATCAAACCTGTCACATCTGCCCCGTTTAAACCAGCGTCCAATGGTCAGGCAGAGAGAGCAGTGCAAACCGTCAAGCAAGGCTTGAAGAGGGCAACTGAAGGCTCACTGCAGACTCACCTATCCCAATGGACTCATTCACCAGAAACACTTGGACCAAATCAAACTCAGATTCATGGACTATCCTGAGCAACCCACCTTGGACCCTACCTTCTTTGATCCCCCAATATACACACCAGTGACAACCGGCACCACGGTTGACCACAAAGTAGAACCCATCATCCACAGCAGCCCAGCAGGACCCAACACACCAGGAAGCCCAACAAGGCCAGCTGCACAGCAGCCCAGTGAGGGCCCAACAAATGACCCAACAATACCAGCTTTCATACCGAGATGATCAACCAGGGCAAGAAGGGCCCCAGATCAACTCACATTGTAAATAGTTACACTATTGACTTTGGGGGGGGGGGCAGTGTTGTTATATATGTAAACTTGTATTTACTCTGTACATCCACCAGAGGGCTCAACCCCTGGAGTCCCAAGGGATCCCACAATCCCTTGGGAGCACAGATATTTAAGGAGGCCTCACAGGTTGGAGAGACACTCTGGAGACCTGCAATAAAAGACTAAGGTCACACTTTACTTTGAGCTCACAGTGTTCAGTCTGACTCTTTCTCCATACATAACAGTTCATTTTCTCCATTGTCTCATTTTTCACTTTAAACTTCAGCTGTTTTTTTGGTTGAAAGTCAACTTCCTGTGTTAGTATGATATATAATATATGATGTGGGGAGTGTGAAATTCTAGATGAAATAAACATAGTGAGAGAGGAGGTATTAAGGGGTTTAGCAGCTTTGAAAGCAGATAAGTCCCCAGGTCCAGATGAAATGTATCCCAGGTTTTTGAGCGAAGTAAAAGAGGAAATAGCAGAGGCCTTAATCATCATTTTCCAGTTCCTCTTTAGATTTGGGCATGGTGCCAGAGGACTGGAGGACTGCTAATGTGATACCCTTGTTTAAGAAGGGAGAAAGGGATAGGTCGAATAATTACAGACCTGTCAGCCTAACCTCTGTGGTGGGAAAATTATTGGTAAAGTCCTGAAAGACAGGATGTCTACATTTGGAAAGGCAAGGATTAATTAGGGGCAGTCAGCATGGATTTGTTAAGGGAAGATCATGTTTGACTAACCTGATTGAACCTTTTGAGGAGGTAACCAAGAGGGTCGATGAGGGTAGTGCGTACGATGTAATGTATATATGGACTTTAGCAAAGCTTTTCAGAAGGTCCCACATGGTAGACTGGTCACGAAGGTTAAAGCCCATGGGATCCAGGGCAAATTGGCTAGTTGGATCCAAAATTGGCTTAGAGGTAGGAAATGCTATGTATGCAATAAAGGTACAAACTGAGTACTGTTTAACTAAGCAAGGTACAACCTTGCTTCCGCTTTATTATGGCCCAAATTGCCTGACTCACAAAATGGCTGGCTTTTTATACCAGAGCAGCACCATGTGCGTGCTGCTCAGTGGCCTCCAACAATGACACCATCTGGTGGCTACAAACAGAATGTACATAAATGACAATACCCTCCTCTGAGAATTTATCACAGTTTTTCACATGTTGAGACAGTCCGGTGCTTTACGCTCCCGTGTTGACCGTCTCAGTTCGATTCCGGCCTTGGGTGAATGTGTGGAGTCTGTTGTGGCTGGTGGCTGGATGGCTGACTTGTTGGGGGTGGCAGTGGCCATGTCAGGAATTGCAAGTCCATTTTTATTGAACAAGTCTGTGATGGAAATTCCGGGTTCACTGATGACCCTTGAGTCCACTGAAAGCTGCTGGTAGGTTGGTTGGTCGTCGACGGTTTATTCGTCTGACTGCTCTGGCTCGTGTGTATGCCTCAGTTTTGTTTGATTCATGTGTTTCCTGCAAGTTTGCCCATTCTTGAGCTTAATAACAAATACTCTGTTGCCCTCCCTGGCCATGACTGTACCAGCGATCCATTTGGGACCCTGACCATAATTCTACACATATACAGGATCATTAACAGAAATCTCGCGTGACACAGTTGCGCGATCGTGGTACCGTTGTTGACTCTGTCTTCTGTATTCAACATAATTACTTAAATCCAGGTGTACAAGAGATAACGGTCTGAAGACCTCTTTTCATCATGAGTTCAGCAGGTGAGACCGCTGTGAGTGTGTGGGGTCTTGTCCGATGCAAGTATGCATAGGACAAGTGGGTCTGCAGTGACCCTTGCATTACTATCTTCATGCTTTGCTTGATAATTTGTACTGCATGTTCTGCTTGCCCGTTGGAAGCAGACTTGAACGGTGCTGACCTTACATGTTTTATGCCGTTAAGTTTTACTAACTCCTGAAACTCCTGACTGGTGAAGCACGACCCATTGTCGCTCACCACTATGTCAGGCAGACCATGTGTCGCGAACATGGTATTGAGATTCTCTATGGTTGCCGTGAACGTACTGGATGACATGATTATGCATTCTATCCACTTCAAATAAGCATCCACCACCACTAAAAACATCTTGCCCGGGAAGGGACTTGCAAAATCTACATGGATCCTGGACCAAGGTTTGGATGGCCATGACCACAGCCTCAGCGATGATTCCCCTGGTGCTTTGCTGAGCTGCATGCAGGTGTTGCACTGATGCACGCATGCTTCCAGCTCAGAATCAATTCCTGGCCACCATATGTGGGACCTGGCAATGGCTTTCATCACCACTATACCAGGATGTGTGCTGTGTAACTCACGCACAAACTTCTCTTTCCCTTTATTAGGCATTACAACTCGATTACCCCACAACATGCAATTGACAGTTCATCCTTGCGACGAATGTACGGTTTGGCCTCCTCGCACATTTGCTTAGGTATGGCAGACCAATCCCCTTTGAGGATGCAACCCTTTACCACCGATAATATCGGGTCCTGGCTGGTCCAGGTTTTAACTTGTTGAGCCGTGACAGGGGTACCTTCACTCTCAAAAGCATCCATGATTAACATTAAATCTGCCAGTTGTGGCGTTTCCACCTCCGGTGTGGGCAACGCCAACCGGCTCAAAGCATCAGCACAATTCTCTGTGCCAGGTCTGTGGTGAATGACATAATCATAGGCAGATAATGTCAGCGCCCACCTTTGGGTGCAGATGAAGCTTTGGTATTGATACCTTTGATCTCGGAAAATAACGAAATGAGCGGCTTGTGATCGGTCTCTAATTCAAACCTCAGACCGAACAGGTATTGATGCATCTTTTTAACACCATACACACACGCTAAAGCTTCTTTTTCTACCATACTGTAGGCTCTTTCTGCTTTAGACAAACTTTTGGATGCATATGCGACAGGTTGAAGTTTCCCCGACTCATTGACTTGTTTTAACACGCAATCAATTCCATATGAACTAAACGTTTCCATGGGTCATAATGTAACAGCAGCTTGTTCGAGGAAAGCAGATTGGTGGCTTTCTCGAAAGCACTGTCTTGCAATGCGCCCCACACCCAGTTGTTGCCTTTTCTCAATAGCATGTGCAGTGGTTCAAGTAGGGTGCTCAATTTAGGTAGTGTGAAGTCCTTACACAATACCACAAATCCACATGAGGCACATTCTATGGACAAGGTCACTCCATGACCTGAACCTTTATTCACAGGACCAAGAAGTCATGTCCCTGCGTGGGACCTCCCTTTATATACCTGGATGATCAGGTGAGGAGTGTCTCCCACAAATTCACCCCCTGTGGTCAAGGTGTGCATTTCTTATTGGAATCATAGGTTAAGTCTCTCAGGTGGTCTGCGCTCTCTCGTGAAGCGCCGCAGTTGGGGCTCTGGTTGTTGAGCCTTGGTATGCGTGTCTGGCACCTGTGGTGATTCCTGCCTGTCCGGGCTGACCGCAGGGATTGTGCATGCTGCTGAATGTTCTTGTTGCTCGTTCACTAGCGGTGGTGTGAATACCATCTCATGATCTTCCTCAGGTTCCTCAGTGTCCATGCTGAACCTTTTTTTTACTTGGTCCAGATGCTTGCGGCATATCTGCCCATTGTTAAGTTTAACCACTATGATCTTATTCTTCTCTTTGTCTATTACAGTACCCTCAAGCCATTTGGGCCCCAAAGCGTGATTGAGAACAAATATGGGGCCATCAATTTCTATACATCTCCCCCTTGAATTTCGGTCATAGTACTCGTTTTGGGACTAGCGCTTGCCCTCAACAATGTCGGACAGGACTGGATGAATGAGTGACAGCCGAGTTTTGAGTGTTCGTTTCATGAGTAGCTCCGCGGGCGGGAAGCCCGTAAGCGAGTGCGGTCGGGACCTATAGGCCAGCAGGAGGCGCGATAGGCGGCATTGAAGGGAGGGTCCTTGAATCCGGAGCAAGCCTTGTTTTATGATTTGGACTACACATTTCGCCTGGCCATTGGAGGCCGGCTTGAACAGTGCTGTCCTGACATCGTTAATGCCATTACCCAACATGAACTCCCGGAATTCGTAGCTTGTGAAACATGGGCCATTATCGCTAACAAGAATGTCCGGCAAGCTGTGGGTCGCAAAGACCACGCGCAGACTCTCCACGGTGGTGGATGTCATGCACGAATTCAAAATGATGCACTCGATCCATTTCAAGTACGCATCAACCACAATGAGAAACATTTTTCCCATGAACGGTGGGCCAGGGCCACCGGCTGAGCGGGGCCTCCCTGGGGGCATTACCCAGCTGGGTTCACGTCGTGCACCTGCGAACACAGTGTTCCAGGTTTGAATCAATTCCTGGCCACCACACATGTGACCGGGCAATGGCCTTCATCAGCACGATGCCTGGGTGCTCACTGTGGAGTTCCCTGATGAATGCTTCCCTGCCCCTCTGGGGCATGACTACCCAGCTGCCCCATAGTAGGCAGTCGGCTTGGATGAGAGCTCATCCATCCGTCTGTGAAACGGTCTGACCTCCTCAGGGCATGCTCCGTGTGCGAGCGCCCAATCCCCAGTCAGGACACATTTCTTAATCAAGGGTAGGAGGGGATCTCTGTTGGTCCAGATTTTGATCTGGTGGGCTGTGATGGGGGAGCCTGCGCCGTCAAAGGCATTGACAGCCATGACCATCACAGCGCTTTTCTCCGCTGCCCCCTCAGTGGTGGCCAGTGGAAGCCTGCTGAGCGCGTCAGCGCAGTTTTCGGTGCCGGGCCGGTGCCGGATGGTATAGTCATACGCAGCGAGCATGAGAGCCCATCGCTGTATACAAGCTGACGCATTGGCATTGACAGCCTTGATGTCTGACAGCAGGGATGTTAGCAGCTTGTGGTCCATTTCTAATTCGAACCTCCTGCCAAATAGATACTGATGCATCTTTTTCACCCCATAGACACATGCGAGTGCTTCCTTCTCAACCATCTCGTATCCCCGTTCAGCTTTGAGAGAGCGACCTGGAGGCATAAGCCACAGGTTGTAGTTGGCCGTCAGCATTACCCTGCTGCAACACGCACCCAACCCTATAGGACAATGGATCACATGTCAGAACCAATTTCTTACGGGGGTCGTACAGGGTCAACAACTTGTTTGAACAAAGTAGGTTCCGATCCCGATTGAAAGCCCGTTCCTGACAGTCCCCCCAAAACCAATCGCAAACCTCACGCAGGAACATGTGTAGCGGCTCCAACAATGTGCTTAAGTTCAGCAGAAAGTTCCCGAAATAGTTCAAGAGTCCCAGAAATGAACGCAACTCCGATGTGTTGCAGGGCCTGGGCGCTTGTCGAATCGCCTCCGTTTTGGATTCGGTAGGCCGAATCCCGTCTGCAGCAACCCTCCTGCCCAGAAACTCGACCTCGGGAGCCAAAAACACACACTTCGACTTCTTGAGTCGCAGGCCTACCCAGTCCAGTCGGCATAGCACCTCCTCCAGGTTGTGGAGGTGTTCCTCGGTGTCACGACTGGTGATGAGGATATCGTCCTGAAATACGATCGTTCCGGGAATGGATTTGAGCAGGCTTTCCATGTTTCTTTGAAAAATCGCGGCCACTGATCGAATGCCAATCCGTCACCTGTTGTAAACAAACAGTCCCTTGTGCGTGGTGATGGTGGTCAGTAGTTTAGATTCGTCGGCTAGTTCTTGGGTCATGTAGGCTGAAGTGAGGTCCAACTTGGTGAACAGCTTGCCACCTGCCAGCGTGGCAAAAAGGTCCTCCACTCTCGGGAGCGGGTATTGGTCTTGTAGGGACACCCGGTTGATAGTGGCCTTGCAGTCGCCCCAGATCCTGACTGAGCCATTCGCTTTTACGACGGGAACAATGGGGCTCGCCCAGTCGCTGAATTCAACGGGCGAGATGATGCCCTCTCTCAACAAGCGGTCCAACTCGCTCTCAATTTTCTCCCGCATCACATACGGCACAGCTCTGGCTTTGTGGTGCACTGGTCTGGCATCCGGAGTAATGCGAATCACTACTTAGGTACCTTTGAACGTCCTGACGCCAGGTTGAAATAGTGACTCAAATTGCTGTAGGACCTGTGAACATGAACTTCGCTCCACAGATGACATGACGTGCACATCCCCCCATTTCCAGTTCATCTCAGCTAACCAGCTCCTCCCCAACAGTGTGGGACCATTGCCCGGGACAATCCAGAGCGGCAACCGGTTCACCGATCCAGTGTGTGTGAGCGCTAAGATTGTATTGCCTAGCACTAGAATGATTTCTTTGGTGTACGTCCGTAATTGCGTCTCAATGCGTTCTAGTTTGGGTCTGCTGGCTTTGAGTGGCCATAGCTTTTTGAATTGTTGAACGCTCATGAGTGACTGGCTGGCCCCCGTGTCCAGCTCCATGCGTTCAGGGATGCCGTTTAATAGGACTTTCATCATCATAGGTGGCGTTTTGGTACATGAGCTGTGAATGTTTGCCACATGAACCCGCTGAACTTCAGCATCCATTGATTTGCCCCAAGTGTCATCCTGCCTCGCAGACCCCTCATCTGCTTTATCCACCTCGTATATTAGCATGGTTACAGGCTTTCTGCACATTCTGGCTAAATGGCCACTGAGATTACAATTTCTGCAGACGAACTGTTGAAACCTGCAAGTCCTGGCAGCATGTCTGCCCCCACACCTCCAGCATGAACTGAGATTCCCATTGTTGTGAACAAAAGAGCTGTTACAAGGCATTCCTCACTGATTGTCCCTTTGACTGCTCTTGAGCACCCTGTTAGTGGGTGTCAATGGCCCCATCCCGGGCCGCATTGTCCACTGGGGGGGCGTAAATGTCCATTCAGCCTGCCATTGTCTCTGTTGGAGACTTACTCTTGGGTCTATTGCTGCCTGGGGTGTCTCGAACTGCCCTTGCCTGCCTGCAGGGCTCTGTGTCGTGTTTATGATATTGACTCCCTGATCCATCACCACGTTGGAGGCAGAATTGCACGCGTATATTATCTTGGTTTCCTTCTGCCCCGCCATAAAAGTCTGAGCCATCAACGCCGCCTCTTCCAAGGTCAAGTCCTTGGTCTCAATTAGCTTTCTGAAAATCCCGGCATGACTGATGCCCTCAATAAAGAAATCCCTTAGTACCTCCCCCCTGCAGGCATCTGTGAACTTACAGAGGCGGGCCAAGTGCCTGAGGTCCGCAACGAAATCCTGTATGCTCTGTCCTTCCCGATGTCGGTGGGTATAGAATTTGTGTCGGGCCATGTGTTCGCTGCTTGGCGGTTTGAGGTGCTCACCGATTAGTTTGCTGAGCTCTTCAAAGGTTTTGTCTGCCGGTTTCTCGGGTGCTAGCAGGTCTTTCATGAGCGCGTAAGTCTTAGGTCCACAGCTGGTCAGCAGATGAGCCCTTCGCTTGTCGGCCGCTGCGTCTCCCAGCCAGTCCTTCGTGACAAAACTCTGCTGGAGCCTCTCAATGAGATCGTTCCAGTCCTCACGAACACAGTACCGTTCATCTGTGCTGCTGGTGGCCATTCCCGTGGGTCATTGATTCCCGTATCTCGTGTACCAATGTAAAGTCCTTACACAATACCACAAATCCACATGAGGCACATTCTATGGACAAGGTCACTCCATGACCTGAACCTTTATTCACAGGATCAAGAAGTCATGACCCTGCGTGGGGTCTTCCTTTATATACCTGGATGTCCAGGTGAGGAGTGTCTCCCACAAGTTCACCCCCTGTGGTCAAGGTGTGCATTTCTTACGTATATACAGTATTGCAGTGTTGTTACATAAAGGTTACATACATGACAGGTAGGAAGTTACCAAAGTAGTTGAGTAGACCCAGTAGGTCTGATGCCATCAGCGGCGATTTTTCTCCCGAGAAATTCGACCTCTGGTGCCATGAAGACGCACTTCGAGCGTTTAAGTCTGAGTCCCAATCTGTCCAAACGCAGTAGAACCTCTTCCAGGTTGTTCAGATATTCCTTGGAGTCACGACCAGTGATCAGGATGTCATCTTGGAACATGACGGTTCTGGGAACGGACTTCGGTAGATTTTCCATATTGCTCTGAAATATTGCTGCAGCCGAGCGAATTCCAAATGGGCATCTGTGATAAATAAACAGTCCTTTGTGCATTTTAATGCATGTAAGTCTCTTCGACGTCTCGACCAACTCCTGTGTCATATAGGCCGACATCAAGTCCAGTTTTGTGAATGACTTCCCTCCGGCTAGCGTCGCAAACAAGTCATCAGCCTTCGGTAACGGGTACTGATCTTGTTTCGAAACCCTGTTGATCATAGTCTTGTAGTCTCCACAGATTCTGACTGTGCCATCACTTTTCAGCACAGTAACAATAGGGCTGGCCCATTCATTAAATTTGACCGGTGATATGATGCCTTCAAGCTGGAGTCTGTCCAGTTCAATTTTGACCTTCTCCCTCATCATATACGGCACTGCCCGAGCTTTATGATGGATGGGTCTTGCACCTGAGTCCACGTGGATCTGCACCTTGGCTCCCGTGAAGTTGCCGATACCCGGTTCGAACAGCGAGGAGAACTTGCTCAATACTTGGCCACATGTGTCTTCCTCCGACGACAACGCCTTTATGTCGTTCCAGTCACATCTGATTTTCTCTAACCAGCTCCTGCCGAGCAGCGTTGGGCCATTGCCTGGAACAATCCACAGCAGCAACTCGTGAATCGCACCGTTATATGACACATTAATATGTGCACTGCCAATCACCTTTATCAGTTCTTTACTGGTTGTTGCGCAGCTTGGCATTAATAGGGCTCAGCCTGGGTCTTACAGTCTTAGTGTCCCTCAGCTTATTAAATGCCCTCTCGTTCATGATCGATTGACTCGACCCCGTGTCCAGTTGCATCGATACCGGTATCCTGTTAGACTTCACGTTAATCAAAATTGGTTTACTCTTGGTTATGAAAGAGTACAGTCCATACACTTTCTCCACTGGCATCTCGGATTGCGTATCCGGATCCGCGCTAGTCTGACTCTCATCCTCCACGTGGTGTGTCGCAGCTCGCTTGCTCATCTGCGGACACTTGCGCTGGAGATGCCCCACTCTCAGACAGCCTTTGCAACCATATTGCTTAAATCGGCACTGCTGGTTGCGATGATTTCCCCCACAATGCCAACACAGAGAAGTCAGATACATTCCCGCTGGTGTACTTTGGGCAGCCACAGGTTTCGCAAATGCAGCCGGATAGGCCCTGCCATGTGCCGCTCTGCCGAAGCTGAATCATTCACGAACGCAGCCGGATAGGCCCTGCCATGTGCCGCTCTGCCGAATGCCAAAACAATTTACAGTACTTGCCGAGGTTCGGTTCTTCACCGATATTTGCTTTAAACTCCTGTCCGTCGTCATACATGATTGAGCGATCTGGATTGATAGGTCCTTACTACACAGTATAAATGCACACGAGGCCCATGCTTGAGAGAAGGTCAGTCTGTGACCTGTCCTTTATTCCTTAGCACTCAAAGTGATGAAGGTGGATGGAGCTTCCCCTTTTGTCCCTGAAGGCCCAGGTTAGGAGTGTCTCCCACCTAGTGGTCATTGTTCTCACAGTGTACAACTTAGGTCAGATTATACATGGGTTACAATGCTGGTTGAATACATGACATCACCTCCCCCCCAAAATCTTATTGGGATCACAGGTTGAGTCTCTCTGGTGGTTTACGCTCTCTTGTAGATCGCCTGAGTTGGGGCTCCGGTTGTTGGGCGCTGGCCTGAGTGTCTGCTGTTTGCGGTGCCTCAGGCCTGTCCGGACTGCCCACAGTGACTGGGCTCTCCTCCCTTTGGTTCTGATGTTCGGTCACCTGTGGTGGAGTGAATTCTATATCGTGTTCTTCCTCTGCTTCTTCCATGGGTTTGCTGAACCTCCTTTTTGTTTGATCCACGTGTTTGCGGCAGATTTGTCCATTGGTAAGTTTAACTACCAGAATCCTATTTCCCTCTTTGGCAATCACAGTGCCTGCGAGCCATTTGGGCCCTGCAGCATAGTTGAGGACAAAAACAGGATCATTTACATCAATGCATCGCACCCTCGCATTCCTGTCATGGTAGTCATATTGTGGCTGGCGCCTGCTCTCGACAATTTCTTTCATGGTGGGGTGTTTAAGGGATAACCGGGTTTTGAGCGTCCTTTTCATTAGCAGCTCTGCCGGTGGAACCCCAATGAGCGAGTGTGGTCAGAATCTATAGGCCAACAGGAGGCATGATAAGCGTCTTTGTAGGGAACCCCCTTGGATTCTGAGCATACCCTGTTTGATTATCTGCACTGCTCGTTCTGCCTGGCCATTTGAGGCCGGCTTGAACGGTGCCGTTCTGACATGGTTAATTCCATTGCCTGCCATGAAGTCCTGAAATTCAGTGCTTGTGAAGCACGGGCCATTGTCGCTGACCAAGATGTCCGGTAGACCGTGGGCAGCGAACATTGCCCGTAGACTTTCTACCGTGGCAGAGGATGTGCTTAAATTTAAAATGTCACACTCGATCCATTTGGAGTAGGAGTCTACTGCAACCAAAAACATTTTTCCCATGGATGCGTGACCAAGGCTTGGCGGGCCATGGCCAGGGGCTAAGGGGGGCTTCCCTGGGCGCATTGCCCAGCTGGGCACACGTGTTGCACCTGAGAACACAAAGTTCCAGATCTGCGTCTATCCCTGGCCACCAAACGTGTGACCTGGCAATTGCCTTCATCATGACAATGCCCGGGTGCTCATTGTGGAGTTCTCTGATGAATGCCTCTCTTCCCATCTGGGGCATGACTACGCGGTTTCCCCACAGTAGGCAATCGGCCTGAATCGAGAGTTCATCCCTGCGCTTGTGAAATGGTTTAAACTCCTCAGGGCATGCCCTGTACGTGGCTGCCCAGTCCCCATTCAGGACACATTTCTTGACGAAAGACAATAGCTGGTCTCTATTTGTCCAGACTTTAATCTGATGGGCTTCAACAGCCATGACCATCTCAGCAGCATGCTCGGTAGCCCCTTCAGTGGTGGCTAGTGGGATCCTGCTGAGTGCATCGGCGCAGTTTTCGGTGCCCGGTCTGTGCCGAATTGTATAGTCATAGGCGGCTAACGTGAGTGCCCACCTCTGTATGCGGGCGGATGCGTTTGCATTTATGGCCTTGTTGTTGGTCAAAAGGGACGTTAGGGATTTGTGATCTGTCTCCAGCTCAAATTTCTTGCCAAACAGGTACTGGTGCATTTTCTTTACCGCATATACACATGCGAGCGCCTCCTTTTCTACCATCCCGTAACCCCTTTCTGCCTGGGACAGACTTCTGGAGGCATAAGCTACCAGCTGTAACTGACTCTTGACATTGACATGCTACAACACACACCCGACACCATAGGATGACGCATCACACGTTAACACAAGTTTCTTACATGGGTCGTATAATGTTAACAAAGTGTTAGAACATAACAAATTGCGTGCTCCATTAAAAGCCCTTTCCTGGCTGTCCCCCCAGACCCATTCGCGACCTTTGCGTAGGAGCACGTGTAGCGGCTCTAGCAGCGTGCTCAATTTGGGAAGAAAGTTACCAAAATAGTTCAGGAGCCCCAGGAACGAACGTAGCTCCGTCGTGTTACGGGGTCTGGGTGCTCTCTGGATCACTTCCGTCTTGGACGCAGTTGGGCTGATCCTGTCTGCTGCTACCCTCATCCTCAGGAATTCTACCTCTGGAGCTAGGAAGACGCACTTCGCCTTTTTCAGTCGCAGACCTACCCGGTCCAGTCTGCGTAGCACCTCCTCCAGGTTGTGGAGGTGTTCTTCAGTAGCGTAACCCGTGATGAGGATGTCGTCCTGAAAAAGCACCGTCCCTGGAATCGACTTGAGGAGGCTTTCCATATTTCGTTGGAAGATCGCAGCGGCCGAGCAAATCCCGAACGGACATCTGTTATACTCAAACAACCCCTTGTGTGTCGTGATGGTGGTCAGCTTCTTTGACTCACTCACCAGCTCCTGGGTCATGTAAGCTGAGATCAGGTCCAATTTTGAATAAAGTTTACCACCGGATAGCGTCGCAAAGAGGTCCTCCGCTCTCGGTAGCGGGTACTGGTCTTGGAGTGACACCCGATTGATGGTGGCCTTGTAATCACCACATATCCTGACCGACCCATCCTTGAGCACCGGCACAATCGGGCTCGCCCAGTCACTGAATTCGACTGGCGAGATGATGCCTTCCCTCAGCAGGCGGTCCAGTATCTTTTCCCGCATCATGTATGGCACCGCTCTGGCCTTGTGGTGTACTGGCCTGGTGTCCGGGTTTATGTGAATCACTACCTTGGCCCCCATGAAAGTGCCGATGCCGGGTTGAAATAATGAGTCAAATTTGTTCAGGATCTGTGAGCATGATACTCGCTCCACAGAGGAAATTGCATTGACATCGCCCCATTTCCAGTTCATGACAGCAAACCAACTCCTCCCCAGTAGTGCAGGACCATCCCCTGGGACAATCCAGAGTGGCAACCTGTTCTCCGAATCTTTGTGGGTCACGACTACCGTGGCGCTGCCTAGCAGCGGAATGATCTGCTTTGTGTAAGTCCGTAGCTTTGCGTCAATCGGCGATAATTTTGGCCTCCTGGCCTTGGACGCCCACAACTTTTCGAACTGTTTGATACCCATCAGGGACTGGCTGGCCCCCGTGTCTAACTCCATTGATACTGGGATACCATTGAGGAGCACTTTCATCATTATCGGTGGCGTCCTGGGTTACAAACGGTATACGTGCTCCACATGAACACGCTGAACTTCAGCTTCCAGCGATTTCCCCCAGCGTTCATTTCTGCAGATATTTTGCTCATCTCTGCAAACTCTGGCAGAGTGTGTGCCTCCACACCTCCAATATGAGCTGTTGTTGGAAACAAAAGGTCCCTTGCCAGTCAATCGTCCCTGACTGCCCCGTTATTGTCCTTGAGTGCGCCATTAACAGGTGCTGATGGCCCCATTACTGGCTGCATTGTCCCTTGCAATGGCGTGAATCGCCGTTCAGCTTGCCATTGTCTCTGTCGAACTCCCCCTCTGGGTTCGACTCCATGTTGGGGCATGCCCGATTGGCCCTGTCTGCCTGGAGAACTTTGTGCTGCTTTAACAATGTTGAATATCTGTCCCAACCATTCCTTAACACAGTATCTCTCGTCTGTTCTGCTAGTGGCCATGCTTGCGTGGTTTAAATCCCAGTTTCTCGTTGCCATTGATAGGTCCTTACTATACAGTATAAATGCACACGAGGCCCATGCTTGAGAGGTCAGTCTGTGACCTGTCCTTTATTCTTTAGCACTCAAAGTGATGAAGGGGGTTGGAGCTTCCCCTTTTGTCCCTGAAGGCCCAGCTTAGGAGTGTCTCCCACCTAGTGGTCATTGTTCTCACAGTGTACAACTTAGGTCAGATTATACATGGGTTACAATGCTGGTTGAATACATAACATGGATGGCCCATTTTAAATCCAACTCCTCCACCGCCAGAAGTTTGCGCAGGATCACCTCGTGGTTGATTCCGATAACAAAGAAGTCCCGCAGCATGTCTACCAACACCGTCCCGAACTTGCACGGTCCCGCTAGACGTCTCAGGTCGGCAACGAATTCCGCCGGCCCTCCGATCGAACCTGTATAAAACCTGTATCTTGAGATGATGATGCCATTGTCTGGCTTGAGGTGCTCTCATACCAATGATCACAACTTCTCGTACGTTTTCTCTGTTGGATCACTGGGCATGAGTAGATTCTTTATCAGACCATAGATCTTTGAACCACACACAGTGAGGAACACAGCCCTGCGCCGATCTGCATCGTTGACCCCCTTCATTTTGTTGGCCACGAAGTACTGGTTCAAATGGCTCACAAAGTCTTCCCAATCTTGTCCCTCCACGAATCGCTCTAAAAATCCAATCGTGCTCATTTTGCAAACAAAGGTTCTTGTATTCTCATTGTCAAATGTTATGTATGCAATAAAGGTACAAACTGAGTACTGTTTAATTAAGCAGGGTACAACCTTGCTTCTGCTTTATTACAGCCCAAAGTGCCTGACTTACAAAATGGCTGGCCTTTTATACCAGAGCAGCACCATGTGCGTGCTGCTCAGTGGCCTCCAACAATGACACCATCTAGTGGCTACAAACAGCATGTACATACATAACAGGAGGCAAAAGGTAATGGTTGATGGATGTTTTTGTGACTGGAAGAAAGTTTCCAGTGGGGTTCCATAGGGCTCAGTACTGGGCCCCTTGCTTTTGTGGTATATATCAATGATTTAGATTTGAATATAGGGAGCATGATTAAGAAGATTGCAGATGACACTAAAATTGGCTGTGTGGTTGATCATGAAGAGGAAAGTCATGAACTGCAGGAGGATATCAATCTATTGGTCAGATAAGTAGAGCAGTGGCAAATTGAATTTCATTCAGAGAAGTGTGAGGTAATGCACTTTGGGAGGACTAATAAGGAAAGCGTATACACATTATACCTTATTTGGCTCTTACAGCTAAAGGGGTCAAGGGGTATGGAGAGAAAACAGGAAAGGGTTACTGAGGGAATGATCAGCCATGATCTTATCGAGTGGTGGTGCAGGCTCGAAGGGCCGAATGGCCTACTCCTGCACCTATTTTCTATGTTAAGTGGTAGGCCACTTGATAGTGTAGATGAACAAAGGGACCTTGGAGTGCTTGTCCACAGATCCCTGAAAATAGCAGGCCAGGTGGATAAGGTGGTTAAGCAGGCATACGGAATGCTTGCCTTTATTGGCCAAGGCATAGAATACAAGAGCAGGGAGGTTATGCTTAAATTGTATAATACTCTGGATGGGCCACAGCTGGAGTACTGCGTGCAGTTCTGGTCGCCGCATCGGAAGGACGTGATTGCACTAGAGAGGGTGCAGAGGAGATTTACTAGGATGCTGCCTGGAATGGTGAATCTTAGCTATGAGGACAGATTGGATAGGCTGGGTTTGTTCTCATTGGAACAGAGGAGGTTGAGAGAAGACCTCATTGAGGTGTACAAAATTTTGAGGGGCCCAGATATAGTTTATAGCAAGGGCCTATTTCCCTTGGTGGAGAGGTAAATTATGATGGGGCAAAGTTTTAAAGTGGTTGGTGGAAGGTTCAAAGGGGATTTGAGGGGGGGCTTCTTCACGCAGAGGGTTCTGATGGAAACCCTCACCACATTTAAAAGGTGGTAGATGGGCACTTAAACTGCCGTGACCTGCAGAGTTACGGACATAGAGCTGGTAATTGGGATTAGACTAGCGCAGATACGATGGTAAGTACTGCAGGGAATCGAATAAGGCCAAGGTGATCTCCTGGACTAGTTTCGAGAGGGTCGGAGAGGAATTTTACCAGGTTTTTTTTTTCCTCAATTGGCCTTGGTTTTTATCTTTTTTTTGCCTCTCCCAGGAGATCACATAGCTCTGGTTGGGGTGGAGTGTAGAATGTTTCAGTGTAAGGGGTGTCACAGTTGTGTGGGGCAGACAGGTTGGGCTGGGTGCTTTTTACCTTTCCACCATTGTTCATTGTTCATAGGTTTATATGTACCCTTCAGGGCTGCTGACTGAGTGCCGTGCGGCTTTGTCGGCCGGCGCGGACATGATGAGCCAAAATGGCCTCCTTCTACGCTGTAAATTTCTATGTTTCTATGTATCTGTTCCAACGAAGCTCAATGCAAGCTTGAGGAACAGCACCTCATCTTTTGTTTAGGCATTTTACAGCCTTCTGGATTCAACATTGAGTTCAACAATTTCAGAGCGTAACCGCTGCCAATTTTTGGCTCCCTCCCCCCCACCCCGAACCTGTTTCTTTCTTTCTTTTTTTATCCTTGACTCTAATGGCAGCTGGTCATTATCCTGCCATTCATACCCGATCTTGACTAATGTTGTTCCTACTCCTGGCATTATCATTTGAATTTGGGCCATCATCCCTATTTGTCTCTCCAATCTCTCCTGTTTTCCAACCTATCACAGACCTTCCCTTTTGTTCGTTCTTCCCCTCCCCCTTTCAGTGCTTGTTAAGAATCCGTTCTTTCTGAACCCTCGCCAGTCTGATGAAGAGTCATCGACCCGAAACGTTAACTCTGCTTTCACTCTACAGATGCTGCCTGACCCGCTGAGATTTCCAGCATTTTCTGTTTTTATTTCAAATTCCAGCATCTGCAGTATTTTGCTTTCCTTCAGGCCCCACAAGGAATGTTTAAATTTTTCCTGTCCCAGACTCCCCCTCCTTTTCAGTACTGCGAGACTCCCCAGAACTGCCTTCCCCACACTTACCTGAGCACTGGAGGGCGGCCAAGGAATTTAGATCTCCTTTGCTCTGTGCAACACACTTCACCAGGTTTTTCCAAGCTCTATGCAGATGAGTCCGTACCACCTGCTGGATCAGACACCAACTCCACGTAGTGAACTCAGATCTGATGAAATAGGGGTTTTGTCATGGTCATGGTGAGTTTCAGACAGGCTTGGTTTTTGAAACACCTATGATCAACTAAAAACTCACAGCGGCAGCACAAATCTGGATGGTAAAATTTTCATGGAGAAGACATATTGCTCAGCATACACATGAATATGTAAGGTCATTGCATCAGTAATGTCTCCCGATGATACACAGATAAAATGCTATGCCAGTTTATCCAGATGATTAGAACATAAGAACATAAGAATTAGGAGCAGGAGTAAGCCATTCGGTCCCTCGATACTGCTCTGTCATTTAATAAGATCATACCTGATCTTCTACTTCAATACCATTTTCCTGCACTGTCCCCATATCCCTTGATTCCCTTAATATTAAAAAAAATCTATCGATCTCTGTCTTGAATATACTTAACGACTGAGCCTCCACAGCCCTTTGGAGTAGAGAATTCCAAAGATTCACCACCCTCTAAGTGAAGAAGTTTCTCCTTATCTCAGTCCTAAATGGCCCACCCCTCATTCTGAGACTGTGATCCCTGGTTCTAGACTCCCCAGCCAGGGGAAACATCCTCCCTGCATAACCGGTCAAGCCTTGTAAGAATTTTGTATGTTTCAATGAGATCACCTCTCATTCTTCTAAACTCTAGAGAATATAGGCCCAGTCTTCTCAATCTCTCCTTAGAGGACAATCCCCCCATCCCAGGAATCAGTCTGGTGAACCCCATTAAATGTTGTTTTAGCTCAGATAATAATCCTTTCATTTTTTTTGCCATATAGTTTGCCGTATGGAAAACCTGGGACACTGAGGTGCATCATTTGTGTATGAGCTCCATAGGCGCCTGCTAGCTCCTTGAATACATTGAGGGAAATCAGATCTGGCCACCAACTTTTAATGTTTCTTTTCCTTCTTTTAACGCATTTATCAATTGCCAAACTGTTTTACCTGACCAGCTGCCGCATTTTATTTTTTAAAGACTGACAACAGTCTTGTTTTAATTGTTTGTTACAGCCTCATAGCAGATGGGAAAGTCGGAAAGTCAGAAATTCAGAGGGAGAGAAGTAGATATAGAGAGGCACACACCAGCACAGTGCGACAGGATGGCACTTTCCCTGGCCTGTCACAAACCTGGCGGGGCAGGATGATCCTGCCCGCATGATCCCACCTGCACCAGGCAGCGTTCTCCCAGGGATCACCATTTCATTTGCAGGTCTGGTTAAAGGCATAAATCCCACTCTGTCACCACGAGGGAAGGAACTCCAGTTTTGCTACAACAGGTAAAAGGCTACTGTGGCTTAAAGGGTCAAAGGGCACAGAGACAGAACAAAAGCACGGTGAAAGGCAAATGGTGGGCCAGTATTGGAGGGGCGAGGAGGAGAGGAGAGAAAAGGGGAGGGGAGAAGAGGGAGAGGAGGGGAGGAGAGAAGGATGAGGGGAGGAGAGAAGAGCGAGGGGAGGGGAGGAGAAGGAGGGGAGAGAGAAGAGGGGAGAAAAGGAGAGGGGAGGAGAGGGAGGGGAGGAGAGGGAGAGGAGAAGGGAGGGAGGAGAGGGAGAGGAGGCGAGGAGAAGAGGAGAGGGAGGGGAGGGAGGAGAGGAGAGAAGAGGGGAGGAGAGAAGAGCGAGGGAGGGGAGGGAGGGGAGGGGAGAAAAGGGGAGGGAGGGGAGGGGAGGGCATGATCTCAGGAGCCTAGGGAGCTCAATCTCAGGGGTCCTGTGAGCTTGATCTCAGGGGCCCAGTCTTCATAAGTCGTGTGAGTTGAGTGCATAGATCTTTTGTGCAAGGAGTAGAGATAGTGTCCGTGTCCGTGTCCTCTCATGTGTTGTAGATAGTGGGTAAGTTGCAAGAGTCGACAACCTGCATTTGCAACTCTGGCCTAAGTTTCGACAGGAGTTACTCCTATTTTTTTGGAGCAACTAGTTTTTTTTGCAGTATCTTAAAAATTGCAATTCTCCACATTTAGTTTGCTCCAGTTTCAGTGAGTTAGTTCAGTTTCTTTTTAGTTCAGTTTTTTTTTCAAAAGGGGCTGTTACCAGCCACTTATGCATGTTTTGACCATTTAAGAATGTTTAGACAGCCAATAGTTACTCCAAACTATCTTAGGCCAGCGCATGTGTCCACTTTGCGGACACTTTAGAAATCAGGCGCAGGTAGCCAGAAATGGGGGAGTGGGGGGGGGGCCAAGAAGGGAAGTTAGAGGATTTTCCAAAGCACTAAACACCTTCACAACAACATTAAAGAAGCATAAGTACATTTAAAGCACTAAGCACTAAACAAAACAATAAATTTAAAGCACCAAATACTAAACAAACATAGAAACATAGAAAATAGGTGCAGGAGTAGGCCATTCGGCCCTTTGGGCCTGCACCACCATTCAATATGATCATGGCTGATCATTCACCTCAGTACCCCTTTCCCGCTTTCTCTCCATACCCCTTAATCCCTTTAGCCGTAAGGGCCACATCTAACTCCCTCTTGAATATATCCAACAAAGCACAAAAATAAGCATTCAATAACAAATAAAAAATACAAGGAAAGCACCAAGACTTACTGTTATGTATGTAACTATGTAATACTTGCCACCAGAGGGTGCGACTGTTGGAGTCCTAATGGTCACCTGCACACACGTGCAGGGCCAGTATAAAAGGTTGGCTGCCAGGTTGTTTAGGCACTCTGGAGTTGTAATAAAGATGACTAAGGTCACACTAAGTTTAGCTCACAGTACTCAGCTTTGTGGAATTCTTCTATACATAACAATTGGCGACGAGTAACAGAAAACGAACCTGCACACAACCATGGCTGCCGTTAGAATATTAGAGAGATTCGTAGAGGGTGATGATTGGGAAGCCTTCGTCGAGCATCTCGACCAGTACTTCGTGGCCAACGAGCTGGAAGGAGACACTAACGCGGTGAAGCGCAGAGCGGTTCTCCTCACCGTCTGTGGGCCTAAAATATACGGCCTCATCAAGAATCTGCTCGCACCGACAAAACCAACAGAGAAGGAATATACAGAGTTGTGCATGCTGGTTCCGGACCACCTCAAGCCAAAGGAGAGTATCCTCATGGCCAGGTATCATTTTTACACGCACCATCGCTCCGGGAGCCAGGACATGGCAGATTATGTTGCCGACCTGAGATGCCTTGAGGGACCTTGCGATGTTGGAGCTGCGTTGGGGGAAATGCTGCAGGACTGTTTCGTACTTGGCATCAGCCACGAGATCCTTCTTCGAAAGCTGTTGGCTGCCAAAACCCAAGACCTGAGCAGGGCCATTGCGATCGCCCAGGCATGCATAGTCACAGACGATAACACCAAACAAATATCTTCTCAACATCGAAGCTCACTGGCAAATACTGTCGCTAGCAGGCCGAACTGCATATGGCAGGGCCTATACGTTTGCGGCTACAAGACCTGTGATGACTCAGAGTCCGCCATCAGAAGTGAATGTGAATCCATTAGCACCGTGTTGGCACTGTGGGGGTAATCATCGAGCCCATCAATGTTGATTCAAGCACTACGTATGCAAAGGCTGTGAAACAAGGAGCACCTCCAGCAAATGTGCAAACGTGCAGAGGATGATCGATCTGGCGTGGATTACGCAGCACAAGCAACTCAACCCGAGGAAAAAGTGTATGGGATACAGACCTTCACCACCAAGAGCCCTCCTATAATACTGAAAGTCAAATTAAATGGAGTTCCAGTATCCATGGAGTTGGACATGGGTGCGAGTCAGTCAATAATGAGCCAGAAGGCTTTCGAGAAATTGTGGGGCAATAAGGCACGAAGGCCCAAAATGAGCCCGATTAATGCAAAGCTGCGTACCTACACCAAAGAGCTCATACTAGTCATTGGAAGTGCGGCAGTGAAGGTATCGTATGATGGAGCTGAGCATGACCTATCATTGTGGATTGTTCCAGGCAATGGCCCAATGCTGTTCGGCAGAAGCTGGCTAGATAAGAGTAGATGGAATTGGAATGACATCAAAGCACTATCTTCAGTGGATGACGCCTTGTGTGCTCAATTGCTGAGCAAGTTTCCCTTGCTATTTGAACCAGGTATCGGCAACTTCGCAGGTGCCAAGGTACAGATCCATCTAGGCCCCGATGTACAGCCCGTCCATCACAAGGCTCGGGCGGATCCGTACATGATGAGGGAGAAAGTCGAGATCGAACTGGACAGACTCCAATGCGAAGGAATCATATCGCCAGTCGAGTTCAACGAGTGGGCCAGTCCAATTGTTCCGGTGTTGAAAAGCGATGGCACGGTCAGAATCTGCGGAGACTACAAGGTAATGATTAACCGAGTCTCACTACAGGACCAGTACCCGCTGCCCAAGGTGGATGACCTGTTCGCAACGTTAGCAGGGGGGAAGTCGTTCACCAAGTTGGGGACTTAACCTCCGCCTACATGACACAAGAGCTGGCTGAATCTTCGAAAAGACTGTCATGCATCAACACACACAAAGGACTGTTTATATACCACAGGTGCCCTTTCGGGATTCGCTCGGCTGCAGCCATTTTCCAGAGAAACACGGAGTTTTCTGAAATCTGTTCTGCGACCGGTGAGTTTCAAGGCGACATCCTGATCAACGGTCGTGACACCATCGAACACTTACACAACCTGGAAGAAGTTCTAAGTCACCTAGACAGAGTGGGACTCAGGCTGAAATGCTCCAAGTGTGTTTTCCTGGCGCCAGAAGTCGAATTTTTGGGGCGAAAGATTGCAGCAGACGGCATCAGACCCATGGTCTCAAAGACAGAGGCCATCAAGAATGCCAGTCCACAGAATGTGACGGAGCTGCGTTCGTTCCTGGGACTCCTCAACTATTTCAGTAACTTTCTACCCGGGTTGAGCACGTTATTAGAGCCTTTACACATGTTGCTACGTAAGGGTGACGACTGGGTTTGGGGCAAATCTGAAGACACAGCCTTTGAGAAGTCCAGGAACCTGCTATGTTCAAATAAGTTACTTGTACACTATGACCCATATAAACGTTTAGTGCTAGCTTGTGATTCCTCATTGTACGGGGTCGGCTGTGTGTTACAGCAAGCCAATGTATCGGGCAGCTTCCAACCAGTTGCATACGCGTCTAGAAGTCTGTCTAAGGCTGAGAGAGCCTAGAGTATAGTCGAGAAAGAGACGTTAGCATGTGTATATGGGATTAAGAAAATGCACCAATACCTATTTGGACTTCGGTTTGAGCTTGAAACTGACCACAAGCCGCTCATTTCGCTGTTTTCAGAGAGCAAAGATATAAATACCAATGCTTCGTCCCGCATCCAAAGATGGACACTAACATTAACCGCTTATGACTATGTTATCCGCCACAGACCAGGCACTGAAAACTGTGCAGATGCTCTCAGCCGGCTACTATTACCCACCACCGGGGTTGAAATGGTGCAGTCCACAGACTTGCTACTGGTCATGGATGCTTTTGAGAGCACGGGGTCACCCATCACAGCTCACCAAATCAGGTCCTGGACCAGCCAGGATCCTGTGCTATCATTAGTAAAGAGTTGCGTCCTAAATGGGAACCAGTCGGTCGTTCCCAGGGAAATGCAAGATGAAATTAAGCCGTTTCACCAATGCAAAGATGAAATGTCCATCCAGTCATATTGTCTCTTATGGGGTAATTGCGTGGTTTTGCCAAAAAAAAGGCAGGGAAACGTTTATACGCGACCTACACAGTACCCACCCAGGCATAGTCATGATGAAGGCAATTGCCAGGTCGCATGTTTGGTGGCCCGGCGTTGACTCGGATTTGGAGTCATGTGTGCATCAGTGCAACACTTGCTCACAACTGAGCAATGCACCAAGGGAAGCTCCACTGAATCTGTGGTCATGGCCCTCAAATCCGTGGTCCAGGATCCACGTAGATTTTGCCGGCCTATTTCTAGGAAAGATGTTTTTAGTAGTTCTGGACGTTTACTCCAAATGGTTTGAATGCGTAATCATGTCATCCAGCACGTCCACAACCACCATTGAAAGTCTCCGGGCCATGTTCGCCACCCATGGCTTGCCCAACGTCCTTGTCAGCGACAATGGACCGTGTTTCACCAGCTCGGAATTCAATGAGTTTATGACCCGCAATGGCATCAAGCATGTCAGGTCTATTCCGTTTAAGCCCGCATCTAACGGTCAAGCGGAGCGGGCAGTCCAAACAATCAAGCAGAGCATGAAATGCGTGACAGACGGCTCCCTGCAGACCCGCTTGTCTCGCATTCTGTTCAGTTACCGGATGTGACCTCACTCACTCACCGGGGTTCCCCCGGCAGAATTGTTCATGAAAAGAGCCCTCAAAACCAGACTCTCCCGAGTCCACCCGGATCTTAATGATCACGTGGAAACCCGGCGACACTGGCAGAACATGTACCACGATCGCGCGGCTGTTTCACGTGACATTGATATTAATGACCTTGTGTTTGTCCCGAATTACGGTCATGGTCCCATGTGGGTTGCTGGCAATGTTTTGGCCAAGGAAGGGAATATGGTGTTTATAATCAAACTGTTAAATGGCCAAACATGCAGAATGCATTTTGATCAGACCAAATTGCGATTTACTGACAACCAGAAACGACTTGAAGAGGACATCACCATCGACGATCCACCAACACAAATCCAACCAGCAATCGACCTCGCTGTTAATCACGAGGATGAACCCACCGTTCCTGACAGTCCGGTCAGACCAGCCGCGATGCAGTGCAGCAATGGTCCGACCAACTCACACATGCCAGGGTTTGAACTTAGACGATCAACCAGGGAGCGAAGGGCTCCGGATCGCCTCAACTTGTAAATAACTTGTACTAAAGACTTTGGGGATGAGTGATGTTATGTATATAACTATGTAATACTTGTCACCAGATGGCACGACAGTTGGAGTCCTAATGGTCACCAGCACACACGTGCAGGGCCAGTATAAAAGGTTGGCTGCCATGTTGTTTAGGCACTCTGGAGTTGTAATAAAGAAGAATAAGGTCACACTAAGTTTAGCTCACAGTACTCAGCATCGTGGAGTTCTTCTACACATAACACTTACAAAGCACTAAACAAAGCACAAAAAGTAATAAGCAATTAATTGACAAATAAAAAGTAGAAGGAATCCTGCACCTAAAGCACCAAGATCAAAGTAATAAGCCACCAATCAATAACAAATAAAAAATAGAAGTCTTACCTTTATGTGAAGCCTCTCTCTGTCTGTGTCTCTGTCCATGTCTCTCTCTGTGTTTCTGTCAGTCTCTCTGTCAGTGTCTCTCTCTCTGTTTCTGTCAGTGTCTCTGTCTCTCTATGTTTCTGACAGTGAGAGGTGAGGATGAGGGGGAGAGGGGGGCACATTAACCCTGTTGCCGAGCATCTCCTGCCTTTGACTTGCTGGTTGACAATAATGCCTTCGGCAAGTTATGCTGTAAAGATCCCAATCTTGTCATAAAATATTCAAGATACTTTAAATCAAAGCGTGCGCCCACACATAGGCACAACCACTGAAATAACGCTGCTCGGGCCATTGGGGACCAGCTCACATGAATGCGGCATCGAGGGAGCCCATTCGGCCAGGGCCCCTCCCACACAGCCTGCAGCACACGCACACAGAATCTGGGGGCGAGGAACTCTAGCGTGCATGTGCAGAGGTCCCGGCAATGTTTTCAGTGCCGAGACCTGGCTCTGCCCCCCACGTGTTCTGCTGCGCTGCACCAAGGGCCTGGATCGATCGGACTGCGTGGAGAATACGAAGGTAAACAATAGGGGCCATTTCTGCTCTAAAAAGTCGGCGGACCTCACAGAAGTGCGCTGTTCTAAGGATCGGTGGAAACTTGGGCCCATTGACAGGACATGAAGAACATCCTGGTGAATGTGTCCAGGAGATTTCTACGATAGCAATAGGTCAGGTGATGCATCTCTCTCTCTTTCTCTTACAAAATCTCCAACAAGAACTGTAACAGCCAGGTTTTTTCCTGCCTGTTAGTCATGTGATGTGACTTGTCATTGTGCCCGATGGTTGTTGTAGTTCCACAGGAGCAGGATGAAAATGACAGCCTCCATGATACATTTCCCTCTCACACATGTATATAGCCCCAATTTCAACATAATGTGAAAACGGGACATGTTTGCATTAGACAGCTGATTTATACCCCTCTCGATTTTACGCTCCAATGATTTCACTGGAGCCGGTAATCTGGCGACCCACCTGAACCTGCCCCGTTCTTGCCGGGGGAGTTAACTTAAAATCAGGGCTATAGAATCTGCCCACAGTAGCTGGAAATTCCCAGATAACAAGGCCTAGATGAATTTTTTTAAGTTCTCTGCCCCAGACTGTCATGTATCTTACATTATTATATATAACTGTATCCTAACATGCTATACATGACTATAATAAGATATGACCTGTAACCACCAGCATACCTTACCACCAGGGGTGCACTTGCAAGGGACAGGTATATAAGGACAGGTCTCAGGCAAGTGCAGCATTCCAGAGCTGTGAAATAAAGGTGCAGGTCCAGAGTGACCTTGACTTCACTACATGCCTCGTGTGAATCTGTACTGAGGGGACAGGACTTTACAGTGGCGACGAGTTACGGGATTACAGAATCCACAGAATGGCGAACAACGGATCAGATGAAAAGTACAATGCGGGAGACAATTGGGAGGACTTTATAGAAAGGCTCCAGCAAAGCTTTGTAACCAAAGACTGGTTAGGCAACGATAAGGCAGACAAGAGAAGAGCCCATCTCTTGACCAGCTGTGGCTCGAAAACATACGCTTTAATGAAGGATCTGTTGGCACCCGAGAAACCAGCAAGCAGGTCGTTTGAAGAATTGAGCACACTGCTAAGAGATCACCTGAAGCCAGTGAGCAGCCTACACATGGCCAGACACAGGTTCTACAACTACAGACGCTGTGTGGGCAAGAGCATACCCGACTTCGTGGCGGAACTTCGGAGGTTGGCTAGTTTACGTGAGTTCTCCGATGAATTGAGGAAAGAAATGCTGAGGGACTTTTTCATTGAAGGAATAGGCCACGCAGGCATATTCCGAAAACTTATAGAGACCAAGAACCTGACCTTAGAGGCAGCAGCACTGGTTGCACAGACATTCTTGGTAGGGGAAGGAGAAACGAGGTTGATTTACAATGCAGGTACGACAACTAACGAAATATCAGAACAAGAAGTTCACAGCACTAAACAAGCTGCTACCCCCACACACAGACAAAACCGGGAGAACAGGCTCTCGACAGCAGGCAGAAGCCATCAAGGGCCACAGGAACGGCCATTCACACCTCATCAACCCACAATGCGAGCAATCAACTACAAACTGAGAGAAGCAAAGAGAGATCAGCCAGACGCAGCTCATTCTTTGGGAACACTTTGAACAATGGAACAGGTCTGTGCTGGAGGTGTGGGGGTGGGCACTCGTCAAGGGGATGTCAATTTCAGCAGGATGTTTGCAGAAATTGTGAAAATACAGGGCATTTGGCCCGCATGTGCAAAAAAACGGCAGCTCGGCTGGTATACGAATCGGATGGGTCGGAAAGCGGACCAGAAGATGGTGGGGACAGTACCCGGGACACCGATGTACAGCGGGTCAACACGATCAATGGCCGCTGCTCCTACAACAGGATGCCTCCTATAATGATGAGGGTCCTACTCAACGGGATATCTGTCAACATGGAGCTGGATACGGGAGCAAGTCAATCTCTCATGGGCGCTCAATAATTTGAACAACTGTGGCCGCATAAAAGAGACAGACCAAAACTCACAAGGGTCGACACCAAACTAAGGACTGGTACCAAAGAAATCGTACCAGTCCTCGGCAGCGCCATGCTCTCTATCACACACAAAGGGATAGTGAACCGACTTCCCCTGTGGATTGTCCCTGGAGACCCCCCAGCACTGCTGGGGAGAAGCTGGCTGGCAAATCTAAACTGGAAATGGGTTGATGTCCATGCCATGTCATTAGAGGAAAGGACCTTCTGCTCAACAGTTATAAAGCGATTTGAACATCTCTTTCAGCCAGGTGTGGGCACTTTCAAAGGGGCCAAAGTCAAAATCTACATCACACAGGATGCTAGACCGGTCCATCACAAGGCCAGAGCTGTACCCTATGTGATGAGGGAAAAGATTGAACACGAACTAGACAGGCTTCTGCGGGAAGGCATTATATCACCTGTGGAATTTAGCGACTGGGCAAGTCCCATCGTCCCAGTCATGAAGCCTGATGGATCCGTACGAATCTGTGGGGACTACAAATCTACCAGAAACAGAGTCTCCCTACAGGACCAGTACCCGCTGCCCAGAGCGGAGGACTTATTTGCCACATTGGCTGGAGGTAAACTTTTCTCAAAATTAGACCTCACATCTGCATATATGACGCAAGAATTGACCGAGGAATCCAAGCTACTCACCACCATCAACACACATCGAGGCCTTTTCATGTACAATCGATGCCCATTCGGCATCAGGTCGGCAGCTGCCATATTCCAGCGTAACATGGCGAGTCTGCTCAAGTCCATCCTGGGGACGGTTGTATTTCAAGACGACATACTTATCACGGGCAGGGACACCGACTCCCATCTCCGTAATTTGGAGGAAGTACTAAAGCGATTGGATCGGGTAGACCGACGAGTCAAGAAATCTAAGTGCCTGTTTCTCGCACCCGTGGTTGAATTTTTGGGCAGAAGGATTGCCCAAACAGAGTCCATAACAGAAGCAATTCGCCTGGCACCCAGGCCCCGGAATGTCTCAGAACTGTGCGCCTTTCTCGGGCTACTCAATTACTTTGGGAACGTTATGCAGAACTTAAGCACGCTGCTGGAGCCTCTCCTCGTGCTACTCAGGAAGGGGTGCGATTGGGGGGACGCCCAGGAACGCGCCTTCAATAAGGCACGCAACCATCTGTGTTCCAACAGTGTTTTGACTTTCTTTGATCCAGGTAAAAAGCTAGTTCTCACATGCGATGCGTCAGCGTATGGGGTCGGGTGCGTTTTGCAACATGTCAATAGTGCGGGCAAATTACAACCCATAGCTTATACCTCCAGGTCACTTTTGCGGGCGGAGCGTGGCTACGGAATGGTAGAGAAGGAGGCACTCGCGTGCGTGTACGGTGTCAAAAAGATACACCAATACCTTTTCGGGGCCAAGTTCGCATTCGAAACCGACCACAAGCCCCTCACGTCCCTCCTATCTGAGAGCAAGGCAATAAACGCCAACGCCTCGGCACGAATTCAACGGTGGGCACTCATGCTGGCGTCCTACGACTATACCATAAGGCACAGACCAGGCACAGACAACTGTGCTGACGCGCTCAGTAAGCTACCCCTGGCGACCACGGAAGAGTCTGACGAACAGGACTGTGAGATAGTCATGGCAATCAATGCCTTTGAGTCCACAGGTTCGCCCATGACGGCTCGCCAACTCAGAGCCTGGACGGCCAGCTACCCCACGTTATCCTTAGTAAAAAGATGTGTCCTAACCGATGACTGGGCAGAGGCTCGCGATGCCTGCCCCGAGGAATTAAAACCCTTTCACAGGCGCATGCATGAGCTATCACTACAAGCAGACTGCCTGATGTGGGGCAGCTGAGTAGTCATGCCTCTGCGAGGCAGAGAAGCATTTGTCCGGGAGCTCCACCACGAGCACCCGGGGATCATTCTCATGAAGGCCATAGCCAGATCCCACGTCTGGTGGCCTGGTATTGACGCGGACTTCGAGCTCTGCGTCCGAAGGTGCACCATTTGTGCCCAACTCAGCAATGCCCCCAGGGAGGCTCCACTGAGCCCCTGGCCCTGGTCGACCAAACCGTGATCGCGGGTGCACGTAGACTATGCGGGCCCATTCATGGGCAAAATGTTCCTCGTAGTTGTAGATGCATTTTCAAAGTGGATCGAATGCACCATTTTAAACTCGAGCACAACCTCCACCACTGTGGAGAGCCTCGCAACCATATTTGCAATGCACGGAATCCCTGACATATTGACAATGGTCCGTGCTTCACCAGCGCAGAATTTCAAGACTTTATAACTGACCACGGCATAAATCACGTCAAGATGGCACCGTTCAAGCCGGCCTCCAACGGCCAGGCGGAGAGAGCAGTGCAAATCATTAAACAAGGCATGCCTAAAATCCAAGGTCCCATGCTGCAGGGTCGCCTGTCGCGACTGCTGCTGGCATACAGATCTCGTCCGCACTCATTGACTGGGATCCCCCTCGCGCAACTGTTGATGAAAAGGATTTTAAAAACAAGGCTCTCATTAATCCTCCCAGACATGCACGAAATCGTTGAGGCAAAGCGCCGTAAGCTGACTGAGTACCATGACAGAAATTCGAGGGGGAGATGGAATGAGATGGGGGACAAAGTGTTTGTACTAAACTATGGCAGGGGTCCCAAATGGCTTGCAGGGACAGTAACGGGCAAGAAAGGAAACAGGCTACTGGTAGTACAAATGGACAATGGCAAAACCTGCCGGAGGCATGTAGACCAAGTCAAAAGCAGATTTACCAACAACACTGCGGAACCAGAGGTAGACTACAATGTGGAACTCGCACCACACCTGGTTGACAGACAAAGGGAACAACCTGAGGAAAGGGCAATCCCAACAGACAGCCCAGGCGAGTCAACAACAATCACACCAATCGAAACAGACAGCCCAGGCGAGATACCAGCAATCACACCCAAAGAAAAACAGACACCAAGGCAAACAACTGAACCACAACTCTGACGCTCCACGCAAGAGCGTAGACCACCTGAGAGACTGAACCTATAAAGACAATAAGACCTTGGGGGAGGGTGATGTCATGTATCTTACATTATTATATATAACTGTATCCTAACATGCTATACATGACTAATAAGATATGACCTGTAACCACCAGCATACCTTACCACCAGGGGTGCACTTGCAAGAGACAGGTATATCAGGAGAGGTCTCAGGCAAGTGCAGCATTCCAGAGCTGTGAAATAAAGGTGCAGGTCCAGAGTGACCTTGACTTCACTACATGCCTCGTGTGAATCTGTACTGAGGGGACAGCACTTTACACACAGGTCTATGTGAGGGAAACATCTGTCAAGCATTTCTAAGACTAAATGATCAATCTTTTTGTTTAGTTTATTTTTGCTGAGACTGAAACATTTTTGATGTTTTAAATGTTAGTTTTAGTTAATGACCACCTGTTCAGCTGCTGATTATTGGAAACTCAACAATGGGAAAAGTCTCCGTGTGTAATGGTACACTCGACAGCTTCAGCAGGACACAAACCCCTCTTGGGAAGAAAGGCTGGCACAGAAATGTTAGTTTTGATGTGAGTTATTTTCGATTTGGCTGGCTGGGCGATCGCACCGCCCGCCCGTCCAATGGCGCTAAGAGAAGGCCTGATCGATTTTGACAATTGTTTTCCCTCTTCTCCCTTCCCCTCATCTGTCCTTCCCTCCCTCTCCTCTCTCCCCTCTTCTCCCCTTCCTCCCTCGCTCTTCCCCCTCCCCTCATCTCTTCTCCCCACCCCTCGCTCTTCTCCCTCCCCCCCATCTCTCTTGCTTTCCTCCCTCGCCTCTCCTCCCCTCCCCTCTCCTCCCTCGCTCTTCTCCCCTCATCTCCTTCGCTCTTCTCCCCTCCCCTCCCTTACCTCTCCTCTTTTCCCCTCCCTCGCCTCTCCTCCCCTCCCTCGCCTCTCCTCCCCTCCCCTCATCTGTCCTCCCTCCCTCACCTCTTCTCCCCTCCCCTCGCCTCTTTTCCCCTCCCCTCATCTGTCCTCCCCTCCCCTCACCTCCCCTCATCTGTTCTCCCCTCTTCTCCCCTCCCCTCCTCCCCTCTTCTCCCCTCCCCTCATCTGTCCTCCCCTCCGCTCATCTGTCCTCCCCTCCCTCCCCTCTTCTCCCCTCCCCTCATCTGTCCTCCCCTCCCTCCCCTCTTCTCTCCTCCCCTCGATCGCTCTTCTCCCCTCCCCTCTCATAGAATCAGTGAGCCACCAGCACTAGATGAGGGGGAAGGAAATCTGGTGGCACCTCCACAGAGCCCACTTGGCAGGGGCTCTATTCAAGCTCCTCCTGGCCCCACAAAATTTTTTTAAAAATCTTAAAATTTCAGTTTTCATAGTGGCTTCCAAAGATCCCTTTAAGAACCACTGGTAAGGAAGGTCATTCAGTTCCACTGGACGGAATGAGCATCCAATTGAAATATATTCATAAGGCTCCTGCCTATTTTGGGCAGGAGTCCTGGTTGTCTATTTCAAGACCCTCCATAAAAATCCTGATAGGCGCAAAGATGGTGGGAAGTTGGCAGTAAGTTTTTTTTGTGTTTTTTTTGTCTATCCAGCACACCATTCCTGCAGAGGAATGGGGCAGGACTGAGGTGAAATTGAACCAAAGTATATTTTAATTGAACGCCCTGACCTGAGTGAAGAAGGAAAATGGCTGCTTTTGGCTAGAAATTTGAGTGCATGCAGGTGTTGCAGGGAACGATCCACGACCTGAATGGATAACTCGAGGTGCATGTGATATTGAACCTTGGGGCTCATTATCACCCAGCCGGTGAGCTGGGGATAGCAACAGGCAGAAGATCGGACTATTGCGATTCCATTAGCGGATCTCAGTTAAGTGGTTAAAGGGGAGCAGCAAGGGAGCAATCAGGAAGAATGGCTGCCAGGTCGGGAGGGTATTGGCGGTAATTGACGGGGCGGGGGGGAGATGTGTCCCTTCTCCTCCCGGCTCCAAATTCAGGTAAGAATATTTTAAACACCTTGCTGGTTGCGGCCTGCGGTGGTCCCTTTAAGGATCACCTGTTAGGCCTCATGTAGGCCTGGCTTTCTTTAATGGAGTCGGCGCCAGCAGCCTCAGGGTAAACCATTATTGAAGGGGGGCTTCAAATGTGCGTTAAGCCCCTTATTTGCATATGCAAAGAGCCTACCGCCTGTTTCAAGCATGAGCGCTGGACGTCAATTTTTTTGTCTATATTAATATGGTGGGCTGCGCAATTCCAGCTTGTAATAAGCGTGCGTTTCCTGGTCTCCGCATTGGAGGTTTAGGAGGCCGTTTAGCACCCGATAAATGGGTGCTGCATGGTCGAATTTCTAAGCCAAGACATTTAATTCATATACCCAAAAAATTTGAGGATAACTAATTGACTGATACTTTCAGCTTGATTTTAAAATCTCCTGGTTTGCGGTGTTCCTGAAGTTGCTCTGGCCTGACCCCAAAAGAATTCGTGGGATGATTGCCTTTTTCACTTTCAAAAGTGTTATGTATTGTCCAGCTACATTAAATGTATAAGTACAATGGTGCGCCACAGAGGGCGCTGTGGTGGGAGACCTGAAAGTACCTGCAAGACAGAGTATAAAAGACTGCCCACCACACCTGAGAGGCACTCTGGAGTTGCACAATAAAGGACTAATGTCACAGCAGTTACTACAACACCAGACCGTGTGGAGTCAGTGATTTGAGTGCTACATACATTACATTGGCGACAAGGACACGGACGAACTTCACGCAACCATGGCTACTCTGGGATTGTTAAAGGATTTTATAGTGGGCAATGATTGGGAGTTCTTCACGGAAAGGCTCGCGTACTACTTCACAGCAAACGACCTGACGGGGAACACGGGCGCACTGAGAGAGAAGCGTAAGGCGATATTGCTTTCCAGTTGTGGCGATGAGGTTTACTGTCTCGTCAGGGATTTGCTGGCACCCAAGAGCGCCAGGGACAAGTCATAAGAGGAGCTGATCGCACTCATTCATGACCAACTGAAACCAAAGGAGAGCATCCTCATGGCCCGGCACAAATTCTACCACCACTGCAGACCTGAGGGCCAGGATGTCACCAAATATGATGTGGACCTCAGGAAACTCGCGGCGCCATGTGATTTTGGCACACATCTTGACGAGACGTTGCGAGACATTTTTGTTATGGGGATTGGCCATGAGGGTCTCCTTCACAGGCTGCTATCCACTGAACCTACAGTCACCCTGAAGCAAGCTATCACCATCAGCAGGGCATTCATGACCTCGACTTGCAGCACCAAGCAGATGATCCACACAGTCTCAAACCCGGCAGGCACTGTTCACAGGATAGCGTCCACCATGGACAAAACTGCAGAACGTGGCTCTGCCCAGGGCAGAGAGCACAGACCTCGGGGTCCTGGAACTCAGAGTCCGCCGAGGGTGGCTAATCGAGTAGCACCATGCTGGCGCTGCGGAGGAAACCATGGGGCTCACCGGTGCAGGTTTGCGGAGTATACGTGCAATACCTGCCACATGAAAGGCCACCTTCGGCGTATTTGCAAAAGAAACCTGACTCACCGTGTGGCTGAGGAGATGGTAGATGATCTACTATCCAGCAAGGATCAGGCAGAAGAAGATGAGGTGCTTGGACTGTATACATGTACCGACAGTTCGGCTCCGGTGATTACAGAGGTCAAGATTAACGGAGTCCCTGTGAGTATGGAAGTGGACACTGGATCGGGTCCGTCGTTGATGAGTCAGAGAACTTTTGATAAACTGTGAGTCAACCCAGCTGCACGACCCAAGCTGGTGCCGGTCACGGCAAAGTTGCGTACTTACACCAAGGAACTGATACCTGTTCTTGGCAGAGTGGATGTGCAGGTATCTCATGGGGGCGAGACGCACGGTTTACCTTTGTGGGTCATTGCAGGCGATGGGACGACACTACTATGCAGGAGATGGATGGAGTAGGTCCGTGGGAGCTGGGAAGACTTCATTTCTCCACAGACCGCTGTCCCCCGGGTTCCCAAAGAGCAGTGCCGACCGAGCTGGAGGAGAAAGAAGCCACACACAGACGAGCAGACCCTGGAAGAGCAGGCGTTGAACGGCAAACCCATCGATGGCCGACAAATCGGGGGGGGCCGTGCGGAGAAAAAGTCGGGCGGCGGTGGTGGCGGCTACAGCGGCCGCAGGAGAGGGGGCAGTTACTGGGACAACAGCGGTAGAGGAGGCCACGGCGGCAGAGGAGGCTACGGAGGTGGCCGGCATAACTCGAGAGAATGCGACAGCTACTCGGGTGGGCATAAGAGCCAGAGCGGCGGATACATCAGCAGTTACGGCAGTTACAGGGGCCACAGGGACTATGACTGATCGAATCGTTCTTGGCTGCTGCTTTCGTCGCTGGAGATTTCTTG
This sequence comes from Pristiophorus japonicus, assembly GCF_044704955.1. Classification (NCBI taxonomy): domain Eukaryota; kingdom Metazoa; phylum Chordata; class Chondrichthyes; family Pristiophoridae; genus Pristiophorus; species Pristiophorus japonicus. Next base: position 97,517,455 of record NC_091983.1, on the reverse strand, counting down.
GCTGCTGGCTTCTTGGCTGCTGGCTTCTTCACCTTCTTTCCCCTGGGGATCCATCGTAGCAATTTTGAAGGAGTCCGAGGCGCCCATGCCCTTGATCTGCTTCAGGGAGCCATTCATCACATTCCTCTTCTTGCTGGGTGCCTTGGTTTGAGCGGCGGTGGCAGGAGGAGACGTTCCGGCGGCTGCAGTATCGGTCAGGTCCGCGACTCTTTCTTGACCATTTTTCTTTTTTTTTCTCTCTTCTTTATCCCCTCTATCCCTTCTTAACTGCAGCAAAATGTCAGGCCAGCGAGCTCAAGATGGTGGCGAGCCTCGTGGCTGCAAAGAACAAAAGCAAGCAGTACAACTAAAATGGCGGCGCCCAAGGGAAGCCTCGTGGGAACCACAAGATGGCGTCTTAAAAGGGAAATGCACCCGAGAGTCTTAAAAGGGCCTTACACCGTTGGCGATCCCCACAAAAAGACTTTTGTAAGGCAAGAGCGAGTCTAAATGTGTAATGTGATTTGTATGATGTAGTGATTTAGGATAAGAGTTGACATTTTGATGCTGAATGGTTACTGTGTTTAAAATGATGGATATGAATGATTTACGAAAAGAGTTAATGGGTCCGTGACTAACATGCCTAAGGGGCCAATGCGATTTACGAATTTATGTGATTCATGCAATGGTTCAGCGGCTGCAGATGAGCCGCTAAGGCGACTACTGAGAACAGAGGCAACGCACTAGTTGCGATACCCTGTCTCAGCACAGCCATCACCTCGGGCAAAAAGGGGCAGTACACTGCCACTGTACCTCACCCAGTGGAGCTGGGATTAAATAACTGTTCAGTGCACCTGCAACCTTTTGACATAACAGCTGTACCATATATCATACGTACCATACAAATGTACTGTCGATATATACCTGCTTTCTGTTGGAGGTTATACTCGTGTACTTCATCACCGATGTAAGGACTGCAAATGCCACATGCTTGCACCGGATCGCAAGCATAATCTCTACATGGGGGGGGGGAAGTGGATGGTCATGGACTCACACTCACAAACCAACCAGGACGAACAAGGCCGAGGTTACCGGCAATGGCTTTTGGAACTGTGGGGGTGGGGGGGGGGTGAGATGTTATGTATTGTCCAGGTACATTAAATACATAAGTACAATGGAGCGCCACAGAGGGCGCTGTGGTGGGAGACCTGAAAGTACCTGCAAGACAGAGTATAAAAGGCTGCCCACCACACCTGAGAGGCACTCTGGAGTTGCACAATAAAGGACTAAGGTCACAGCAGTTACTACAACACGAGACCACGTGGAGTCAGTGATTTGAGTGCTACATACATCACAAAAAGAACTTGGCTAAAGTTTTACCTAAAATGATAAAACACTCTGTCAAATGAGAACTTAAATCACATTTGAGCACCACTGTGGGAAGTTCAATTGTGATTTCTACAGTTGCTGCAAATTTCTCTCAATCTTCTACATTGTAGAAGGGCAAATATTTAAAAGGAGGAGGTAAGGCAGAACTCTTAATTATTAAAAAAAAGTGGAAAGCAAAGTTTGAAAATGAGTGGATGGTTGAAGCACTATGGCAGCTCAGATTTACTGAAAAGAGCAGCTTTCCCTTCCATGACAAATGGGCTCATTAACCAATATCCTGTGCTGACTCAGGGAAGGGGGGAAAAAGTGTTGCTATGCTTTACTTATATATTTTTACTTTCTTAATTCTTGCGATGGCTGCTCCATGCGGCCTATATTACTTTCCTGTAGAGTTTTGCTCTTAAATATTTAGATGAATCACACGTCATTGCCCAAAGACTACCATTCTGCGGAGGCTGTATCACATCTTCTGCATTGCCAGGCAGGATACATCTGATAGATGAACCTTTTCTCATCTCTTGCCTCAAACGTCTGTCTGTCACAACCTTTCTCCCCTCTTTATTTATTAATAACTTTACAGCCAGTGTCTCTTTGACCTTTCCTTTCTTGTCCTTCCTAAATTGCAAATGTATCACTCCGCATATTTTTCCTTCTCCCTGCAACTCACCGTGTTGAAATCAAGACTCGTCACACAGTCTCTTACTCTGTCATTCCTTTCTATTATGTTAAAGCTTGGAACTCCTTTTCTTCTGCATTGCTTAATCATTATTTCCTGATTTATTTCATCTTCTCTACTCTTTTCAACCTTGGTGGTGCCCAACACTATGGACCTTATCTCTTCTCAGTTTTCAATTTAAAAGAAAAATAACATTCTCCATTTTGTGCAGTAACCAAATTTATATATACTCCACTTTTAATGTTTTGTGTTTGCATTATTTCCAAAATTGGAATTAGGTGTTGAATACAGGTTAGTTTATACATGAATAAATACTCTACTCAAATTCAGATCTACCAGTTAGAATGAAACAATAGGAATATTACTTACTAAACCTACTTTTCAAGCAGGTCATTGACATTGGTTATCAACATGTAAGCAGCGTTGCTACTGTAGTACTGTCTATTGGTTGTTTTGTAGAAATATTTGAAAACATTATTAAAATTTTCCTCTGAACTAATGGGCCTGAATTTGGCGGGTGGATGCCTCCGAACCGCAATAAATCTACAAACATACCTGATGATCTTGGATCTATGGAGATCCTGGGCCTCTATGCCTAGGCCTACATAGAGGCCCACATATCGCAGGGATGCAGGTGGTTCGCAAGCGCCCCTAGGAGCACGTGGGCCGGCCCAACCAATCAGAAAAGGGGATTCCCATTATGTTTATGGGGATTCCATTTACGTATGGAATCCCCATAAGCTTAATAAGAATCATATAAAAAATACATGTACACAAACTTGAAATAAAAAATCATTACATGTTTAAAATTAATTAAAATAATTAAATTAAACATTTAAAACATTTAATTTTTGGAAAATAACAGAAAACATTTTTTAAGGGACCAAAAATAAACTTATTTTACAGGTTTTTGACTGTTAAAATGATGTTTAAAAAATGTATTTTAATATTTATTTTCACCCTCATACTGGTAAATGAAGGCCTTACACCTGCTTTTACCAGGCGTAAGAGTTTCATGGCATTCGCTGGGCAAGAGTTGGTCAAATAGTCAAACTATCCACCAGCGAATGTCCTTTTCCCGAAGGTGCGGAGAATCGCAAGTTCCAGGTTTTCGTGCATGCGCGGCCCATGTGTAAACCCGGAACTTGCGAGACACCTGCACCTACAGCCACATATGCACCACATACGCAGTCATAGGCCACAGAAAATCCGGGCCATTGTCTTTCGCATAAGACGTTAAACCGATGCCCAATCTGCTCCCTCAGGTGGATGTAAAAGATCCCATGGCACTATTCTGAGAAGAATAGGGGAGATATGCGTGGTGTCCTGGGTAATATTTATCCCTCTATCAACATCACTTAAAAAAATCAGATTATCTTATCATTATCAAATTGCTGTTTGTGGGAGTATTGCTGGGCGCAAATTGGCTGCCGTATTTCTACAATACAACAGTAACTACACTTCAAAAGTACTTAATTGGTTGTAAAGCGCTTTGCGACGTCCTGAGGTTGTGAAAGGCGCTATATAAATGGAAGTCAGTCTTTCTTTCTTTATTTCATCTTTATAGATGTATAAGTTCAATCAAAATATACATATTCAGATGCTAAACGCATCTTTTTGCTAAGTACTTTATTAAAAGAATGTAATGATACAGTTTGAATTTAGAAAGATGATTTATAATTTATTGCACAAATTGCACTGGTTCAACTAAGGTAAATATACACATAATTGCTGGCTGTTCCAAGGGAAAATTATAGGTCAATGTGTGGCGCCATCTATTGGTTAATTCTGTTACTTTTAAAACACACACACTATGAACACTCGGTTTATATATACATAAAGCTGTAGTGCCCATGAGTGAACTACTACAAATTTAGAAGGTCTTTTCTGTGATTTAAAAAAAATATTGTTTCCATTTCCTCTGACTTTCATAAAAGAGTTTTGGCACATGCTGAATATTGGTCTGTCTACCTGGTGACGTCACTTCATTAATCATCATGACATCATGTCTCACAATGAGTTTCTGTTAAATTTACTACAGAATTATTCATTAATCCTTTTCAATCCTAAATTTGTTTCAAAATTTTCTATCTTATTCTTACTTTTTTCTACGAATTTTTAAAATATTTTTCCTTAAATTGATCGTGGTCTTTTTTTGCCTCTCCTAAGAGATTACATGGCTACTGGTGGGTGGATGGTGTTGTGAATCATGATATTTAAGGTATCACAACTGTGTGGGTCAGGCTCAAAGGACCAGCTGGTCTTTCCCTGTCCATCATTTTCATATGCTTGTATTTCTGTAAATTTCTGACAATATTTTAATGTAGAATCAAAGGAAAAATGCTTACTGTGGACCTCAAGATATTTATACTTTAATTCAGCATTTATTGGGAAATGCACCTATGATTTATACATATTTTGTTATTCATTTTTACTTCTCTTTTGTTTTTGTTTGCTGTGGTCAAGAAATAATTTCTTACCTTCCTAGTCATAAGAACATAAGAAATAGGAGCAGGGATAGGCCATACGGCCCCTCGAGCCTGCTCCGCCATTCAATAGGATCATAGCTGATCTGATCATGGACTCAGATCCACTTCCCTGCCCGCTCTCCATAACCTCTTATTCCCTTCTCGTTTAAGAAACTGTCGACTTCTGTGTTAAATTTATTCAATGTCCCAGCTTCCGCAGCTCTCTGAAGCAGTGAGTTCCACAGATCCACAACCCTCTGAGAGAAGAAATTTCTCCTCAGCTCTGTTTTAAATGGGCGGCCCCTTATTCTAAGATTTTGCCCTCTAGTTCTAGTCTCCCCTATCAGTGGAAACATCCTTCTGCATCCACCTTGTCAAGCCCCCTCATAATCTTATACATTTCGATAAGATCACCTCTCATTCTTCTTAATTCCAATGATTAGAGGCCCAACCTACTCAACCTTTCCTCATAAGACAACCCCCTCATCTCCGAAATCAACCTCGTGAACCTTTTTTGAACTGCCTCCAAAGCAAGTATATCCTTTTATAAATATGGAAACCAAAACTGCACACAGTATTCCAGGTGTGGCCTCACCAATACCCTGTACAGCATTAGCAAGACATCCCTGCTTTTATACGCCATCCCCTTTGCGATAAAGGCCAAGGTTCCATTGGCCTTCTTGATCACTTGCTGTACCTGCATACTAACCTTTTGTGTTTCATGCACAAGTACCCCCAGGTCCCGCTGTACTGCAGCACTTTGCAATCTCTCTCTATTTAAATAATAACTGCTCTTTGATTTTATTCTGCTAATGTGCATGACCTCACACTTTCCAACATTAAACTCCATCTGCCAAATTTTTGCCCACTCATTTAGCCTGTCTATGTCCTTTTGCAGATTTTTTGTGTCCTCCTCACACAATGCTTTTCCTCCCATCTTTGTATCGTCAGCAAACGTGGCTACGTTATACTCGGTCCCTTCTTCCAAGTCGTTAATATAGATTGCAAATAGTTGGGGTCCCAGCACTGATCCCTGTGGCACACCACTAGTTACTGATTGCCAACCCGAGAATGAACCATTTATCCCGACTCTCTGTTTTCTGTTTGTTAGCCAAACCTCTATCCGTGCTAATATATTACCGCCAACCCCATGAACTTTTATCTTGTGCAGTAACCTTTTATGTGGCACCTTGTCAAATGCCTTCTGGAAGTCCAAATACACCACATTCACTGGTTCCCCTTTATCCACCCTGTTTGTTACATCCTCAAAGAATTCCAGCAAATTTGTCAAACATGACTTCCCCTTCATAAATCCATGCTGACTCTGCCTGACCAAATTTTGTTTTTCCAAATGTCCTGCTACTGCTTCTTTAATAATGGACTCCAACATCTCCCCAACCATAGATGTTAGGCTAACTGGTCTATAGTTTCCTGCTTTTTGTCTGTCTCCTTTTTTAAATAGGGGCGTTACATTTGCAGTTTTCCAATCTGCTGGGACCTCCCCAGAATCCAGAGAATTTTGGTAAATTACAACCAATGCATCCACAATCCCTGCCGCTACTTCTCTTAAGACCCTAGGATGCAAGCCATCAGGTCCAGGGGAGTTATCTGCCTTTAGTCCCATTATCTTACTGAGTACCACCTCCTTAGTGATTGTGATTGTGTTAAGTTCCTCCCCCCTATATCCCCTTGAATATCCACTGTTGGAATACTGTTAGTGTAGAATATTTGTTCAGAGTTTCTGCCATCTCTATGTTCCCCATTACTGGCCCCAAGTTTCCACATGATTTGCTCCTGATTTTTAGGAGCAACTGGTGTAGAACGGAGTATCTTAGAAATCAGAATTCTCATCATTTAGTTTGCTCCAGTTCTAGTCAGTTAGAACAGCTTCACTTTGGAGCAGAATTTTTTTTTCAAAAGGGGGCGTGTCCGGCCACTTACGCCTGTTTTCAAAGTTTCGTCAGTGAAAACTTATTCCAAACTAACTTAGAATGGAGTAAGTGAAGATTTTTGTACGCTGGAAAAAACCTTGCCTACACTTTAGAAAATCAGGCGTAGGTTACAAATCAGGCGTAGGGAATGGGGAGGGGGGGGGTTTAAAGGGAAGTTTACAAACATTAAACACTTCAGTTTTACAAATAAAGAGTCATCATCAATAATAAATGATAAATACATCAATAAATCAACCAATAAATCAATCAAAAAAATTAATAAGAAATATTTTTTTTTAAATCAATAAATAAAACATTTTCTACTTACCGACTGCAGCACCGGGAGCCCTCCAACAGCATGCTGGGAAGCCACCACCCCCCACCCCCCCCCCCCCCCAGTGTGTCTCTGTCAGTGTCTCTATCTCTCTGTCTGTCTGTGTGTGTCTCTCATTCTCTGTCTGTCAGTGTCTGTGTTTCTGACAGCGAGGGGAGGGGGAGAGAGGGGGGTAGAGGGAGAGAGGGGGTGAGCAGAGGGAGGGAAGGGGAGAAGGGGAGGGATGGGGGAGATGGGGGAGGGGGGAGGGGGGGAGAAGTGGATAAAGGGGAGAAGGGGGAGAAAGGAGATGGGGGGGAAAGGAGATGGGTTGGGGGAAGGAGATGGGGGGGGAAGGAGATGGGGGGGAAGGAGATGGGGGGGGGGAAGGGGGAGGGAGGCTGAACGGGCCGGGCCCGAGACTTCGGGCAGGGCCCGTCCCCAGCACCAGATTTACAGGTAGGTGGCGTTGGGTCGGGTCGCGGGGAGCGCAGGAAGCGGGGGTGGTGGAAGGGAGGTCGGTTCGGTTCGGGTCGGGTCGGGGAGGTCAGGTCGGGGGGAGGGAGGTCAGGTCGGATCCAGTCTGGGGGGCGGGGGGAGCGGGAGTCGGGTCGGGTCCAGTCCGGGAGTGAGGGGGGGGGTGGAGAAGCGGGAGTCGGGTCGGGTCCGGAGGCGGGGGGGGGGGTTGGGGGGGAAGCGGGAGGCGGGTCGGGTCCGGAGGCGGGGGGCAAGCAGGAGTCGGGTCGGTCCGGAGGCGGGGGGGGGAAGCGTGAGTCGGGTCGGGTCCAGAGGCGGGGGGGGGGGGGGGGGGGTCGGGAAGTGGGAGACGGGTCGGGTCCGGGGGCGGGGGGGGGGGGGGGAAGCGGGAGTCGGGTCGGGTCGGGAGGAAGCAGGAGCTGGCCGTGGGAGGAGCCTTATTCATGCAGCCCCAGTGAGGCCATTGGGCCAGGGCTAGGGGCTGCATGCTTCGGGCCCCTCCCACACAGTTTCAGGCGCCTGGAGCTACTGCACTTCCGTGCCCACTGCAGCGCGCATGTGCAGAGGTCCCGGCACTGTTTTCAGCACAGGGACCTGGTTCCGCCCCCTACAGCTCGTGCTGCACTGCGCCGAGGGCCAGAAGACCTGCAGGAAGGTGGAGAATCTGGAGGGTTTTTTTAGGCGCACTTTGTGGCGCGAAAAACGGGCGTCCAGGTCGGGACTGCGCCGTTCTAGGCGCGGCTCGAAACTTGGGCCCACTAATTCCACTGTCTTGTCCTCAAAGGGACCAACATTTACTCTTGCTACTCTTTTCCTTTTTATATACCTATAGAAACTCTTGCTATCTGTTTTTATATTTTGTGCTAGTTTACTTTCATAGTCTATCTTCCCTTTCTTAATCATTTTTTTGGTCATTCTCTGCTGGCTTTTAAATGCCTCTCAATCTTCTGTCCTCCTACTAGTTTTGGCCACTTTGTATGCCTTGTTTTTAATTGGATACCGTCCTTTATTTCTTTATTTATCCACGGATGGCTCTCTTCTCTCTTACACCCGTTCCTCCTCACTGGAATATATTTTTCTTGAGAGTTGTGAAATATCTCCTTAAATGTCCATCAACCATCCTACATTTTAATCTATTTTCCCAGTCCACTTTAGCCAATTCTGCCCTCATACCTTCATAGTCTCCTTTATTTAAGCTTAGTACGCTGGTTAGAGATCCAACTTTCTCACCCTTCATCTGAATTTGAAATTCAATCATGCTATGATCACTCATTCCAAGGGGATCCTTTACTAGAAGATTGTTTATTAATGCTGTCTCATTACACAGGAGCAGATCTAAAATCCTGCCATACTTTTAATAATTTTAATCGCTTTTATGTTTGTTCTATATCTTTTCATCAACTGCTTTTGTTTTTCATTTGCTATTTTTCTTGTTTATTTTCCAGTTCTTTCCATGATATAATATTTTGTTCCCTCTCAGCTTTATATTCTCATTGCTGTGACTAGAACTCCTACACTTGCTGGCACTGTAATCGACAAGCCTAATTAGAAGTAACTGCCTCCGTGAGTGATATCAGTAAACAGAGCAGGGTGACCTCCTCTCGACATCACAAACTACACCTTGTACAAAACTGGTTGGGTTTCCATTCATACTTTAGCGTGGGGCATTGACATCTATTCAGCATAAACTCCGTGCTATAAACTACCAATTAAGGGACTCGCCCCATGCCCTGCAAACTTTGTCAGATTTTCAGCTCCCTGCTTTATCACAGTGCTAGGGAGGGTGTGTGGGGATCCTGGGTTTTACCTCTACTAGGGGGATGTCCTGCGTTTTGGAAGGATTGAGATGGGTTTCCTGGATTTGGTATCACTGCAGTGGGGGTGCTAGGGTTAGGCAGCGTGGAGGGAGGGGGGGGGGGGGGTCCTTTGATCTTGCGTCACTGGCGGAGTGGAATCTGAGGTTTGGCTCACTGCTTGATTCCTGGGAATAAAGTTCCACAGGGTTTCTCTTGTTCATTCATCATAACTTTGGCAGTAGAGCAATGGAAATCCTGTAAAAAAGGTATAGCCACTGTTTACACCATTCTCCCAGGATTTCCATGGTTCTTCCACTGAGGTTCCACCGGACAAGCCGTAGAATCCCCGACAAAATTCAGTCAGCCGTTCCATTCATTTAAATGGATGGAAAACTAGGGAGGCTCTTTTATGGATGTGTGATCCTCCCCACCTGATTTTCCTCTGTATGTTGCACCCAAGTGATCCAGTACACCAAGGTGCAGGAACAGATAAATTTACCTCCTCATTTCTAACGATCAACAAATGGCAGGTGATGATCGCGTATATAAATAATTATCATAAATATCACTTACTGAGAAATAAAAGTGGATGATAAAAATGTTTTGGATGATTCAACTTGTCCATCATTTTCTCACTTTTTTAATTCAAGTTTTGCCTAACTGTTCATTCAGGATCAGATGTCTTCATAAATGCTTAATAGTTTCTTTGCAATTCATTGCATTATTTTCTCCTTCGTCCATCAAAGGCAGGACCTTCAAACCATCATAGCCAAACTCTCCAGAATTCTCTTTCACCTATCTATCCATAATATATAAAAAGTTTTATATCTAGCACACAGTTCCTGTTGTCACATTTTTGTCGTCACAGTTTTGCCATCACACTTTCACCATACGGTATGGTGAACCCTGAATGAACAGTTAGGCAAAACTTGAATTAAAAAAGTGAGAAAAAGATGGACAAGTTGAATCATTCAAAACATTTTGTTCATCCAGTTTTATTTCTCAGAAAGTGAAATTTATGATGTTGAAAATAAAACTTTATGGTACGGTAGCATAGTTCTTATGGGCTCAAATTTCCCCAGGAGTTGCTCCGTTTTTTTTGGAGCAACTAGATTTTTTTTGAGTATCTTAAAAATCGCAATTCTGCCCATTTAATTTGCTCCAGTGTAAGTTAGTTAGTTAGGTATTTTTTTAGTTTTGTTTATTTTTTCAAAAGGGGACGATACCAGCCACTTACGCCTGTTTTGGCCATTTAAGCAAGTATAGTCAGCTAAAAGTTACTCCAAACTAACTTAGGCCAGCGTATGTGGCCACTTGCGTCCGCACAGAAAAACCTTGCGGTGAGCTAAGAAATCAGCGCAGGTAGTCGGCGGGGGGGGGGGGGAAGGAATTGAGAGGACCTTGCAAAGCACTAAACACCTTCACAACAACATTAAAGAAGCATAAATACATTTAAAGCACCAAGCACTAAATAAAGCATAAAACTAAGCATTCAGTAACAAATAAAAAATACAAGGAAGCTGAGAGGACCTGCACCTAGCACCAAGACTTACAAAGCACTAAACAAAGTACAAAAAGTAATAAACAATTAATTAACAAATAAAAAATAGAAGGAACCCTGCACCTGAAGCATCAGACCAAAGTAATTAGCAATCAATCAATCAGTAAATAACAAATAAAAAATAGAAATCCTACCTTAGGGAACGCAGCGGGCCGCCGATGAGGGAGCCCATTCGGCCAGGGCTAGGGCCGGCGTACTTCGGGCCCCTCCAACACAGCCTGCAGAGCGTCACAGAGATTCAGGCTGCGAGGAGCTACTGCACATGCGCGCACACTCTAGCGTGTCTGCGCAGAGGTCTCGGCACTGTTTTCAGCGCCGGGACCTGGCTCCACCCCCCACTGGATGTACTGCGCCACGCCGAGGCCGAAGACGTCCTGAGGAACAGGGACAATTGGAAGGTAATTTTTCGGTGCCCTTTTTGGTCTAGAAATTCGGTGCACCTCATGGAGGTGTGCTGTTTTTACAGGGGGGCGGGGGAAACTTGGTCTCTATGTTACTGGACTAATAATCCAGAGGCCTGGAGTAATAATCCGGAGACGTGAGTTCAAATCCCATCACTGCAGCTGGGGGATTTAAATACAGTTAATTTTTTTTTTAAATTTGGAATGGTATCAGTACTGGTAACAATGAAACTACCGGATTATCATAAAAACCCATCTGATTCACTAATGTCCTTTACGGAAGGAAACCTGCCGTTCTTACCTGGTCTGCCTTTATGTGACTGCAGACCCACACCAATGTGGTTAACTTTTAACTGCCCTCTGAAATGGCCTAGCCACTCAGTTATACCAAATTGCTGCGATAAAGTCAGTGCTGTTGGAGTACCTTCACCACAGGACTGCAGCAGTTCAAGAAAGAAGCTCACCACCACCTATTCAAGGGCAATTAGGGAAGGGCAATAAATGCCAGCCTTGCCAGCGACACCCACGTCCTGTAAACTAATAAATAATGACTTTGTTGATTAGCTCACAGGAAAACACTCACAGAGAAAATAAAATTCTCTAAATATTTCTGCATGCCTTCTAGTAGCACTGCCATAGTTGGCTGGTGATCGTAGTGAGCTAATCATCCTCACTTGTTTAGATACAACACCGTACACAAGGGATTTCATCTATCTTACATCACTGATCTGTTTGTGGGAGCAGCACTGGCAAAAGTCTGTGAGCGGAATGTTCACCTAGTCCTTCAGCCACAGGAGATCAGATGAAAGAAAAATGGAAGAAAAATTAGAAGGTAACATATTGTTGAAAAACAGTTGAAATACTGCAAATAATTTACTTTTTAAAAGTAAAATGGCAACCTGAAGTATTACATCTGGACAAATGAGAGTCATCAGCCCAGTATGACCAGCAGCCAAGCATGACAAAGCAGCTCTGAAGTTAGCCACTAGGAGGCCTACGAGAGCATCCAGGGCCTAAATCTACTTTTGACCCCGAGTCATTTATAATTTTTTTCTATTTGCAATCTTTAAAACATGTTTACTTTTAAGAAATCAAAGTTGCTGATTTTTAACAGAGATGGTATAAAATTGAAAGCTGCAGTATATAACAGAAATTTATTTCTATTAAAAATACTATATGGGAGATAGTTTATTGATACCAAACATACACCATGTTACAAATAACGTGAAAGTGTTCTTATTTCGCTCAAAAAGCATTCTGTCTCGGATATCCTTTACCTTTAGCAATTACATCATGGTGGAGTCCACATGGCTAAAGAGATCTGTGCCTTTGAAGTCCACGGCTATTTCTGTATCGCCATGTCTGCTGCGTAACTGTATCCACAATAATCATTCATTTACACAAACAGCTTTGAATTTCTGATTATTTGGACCTAGAATGTCACTTTTCTGTTCATAAATCTGATTAGCAAAGTTTCAAATCTCAGTTGTGTTTTATTTTTCCTTTAATAAGGATACATAAATTATGAAACTTGAAAATAATGATTCGGAGACACATTTATTGACTTTCCTGACCTACAACACAGAAAAAGAATGCCAACACTTCTGATGACAAGGTTACATTCAGTGACATAACATATTTTTAAGGTTGCATACAGCAACTATATGTAACCTTCAGTATGTATCATGTTATATTTCTTTCAGATCACAATTTTTTGTCCCTTTAAGTCTTTATAATTTTTTCACTCATTTTATAAATAACTTGCCAATGCTCTCTGGAGGAATACAAGACTGTCGGGCTGACTCACGTAATGATTCTTCTTTTCCTTCCTGTAGGAAGGCATTTATTTGACACATGGTATCTCCCTATGGCTCATTCTCATTCATTTTTCTCTTTCCGTGCCTTCTCCCATGCTGTTCAAGTAAAGAAGAATCAGTTATGTGATCAGAGGTGAAGGCCAAGATTTTCTTTCGGCAGTTGCGTTCAGTGAGGCAGGACCTCCACCCGTCTCTTTGACACTGTTGCAACCTCACCCAGAGGTGATTTCAGATGTATGGTGGGTTCCCAGCAGGACTTCTGCTGCCAGGAGGGAGCCTTGGTTTGACTTTCCATGCATTGCTCTTTGTCATCTGCTTCTCACCAGCGGCTGGGATGAGAATGCCACACACTGCTCCAAGGACGTTGGCATCATATGGCAGTGCCCAGCTGCAAAATTCCAGCGATGCTGCAGCACCAGAAGATGCGGCCAGGCAAAAGCGTCCCGAAGACTCATGGGGCTGTTGCCTTGTAGGCAGAGACCAAGGTCTACACAGGTAAGTCATTGGGAACCAGATTAGAAGGTGAGGAGGCCACTAAAAGATCCTCTCCCTCCATGGGGTACCTTAGGGCTGTCACCACCTCTTCCCAGGGCCTACATGGCAGTCCCATTTGCACTTGTGTTGCAGGGAAGGAATGGCCAGAGGGGTCCCAGTAGGGGTGGGTGAAGGCAAATCCAGGTCAGGCGGCGAGGCAGTGGTAGGCCTTGACTGCCCAAATTCTATCTCATTTTCCGTCACTTTCCCACCCAATTTGTGCATGGTGGCAGAGGAGAATCCAGCACAATGTTTCTTGCATACACAAAGCCTCTGTATAAGCTGGTAAAGTGGTTTCAGTGGGCTGGGAATCACTACAACTAATTCATTCACATGGCTGTAAAGTGAGTGAGAAGTAAAGAGAATGTGAAAGCAGAAATACTTTGGTAAAAGGGAAAGATTAGGAAACAATAAAAAACGGACGCCTATCTCCATAACAAATCCAAATATAAAAAGCCCTGTCGCAGACACTACTACTCATGGCTCAGTGAGTAAAGATAACATGTGGTCCACTACCAAGCCATAATGATTAGCAAGGCCCTATGTTTGATCCTTAGTCTATGCTGAATTTTCTGAACTAAGATGGGAATGCATTGGGAGTGCTATATTTGGTCATGGTATACCAGGATTAGTTCCTCATTACTATGCAATCATTCCTGGTGAAAATGAAGATTTATGGATGCTAACTGAGCATTGGTCTTAGTACATCCTCAGCATCAATGGAGATGTAGGGCTGCAGTCATTGTTACAAAATATGAATTTCTGTCTTTTATAGTTTTAATGGCTGAAGTTTAAAATGTAGGCTACTCCTTTATTAGCGACAAACCGTAAGACACGGCTCCTCCTCCTGGTATAGAAGGGCAGGCGACAGTTAGACTGCAAGAAAGGGTACCTCTCCTTGAAGGTAGCTAAAGTTCCTGACTGAGTTTTGCTTTGTTACCCTCTTTTATACCATTTTAAAAACAAGTATAGAGTGTCCAATTCTTGCTGAGTTTTAAAGTTATCTTCCTGTTCCAATGTCATCTTCCTGTTTTCAATGCTATTTCAAGAACCATTCCTTCTTATCTTTTCTCTTACTGTAAGTCACACTAGTGTACTGGCCTCCAAATGGTCAATCCAGCTACTGAGAGGCTGGAGACGTCAGAACTCCCAGCACTGGGGGTCATTGCCATCTCCTATGCTGTTGGCTTTGCTTGGAGTGGGCTAAGGCTCCACCCCTTACATGGCCATCAGGAAACTGCTGTGCAAGGCCAAAGCATGTAGTATCTGTGTCTCAGTCTAACTCGTGGCTATTCTGCTACAGTCCCATCAGAGTTATGACCAGAGTTCACCAAAAGGGCTGTAGATTTTCAGCCCCACAATCTCCAAAACGGTTGATGGGATTGTCAATGCGATGCCCCTTTTAAATAGATGATCGACGACTACTGTGCATGTCCAGTGCTGAGCATAGGAAATGGAGCCACCAGGTGATAATTAGGATTAAAAAAAAATATGCTTAAGATATTACACAAAAAATGCGATTGCCCTCTGCTCAAACCACAGCCTGGTCATAGAATGGTAAATTGGTGAGAATCAGACCTAAGGACTTGCCTGGGACTGGTGCTATTAGTGCATAATTGGTCATTAGCATAAACTGTGCTTGCTGTCAGCCAGATAAAGCTTCATTTCAATGGGTTTAAAATGGTACTGCTTTTTATTTTAAATAAAATGGGTGCACAGGAGTGATTATTTTAGTGGAATGTAATGTTTGGGGTCAGATGACTGACTAACCACTCAAGTTTAGTTTTTGTGATTTGTAATGTCATAACCCTTAATTATTGTGAATTATTTCCTTGCAATCACTCCTGCCCACCCTATACTCTTTTTCTCTCTGCCTCTCTCATATATACGTACATAATGAGCCAGTTAGTTAGATAATAACACGATAAAATAGAACAGGCAACTACAATAGAACTATTAAAAGCAGATGGGCATCATGTGCCAATTTTGGCCATATAGAAATAATGGATACAGTTGGAAAATTCATCTTGTTCTTATGCACAATATCATAAATGCAATATTAGTAAGTCACAGCTGAATGCTGTTATAATAGAACGCAACAATGCTTGAAGTTGAACTATGCCAAATGCACTTCAGTTTAACATTTATCGCTGAAAAATAACCTGATTGAAAGTTGAAAGGCTGAAAAGGAAAACTTTTTAATTGCTCTGTAGTTTTAAGTTACAAGTCTGAGCTGTTTGATTGCAGAACCAGTTAAAGGGAGGAGCTTGTATTAAAAACAGCCTCATGGCTATTGGTTAAAGTTGCCATCAACTGACACTGAGGGAATAAATGAATCTGGGACTCTCTCTTCCTGATCTGGGACTTGATCTCACTAGCTTTAGGCATCAGCACCACTGTGATTTAATCCTACATGCTTTTATTAAAAAATTCCAAAAAGTTGTAGGGATTATTTTTGATTAAAGTGATCCGATCCACAGTGATGGCTACAATAATGAGCCCATACTCATGGGCAGAGGGTTTGGATTCTCCTGCTGGGGAAGGAAAACCCAGGGCTGGGCTCACAGCCCACGAATCTCCAGGCAGGAACAAAGCTGAGCCACGAATCCGGAGACCCATGAATGCCTTCATGGTCTGGGCTAAGGACGAGAGGAAGAAACTAGCGATCCAAAACCCTGATCTACACAACGCAGAGCTCAGCAAAATGCTGGGTAAGTATGCCCAAAAACCTTTTTTTAAATATAAATGTTAATTCAGATTAAAAATGTCAATTAGAATAAATATATATATATAAAGAGAGAGTGATTCTTAAATTGTAACATCTACAGAGTGTGTTATTTCAGTTTTGAGTTGTAATCTTGTTTAATATAAATACAAGAAAACAATCTGAAGTATTTAAAGTTGTATTAAATAGCAGTTATGTCATGGAACAGATCTTTAATTTACTCAATCATTTCTAAAAGAAAGTACTGCCAGATAGTATTTGCTGCACTAACATAGGCACAAATGACTATGAAGTGTCTAGATCTGAATAAGCAAAAAGCTGAAAAATTTCTCCTTGATAATTACATTTTCAATACATGCCATAGTTTAAAAAAAGATAAATATTTGTGTCATAAAAATATGGAGCTCCAATTATTTCAGTTTTCAAAAGTATCAGGTAGGTTATGACATTTAACTACTTGTAAGGAACATTTTTCATTTCAGCATTATTTTACACATGAAGGATAGGAGAAAACATGGATAATTATATTTTTGTGCAACCAAATTGTGAAGTTATTTTGAAAATGTAATACATTAAAATACATCAACAGCCTGCTAAATGTTTCTGGTTTCAGGACAGAGTAATTGACCAGAAAACCATAAATTTGCTGAGCAGAATGTAAATAGGGCTGTTTGTATAAATTACTTTAAAATTCTGCTGCTCAAGAAAGTACATTTTCTTCTGTTTAATTCGGTAAACCTGTATCAAACATGAAGGCATATAAGCAGTTGTTTTAATATATAGTAAACATATGTAATCAGTAAATTCTAATGAACTGTCCTATTGTATTTGATTGAGAGCCATATTCAGCCTGTTGGAGATCACATTCAGTTCCTCCCCAGTTCCAGGTACTGCAGTTACACTGATGTTGAAGTGATTCCGTTGATTAGCAGTACTTGAATCATCTCTAGCTAATGCACTCAAACTAAAAAACAAAACATCTTTAAATACTATTTTCAAACATCTATGGCTGGTGTACTATTTATAGCGTATCCAATCATTATTAACTTTAATTTTAGGTTCACATGGTATAGCATTGGTTTGTACCAACTTTATTGTCTGATGCTTTCAGACAGAATCAAATTCATTTCACAGTACGTCAAAGAAATAAATATCCCAAGAAAATTTTTAAAGATTTTAACATATGAAATAGGTAAGATGTGGCCTTCCTCCGAGAGACTGTCCTCTCTGACAGAAGCACGATTGGACAGTAAAAATGGCTAATATAATTTAATCTTATAAATCCAAGCAAAGAGAAGGGTAACCATTCTTTTTGAAAAACTCTAGTAATATGAACCAATGAAAATGTATTTATTCCAGAGGAAGTATTTTCTTGGTAATGATTTCACCAGACTAATATCCTGACGAAAATATATATTTTGTATCTCTGTCCCCAACTATGTGGGTGATTCAGAATTTTTTTTCATTTCTTCCTACTCCTTTCCTGAAGGTGCTTACTCTTGTCAGAGGATAATTCCACCAGTCTTCTGCTATCTCACCAAGTGGTCATTCTCCATGAATGATGCTAGGATGCGATTATCAGCTGGCTATTCAACCCTTAAGAGCATCTCAATTGACACCAGTCCTGTCCTTAGCAAAGTCAATATTCATGCATTTCCTTACATGAGTCATTTAGTGATCAGGTGTAGGAAGCCTAGCTCAGGGGATAGTGAGTCTGATTGTGGTGTATCCACTCGCTAAAACAAGCACAATCCAATGATTGCACCTTGGGCTGGTATTCTGTAAATGGTTTTAATCAGGTCTACAATAGAGAAAAAATCTAAAAAGCAGCAGAACATCATTAGAATTAGCAATTTTTTATCCATCCATATGGAAGCTACAATATTTCAATGTTAGTAATGACTCTTTTTCAAATTTACACCAAGCCTATCCTCGAATAGATTCCTTTCTCCTCAGAACTGCTTCATTCAAAGCACAAAGTGGCAATCAGCAATGTAGATATTTTGGATCATTGCTGCGGTCTTCAGTGTTCTTGATCTGAGTGGGCAAATAAATAACCAAAACCCCGTTATATCACAGCTCCCTTCTAAAATAACTAGAAATCTATTAAATTCTACAAACAACTTTTAGAATAAAAAAGGAAGTGAGTGGAAAGAATGCAAATAGATAAATGTGTAGTGTTTCTGAGAGGTATAGCTTCTACAGCAAAAAGGAAAAACACAGGAAGGAGAATAATTGGGGTTAAAACTGGGAAAGAAACATCCAGATATTGGACTATTTTCCTCCATTGTCTTAGTAGTTAATATCACTGTAAAGATATAATTAGTGGCAGAGTAAAATAGTTAAATCCCAGAATACATATACTGAAACAGTCACAAAAAAAGCTGGAAGGCCAGGTTAATTCAGAAAAGGAAAAAATACAAGTCGTTAAAATAACTGACTGTGTATTGACATATGGGGAAGGGATTGGCACTAAATTTGCTTCTTTTTGTGATGTTTATAATCCCTCAGAAGATTAATTAATTTCTTATTCAATGCTACCATAAAAAAAAAGAAAATCATGGGAACTAGTGAGCAATTTAACAGACCAGAGAAAAGTTTGAGCTTCAGCACGATATTGCACAATTGTCACTAAATGAATTAAAAGGATGGATGAAATATCATACCTGCACAATTTTACAAGGCAAGTAGAGATACCAGTGTCTCTTTCTGACATATTCATACAAGGAGCTTTTGGAATGTGTTAAAATGACTTAATAATAGATGAATGATATTGAATATCAACCAATTTCTCTCCTCCTTGCATCCAAGATATCAACTCAGACCTTCAAAGGTGATTTGTTAACCATATAGCCCAATGATCTGGATATATAATTTAATCTGAGAGAATTGTCAATCTTATATGGATCAAACACATAATTTGAATCTGATTATCAGTACTGTGGGTCCTGGAGCTCACTACCGATGGCACCAGCATGGGTTTTGGGTAATATAAAAGTAGCTTTTCTTTCCCTTCCTTTCTCTCAGCACAGGGAGTAAAGTACATTTGTAGTAGATGCAGCCCTAATTATTATCATATGCAAAACTATCTATCTGTGTGATTCATTCAGGTGGTTTTATTTCATTTAAGCCTTGCTTTGCTGCTGCTGCAGAGTGGAGCTACTGAACTTCCTCGGGCTACGGTTAGAACTT
Source organism: Pristiophorus japonicus (assembly GCF_044704955.1). Taxonomy (NCBI): domain Eukaryota; kingdom Metazoa; phylum Chordata; class Chondrichthyes; family Pristiophoridae; genus Pristiophorus; species Pristiophorus japonicus. Next base: position 97,498,196 of record NC_091983.1, on the reverse strand, counting down.
TTACTTTGCCTCATTTAACTGGAATAAGATAATAGAGCTTTATTGGCCACAGAGCAGCAGGGAAACAGAAACAATACAGTGGCAGCTTAGCAAATTTCCAGCAAGCTTACTAATGTAAAAAAAAATTGCAGGTGTTGGACATCTAAAACAAAAACAAAAGAAAATGCTAGAAATACTCAGCAGAAGTCAGCATCTGCGGAGAAAGCAGATGAGTTAACGTTTGATGAGATGAGTTAAAGTTTGGGGGTGGACCCTTTATCAGTTCAGGGTCCACCCCTGAAGCATTGGGCTGTAATTTGCGGCCCCTACGGGTGTGTACAAGGTGCACACTTGCCCGCAAGTTCCGGGTTTGCGCGCGCAAAGTATTCCCGGGAAAAGGGCATCTGTGGACAGAGAGTTTGCCCAACATCTGCCCAGAAAATGCCCGTGAAATTCTTTACCAGTCATTTATACATTAAAAACCCTGTACAATAAGGTACGTTTATTCTTAGCCCCGTTAAAACATGTAAAAAAAAAAAAAAAATTTAATTTAATTTTTGTTTAAATATTTAATTAAATGCCATTTTAATTAATTGTAAATATGTAATTTTTTTAAAATTTATTTGACGTGTAGATGTATTTTGGGGGGTATTCCCGTTCATGCTTATGGGGTTTCCATACATACGGAATCCCCATAAGCATGAATGGAAATTCGCCTTCTTTCATTCGTTGGCCTGGCTCACGTGATCCCAGGGGAGCTCGCCAACCGCGTGTGCACCAAGATGCGTGGGCCTCTACCCGTGGGTACCCGGAGAGGTCCAGGACCTCGAAACTCCGTACCTCCCAGACCACCCAGGTACGCGGGCATTTTATTTGGAGATTGGAGGCATTTCTCCCGGGAAGCCTCCGACCGCAAATTCAGGGCCATTATCTCATTTGTTATCTCCATAGATGCTGACTGACCCGCTGTTTCCAGCATTTTCTGTTTGTCTTTAACTTTATTCTGGAATTGTTGCCAGCTGTGTGAGACCCGGGCAATGGGAGCTTGCATGACGAGCGTGGCACTTAGCCCAGTATAAAATCAGTTTTAAAAAAGAAGCTAAACTCAGCCAAGATGAAACAGAAGAGTTCCAACAATCCAGCTGCCTCTACCATTATAATTCAAGCTGTTATGTGAGATCTCAATCAAAATCCAACAGAGCTACCTATAAAGTGCCTTCTTTACCTAATTTTAGTTCATGCCTCTATAATTGTCCCATTGAGAACCATAAGAATAGAAGTTAGTTGTCTCCTGTAAATGAAATGTATTTTCATGAGTTAAATTTAAAATATCTCTGAGCATTTCAAAAGTCTTTTGGGGTGAAATCATGGCATACCCGTTTCTATGAAATCTAACAAAGATATTAGCCCATTTTAAAAATAGGTTTGACCCCCTTAAAAGAGCAGACAATAGAATTTTGCTGATGTAATATCATACACCATTTCACCCCATTTAACTGTGACAAACTTAAGAATTTGCTGCATAGTGTACTTCAGTCCAAAAATTCATTTTTTACATTTTTCTAGGCCAAAGTCAGATACAGTAGCTTAATTTTTTGATGTAGTGAAAGGCCGTGATTTGAGTAGAATCAAACTATTGGGTATTCTAATTCATGTGCTTGTTCACAGTTCCACAATTTTCTGTCTTATCCAATGGGATCTAACGAAATGATCTTTGGCTATTACTTTTCCCTCTGCTAATCGTCTGAGTCAGTATTGGTGCAGATTTGTGATGACCTGTATGTGATTCAGACTGCATGAATCCACCCAGCACAAGCCCAGCTCCCCTGCTGCTTCACCAAAATAAATGAGTCACCAAGATAACATACGATAAATTCACGGATCCCGTATTACTTGTAGTCCTATATCTGACCTGCACTCTTCAAGTATTTATATACACAACATCCTTTCCTTTATCAGTACACTCTGTTATTTCCTCAAAGAGCTCTATTAACTTTGTCAGATATAAACTGCCTTTTAAAAATCCATGCTGGCTGTTCTTCCTCTCTTGGTGGATATTCATTTTATCCTGTATAATGGCCTCAAGATACTTACCCACTATCAACTTTAGACTGACTGGTCTGTAGTTAGCTAATTTATTCCTTCATTGAAAAAAATCAGCATTTTGGTTCCGAGGCTTTCGTCATTGTATGGATTATGATTATTTGCAACAAGCACTCCACAATACAAAGGGCAATAACTGAACTGCTTTTGTCAGGACACACAGAGAAATATAACAGGGATGACCTCTCTCACCTCTGCTATTAAATTGGAACCAATTGCTGAAACAATATGAACTCATAAAGACACAAAAGGGTTAATTTCATCTTTAAAAAGCAACCTTTAGTGATTTAGGATTAGGCTCAGAAGTGATGATCCCCATGTTGAACAGCCTACCAGCAATCACTCACAAATAACAAGGACCTGGGTGAAGTCTTGAGGGTGACTGGAACTAGTGAAACAATATCCCCTTCGAGATGTTAGGTCAGGATGGACATTTATGGAGATTTTGGCAGCTGCAAGCTCATTCATTTGATTATATGAACTGTCAGCTAGAGTCAAGTCAGGTCAAGACTGCCAACAGGAGTCAGGCTGTCACTGATCATTTAACAACAATAAATATATTAGCTAAGCTGGTACATGCAAATTATCAGCTTCTTCTGTATGATTTTTTTTTGCTTGGCCGAGTGTCTGACACATGCGAAAACCCATCTCTATGCTGAGTCTTCAAACCAAGCTACTGAAAAATCTGCACAGGTAAAATTTCTATTTGCCACTTGATGGAGTGCACACACTCCCCCAATTTAGACACATTTACCAAAGTCCATGGGGCCGAAATTGATGGCCTTACCGCCTACTGCTGCAGAGATCCGCCGACATTCCTCTTTGGGTTGTGCCCAGTGCCAGTTTGCACTTGGGCTGAAGCGGACAAGAGGGGAGAACTGCCGGGAACCGCCCGCTGGCGTCAGTGGCGCAAGTGACCTCCTGCCCGCCGAGATGCCAGATTGGTGCGAGCGGGAGTTGGCGCCAGCAGGGGGAAGGATCATCATGAGGAGGCTGGTCTAACCCCCAAGGTAAGTTTAAAAGAACTGACAAAAAAAGGTTAGTGAACTTTTAAAAAACCCCTGAAGGTCTTCTGGGTAATTTTTTTTCCAATCATTTTTATTTGGACGTCTTCGATCCTCGATGGGCCCGACTCCATCCTCGGTGGCACGAGCCTTTGCCGCCGAGATTGGGAGCTCCCATCTGCTCCTGCCCAGTTTGACGGCATATGTTGTTCATTTGCTGCCGGCCCAATTTTTAAATTATTTTTCATCAATTTCCCACCCAAAGTGCTGCCCAGTCTCTCAGTGGCCATCGGCGGGTTTTTGGGCGGCACTTGGGCCGGACTTGGCCTTCACCAAGTTCGGCCCCATAGAGTTTAGCAACATGTTTGCATGAGCTACAGTTCAAGGACCAACTATGTGCAGGGGTTTTGCTGTAGCTTAATCAATTAAAATTATGATTCTAGGCAAAGCATAGGTAAGCTGCCTAGAATCATAGAATGGTACATGACAGGCCATTCAGCCCGTCGAGCCCGTGCCGGCTCTCTGCAAGAGCACTTCAGTTAATCCCACTCTTGCACCATTTCCCCATAGCCCTGCAATTTTTTTTCCTTCAGGTACTTATCCAATTCCTTTTTGAAAGCCACGATTGAATCTGCCTCCACCAACATTTCAGGCAGTGCATTTCAGATCCTAACCGCTCGCTGCATAAAAAGATTTTTCCTCATGTTGCCTTTGGTTCTACTACCGATTATCTTAAATCTGTGTCCTCTGATTCTCAACCCTTCCGCCAATGGGAACAGTTTTTCTCGATCTACTCTGTCTAGACCCTTCAGGATTTTGAACATCTCTATCATAAGAACATAAGAAATAGGAGCAGGAGCAGGAATATGCCATTGGCCCCTCAAGCTTAATAGGATCATGGCTGAACTGATCCTGGGCTCAGCTCCACTTCCCTGCCCGCTCCCCATAAATCTTCACTCCCTTATTGCTCAAGAATCTGTCTATCTCCCCCTTAAATATATTCAATGACCCAGCCTCCACAGCTCTCTGGGGCAGAGAATTTCCCAGATTTACGACTCTCTGAGAGAAGGAATTACTCCTTAGCTCAGTTCTAAATGGGCGACCCCTTATTCTAAAACTATGCCCCCTAGTTCTAGATTCCCCGAGAGGAAACATCCTCTCTACATCTACCTTGTCGAGGCCCCTCAGTGTTTTATATATTTCAATAAGATCATCTCTCATTCTTCTAAACTCCGATGAGTATAGGCCCAACCTGCTCAACCTTTCTTCATAAGTCAACCCCTTCAACTCAGGAATCAACCGAGTGAACCTTCTCTGAGCTGCCTCCAATGCAAGTATATCCCTCCTTAAATAAGGTGACCAAAATTGTACACAGTACTCTAGGTATGCCCTCACCAATACCCTGTACAGTTGTAGCAGGACTTCCCTGCTTTTATACTCCATCCCCTTTGTAATAAAGGCCAGAATTCTATTTGCCTTCCCGATTACTTGCTGTACCTGCATACTATCTTTTTGTGTTTTATGCACAAGGTCCCCCAGATCCCTCTGTACTACAGCATTTTGTAATTTCTCTCCATTTAAATAATAATTTGCTTTTTTATTTTTCCTGCCAAAGTGGATAAACTCACACTTTCCCATATTATACTCCATCTGCCAAATGTTTGCCCACTCACTTAGTCTGTCTATATCCCTTTGCAGATTTTTTGTGTCCTCCTCACAATTTGCTTTCTCATCCATCTTTGTATCATCAACAAACTTGGCTACATTACACTTGGTCCCTTCATCGAAATCATTAATATAGACTGTAAATAGTTGAGGACCCAGCACCGATCCCTGTGGCACCCCACTAGTTATCGTTTGCCAACCGGAAATTTACCCATTTATCCCGACTCTCTGTTTTCTGTTAGTTAGCCAATCCGCTGTCCATGCTAATATATTACCCCCAACCCCTTATGCAGTAGCCTTTTATTTGACACCTTATCGAATGTCTTCTGGAAATCCAAATACACCACATCCACTGGTTCCCCCTTATCCACCCTGCTCGTTACATCCTCAAAAACTCCAGTAAATTTGTCAAACATGATTTCCCTTTCATAAAACTATGCTGACTCTGCTTGACTGTATTATGTTTTTCCAAATGCCCTGCTACTGCTTCCTTAATAATGGACTCTAGCATTTTCCCAATGACAGATGTTAGGTTAACTGGTCTACAGTATCCTGCTTTCTGTCTGCCTCCTTTTTTAAATAGAGGTGTTACATTTGCGGTTTTCCAATCCAGAATTCTGACTTCTCCAGAATCCAGGGAATTTTGGTAGATTACAACCAATGCATCCATTATCTCTGCAGCCACTTTTTTTTAAAACCCTAGGATGCAAGCCATCAGGTCCTGGGGACTTGTTCAACTTTAGTCTCATTATTTTACCGAGTACCTTTTCTTTAGTGATAGTGATTGTTTTAAGTGCCTCCCTCCCTCTAGCCCCTTGATTATCCATTATTGGGATGTTTTCAGTGTCTTCTACTGTGAAGACCGATACAAAATATTTGTTCAAAGTCGCTGCCATTTCCTCGTTTCGCATTATTAATTCCCAGTCTCATCTTCTAAGGGACCAACATTTACTTTAGCTACTCTTCCTTTTTATATACCTGTAGAAGCTATTATTATCTGCTTTTATATTTCTTGCTAGTTTACTCTCATAATCTATCTTCCCTCTATTATGTTTTTTAGTCGGGCGGGTAAGTGGAGCTGAGTCCACGGCCAGATCAGCCATGATCTTGTTGAATGGCGGAGCAGGCTCGAGGGGCTAGATGGCCTACTCCTGTTCCTAATTCTTATGTTCTTATGTTCTTATGTTTGCTGGTTTTAAAACATTTCCCAATCCTCTGGCCTGCCACTAATGTTGGCTGCTTTGTATGCCATTGTTTTCAATTTGATACCATCCTTTACTTCCTTAGTTAACCACGGATGATTCTCTCTTCTCTTAAAGTCTTTCTTTCTCACTGGAAGATATTTTTGTTGAGTTATGAAATATCTCCTTAAATGTCTGCCACTGCTTATCAACCATCTTACACTTTAATCTATTTTCTCAGTCCACTTTAGCCAACTCTGCTTTCATACCTTTGTAATCGCTTTTATTTAGGATCAAGATACTGGTTTGAGATCCAACTTTCTCATCCTCCAACTGAATTTGAAATTCAACCAAGCTATCATTTTTCTTTCCTAGAGGATCCTTTACTATGAGATCATTTATTAATCCTGGCTCATCACACAGTACCAGATCTAGGATAGCCTGCTCCCTGGTTGGTTCCGCAATGTACTGTTGAAGGAAACCATCCCGGATACCCTCTATGACCTCTTCCTCAAGGCTACCTTAGCCAATTTGATTTGTCCAATCAATATGAAGATTAAGATCGCCCATGATTATTGCTATCAAATCTCCTCTGAACCTTTTCTGCTCTGAGGAGAACAACTCCAGCTTCTCTAGTCTATCCATGTAACTGGAATCCCTCATCCCTGGAACCATTCTTGTAAATCTTTTCTGCACCCTCTCCAAGGCCTTCACATCCTTTCTAAAGTGTGGTGCCCAGAATTGACAGATTACTCCAGTTGAGGCCGAACTAGTGTTTTATAAAGGTTCATCATATCTTCCTTGCTTTTGTACTCTATGCCTCTATTTATAAAGCCCAGGATTCCGTACGCTTTTTCAACTGCTTTCTCAACCTGCCCTGCCACCTTCAATGATTTGTGCACATATACCCCTAGGTCTCTCTGTTCATGCACCCCTTTAGAATTGTATTCTTTAATTTATATTTGCTCTCCTCGTTCTTCCTACCAAAATGTATCAGTCCGCACTTTTCTGCGTTAAATTTCATCTGCCATGTGTCCGCCAATTCCACCAGCCTGTCTATGTCCTCTTGAAGTCTATCCCTATTCTCCTCATTGTTCACTATACTTCCAAGTTTTTTGTCATCTGCAAATTTTGAAATTGTGTCCTGTTCACCCAAGTCCAAGTCATTAAAATATATCAAGAAAAGCAGTGTTCCTAGTACCTATCCCTGGCGAACACCACATTGTACGTTCCTCCAATCTGATAAACAACCACTACTCTGTTTCCTGCCACTTAGCCATTTTGTATACATTCTGCCACTGTCCCTTTTTATTCCACGGGCATCAATTTTGCTGGCAAGTCTATTATATGGCACCTTATCAAACACCTTTTGTAAGTCCATGTACACCACATCAACCCCTCTCTGTTACATCAGAAAATTCGATCAAGTTAGTTAAACACGATTTGCCTTTAACAAATCCATGCTGCTTCCCTTAATTAATCCACACTTGTTCAACTGACAATTTTGTCCCGAATTTTCAAAAAGCTTCACCACTACCGAGGTTAAGCTGACTGGCCTGTAGTTGTTGGGTTTATTCTTACACTCTTTTTTGAACAAGGGTGTAACATTTGCAATTCTCCAGTCCTCTGGCACCACCCCTGTATCTAAGGAGGATTGGCAGAATATGGCCAGTACCTCCGCAATTTCCATCTTTACTTCCCTCAGCATCCGAGAATGCATCCCATCAATCCTGGTGACTTATCTACTTTAAGTACAGCCAGCTTTTCTAGTACCTGCTCCTTATCAATTTTTATCCCATCCAGTGTCTCAACTATCTCCTCTTTCACTGACTTTGGCAGCGTCTTCTTGGTAAAGACAAATGCAAAGTACACATTTAGTACCTCAGATATGCCCTTTGCCTCCTTGCATAGGTCTCCATTTTGGTCCCTAATCAGCCCCACCCCTGCTCTTACTACCTGTCTAGTTAGGACCACCACGTGCATTTATATGGCACCTTTAAAGTAGAAAACATCCCAAGGCACTTTATGTAGGAGCAAGAATATAAATAAATAAATAAAATGAAAAAAGGAGCAAATGCCATGCCATGTGAACAAGGTGACTGAATGCTTTCGAGAAGGTTTTTAAAGATGAAGAGAGAAGTGGGGAGAGAGTGGGTAGGTAGGGAGATTCAGAGGTGGCTGAAGATTTTTCCACTAATGGTAGGAAACAAAGGCACCATGTGCAAAGGCCAGAGTCAGAGCCAAAAGATGCTGGAGGGAATGTGAGGCTGCAGGAAATTGCAGAGGTAAGGTGAGGGGAGGCATGGAAAGATTTGACGATGAGGAGATTTAAAATAGAGTATGTTGCTGACCTACATTAGCTCCCTAGCCACAACATATTTAATTGAATAGAATAGGTGATGGAAGACAACTTTGCTTCACTCCTTGCTCAAAAGGAGATAGAATCAGTGAATTTCCCATCTAGCATTACATGAAAATTTGAATTGGAGTACACATCTCTGATAAAATCCAAGATTTGGCCATGTACTCCCATAGATACCAGTTTCTTCATTAGGACAGCATGAGGCTCTAGGGTCAAAAGCCTTATGAAAATGTAAATTACTTTTTTTGCATGACTAACCCACATTCTGAATGGAAATTCAGAATTCAGTTATCATGATTGACCTTTAACAGCCTTTCAGTCCTTTTTAAAATGGGAACAATGCCAAGAGTGGCACTATAATTGGACATTTTGGTCTGTTTCCACTCATTACAGATGTTGCTTACATCTATTTTTTGTTACACTTTGCACCTTGAGAAAAATAAGCCTATTGGCACCGCATACCTTCCAGTACCTCACCAGCAAGCTATTTGTCCATATGGGGAATTACAACTGAGTCCAAACATGTCTTCATCTGACGTCCACACAGGCGAACTTTCTAGCTGGGTCACTGGATAGCAATCAGAGAGGAAGACTAGATGATTTTACTTCTTCCTATCCCAGCAGTACTGAGGCTTATTGTCGTGCTCCAAATGCTCACTAGCTGAGATCAACTTGCTCAGTATAGACCAAGGATCAAACCTTAGATGGTCTTGTATGACTCAGTATTACACTTGTCAGTGCATCTACATGCCAGGCCTGATTGAGAAAGCAAAGGTGTGACTTGTATTGGTACTTATAGCATAGATAGCACAATGCCCCACATTTAGGCAGCAACAAAGAAAAAGTCACCATCTTTGAAGAACATATAACAACTATATCTTAGGTATTCTTTGCTTAAATAGAAAACAAAATTTTTTAAGTGAATGAGATATTACGTTTAGAATTAAATGGGGGCCCATAAAAAAGTGAAACACTGTGTACTAATTGTAGTTAATTAATATATGCAATGGTTTGAACCATGAACATACATTTTGGATAGAGCAAAGTTTATATCTTCTTGAAATGTCAATAAAACTTTAAAGAAAATGTTGTTAATTAATAATGTTTACTGGAACTTGTATCAACCATTTTATAACTAGATATGAAAATAACATTTCAAAAATGTAATATGCAAAATCAAAGTAATGTAGAAATGAAGCCTCAATTATTGTTCATAGTTCTTACCTCTATTAAGACAAGATAATAACACTGATTGAATCAAATTTTGTTAATGGCAAAATTATGCTTTCCCACTTTTTAAATAGAATTTTCTATTTTCAGCCCCATTGACAATGCAGTCAGGCAGATTCTAATTTCAAGCTAACCAATAGGATAGTGCATGCAAATAGCCTCTGGAAAAATACCTGGCATCTGCTTAGTGCTGCTCCCTCATGTCAGTTAGATTAGATTAGATTTCATTGTGAAGGGAAATGTGTGAGTGAACCCTGGCTCACATTGTAGTGAAACATCTGTGCCAGCATGATGACCTGTTAATCCAATTTCAATCCCCATTTTATTTAATACAATTAAACTGACTATTATCAGAGTTAAATTAACTTAGTCATAGCACTAGCAGGAAAACATCTTGAGCACTATTTCAAACTTAAAAAAAAGTTTTAGCCTATAAAAATATTCATATTGGAACAAGTAAAGCTATAAAGGAATGGTATTTAACTATGAATTGTAGATAAATATGCTTTTGCCACTTCTGATTATGGGATATATTTTAGGCAAATCATGGAAAGCGCTCACCCCTTCACAGAAGAGGCCTTTTGTGGAAGAAGCTGAAAGATTGCGTGTCCAGCACATGCAGGATCATCCCAATTACAAATACAGGCCTCGGAGGAAAAAACAGATCAAGCGTCTCTGCAAACGTGTAGACCCCAGCTTCCTGCTCAACAACTTCCCCCACGATCAGCCTCCTGTCCACAGTCGGAGAATCTGTAGGGGACCTCTGGAGGAGGAAGAGGATAAAGGCTATCCACCAGCCTCAAGACTTCCTGCAATCAGCAGATTCAGGGAAACACAGACCACAAACAGCAGCTTCGACAACTACGGCCTACCCACCCCTGAGATGTCCCCTCTAGATGTGATTGATGCTGATCACAGTTTCTTTCCACCTCAGTGTACAGAAGATTCTCCTTCTCAGTTGAATGGAGTAATGTATCGTTCAGAATACAGTCAAAGCCCCATTCAATGTGAACATCTCAGTCAGATATCTCTCCCCCAAAACAGATCTACCATGATGCACCCTGCAGCCGGTCACCCTCCACCACCCCCTTATTATAATCGGATCCAGCATCCAGCCTTCCAGTCCATGAACTCAAGCACATCAGTCCACCTTTCTCCCCCTCGTGACCACCATCATCTCGATAACCTGGAGCATATCAGCCAGGCTGAGCTTTTAGGTGAAGTGGACCGCAATGAGTTTGATCAGTATTTGAACTCCTCCAGTCATCTAAATCAAGTAGGGATGTTAATTAATTCACATTTACCTGACGTCAGTGCATCAGGAGGCACAAGTTCAGAGAGGAGCCTTATATCTGTGTTAGCAGATGCTACTGCAGCATATTACAATAGTTACAGTGGCTCCTAGACCAAACAAACAGACTTCAACCTTTCTGAGTAACAACAGTATTATTTACAAATATCTCTGGACATGGAAATAACCTCAGGGTGGTAAAATAAACCAGTAATGCTTTTCATTCATGATGAAGAACCAAAACATTTATGTAGATAAATTCTTATGACACTATCAAAATCAAAAAGCTTCTTGACTGTTCACTTTTTCATTTTTTAAATGTTTGTAAACCGGTTAAGATGTATTTAATATCCAATGAGTTTTTAAAATGTGTTGGTTTGTAAGCCTTCACGTGTATGTATATATAAATATATATATAAAATCTCTGAATGAATGTATATATTGGCCTTCCTTACCTATAATTAGCTTGTAATTGTTTCATTGCATCCAAAGCAAACTGGGGGTGAAATTGCCAATTTAAAAAAAAAACAGGAGTACACCTATTTTTCTCCATAATTAATGACCCATTAATGAAATCACATTCTCAGAAGTTGCGCATTTCAAAGTCATGCATTCCCAGAATGTCATGAGTTGATCATTAATTATGGAAAAATAGGTATTCTCCCATTTTCATTAAAAAAGGAATTTCACCTCCCTTAGGTGATCCAACTGGCCTGTCAGTGAATGAAATGCTGATTTATATATATTTAAAATTAGTATTTCATAAAGTTTTTAATTATTTCCTAGGTTGTTGAAATTTATCCAGCTTGGCAGCCTTAAAAAAATAAAAAATAACATTTGTTTCTAATAAAAATGGCTGATGATTTTAGATATGCAAATTGCATTTAAGTTTAATTTCAAACAATTTAATTTCAGAGGTAACATTCTATTTCTAACTCTAACTGTAAGTCTGTAGGTTGTGCTCAAGAGATTTTAATTGCTTGAAAAAATGTTGCATACTTTGACTATTCCCTATACTGAAGGTATACACACTTCGTATTGTTTCACTTGTTCAATAATGATCCTTTATGAACTAAGTTTGAAAAGTTTTAATAGAAATGTTTTGCCTCTGGTTACTCAGAAAATATACTACTGTATACATGCCTATAGAGAAGAGACAGAGAATACTATTAGGAACTATCGGGGAAATACACATAGCCTTATGCACTTTATTAATGGTTTTGTTTGTCAAACTTAGATCAGGCTTATTAACAATGCTTTAGAGTTCTTGGAAATATATAATTAAAGTGATAATGCTTTTAGTGAGACTGCTAGATTGAAATCATCACAGCATTTAGATTCTATTGTATATCTGAACAATTATTAATGCTCAATTATTCATTTACCAAGTGAGCTTTCTTCAATTATCAGAAAGTGTTTGTATTTCTATCAGGTTAGTAAGAAAACCTTGCCGATGTCAATTGGCCAGTAGTAATTTTGTTTTAAAATCACACCATGATTAATTTACAACAAAGATGTCTTTCTGCTTTGTGGAAAACATACACATGGTCTGCAAGAAATTTCAAAATAAAACTTTAAATCTGTAAAATTTACATTAGTGCTGAAATTAATCCATAACTTAGTTATGAGATGTCCTACTTTATGATGTAACTGTATATTCCTGAATATGTATAGTACTTTCCCTGTTCCTGTTTAATAAGTCAATTAATTTTTAAAGTGTTTGATGAAATGCATCAGTCAAAACTGAAATTCTTTGGAGTTCCACAACTGGATTGTAATTGCTGAGGAACCTGCTAATAATAAAAATAATTTCAGAAAATGATCTCTTGTTGAGTTAATATAGATTTGTGAAGTAGATTCTCTATTACAATTTAAAGCCAGTTCACAGAACTAGATTGTACTGAAATCTGTTTAACTGATTTTAGAATAAAAAGGAATGAGATCAACTAACCATAGCTGATGCCTGTTTTCCTGAGTTTGGGAATTTGGGTCTGAAGCTGACGGATGTGGACAGAGCTCTGTTTCCTGCCTGATAAAACTGCTGCTACCCTGCATTACCTCTCCATCAGGATGTTTGTAGTTATTTTACTACAGTCACCAGACTGAGGAACGGACACTTGTTGATGTCAATCTGGGGAAAAAAACTCACTGATTAACATCATCTGGGACTAGTGATCCCACCAGAAGATTAAGAAAGGTTTTGTTTTTTTTGCTACCAAATTGCAGCTCAATTATTAGCGGAACTGCATATTTATGATGCATAAGGCCCATATAAAAGGTGTAATAACCAAAACTACTGATGAAATTCAGGATATCATGCTTTGTAAGTACAGTACAGGTAGCCCCTTATAATAAAATCACAAAGATGTTGGTTATTCCAAATTATTTTGTGTGTAAGCAATTCAATAAAGTTTAAAAAATACCATAAAGTTAAAAAAAATATATGGTGCTAAAAGACTTGGGTGAAGAGTCAACACTCATGGTGCAGGACAATTGGATTGAACAGAATGCAACACACAGGAATAACTTAGAGCAATTTCAAGAAAAAACATTTGTTTGCTACAGACTGAAGTATGATTGAGATACAATTTGTTTTGGTGTGGTTTTCAAGGCATCAAAAAGTTCAAAAATCACTTAAACATTTATTTTAAAATTTGTAATTTGGTTTCCAGAAACAAAGGTCAAAAAAAGTGCAGCAGCTTTGTCATGCATAATGTGACCACATAATTTTCAAATATATAAATATAAAACACAATACAAGAAAATATCTAACAGGAAGTATCTAATAAATGTGCAAATGATGATGGCTTTGATTATTGACTTTCACTCATTAGAATAATCAGACTTTTTTCACAATGTATGTAAAGACTACTTTATTTTCTTGTTAAAATGTCGAACAATTAATAAATGGAATACTTAAAATGTTTCTATTTCTTACTAATTTTTCTAGCTTTAACTTCCTTTGTGGCAGAGAATACAGACGATTTGGAAACTGGAAGAGGTACGGTTGTCTTCTGGAGTTTTAAATCTAGGAGTTGAAATGCAGTTTCAACCTCTTTTTGCAGAATTTCAGAAGCTGCTGTCACCTGTATATCATGGGCATCCTTGACAATTTTTTCTAAATTCTGAAAATTAAATAGTTTATTGCAGTAAATAACAAGCAGCTTCCAAGTTTGCAAGTAAATGTTCCACTAACACACTAGAAGAGAGATAATCTTTGTAGTTAATCTGCTGTAGCTTCACAATAATCTTTACTAATGAAATTCTGCATTACTTGTTACCCAAGTTCTAGGACAATTAAATATTTTTATCAGGCAATCAAATTGTCCAACAATTACTCACTTAGTCAAGTGTCTCTGATGGATGAGCAAATAGTTTCATATTGTCACTGGTTCTCCTAGTTAGAGTGTGAAGCTTGTAAAATTTACTTTAGATCACAAATACAAAACCTTTAAGGTTCTGTAGATTTTGTCTCATGTAGTCCATACTTGTGGGATACTATGCACTGCTTGATAAAACAAAAGTAATGGGCAACATGGTAGTGCAGCACTCTGCTCCAGGGAATGCAACATGTACTCGTGATCCTCCCATGCACTGAACTCCTGAATTCAATTATGCCATTGTGGGGCTGTGCTGAGTTGAAGGGAGGAAGAACCACAGGAACAATGCTACTCCTTCCCAATTTCTAGTGATCATATTTAGAGTAGCATAGGCGAAGGTCTAGAAACGTGGAGAAAACAATTCCAATGTGCAGTTCGTCAGCGTGTGCTGGGAGCGCATATCACAAAATTGCACACCCCCATCCTGTAATTTTTCATTAAAGTGAATGCATGTAAAAATACAAGGATCTGCACAACAGAATATTTATCGCAAGTCATCCGAGTTGTGAATTGTGCATGTCACAGGAGATCATTATGGTGGATAAAATATTTAAGCTGGATTTGCATTCACAGACTGATGTCTACTGCAGCTGCGAGGTACTCCTGCAGTCAGCAGTATTCTAAATTATGACCAGTAATGTAACAGCTTCAGAGACTTATATTTTGATGGACCTCCTAAGTTGTCAGTGTCAGTTGTGGCTCAGTTAGTAGCATCCTTACCTCCAAGTCAGAAGGTTGTGGGTTCAAGTCCCACTCCAGAGACTTGAGCACAAAAATCTAGGCTGACACTCCACTACAGTGCTGAGGGAATGCTGCACTGTTGGAGGTGGTGTCTTTTGAATGATACATTAAACCGAGGCCCCATCCTCTCTCTCAGGTGGACGTAAAAGATCCCATGGCAGTATTTTGAAGAAGAGCAGGGGAAGGGGAGTTATCCCCAGTGTCCTGGATAATATTTATCCCTCAACCATCATCATTAAAATAGATGATTTCGTCATTATCACATTACAACAGTGACTACACTTTTTTTTAAGTACTTAATTGGCTATAAAGCACTTTGGGACATCCAGTGGTTGTGAATGGCGCTATAGAAATGCAAGTCTTTCTTTTTCTTTTCTCTAAGTTGCCATCAGATTTCCAGTTCAAGCTAAAAGCACGGAGTTGGATTCATCCATTTTAGCATTCAGGACATTGTAGGTCCTCAGGCTTTACTAAGAGAGGTGGCAAAAAGAGAAGTGAATACAGAGACCAGTGTATGGAACACATTAAAATGTTATTAAAAGCTTCAAAGAGAGAATCTTGTTTTCAAACAGCTGACAGTAAAAAGTAATGCTTGGTCAGGCAGAGGGTCAGACAGATTAGTTAGCTTACTCATTAGCACATGGTGTTATTAAAATAGGGTCATTATAGGAAACAGACGTCTCAGAGTGCAGGGGAGACTGACATAGCTCTTCCTCCTAGTATTGGTTCTTAACTCTCCTTCACTACAAAAGTGAAAGCAGCAAAGGGTGGTGCAACAGCTGCTCATCAGGAGGCCGGGAGGAAGGATTCAGTGGCACATTTGGAGCGGGGTGGGGGAGGGGGGTGAGGGAGGGGTTGGAATGAAATGATCTACCTGCAAGATAAACATTTCACATACTTGAGGTATGATGTATTTCTTCAAATTATTTCTACACACTCAAAATAATAGCAGGAGCTTCTGTGGCTGCCCTAGGCCATTCGGCCCTTCGAGCCTGTACCGCCATTCAACAAGATCATGGCTGATCACCCACCCCAGCACCTCCCCCCCACTCCCCCTCCACACCCCCCGACCCCCCCAGCTGCAAGGACCACATCCAACTCCCTCCCGAACACATTTAATGAACTGGCATCCAACAACTCTCCGCGGCAGGGAATCCCACAGGTCAACAACTCCGAGTGAAGAAGTCTCTCCCAATCCCAGCCCCAAACAGCCCACCCCCCATCCCAAGAGCGTTCTCCCCACCGGCTCTGGACCCACCCAACACCGGGAACACTCCCCCCGCACCCAACCCGCCAGAATCCTTCCCAAATGCCGAACACCCCCGGATGTCGAGCTCCCAGCCCCGGCCACCCCGGAGCCACGCCCCCGCGACACCAACCACACCACATCCATCAACCGCCATCTGCGCAATCAACCCGTCCACCCCACTCCAAACACTCCCCGCACCGAGGCACAGAGCCCCCAGGCCCGCCCCTCCAACACACTTCGCCCCCCCAGACCTCCGCTGCAATGTGGCCCCTCCTGTCCCCCGCCCTGGGTTTCTCCGTCCCCCACTTCCACCACTCTCCCCTCCATCCCCCGTCCCTGTCTCCCCTCAACTTCCCTCTGCCTCCCCGCACAGGCTCCCATCTTGGGGGCGGTAACCTTCTGGGGCCGGGAATTTTAGCCCCCAGCGTGGAAGTCCTGCTCCCACCGCAGAATTGGCCTTACCACCCCTCAATGGAAGCGGAGTGCAATTTTCCACACTCCACTTCCTTTGGGGGCAGTTACCGGGGCACGACTGGATGCTCCTGTGACAGTTTGAACTGGTGCTCTCCACACTCCACTCTCCCATCCTGTGACTGTTGGAACTGGTGCTTAGATGTGGCCTTTACGGCTAAAGGGATCAAGGGGTATGGCGAGAAAGCAGGAATGGGGTACTGAAGTTGCATGATCAGCCATGATCATATTGATTGTGGTGGAGGCTCGAAGGCCCAAATGGCCTACTCCTGCACCTATTTTTTATGTTTCTATCAATGAGTCTACAACAGTGAGTTGAGGGAAAGCCCCAGTGGGGCAGAGTGTTTGTGACCATAGGTCCAAAGTCACCTGTTCCTCCCAAACATGCTGCACATACCACACCTCATGTCTCAAATTATCAGCCACCTCAGTCCCTCAATTAGATTACAGCCTTTAACCCAATCTCCATTCTGTTATGTGAAACCGTCTGAACTATTAGATAGCGTGTTACTCAGTGTCAGGGACCTTGCAGAGAAGCCATCGAACTCCCCTGATTAGATCCCAGACTGCAACTCACTTAGAACCCTCCAAACCCGATATAAAATTCCAGTCTCAAACTCACTCCCAGGTATCCATTATTCTATGTATGAACCATGGAAATTGTTCAATTAGATTCCAGCATGGTATTCAGTGCTAGCTGGGTACTCTTTCTCCTATACACAAAATATCTCAAACCCTTGTATACATTCCAAACTGTAACTCCCCACCACCAACTTCTGTTCAGCCCAACCCTAATTTGATAATGCTGGGGCAGCGGGGGGGATATGGGGGAGCGGGGGGGGATATGGAGGAGCGGGGGGATACGGGGGAGCGGGGGGATATGGGGGAGCAGGGGGATATGGAGGAGTGGGAGATCCTCGCGAGTTCAAGGCTGGAATCTAATTAAAGGTTTCAAATAATTTATTTACAGGAACGAGTTCCAGGTTGGAATGTAGTCAGTGGGTTTTGAAGATGTACAGATAAATATCTATTATATAAAATAACGATACCCAGTTATGGGCGGGAAGGTGATTGAGGGGTACACTTGGTTCGATAGAATAATAGGTGGGGGTCTAAAAATATTCCAACACCAAGACTGGAACAGGACATTCCCCAAGTGGGCACAGGTCTGAGATCCTGGTACACAGCCCTTGGGCACAGGTCTGAGATCCTGGTACACAGCCCTTGGGCACAGGTTTGAGATCCTGGTACACAGCCCTTGGGCAGGGGTCTGTGATCTTGGTACACAGCCCTTGGGCACGGGTCTGAGACTCGGTACACTCCCCTTGGGCACAGGTCTGGGATCCTGGTACACAGCCCTTGGGCATGGGTCTGAGATCCTAGTACACAGCCCTTGGGCACGGGTCTGAGATCCTGGTACACAGCCCTTGAGCACGGGTCTGAGATCCTGGTACACAGCCCTTGGGCACAGGTCTGAGATTCAGGGTACACTCCCCTTGGGAACGGGTCTGAGATCCTGGAACACAGCCGTTGGGTTCGGGTCTGAGATCCTGGTACACAGCTTATTTTCATTATGCGTGGGAGGGGCCAAGAGAGGAAATTCTATCTGGCATATTTTGAGGTAAGGTTATCACTCATCAAGTCACGTGCTAATTACTTGCAAAATGGCTATTTTGAGAATCAATTTTCCACTTCAAACATTGTTTGCATATGCCAGAGGGTTATGGGTATACTTTCATATTATACTTTTTGGGGTAAATTCTTGGGGATTCCCTACAAGTGGATGAGGGAGTGATCTATATGGCTGAACATGTACAAAAATAAGTCTGTTGTGCTTTTAAGAGGTATTTAACAGGCTACTCTTCTCTGTTGAAGTTTTCCTCTAATTTTCACACAAGTATACAATGGCTCCAAATTTCCTTGGGGTCTGGGGGTCTCCACCCTGAAGAAAACTTGCTGGAAATTCCTACTAGATGTGGGGCCGGATAGAGATTCTGTCTGCCCCTGTGAAGACCTAGTGTAAAGAAGGTGGCAAAATGGCATCTACTGCCGAATATCACACTGAACCCGTCTCCTTTGCCCCAACTGACCTGGACACCAGACATAATCTTGGCATCCATAGGATATGGGATATACAGCACAGAAACAGGCCATTCAGTCCAACCAGTCCATGTCGGCGTTTATGCTCTACTCAAGCCTCCTCATCTAACTCGATCAGCATAACCTTCTATTCCCTTCTCCCTCATGAGTTTATCTTGCTTCCCCTTAAATGCGTCTATACTATTTGCCTCAATTACTTCCTGTGATAGTGAGTTCCATATTCTCACCACTCTCTGGGGAAAGAGGTTTCTATGAATTCCCTATTTGATTTCTTGGTGACCATCTTATATTGATGGCCTCTAGTTTTGCTCTTCTCCGCAAGTGTGTGTGTGTGTGCGCACGTGCTTGTGTTTTTTTGGAAGGTTCAAAAAGACAGATCAAAATACACATGTTCAAACATAGTTAGCAGAAAAACAGGAATACATTTGTGGACTAATTTACCAAGGAAGGCCATTAAATCGAGCTAAATAAATGAGATTGAGATTCCAATAGACATGTTTCTGAAAGGAAAGGGATTGAGACTTGAACCCACACCCTTGCGATTCAGAGGAGAGTGTTACCAACGGAACCAAGCTGAAAGGTATAAATTAACCAATGAAATAAATATCCTCTGGTCCCACTTTCCCGGTATTATTTAAAAGTAGCACATTCGGAAATAAAGGCCTGAGAGGAGGCCAGTCACCTTCCCGCTCAGTCTTCCCGGGAAGCGCTGTGTGCATCAAGATTGCAAGCCAAAAAGGAAAGAGGTTGGGGTGAGGGCAGGGGGTGCGTCGGAGATTGTACTTTGTGTAGGAAAATTAATATTCAAAAATATTCAAAGTGATCCAGGTCAATAGAGCAGCTGAAGTGGAGTCCACGGGGGTTTCCAGGCCAGGGCCATGTCCAGGAAGACCCCAGTATTTTTATGCATAAAGCTTTCAAAGCATCTGTCGGATAAAGGGGCAGATTAGCAAGCATCCTTTGACTTTTGAGACAGGCCTGCAGGCTGCACTCCCACACAGCAATACAGTGCTGTATCTTCCGCCCCGTCCCGTCACTCTATGGGTGCCGAGGATGCATCCCTACCAGTGTAGGCATCCACTTCCTTGCCAACACCCTGGCACTGGAACCTCCGGTGTGGGAAGGATTGCAGGTGACAAGTGCATCAAATTTCTCACTTCGTTCAGGTATGGGATTCGGATTGCGGGTATTCTGACTCTATGACCCCAAGTTTCGTGCCGCGGTGAAAACGGCGCACCTCCGAGCTGGGCGCCTGTTTCTCGCGCCGAAAACTGCGCCTAAAAAAAAGTCCGATATTCTCAAGCTCCTTGGAGCTCGATGTCTGCTTGGCGCGGCGCGCTCTTCGCAGCAGGGGGCGGAGCCTAACACTCGCGCCGATTTTCTAAGTAGCAGGGGGCGGGTACAATTTAAATTAGCCTTCGTGGTGCCGGCAACCCTGCGCGTGCGCGTTGGAGCGTGCACGCATGCGCAGTCTCACACAAACATTGGCACTCGGACATGTTTAAAAATACTGCAGAAAAAGTGAAGATTTGTTTCTTGGACCCCTGCAAAGGCTTGTAATTTAATTTTTTTTTATATTTCTGTGTGTGAGGGAGTGGTTTTAGCAGCACTGCTGAATAAATCACCTGCTGAAATCAGTGAGTTCAGCTTTTCACTGCTAAACTTGCAGAACCGGTGCTGCATTGGTGCATGCAAATTAAGGACTGTGTGTTTGGAGAAATAAGAGTGCCAATTCAACTTTGCATTAATACGTGGTGTTGACAATGCAGCACCCATTTTGCAAATTTAAATATAAAACTGTCGATGTGGCTGCCTCTCCCTGTCCAAATGGCCTCAGTCCCCCTCACAGCTCGAAGGCTGCTGCTGTATCTTCGGCTGCCGGCCAGCCACTGATGCCGCTGATATCCTATGGCCGAATGGCCTCACGTCCGTCCGCTGCTGATTCTTTGGCTGCCGGCCAGCCACTGACGCCGCCCCTAAAGCGTGGCCAAATGGCCTCAAGAACCTTAATGAGCTGCGTGTGTCCTGCATTGATTCTTCGGCTGCCGGCCAGCCACTGACGCCGCCCCTAAAGTGTGGCCGAATGGCCTCAAGAACCTTAATGAGCTGCGTGTGTCCTGCATTGATTCTTCGGCTGCCGGCCAGCCACTGACGCCGCTGCTATCTCAGGGCCGAATGGCCTCACATCGGTCCGCTGATTCTTCGGCTGCCGGCCAGCCACTGACGCCGCTGATATCTCATGGCCGAATGGCCTCGGGTCCGTCCAGTGCTGCTTCTTCACGGCCAGCCACGAAAAGAATGAAGGCCTGCCTCAAGCACTGCAGCTCAGCTCGAAGCTTGCTGCCGCTGCCGTCGAGACACTGACGCCACACCGCTGCCTGTCTCCAACATGAACGGCCTGCCTGAAGCACTTTCACACAGGTAGGAACATGGTTTATTTAATCTTTTCTTTGCTTATAAATTTTTATTCAGGTTGGATTTATTTGTATAATATTTGTATAAGTATAACTAAGGATTGATTGTAGAATTTAATGACTTCCCTTCCCCCCCCTCCTCCCCCACCTCGTTCCCTACGCCTGATTTGTAACCTACGCCTGATTTTCTAAAGTGTCGACAAGGTTTTTTCGAGCGTACAAAAATCTTCACTTACTCCATTCTAAGTTAGTTTGGAGTAAGTTTTCACTGACGAAACTTTGAAAACAGGCGTAAGTGGCCGGACACGCCCCCTTTTGAAAAAAAAATTCTGTTCCAAAGTGAAACTGTTCTAACTGACTAGAACTGGAGCAAACTAAATGTGGAGAATTCCGATTTCTAAGATACTCCGTTCTACACCAGTTGCTCCTAAAAATCAGGAGCAAATCATGTGGAAACTTGGGGCCTATGTGCTTAAGAAGTGAATAAGAAGAATTGCTTCCCCAATAAGTAACTAGATTACAAATAAAAATACTGGGCTAACAAGGTAATTCATTAATGGGACATTCTTTTTTATTAACATTACTACTATACATTCAGAATAATAGCAAACGTTAGTTTTTCATACATAGCATGCTGCTTTCCTCAACTTGTCTGCACCGTTTCACAGCATTAACTTTAATATTAGGTCACTTGTCATGAGGAAGGAGTGAAGAGGGGAAGACAGTTACGCAAAATCTCAAATGAGCTTTCTGATGTGCTAGTCACTGGAATTGTTTGTGGGGAGGTCTGCAGGCTGGACAGACCTGCCCTCTGCTGTTAAATTTGCCAAATGCAACAAAAAAAGGAATTTTCAGAATTAAAAATGAAACTTACAAATTGTATTGTGCAATATTATTATATGAATGCTTAATACACACACTAAGTCCAATATTTTATATTTCTGCTGGAGTACTGTGTTCTAAATCTAAAACACAAAAATCACAAACCATTGTTTTTCTAATACTGTATGTCTGTATCTAGACTCCTTGGGGACTAAATTGAGCCATGTAGTGGCCCTTTTTTATTCACTCCATGGCCACATAGGACTCGTAAATGCGGTCCAAGATTGCGCATGCACACTTCTAATGGGAAATGCGCAGGATGCATTTCAGGTGAAGGGGCTTGCGCGCATGCATGCCTGACAACCGGCAGCAATATGTAGACCAGCAAGGTGATGACGCGAATGAGTGTGTAACATTGATTTGAAGCCACACTCCAGTCATAACCTCATACAGTTGAACACGGAATGGAATGAAGGACCCCCTCCCCCCCCCCCCCACCCCCACCCCATCCCGACCACCACCAGCGCTATTTAAAAGGATCATGAAGTCGTTATAGGTTAGTTGCTAGATTATTTCTTCTGGCTACTGGTGCAATTGTACACATTTTTGGAGCTTTCCTATACTTGGCCAAAGTTTGAATACTCTACAAGGAGTGGTCTGACTGGTGCTGAACTACTTTTTTAGTGGTTTAAAAACTTGTGCTGAAATAAGTTGCTTCCAGGCATGGATGGCCTGGGAGGGTTTCTTCTGGGAATTGAGCATGACTGGGAGAATGAAGGGAGGCCACACAGAACAGAACAGAACAAGCTGCTAAAAGGGGGAATAAGGGGAGAAGGGCTCTCAGTAGGGGGCCATATCTGTCGAGGGTCTTCATGGAGCAATTCTCTTTCCTAACCAATGCACGAGGCATCGTTGCTTCACAAAAGAGGTCGTGAATGAAATCTGCCAAGTGCTGCAGCCACAACTGCAGCCTCAAAGCAGGGCAAGGGCAGCATTGCCTGCGGCTGTCAAGGTGCGTGGCTCTGAATTTTTCAGGTTGTTGCTGGAGATATAAGCAACATAAGAACATAAGAAATAGGAACAGGAGTAGGCCATACGGCCCCTTGAGCCTGCTCCGCCATTCAATAAGATCATGGCTGATCTGATCATGGACTCAGATCCACTTCCCTGCCTGCTCCCCATAACCCCTTATTCCCTTATCGTTTAAGAAACTGTCTATTTCTGTCTTAAATTTATTCAATGTCCCAGCTTCCACAGATCTCTGAGGCAGCGAATTCCACAGATTTACAACCCTCTGAGAGAAGAAACTTCTCCTCATCTCTGTTTTAAATGGGAGGCCCCTTATTCTAAGATCATGCCCTCTATTCTAGTCTCCCCCATCAGTGGAAACATCCTCTCTGCATCCACCTTGTCAAGCCCCCTCATAATCTCATACGTTTTGATAAGATCGCCTCTCATTCTTCTGAATTCCAATGAGTAGAGGCCCAACCTACTCAACATTTCCTCATAAGTCAACCCCCTCATCCCCGAAATCATCCTAGTGAACCTTCTCTGAACTGCCTCCAAAGCAAGTATATCCTTTCGTAAATATGGAAACCAAAACTACACGTAGTATTCCAGGTGTGGCCTCACCAATACCTTTTGTAGCTGTAGCAAGACTTCCCTGCTTTTATACTCCATCCCCTTTGCAATAAAGGCCAAGATACCATTGGCCTTCCTGATCATTTGCTGTACCTGCATATTATCTGTTATATATGTAAACTTGTATATACCTTGTACATCCACCAGAGGGCTCATCCCCTGGAATCCCAAGGGATCCCACAATCCCTTGGGAGCACAGGTACTTAAGGAGGCCTCACAGGCTGGAGAGGCACGCTGGAGACCTGCAATAAAAGACTACGGTCACACTTTACTTTGAGCTCACAGTATCCAGTCAGATTCTTTATTCATACATAACAACTGGCGACAAGATACAGATGACGAACCCAATGATGCAGAGAACAGTGGGCATCCTGGAGAAATTCTTGGAGAGAGATGATTGGGAAACCTTCGTGGAGCGACTCGACCAATACTTCGTGGCCAACGAGCTAGAAGGAGAAGCGAACGCTGCCAAACGAAGGCCGATTCTCCTCACCGTCTGCGGGGCACCAACATATGGCCTCATGAAAAATCTGCTTGCTCCAGCGAAACCCACAGAGAAATCGTACGATGATTTGTACACACTGGTCTGGGAGCATCTGAACCCGAAGGAAAGCGTTCTGATGGCGAGATACCAGTTCTACACCAAGAAAAGGTCTGAAGGCCAGGAAGTGGCGAGTTATGTCGACGAGCTAAGACACCTTGCAGGACATTGCGAATTTGAAGGACATTTGGAGCACATGCTCAGAGACTTTTTCGTACTTGGCATTGGCCATGAAATGATACTTCACAAACTTTTGACCTTAGAGACCCCAACCTTGAGTAAGGCCATAGCAATAGCCCAGGCATTCATTGCCACCAGTGCCAATACTAAGCAAATCTCTCAGCACACGAGTGTTGCTACAAGTACCGTGAACAAAGTGATGTTGTTTTCAAATTGTTTTCAAATCAGGCCCCACATGTGTGCAAGTGCACGTCCGCAGATGTCTCAGAGTCCACCATCAAGGGTGATGAATGCAAGGCCATTAACACCTTGTTGGCGCTGCGGGGGTGATCATCGTTTCCATTCATGCCGCTTCAAAGGGTACATTTGCAAGGGCTGTGGAACAATGAGACACCTCCAACGTATGTGCAGGCGAGCTGCAAATACTGTTAATCCTGCAAACCACCATGCTGCAGAAGAGGACAGATCCACGGCAGATCATGACGAGCCAGAGCCTCAGATCGAGGAGGCAGAGGTATATGGGGTGCACACATTTACCACAAAGTGTCCCCCGATAATGCTGAAGGTTGAATTAAATGGACTCTCGGTGTCAATGGAGCTGGACACGGGCACGAGCCAGTCCATTATGAGCAAAAAGACTTTAGAAAAATTGTGGTGCAGCAAGGCCTCAAGGCCAATCTGACTCCCATTCACACAAAACTGAGAACTTACACAAAGGAACTGATTCCCGTGATCGGCAGTGCTATTGTAAAGGTCTCCTACGATGGAGCGGTGCACAAGCTACCACTCTGGGTGGTAGTGGATGGTCCCACACTGCTCAGCAGGAGCTAGCTGGGAAAGATACGCTGAAACTGGGACAACGTCCGAGTGCTCTGAACCGCTGACGACGCTTCCTGTGCCCAGGTCTTAAACAAGTTCCCTTCGCTGTTCGAACCAGGCATCGGGAAGTTCCAAGGAGCAAAAGTGCAGATCCACCTATTTCTGGGGGCGCGACCCATCCATCATAAGGCGAGAGCAATACCGTACATGATGAGAGAAAGGGTAGAGATCGAGCTAGACCAGCTGCAAAGAGAGGGCATCATTTAGTCAATTGAATTCAACAAGTGGGCCAGTCCGATTGTTCCAGTCCTCAAGGGAGACAGCATCGTCAGAATCTGTGGTGATTACAAAGTAACTATCAATCGTTTCTCCCTGCAGGATCAATACCCACTACAAAAGACTGACGACCTTTTTGCTACGCTGGTGGGAGGAAAGATGTTCACGAAGCTGGACTTGACCTTGGCCTACATGACGTGGGAGCTGGAGGAATCATCGCAAGGCCTCACCTACATTAACACGCACAAAGGTCTCTTCATTTATAAAAGATGCCCGTTTGGAATTCAATCAACCGCGGCGATATTCCAGAGAAACATGGAAAGCTTACTGAAGTCAGTCCTGTGCACGGTGGTCTTCCAGGGCAACATCTTGGTTACAGGTCGGGACACAGTCGAGCATCTGCAGAACCTGGAGAAGGTTCTTAGTCGACTCAACTGTGTGGGGCTCAGGTTAAAACGCTCAAAGTGCGTTTTCCTGGCGCCTGAAGTGGAGTTTCTGGGGAGAAGAATTGCGGCAGACGGCATCAGGTCCACCAATTCGAAGATGGAGGCAATCGAGAACGCACCGAGGCCACAGAACGTAGCGTTTCTAGGACTCCTGAACTACTTTGGTAACTTCTTACCAGGTCTCAGCACCACTGTTAGAACTACTGCACGCCTTACTGCGTAAAGGAGACGAATGGATATGGGGCAAAAGCTAGAAAATTGTTATGCTCAAACAAATTGCTTGTGTTGTATGATCCATGTAAGTGTTTGGTACTAGCATCTGATGCGTCGTCGTACGGCATCGGGTGTGTATTGCAACAAGCTAATGAATCTGGGAAATTGCAATCGGTTGCTTATGCATCCAGAAGTCTGTCTAAGGCTGAGAGAGCCTACAGCATGATTGAAAAAGAAGCATTAGCGTGTGTCTATGGGATAAAGAAAATGCATCAATATCTGTTTGGGCTAAAATTTGAATTGGAAACTACTAATATTCCCATTTTCCGAGAGTAAGGGGATAACTACGAATGCATTGGCCCGCATCCAGAGATGGGTGCTCACGTTGTCCGCATACAACTACGCCATCCGCCACAGGCCAGGCATAGAAAACTGTGCCGATGTTCTCAGTAGGCTGCCATTGCCCATCACGGGGGTGGAAATGATGCAGCCCGCAGAATTAATCATGGTTATGGAAACATTCGAGAGTGAGCAATCACCAGTCACAACCCGACAGATTAGAACCTGGACGAGCCAGGACCCCTTACTGTCCCTAGTAAAAAATTGTGTGCTTCACAGGAGCTGGTCCAGTGTCCTAGTGGAAATGCTGGAAGAGATAAAGCCGTACAAGCGGCGCAAAGATGAAATGTCTATACAGCCAACTGCCTTCTGTGGGGCAATCGGGTAGTGGTCCCCAAGAAGGGCAGAGACACTTTCATCAGTGACTTCCACAGTACTCACCCACGCATCGTAATGATGAAAGCGATAGCCAGATCCCATGTGTGGTGGCCCGCTATCGATGCGGACTTAAGAGTCCTGCATGCACAGATGTAACACATGCTCACAGTTAAGCAATGCAGGGAGGCGCCACTAAGTTTATGGTCTTGGCCCTCCAAACCGTGGTCCAGGGTTCATGTCGACTATGCAGGCCCGTTTTTGGGTAAAATGTTCCTTGTCGTTGTAGATGCGCACTCCAAATAGATTGAATGTGAGATAATGTCGGCGAGCACGTCCGCTGCCACCACTGAAAGCCTGCGGGCCATGTTTGCCACGCATGGACTGCCTGATGTCCTTGTGAGCGACAACGGGCCATGTTTCACCAGTGCCGAGTTCAAAGAGTTCATGACCCGTAATGGGATCAAACATGTTACATCTGCCCCGTTCAAACCAGCATCCAATGGTCAGGCAGAGAGAGCATTGCAAACTATCAAGCAGGGCTTGAAGAGGGTAACTGAAGACTCACTGCTGACTCACCTATCCCGAGTCCTGCTTAGCTACCGCATGAGACCCCACTCGCTCACTGGGATTCCATCTGCTGAACTGCTCATGAAAAGGGTACTTAAGACAAGGCTCTCGTTAGTTCACCCGGATCTACATGAATAGGTAGAGAGCAGGCGGCTTCAACAAAATACATATCATGATGGCGCAAATGTGTCACGTGAAATTGAAATCAATGATCCAGTATTTGTGTTGAATTATGGACAAGGTCCCAAGTGGCTTCCCGGCACTATTGTGGCCAAAGAGGGGAGCAGGGTGTTTCGGGTCAAACTTTCAAATGGACTCATTCACCAGAAACACTTGGACCAAATCAAACTCAGATTCATGGACTATCCTGAGCAATCCACTTTGGACCCCACCTTCTTTGACCCCCCAACATACACACCAGTGGCAACCGACACCGCGGTTGGCCACGAAGCAGAACACATCACCTGCAGCAGCCCAGCAGGACTTACCACACCAGGCAGCTCAGCAAGGCCAACTGCACAGCAGCCCAGTGAGGGCCCAACAAACGATTCACCAAAACCAGCATTTGCACCGAGACGATCAACCAGGGAAAGAATGGCCCCAGATCAACTTACCTTGTAAATAGTTACACTGTTGACTTTGGGGTGCGGGGGGGGGGGGAAGGGGGAGTGTTGTTATATATGTAAACTTGCATATACCTTGTACAGCCACCAGAGGGCTTATCCCCTGGAGTTCCAAGGGATCCCACAATCCCTTGGGAGCACAGGTACTTAAGGAGGCCTCACAGGCTGCAGAGGCACGCTGGAGACCTGCAATAAAAGACTACGGTCACACTTTACTTTGAGCTCACAGTATCCAGTCAGACTCTTTATTCATACATAACACTATCTTTTTGTGTTTTATGCACAAGTACCCCCAGATCCCGCTGTACTGTGGCACTTTGCAATCTTTCTCCATTTAAATAATAACTTGCTCTTTGATTTTTTTCTGCCAACGTGCATGACCTCACATTCCTGACATTATACTCCATCTGCCAAATTTTTGCCCACTCACTTAGCCTGTCTATGTTCTTTTGTAGATTGCAGTGTACTGCACTAGGGAAGGTCACTGAGGCTCTCTATACAATGAGAAGGACTATCATCTCATTCCCTCTTGCCAGAGACAAGTAAGCAGAGCAAGCACTAGGATTTTCATGGATTGCAGCTTCTCAATGGTGCAGGATCCCATTGACTGCATGCACATTGTCTTGCGTGTGCCTTATATGAACTGGGCCATTTTCATAAATGAAAAGGGATTTCACTCCATCAATGTGCCATTGGTGTGTAACCACAGGCAGCTCATCATGCAGGTGAATGCCCATTATCCTGGGAATAGTTACAATCCCTTCATTCTGTGGCAGTCCTCTGTTCCACCTGTATTTGAACCATGGCAAGTCAAACGCTGGATACTGGGCGACAAGGATTATCTCCTCATGACATAGCTTATGATTCTAGTCGGCAACCCACGCACATGTACACAGCAAGCCTACAATGAGAGCCATGCTGCCACAAGAAATATCATAGAGTACACCATCGACGTACTCAAGCAATGCTTCTGCTGCCTGGAGCGCTCTGGAAGAGTCCTGCAGTACTCAGCTGAGCGAGTATCAAGATTGTGGTAGTGTGCTACATGCTGCACAACCTGACCATTATGAGGGAACAGTGCCTGCCACCACCTATCAGGCAAGAAGCTGAGAAAGAGCACAAGGAGGAGGAGGAAGTGCAACAGGAAGTGGAGTTACAAGAAGAGGAAGAGAAGCTATAACGTAGACAGCATCTTTCTGTCCAGGCTCTACATGACCTTATTATTCATGAGCGATACCAGTAACCTCAATTACACCTCCCCATTTACCAACCGTCCCCCACTCTTGACTATCTCATCATCCTATTGCCAATAACATAAAAATAAAAACCATCAGAAAATGCACAAATACAATTTTATAAATTCATTCATTAAAATATTTTATAAAATTAAACCAAACAGTCTTTGTGCCTGTCTTCCATGTGCCTTTTCCAAACCTAGTGCTCCTAAAAGCTGCTTCCCAATGGCTGCAGCATAGGTGGTGGAAGACTGCTGACCATCAATTGAGGAGAATGCAGATGGTTTTGGAGGATGACTTTGAGCAGCTCTGGGTCTCGAGGATCTGGCTTCAGACTGTACCACCTTGGCTGGCTGGTAGACAGGCAACAGCAAGGGCACTGGTGGAGTGGCATGGGTGGGAGAAGGAATGCTGAGAAAGGACAGCAGGTTCGTGTTCTTTGGAGCCCACTGCCACGCTCCGGGGGGGCGGCGAGAATGGGGTGTAATCAGATAATACAAATTTTTGTTGGTGAAGGATTCAGCCAACCGACAGAGAGACTTTGAGAGCTTCTCTCTTTTTGGAAACAGCTACAAATCCGA
The DNA here is from genome assembly GCF_044704955.1 of Pristiophorus japonicus. Classification (NCBI taxonomy): domain Eukaryota; kingdom Metazoa; phylum Chordata; class Chondrichthyes; family Pristiophoridae; genus Pristiophorus; species Pristiophorus japonicus. The sequence continues at coordinate 97,468,365 of NC_091983.1, read as the reverse complement.
GGTAAATTACGAGTACACTTGGTTAAACTGCCAGAGTCAAAATGGCTGTCCCTATGGGAGTTATAGGGCATTTGGGGGCATTTCAACACGACCATGAAAGTTTCAGAGCATATGTGGATCGGCTAGAAATGTTTTTCACTGCAAATATCATCGAAATTTCCGGTAATGTAAACAATAACCGGGCGATGTTGGAATGAAAAAGGTCTATATTCTTAACTGAGGCCAGGCCCGAGTTGTATGAAACACTGATAAATTTGCTTGTGCCTGACAAGCCAAAGGATACAACGCTGAAACAGATTCTAACTAAGTTAGAACAACATTACAGCCCCGTTCCGTTAGAAATTGCTGAAAGTTATCGTTTCGGAATATGAAATCAGAAGGCCGAAGAAAATATCAGTGAGTACATTGTAGCATTAGAAAAGCTAACTATTCACTGTAATTTCGGAGACTTTCAGTACCAAGCATTGCGGACCGCTTTGTTTGTGGGATGAAAAATGATGTGATCAGAAGAAAGTTATTAAAGACGCCTAATTTGACTTTTGATTTAGCTTGTCAGACAGCTAGGTCGATGATCATGGCCGACCAATATTCCCAAGAACTTCATACTAATTTCAGTCATCAGACAACTGAGGTGAATCGCCTGCAGGTTCAAAGTAAAAGGCAGTGGGGCCCCAAAATCTCAGAAACTGGAAATGGGAACAAAGCATTGACGTCCTGCTATCGGTGCCTGGGACAACACATTGCTCAAAGTTATCCATATGTGAAGGCAGAGTGTTTCGACTACAGGAAAACAGGGCATCTTGCGAAGGCATGCCGACTGAAGGATAAACCAGCTTTCAAAGCTATGAGTAGAAATCCCCAGAAATTACATAGCATGGAAGAACAACAACAGGATGAGGAGATGTTAGAGTTAAACGTCATCAGGAGCACAAGGTTAACCTCGTGCTCCTGATGACGTTTAACTCTAACATCTATGTGGATAATCCACATAGATGTTGCAGGATTCAAGATACCCATGGAAATTAACACTAGTGCATCCGTGAGGGTAGTACCGGAGTCGCTATACCTCGACAAATTGCGGGATTTCCCATTGGAGAAAGCCAAGATAGAGCTGCAAGGCTACTCGGGGGAGAACATTCCAGTGGTAGGTCGTATCACCGTACCGGTGAAATACAAGGATCAAGTTCAGAGCTTGCCTCCAATAGTAGTGGCAGGAGACAAGCCTGCCTTACTAGGAAGAAATTGGTTGGGATCACTGAAGCTGGATTGAAGTGAGATTTTTCGTGTTGAAACGAGATTTGCGTCAAAGGATGATGTCATCAAGAATTACCCGAAGGTGTTCTGCGAAACATGCAGTCCGATCCAAAGCTTCAAGGCGAGTGTCAGGGTACAGAAGTACGCTAGATCGGTTTACTACAAGCCACGTTCCATACCATATGCACTCAAGGAGAAAGTTGAGCAAGAACTCAAAAGACGAGAGACTGAGAACATTGTTTCTAAGATAGATCGATGTAATTGGGCTACACTCATTGTTGTTGTACCCAAGTCCGATGGTAAGGTAAGATTGTGTGGTGATTATAAAGTAACCGTAAACCAGGTTCTAGAGGGTAATTTTCCCATTACATTGCCAAATATAGAAGATTTGTTCACAACACTGACAGGGGGTCAGATTTTCTCAAAGTTGGATCTTACGAATGCCTACTTACACCTTGAATTAGATGAGGAGTTCAAGTCATGTTTGACTATAAATACCCATCTAGGCCTATATCAATTTAATAGGCTACTATTTGGAGTGTCTTCTGCCCCTGCCATATTCCAAGGGGTAATGAACCAGATTTTGCAAGTTATTGAAAGGGTAGTATGTTATTTAGATGACATACTAATTTCAGCACCAAATAGGCAAATTCATAATAACATATTGAATGAAGTCCTCAAACAGCTAGAGAAGCACAGAGGATGAGTGTCTGCTCGCAAGTGTGAGTTATTTCAAAACTCAGTGGAGTACTTAGGGTACAGAGTAGACAAAGATGGTTTACATCCAACCATGGAAAAACTGCATGCAATCAGAAATGCACCCACTCCCAAGAATGTCACTGAACTTCGATCATTTTTGGGTCTTTTGAACTATTATGGGAAGTTCCTACCAAATTTGGCTATAGTATTACATCCACTGAATGAACTTTTGAAAAAACATGTCCATTGGAAGTGGTCAAAAAAATGCCATACAACATTCAAGGAGTGTAAAAGCAACTTGGTAGAGAGCACCATGTAAGTTCACTATGACGTATCTCAGGAGATCAAGCTAGCATGTGATGCCTCTCCGTATGGAGTTGGGACAGTAATCTCTCATGTATTACGTAGTGGGGAGGAGAGACCAATTGCTTTTGCTTCATGCACTCTCAGTGCCAGTGAGCGTAATTATGCGCAAATCGAAAGGGAAGCTTTGGCATTAATTTTTGGGGTCAAGAAGTTCCACAAATAGTTGTATGGTCGTAAGTTTACCATTGTTACGGACCATAAGCCCCTGACAGCAATCCTCCATCCAAAGTCCACAGTTCCAACATTAGCTGCAGCCCAAATGCAGAGATGGGCTTTGATTTTGTCAGCATATACATATGATATTGAATACAGAAGATCAGCTGATCACAATAATGCTGATGCTATGTCTAGATTGCCTTCCCCATCACAAGTTAAACCCGATAGGGAAGAGGTGTTCTATTTTTCATACATTGATGAACTGCCAGTCACAGGTGAAGAGATTGGTAGAGCAACCAAACGAGACCCAGTTATGTCAAAGGTGTACGATTTTATATTGTAAACGGATGGCCAAGCCAGGTAACAAACAAAGATATTCATCCATTCTTCATTCGTAGGACTGAATTATCAGTTGATAAAGATTGTATCATGTGGGGTGCAAGAGTGGTGATACCAAATAAATTCAGGTCCAAATTATTAGGAGACCTCCATGACCAGCACCTGGGAACGTGCTTGACCAAGAGTTTTGCACGCAGTTACTGGCCAGGTCTTGATAAAGATATAGAGTACATCGTAAGTCAGTGTACGACATGTCAATCGGTAAGCAAGCAACCACCATCAGTACCATTACAGCCATGGAAATGGCCTCCCAGGGTGTGGCCATTTGATTTTGCTGAGCTAGAAGGACAACAATTGTTCATTGTGATTGATAGCCATTCGAAGTGGATCGAGGCGTTTCCAATGTGGAAAGTAACAACAAGTAAAACATTAGACATTTTGCAAAGATTATTTTCTTCATTTGGCCTCCCAGAAGAAATTGTTTCGGATAATGGACCACAATTTTATTCAGAAGAATTTGCACAGTTCACGAGCAAAAATGGTGTGAAACATACCAAGATCCCACCGTACCACTCTGCTTCGAATGATGCAGCAGAGCGCACTGTACAAATTGTAAAACGTGCCCTCATCAAACAAATGTTGGATCCAAATCCAAAGAAACGACAATTGTCATTGGACCACAAATTGGCTAATTTTCTCATAACGTATCGTAATACTCCTCACACAACTACTGGTAGAACACCAGCAGAGTTGTTTCTCAAACGACAGCCATGAACCAGATTCTCGTTGTTAAGAGACACAATTAAGACAGAAAGAGAATCATGATAGAGGTAGAGTAAAAGAGAGAAGTGTGAAATTAAATCAGAAGGTGAGAGTGAAGAACCATCACCATAAATGGTTACCAGGAAGAGTGGTGAAGATATGTGGTCCTCGCACATATTTGGTCAAGATGTTTGATAATGGACAGGTTAGATTTGTTCACATTGATCATATTTTATCCACAGACATGGAAGTAGTTGAGAGTGGGAGTGATTCAATTATTTCTGACTCATCAGATAGTTTTGATACACCAGTAGCATATCCTACATCCAATGTACTGGAAACAAATCCAAGAGAAAGTCAGAATTTAAGTTTGTGTCCGAGTCACGAAGACAGTTTGAAGTCAGAGAGTCCAAATGGAAATAAAGAGCATCCCTTGGAGGAAAACTTCCCTCAGGATCAACCTCGAATGAGTTTAAATTCAACACCATGTTTGGAAGGTTCTGTTTGAGAGTGAAGGTATCCTCTTCGAAACAGAAAACAAGTGATTAAGCTTGATTTGTAAATATGGCAAAATAAGTCCATATCCTTTGTTATGTATAACCATGCAAGTTATGTATGATGATTGTCTGTTATAATAACTTTTTAATTAAGGAGGGCACCTGTGTTACTGCAGCTAGTGCTGTTTAATAAAGAGCAGGTCACCTGACCAGCAGATCAGAAGATTTCAGAACCTGCAGCCATCTAACAGGTTGTGTGTTGTGTGCTCTCTGGAGATATGACAGCTTTGGAGGATGACTTTGAGCAGATCTGGGTCTAGAGGGTCTGGCTTCAGACTGTACCACCTTGGCTGGCTGGTAGACAGGCAACAGCAAGGGGACTGGTGGAGTGGCATGGGTGGGAGAAGGAATACTGAGCAAGGACAGCAGATTCATGTTCTATGGAGTCACGGCCACGCTCCCGGGGCGGCACCTCAGCTGATCTGTTGGACTGCCATGATGCCCTGGAAGCTCTTTGAACAATGGTATCCAGAGCCACGATGTCAGCAGGCTGAGCTTCCACTGTAGCATTGAGACCTTTGATGGAAGCTGTTTGTGTGGCAATGGAAACTGTGATTTCGCCCATCAGATGCTACATCATGGTGGGTTCCACAGGTGTGCTGATAAGGTGGCCAACCGTTCCATGTTGGAAAGGATGGGCTCCAAGTTCTGCACAGAGCCATGTGCCAAGTTGGAGCTGGTCTCCTCCATGCTTCTTGACCTTGTGCGCGGGCTTTCTGGCAAGCTTCCCAGTGCACCAAGCACTTGGTTGTATACAGCCACCTTCTTCTGTAGCCTGCCCTATAGAAGTCCTCATATGAGTCCTCATCAGCAGAATATACGACCTCTGGCAAGCTGGCACTGTGCTATCTTTCTCTTCTGCCCTGGCTCCTGCGCACTTGTGCCTGGTGTCTCGCCACGTGTATATCCTTCCTCTATCCTAGCCTCTAAAGTACGCATAGTGTCAGTCTCTGAGCTAGTAGCTACAAGCGTAAGATTGTATGACAGTGGGTCTACATCTGCACTGCCTTCTTTCTCCTCTGACTGGGAAGGTTCTAATTCTTGGGTATCTGAAATGAAAAAGGGACAAGGGTTGGGTTGTGGTGAGAGGAGAAAGTAAGTGTGTCCTTACACCATCTGCAGCTTGTGAATCAGAAGAGATTATGGATGAGGGAGAAGTGGGAAGAGAGGAGGATTAGGTATGCAGATACCCTCATCATCAATCCCTCCAATGCCACCAGTGGCCACGGCTTCAGCGATGCCCCTTTCCATGATGGCCAGCACTCACCCCTTCAGGGGGCTAAAACATGCAGGCACACTTGTCCTCCTCCAGTTCTTTCCTACTGCCACCTGTTATGCTCCTCCTTCTCCTGTAAGAAAGAGAGAAGTGTGTTAGTGAGTGCCCTGCAATATGTTTGGGTGATGTGGCTGTCATGGTTGCATAGCTACCAGTCTGTTCAAGTTGTGAGTTGTGTGTGTGAGCATGAGGTAAACTACATGAATTGAAGACATGAAACCACTGATTGATAGAGATTGTTGGCAGGTAGGTGATGGAGATGTAGAAAATTGAGCAATGGATGAGGCTAGTAGTACAGTTGATAGGATATGCCATTTGAAAATTGAACTCATTCACATTGACAATTCTTGTCAAATTATTAAACATCTTCCTGCACTGAACCGTGTTCTTGGAGCAAAAATCTTGGCACTGACCTCCGCCGCTACTTCTTCGCACTGCCACCTGAGCATATTTCTGCAGGACCTCCAGCCACCCTGTGGATACAGGATGTCTCTCCTCTCCACGTCTTGCACCAAGATCTCCAGTTCATTGTCAGAAAACCTTGGTGCACGCTCTCTCGCCTGTTTAGCCATTTCTCAAAGTATCACAGCACAAAATTCAGTTTTGAAACGACTCCCACCACTTCTTGCAGCCACAAAGTAGGTCCTGTTTAAGAGGTGCTGGGTGGCTTTACGTAGTGCTAGCCACCCATGATATTGGCCCACCCTGCTGATGTGTGCAGCCAATGCATAGTACGGGTAGTGCCGGCTACGTGCAGCAATCATTCAAAACAGCAGGCGGCACAAATTTAACATGCTTCGTGCAACGCAATGAATGGGCGCAGGTTAATCGCATACTGCGATTCCTGGGCCCTTTTTGGAGGGTTAATTTAATCCCTCTTAGGTCTGAAAATAATTCATCTTTAAAACTTTCAACTTTTTTTTATTTATGGTAAATATGGCATTATACCTACCAATGTTTCCTGGATCGGATTTTCCAATGTTAAATTTTGTGCATGCGCAAAACTGAATAGGCTACACAGCCATTTAAAGGGGCCGTGCACCCCCCAAAAATTAGGGAGAACATTGGTGCCTACATATCAACAGTAACTATGGGGCTGAACTTGGTGGACTTACTGGCCACTGCTGCCGAGTTTTCTGGGCGGTCTCCCCTCTTAGCGAGTTTGGTGGAGGCCTCCCGCCGGCGGGGAGGGAAGACCACTGGGGACTGCCCGCTGACGTCCGCTGGCGTGCAACACGCGTAAGTGTCCTCCCGCCCGCTGAGCTGCCAGTTTGGTCCGGGCAGTCTTCCGCTGCAGCAGGGGAAAAGACTGCCGCGTGGAGGCAAGCATGAAGACCTACAAAAAAAGGTTAGCACACTTTTCTTTATTTTTTCCCCAGCGATTCAGGTGGATGGGGTTCCCTGAAGGTTTTCTGGTGGTTTTTTTTGGACATTTTTAATTTTATCTGTTCCCCCCCCCTCCTTGGGCCCGACTCAATCCTCGGCGCCACTTTGCTGAGGATTGCATTTGCCGCTGACAATGGGAGCTCCCGCCTGCTGCTGCCCAGATTCATGGTGCGTCCTTTTTTTGCCGCTGGGCGGTCTTTACAAGACTTTTTCATTAAACTTCCGCCCAAAGTACCGTCAGGCACTTAGCTTTCACCAAGTTCAGGGCCTATACTTCAAAAGCAATTCATTAGCTGTGAAGTAATGAGGATGTGAAAGGCATTGTATTAATGCAAGTTCATCCGTTCTTTGCTTGGTGTTAAAATACAATTTACAGATTTAGTACTCAATTGGAACATTGCTATTATATGTTAATACCTGACTAATTTACTTCCTACATTTTTGTCTCTTGACTGAATAGACAAATGAAGCTATACTATATTCCTGCTGAAGGTACACTAAGATTGCATTCACACTGCAAGCAGAGCATCAGTACGAAGCAGTTTTGTTTTAACCAATGCTAAAAAGTTGCAGTGCAGACCCGCAGTCGGGGCCTAAGCAGACTGAGACTGCTTTAACAGTCACTGCTATCTGATCCCAATTTAACACATTTTAGATCAAATAGAAAAATAGGAACGCACAGTCATCAGGAAACCAAATTTTAGGGAGTATATTTTGTTATAAAATCTTGCCAAATCCTGTTAGAAGCTTACATTAATACTACAGTGTGTTGTCTGCCATAATTAGCCTAATCCTAGTTCCTCCAACTTTCTTCCCCCAGAAGACTGTTGGAAGGTAAAACTTTGCGACACGACATATTGACATATTCAAAACCAGGTAGTTGCAACTGATTAAAAGGGAAGGGCTCACTTACTGCTCTTTCAATCACTTCTTTATCTTGCAATTTAAGGTCCTCATAAAATTTCTCCAGTTCTTGTTCACTTTTCAGCTGCATGGTCTCACGGAAAACAGACATACAGGCCCGTAACTGAGCTTGAGCCTCACTGAGTTTAGCTATGTGTTGCTGGTATTTCCGAAGCTCAACGTCTACACCATCCTTCAGGGGTGGTACTGCTTGGGGTACGTGGACCTCAAGGTTATGTAAAGTTTGGTCAATCTCTCTGACTTCACACAGTACAAACTGATAGAGACGATAATGTCTGAAGAATGTTTCAAGGAAATGATTGACTAAATTTTGGAGGTAATTAGGATTCAGTTTATATTGGTATTGTTCACATTTATCCCTCAATTTTCCAAGAGCCTCTTGCATAGTTTTCCCTGAAAATGAAAACAAAAATGAAATAATGTATTATTTGTTTTCTCAATTTATTTACTGTCTTGGTGGTAATTTTGGAAATGGATGACAGTGTTAGAATAGAGCAAAAGGATGATAAAGAAGCTATAGGATGGAGATCAAGGTCAGCAGAGCGAGAAAGCAGCTGAGTTAGTTTCTGAGTACGTTGAGTCCATTTATCATAGTAGGACAGTGCAAACCCATGTTGTGCAAAACCGCAAGATATGGATTTTTTGGAAACCATGCCTTTCCAAAACAACTAGTGTAAGAAGTGTTAAGTGGCCTTGCTTGAACTCAAATATATGGAGCTTGAGAAACAGTTAAAAAATATCCACATAACACAGAATGATGATGGGTTCCTTGAGTGCATGTTGCAGAAGCTGGTCACTCCACATTTAAAGAGAAATATTGAGGCAGAGGAAAGGAGGTGGGTGAACAACTGCTGTGGAAGTACTTGGATTGAGGAAGTGTAGGAAACACCTCAAAATCTGAAGCTGTCTGATATGTATACAGTGCCGAATAGCTATGACACAGGTGAGGACTGTTACATGGGAAGTGAAAATATGATCAATGTCATGGGTCTATATTGAATGATTATGGGTTGGGATGGAACCAAGAGAGGTCCAGTTGTAATTTTCTACAGCTATGACTAGGAGTCCTCTATGGTCTGTTGCCTCCCAGGTAGCAGGGTAAGGGACTAACGGAGTGGACAGTGAAGATTTTGAAAATGGAAAGTGAACAGCCTGAAGTTTTGGCTTATGCTAGAACTATTGACATAAAGAAAAACAGATGATGGTTTTGCAAAGGGAGTTTGAAGATTTCGAATAAAAAGGACCTCAGATTTTAAGATTCCTTCCTGTGCCATGTGTCAGACTGTTAGGAAGTAGATTAGACAGAGGAATGTATGGCTCGAATAAATGGTGTAGAAGGGAGGATTTCAGACTTCTCGGCCATTAGCATAAGTTATCGGGCACAGGAAAGTTCTAGAATTTCAACTATACTAAACTGTCCATGTATCTTCTTTTATGTCCATGGCAAGAGGGTAGATAGAGCAGTGGGGAAGGATTTAAATTAAATTAGTGAATTGAGGAGAAAGCAAGTGGGGAAGAGATAAGAATAAATATAGTAAAAAGGCAAAGGAGTGTAAAATAGCAAGCTCATGTGGGGGCTGGCAGAGATATCAAATGTGATAGAGAGAGCTAATGTAGGGCCAACTGGAGAGGTTAAGGAAAAGGTAGCAAAAGAAAGAAGGAATAGAAGAAAAAGTGTACGAAGGAATATGAATGTATCAGGGTTGCAGTGTTTATGTGTGAATACGCAAAGCATTAGAAATTAAGTCAAAAAACTAGAGATATTAATTAGAATAAAGGAACATGATGTTAAGATTTTGTCAGAAAATTGGCTTTAGCCAGGCAACACTGGAAACTAAATATTCCCTGCTATAAAATTTAAGGTTAGATTTATGATGGAAAATAGATTGAGTACAATAGAAACATATAGAGACAAATTTTGAGGGCTGAAGATGATCTAAAGAAACTGAACTGGGCAGCACATGGAAGAAAAGTGGATCACGTTTAGAAATACCATACAGTGTACTGAAAAGATTTTTGCCGCTAGGGGAAAAAAGTAACAAAGGGAAAACCGATGTGGTCAACAATGGAATGAATACGCAGAACAAAGCCACGAAAATCCAGAGGAATGATGTTCCATCAGCGCTCCTGACTCTGCCATCACTTCTAGGATTTCTTAGTGGAAGTGGTGGACACTGAATACTTAGGCAGACATATACAAATGAAGTGTTGATGATGGAAATATGTCATCCTTTGTATTTTCTGTCATTAGCACCTTAGCAACTCTTTCTGTACCCGCTCCATGGCCTTGACATATTTCCTAAAATGTGGTACCAGAAACTGGACACAATAGCCTAGAAATTAATTCACACAGCACCCATTTTAGGGGCACTACTCGGACTACTAAGGCCTCAATATGGCAGGCAGGAAACATGTACACATTTGCAGCTAGAGGTGCGCCACCTATATTGGGCAAGGACAAAAAAATGCATCCTTTATCCATGCCTGAAGCAGGCTTTAATCCCTTTGTATATGTGAATAAGGGGTCTAACACCTGTTTTAGCCCACCTCTCCAAGACTGGTTTGCTGGATTACACTTCTTTTCATGCATTCCCACAGCCTCTGAAACAGGGTTTGTCATTTCCAACTTAGGATATTTTATGATGTACCCAGATACTCTGGAATAGGCCAAAATGAACTGACGATCAGGTACACTGATTGCCTTTTTAGAAAGGGCAGCAACAGCCAAGCATATATTGAGAACAACTTCATGACATTGCATGATACACCAGGGCCAAAAGAACAAGGGAAACATTCCTATGCTATGTGGAGAATGCTCCTTTCAAAGAATGAAGACACCATCAAGGTAATTAATCCAGCTTTTCAATGCGCAAATTGCGAGAAGAATCACAGGGTTGCTTTAATTGAGCTTGCTGTATTCACATGGATAAGTTTTGCTAATTAAACTGAAAACAAATATAGAATCAAGCTTCAATGAAAAACAAACACTTTAATTCCTGAAATCTTTAATCTTTAATTATTGTCTGGCCTTTCCTTACAGTATCCCAAATCTTAAAATAATGTTCTTACTTCCATATTTTCAACTATATTTTTACTAATATAATATTCTATAGTTTATTTTGTCAACTTTTGATACAGGAAGTAAGAGTTTGTAGAAAAGAAATGTGCGCTACATCTAAGACACTTAATAATATACAGATATATAAATATATACACACAACACGTGATAATACCTGTGGTAGAGGAATTTAGACATTGCTGCAAATGTTTACAACACATTTATTTTCCTGGCATTTCTGTTATTTAAAGAAACTGGAACTTGTATTTTACATATATCTGTATAATAAAAATTCTTGCATTATTATATGTATGTCACATTATTATTTCAAATAAGTCACATTTCAAAAGTGTTCACACTGCAGGATTTCAAACATTTATGGGACAAAAATTAGTGATTGGCTGAAATAAACACTTACCAGTTAAGTTGCCAATTAAATATCTAGCTGCCTGCAGAAAATGTACAACCGATGAGGCATGGATAGCAGAAAACATAAAAAATAAAGGCCACTAAGCCATCATCATCATAGGCAGTCCCTCGAAGCGAGGATGACTCGCTTCCACGCCGAAAAGGGATGAGTTCACAGGTGTTTCAATGAAGGACCTAATATTCCAGAAACCGAGCTACATCTTGAAGGGTTGAAGATGTCCGTACGTGGATTTTTTTAACGTGTGGTGGCCGTTGCACACCAGCCACCACATGGGCTTGACAGAGCTAGGTCTTGTCAAGTGGCAAGGGTTAACCAAGTCGACTGGAGATCAGCTCTGCTGCAAGGACCTAGTGCGCACACAATCTCGGTGTGGGCTGGCCCGTGCTGCCCCTGGGCCCTCGCCTCTTCTGGGCCCCGATCATATCCCTCTATGAACTCTTGCCGCTCCTTCGCCCCGACATCGTCACTCCTGCTGTACCTGCCCGCACTGCAATCAGCTGTTGCCCTCCTGCAGCAGCACGCGCTGCTCCCTGAAGTGGCATGCTGCCGCATGCTGCTCCCTCTAATGGCCCCGGCCTGCTGATGGTCCACTGAGCAGTGCTACAACAACAACACCTTTAGGAAGAACTGCAAATCTATCATGGGAGGTAGAGCAAAAATATTTTATAATGTAAAGAAATGGAAATAAGAAGCTTGAAGCAGCGAGAACAAAGCTACTTGCGTCTTTTACAAATTTTGGAAAGTGCTGGGAAATAATATTTTAAATATTGGGACTAAAATTGAGGTCGGAGGCTTCCTTCATACGAACGCCTGCAACCCGAAAAAAATCTACGAATCTACCCAAGGTCTAGATTCGCTGCGCAACGCATGGGGACCTGTCCTCGAGATATGCAAGTCCAAGCTGGAGTCACGTGTGCTTGGACAACCAATCACGACGCAGTATTCTCATTGATAAAAATGGGAACTCCATTTGTATGAGTTCACATTACTATCAATGAGAAAAACCCCTAAAACACCAAAAACATAATAAATAAATAAAACACCTCACATATTTTAAATTAATTGAAATTAAACGTAATTAAATGTTTTAGAAAAAATATATTTTTTGGAATTTTTTTTTAGTGTGTTTTAATACTGTTAGAAATAAACTTACCTTATGGACAAGGTTTTTACTATGAAAATTTCATTTTTGTATGTTTTAAAACTCTTACGCTGGTTAAAAAAAAAATAGGCTATGCGCTTGCTTTCACCAGGCGTGAAAGTTTGAAGGACATTCGCTGAGCATGGGGCAAATAACCCAATCTCTGCTAGGCTGATGTCCTTCTCCTGGAGTGTGGAGGATCTGTCAAGACAAATCTTTGACAGATCGGAAAAGCCGTTTTTTGGCACAAGCGCATCACGCCCCTAAAAACGACTTTTGCGAGGCCTCGCCGGGTCCGTGCGCACTTCGTACGGACATAGCGAGGGCAGAATTTTAGGCTCATTGTATCTGTGAGCTCTGTATCTTTTAATACCGGTTAAACCTCTCTTATCCAGGATTCCCTTATCCGGCGCCAACCCTCGTCCGGCACCATTACCGGCCGCCGGGTGGCGCATGCGCAGAAGGCCGCCAGTCAAAATACTATTCACCAATAATCTTTCTCCTCAATCAGCTGCCTCCTCCTCCTCGTCCTGCTGGAACTCTTGCAGCCACATTCCTCGGGCCGGACGCTCCTCCCTACAGCGCTCCCTCCGGGGGGGTCGGGCCGACTCTTCTGGGCCCGCCGACTCTTCGGGTCCCGCAGACTCTTCGGGGCCCGCCAGTCCACCGACTCTTTGGGGCTCGCTCAGGCTAGTGACCTCCTCCCCCCTGCCCTCGGACGACCTCCTCCCCCCCCAGACCTCGGGCGACCTCTCCCCACCCCACCCCCATCTCCCCCACCCCCCGACCTCGGTCAACCTCCCACCCCCACCCCACAATCCGGTAAAATGCCAGATAAGGGAGGTTCAACCTGTATCAGCAAGGCATGTCATGTTTGTACTCTGTGTCAATCATGTGATATATAGGTACTGTTTCAGTAAATTTGCTGTATATATTTGTTGGGCAAATGCCTTCATATTTGCAATGGGACCAAAGTAAACATCAGAACATGCACTCCAAATCCCAGGCTACCCACGAGCAATACCTAGGGACATATATTAGAATATTTTAAACAGAGGCAATTTTCCTATATCTCTAAATTCATTAATCAGCGACAGCTATTTCAACAGCATTGTCTCTGAGCTAACTCTTATAAAAATCATTACAATAACTTGCATTTTATTACTACCTTCAGTTTCGTAAAGTAGTTCCTCTGAAAAATGTTCTGCCAGTGCCACACTGGGCCATGGAAATCCTTTTTCAGCAGCAAATATAATAGTATTATACAGATAGTCAAGAAGAATGCCTGGTTTTAAATTTTTCTCTTCATCAAAAACTTCCCATTTTAGCAATTTCATTAGTTGACAGCGACCATCTTCTTTCTAAAACCAAACAAATAAAATCACATATGTATTTTGAGACAAACTTTTTAAACCATTTATGTATTGAATTAAGTTTATATTAACAAAATATGGAAGTCACGAACTGGGCATAATTTCCCAAGGTAGTCCGATTTAGATCTCAGCACATTCAAGGTCCAAGTAACTCCATCAAACCACTGAGCCTCTGGGGGAAACGCAGTATTTTTAAAAATGAGCTGCCTTAAGTTTTAGAAAAGCATAGATTTCTCAAACAAGATATAAAAGCATTTATTTTCAGATGGTTAAGTGTGCAAAGGCACTTTGGGCAGTTTTGTGGTACCTATCCATTAATAATGCATAATCCATTCTGCAGAATTTTAACTTTATTCCATCAGTCAGTGAATCCATCCATCACATATGAAATAATCACAGTCAGATACCAAAATAAGTAGAAAATAAGACACAAGTAAGTAACTGCAGTAATAGTCTTAACATAGGTGATTGGACCACAGAAACTGCGTGTAGAAGTCTCAGTTAACAAATTAGTCATAGGGTGTTTCCACTAGTCAGAGAGACAGTAAGGGGTAGGTAAAAAGTTAAGATAACTACAAAAAGAATTAAGAACGAGGTTAGAAAAAAGTTCTCAGAGGGTCGTTTGAATGTTGCATTTTCTGAAATTCAATTAAAAAATTAGATTGTCTGAAAAAGAGAAATATTAAAGGGCATGGAGAGTGAGCAGGAGAGTGGAATTAGACAGAGTGGCTCATTTGAAGAAAAACACTTAATGCGCCTATAACTTGTTTCTGTAACATTGTGATTTTGTGACTCAAAGATTGACATAATGGTAACAGAAGTACCAGCATGGAGATTAGGCATCTTCAGAACTCGCTTGAAATCTTTACACTCTGGACCAGTAAAGATTTAAAACAGTAGCAGAGAAAGAAACAGAGAATAGGAAATAATGTTATCTTTCACATATTAACAAACCGCACTGTGGACGATTTATCTTGTCCAGCTGCGATCCGGCTGCTGGTTCAGCAGATGAAATCTCTAATCCTCCTTTAAACACATCATAAGTTGACCTATTTGTGTAATGACTATCTGAAAAAACACCCTCTCGGAGCTGGGCTTCAGCCAATCAAAGATGATTTAAAAAATAATCCATGAATATATAAATATATAATGTTCATTCTTAATTTTAACCCTATTAGTAGCCTTTAGAGTTTCACCTCTTCTTGGACCATTCTTGTACTGTCATAGTACTCCAAAAATGTATTATTTTTGTTTAGTGCCTGAAATAATGTTAATCACTAGATTGGCACCCCATCCACCACATTAAACATTCGCACCGTGGCTGCAGTGTGCACTATCTACAAGACGCACTGCAGCAACTCATCAATGGTTCTTCGGCAGCATCTCCCAACCCACAACCTCTACAAGGTAGAGGGATAAGGGCAGCAGGCACGTGGGAACACCATCACCTGCAAGGTCTCCTCCAAGTTACACACCATGCTGACTTGGAAATATATCGTCATTCCTTCATCATCACTGGATCAAAATCCTGGAACTCCCTCCCTAACAGCACTGTGGGAGTACCTTCACCACCACCTTCTCAAGGGCAATTAGGGATGGGCAATAAATTGCCAGTGACGCCCAAATCCCAGGAACAAATAAAATCCTATTTACACCTCTGATTATCTTTCAATAGGTTTCTGAATAATTTAAATGCCACCGCCAAATCTGATGGTGGAACCTGGGCAGCAGATTAGGTAAGTAAAAGTACATAAACTTTCTTTGAAAAAAACCTAATAAATTAATAGAATTATATATATTTGTTAGAAGCACAGTAAAAATTGAAATAATAAAAGATGAATGAGAAAAAAAAATGGTAAGAGAGGCAGTGAATGAGCTGCAGTAAAACTTTTGTTTTCAAATGATATTTAAAATTCTTTTAAACTTTTATTTTAATTATATAGGATGGTTAAAGTAATAAATATACTCGATTACTTTTAATACAGTGATATTAGTGTGTGAGCTGAAAATCAGAAAAAGTGCTGACAAGGGAGCCTGAATTTCTTTGCATCTACAAAATTCTCTAAGAGTTAATTCTAGAATTAGATTAATTACACTTAATTAAGGATCAGTAATAGTACAATAGGCAGCGAGTTAATTAAAATATCTGTTGAGAGTCTTCAATCTAATTTTTTAATGTCCTATAAATTATTAGAAAATTACTGATCACATGAATTGTTATTTATTTGACAAAATTAGATTTTTGTCTTTGTAGGCTCATATATCTAAATGTGAAAACAATAGCAAGTGAGATTTAAAGCGGAGGCTGCTACTTTCCTACACTCAAACGTAAGAATTGGAGATGGTAAGGTTATGGGAGTAATCAGAATCTTTTTGTTCTTGAAATTTTCATTCAAAGGTAATTAATAACAATATGCTTAATATGCAAACAGTGTGAAATGTGTCTGCAGCTAAGAACTTGTTTGCTATGCCTTTATATGTTAAAGGATTACTTCAACCATTTGTGTATTTTATATCAAGGGAATATGAGAGCCTGTGCTACTGTATCCTGCTATGACTTCAGAGCCTTGAGCATCAAATCTAGGCTGACACACCTGTGCAGCATTCAGCAACGTTCTGCGGCCATGCAACTGTCTGCCAGTCCCGCACAGCCTGGGACCGGCTTTTCAAATGTGAAATTTTGCGCATGCGCAAAACTTTAAATGAACATCAGCCTGTTAAAGGGACCGCGCACCCAAAAAACAATTCGGGGAACATTGGTATTGAGGGAGTGCTGCACTGTCTTTCGGATGAGACGTTATTAGTTTTATGAAAGAGAAATGTTTGACAAGTTTGCTGGAGTTCTATGAGAACGTAATGAGCAGGGTGGATAATGGGGAACCAGTAGATGTGGTGTATTTGGATTTCCAGAAGGCATTCGATAAGGTGCCGCATAAAAGATTACTGCACAAGATAAGAGCTCACGGGGTTGGGGGTAATAAATTACATGGATAGAGGATTGGCTAACTAACAGAAAACAGTCGGGATAAATGAGTAATTTTCAGGTTCGCAAACTGTAACTAGTGGGGTGCCAAAGGGATCAGTGCTGGGGCCTCAACTATTTACAATCTATATTAATGACTTGGATGAAGGGACCGAGTGTAATGTACCCAAATTTGCTGATGATACAAAGATAGGAGGACGCAAAGAATCTGCAAAGGGATATAGATAGGCTTGATATAGTGATAGGCTTGCTATAGATATAGTGATTCAGCATTGATAAAATAAAAAAATATATTTATACCAAACCTTTAAAAATATTTAGTTGTTTTTAGAAGGTTAGAGGGTAATTTTAAATAAATTCAGTGTGAGCTCCGAGAGCTACTGAAGTCTAAGGACCATGTATATATAGTCCCCTGTTTGCACAGTACTTACAGCTCTGCTGCTGTTGGATGGAATCCAGGCAATCTAATATCCAAGTGAGTGGGCAAAAATTTGGCAGATGGACTATAATTTGGGAAAATATGAGGTTATCCATTTTGGGTAGGAAAATAAAAAAGCAAATTATTATTTAAATGGGGAGAGATTACAAAATGCTGCAGTACAGAAGAATCTGAGGGTCCTTGTACATGAAACACAAAAAGTTAGTATGTAGGTACAGCAAGTAATCAGGAAGGCAAATAGAATGTTGGCTTTTATTGCAAGGGGAAAGAGTATAAAAGTAGGGAAGTCCTGCTGCAACTGTATAGGACGTTGGTGAGACCACACCTGGAGTACAGCGTGCATTTTTGGTCTTATTTAAGGAGGGATTATGGAGGCAGTTCAGAGGTTCACGAGGTTGATTGTCTTATGAAGAAAGGTTGAGCAGGTTGAGCCTATATTCATTGGAATTTAGAAGAATGAGAGGTGATCTTATTGAAACGTATAATATTCTGAGGAGACTTGATAGGGTAGATGCAGAGAGGATGTTTCCCCTCATGGGGGAATCTAAAACTGGGGAGCATCGTTTTAGAATAAGGGGTCGCCCATTTAAAACAGAAATGAGGAGCAATTTCTTCTCTGAGGGTCGTGAATCTTTGGAATTCTCTACCCCAGAGAGCTGTGGAGGCTGGGTCATTGAATATGTTTAAGATGGAGATAGACAGATTTTTGAACGATAAGGGAGTCAAGGGTTATGGGGAGCGGGCAGGGAAATGGAGTTGAGGTCAAAATCAGATCAGCTATGATCTTCAGGGAAGTGGAGTTGAGGCCAAGATCAGATCAGCTATGAGCTTATTGAATGGCAGAGAAAGCTCGAGTGGCCAAATGGCCAATTCGTGCTCCTATTTCTTATGATCTTATGTTAAATCAAGGTTCCGTCTGCTCTCTCAGGTGGATGTAAATGGCAATATTTCGAAGAAGAGCAGGAGAGCTATCCCTGATGTCCTGGCCAATATTTATCCCTCCATCACTAAAGCTAATTATCTGGTCATTATCACATTGCTGTTTGCAGGAGCTTGCTGTGCGCAAATTGGCTGCCGCGTTTCCAGCATTTCAACAGTGACTACACTCCAAAAGTACTTCATTGGCTGTAAAGTGCTTTGGCACATCCTGAGGTCATGAAAGGCCAGTGCAGCCTTCGGCCGCCTGAGGAAAAGAGTATTTGAAGATCAGTCCCTCAAAACTGTCACCAAGCTCATGGTCTACAGGGCCGTAGTAACACCCGCCTCCTGTATGGCTCAGAGACATGGTCCATGTACAGTAGACACCTCAAGTCGCTGGAGAAATACCACCAACGATGTCTCCGCAAAATCCTACAAATCCCCTGGGAGGACAGACACACAAACATTAGCGTCCTCGTCCAGGCCAACGTCCCCAGCATTGAAGCACTGACCACACTTGATCAGCACCGCTGGGCAGGCCACATAGTTCACATGCCAGACATGAGACTCTCAAAGCAACCATTCCACTTGGAACTCGTCCACGGCAAACAAGCCAAAGGTGGGCAGAGGAAACGTTCTAAGGACACCCTCAAAGCCTCCCTGATAAAGTGTGACATCCCCACTGACATTTGGGAGTCCTTGGCCATAGACCGTCCTAAGTGGAGAAAGTGCATTCGGGAGGGCGCTGAGCTCCTCGAGTATCATCGCCGAGAGCATGCAGAAATCAAGCGCAGGCTGCGGAAAGAGCGTGCGGCAAACCTGTCCCACCCACCCTTTCCCTCAACGACTATCTGTCCCACCTGTGACAGGGATTGTGGTTCTCATATTGGACTGTTCAGCCACTAAGGACTCATGCTAAGAGTGGAAGCAAGTCTTTCTCGATTCCAAGGGACTGCCTATGATGATGAGAAATAGAAAGAAAGACTTGCATTTATATGGCGCCTATCACGACCACCGGACGTCTCAAAGTCACTGTTGTAAAGTGGGAACGCAAGTCTTACTTTTCTTGCTATTGTCACGGGGAAAACAGTGTGGTTACTTTGGTATTCAATGTAATCTATTTTAGTAAATACATTCTATCTTCGCGAAGGTAAAGTGAACAGAAGCCTGCGACAGATGGTCCCGCCCGGGCCCCGCGAGTGGGTCAGCCCCATGAGCGAGAGTCCGCGGGCGGCCTGCGCTCCCCTTCATTTTACCTGCAGCTCCACCACCTGCCGCACATCGTCCGCTGTCAACCAGCTCATGGTTGCTAGGAGACGCCGTCAGCGCCATATCCGGGTCAGTATGCCCTGCCCGCACAGATCTCGCGAGAGCTCCTGGAGCACGAGCCAGGGTTTACGGAATCTGGGCCTTCTGAAACATCTTCTGGGTTCCCCTGGGCTACCCTAAGCTCATCTCTGATTGCATTTCTTTCATATTCAGTTTGCATTAGTATTTTGCTGCTGCCTTATTCTCATTGATTTCGTTTCTCTTTCTCTACTCCCTAAGGAGCATACCCCTCCTGTCAATCAACGAGAGGTAAAAAGGATCATTCTGTGTTTCAGATGAAAGTTGGTTGGTCTGTTTTACGGCATTTCAGAGTGGTCGTTTTCAAAAAGCTTCAAGATCATCACTCATTTAAAGCATCAGATTTCCAGGCAACAAAAATTCACATGGGGATGTAACGTTCTATTTATTTAATAAAATGTTTTGTGTCTGTAATAATTTTTTTAAGTATGGTTTTCTATTACTGCACACCCCTGTCAAACAGCATTTCTCTAAGAATTGTCTTAAATGGATCGTCCAAATTGAGTCAGTAGTCATTCTATATGATGGAAGGGAAGATACAGGAAGAGTGGGAGACGCAATGAGGAGACTTAGGAAGAGGAGTAGGTCATTCAGCTGCTCAAGTCTGTTCCGTCAATCAATGAGATCATGGCTGATCTACGACCTAACTCCACATACCTGCCTTTGGCCCATATCCTTTAATACTTCTGGTTAACAGAAAGCTATCAATCTCCGATTTAAAATTAACAACTGATCTAGCTTCAATTGCCGTTTGCGGAGGAGAGTTCCAAACTTCTACTCCCCTTTATGTGCAGAAGTGTTTCCTAATTTCACTCCTAAAAGGTTTGGCTCTAATTTTTAGACTATGCCCCCTAAATCTAGAATTCCTAACCAGTGAAAATAGGTTCTCTCTATCCTATCTGTTCCCCTTAATATCTTGAAAACTTCGATCAGATCAAGCCTTACCCTTCTAAATTCTAGGGAATACAACCCTAATTTGTGTAATCTCTCCTCGTAACTTAACCCTTGAAGTCTGGGTATCATTCTGGTAAACCGATGCTGCACTCCCTCCAAGGCCATTATATCCGTCCTAAGGTGTCCAGAACTGCTCACATATATCCAGGTGTGGTCTAACCAGGATTTTGTATAGCTTTAGCATAACTTCTACCCCTTGTATTGTATATAAATAAAGGCCAGCATCCCATTAGCATTTTTGATTATTTTCTGTACCTGTTGATATTTTAATGATCTATGTACCTGGACCCCCAGGTCTCTTTGGACTTCCACTGTTTTTAGTCTTTCACTATTTAGAAAGTGCCCTGTTCTATCCTTTTTAGGTACAAAGTGGATGACCTCACATTCGGCTACATTGAAATCCATTTGCCACAGTTTTGCCCATTCACTTAATCTGTCGCTATCCCTTTGTAATTTTATGCCTCTATCTACATTGCCTACAATTCCACCAATCGTTGTGTCATTGGCAAATTTGGATATATGACTTTCTATGCCATCATCTAAGTCATTAATAAATACAGTGATTAGTTGAGGCCCCAACACAGATCCCTGCGGTACATCACTTGTTGCATCCTGCCAATTTGAGTTCCTACCTACTCCCTCCCTCCTGCCACTTAGCTAATTTCCTAACCAGGTCAATAATTTTTCCTCAATTCTGTGGGCTTCTACCTTAGTTAATAGTCTCTTATACTGGAACTTTATCAAATATGTGGTGTATGAAATGATACAATGAACTCCGTACTGTGAGCCAGTGACTCGGTGTAACCTGGTCAGTCTTTAATGGCTTCCAGAGGTGAAGTTCAGGTTATATACTGGGCCCAGCAAGAGTGTACCTATGACCCTAGGACCTCCAATGGTAGTGCCCTCTGTCGGTGGGCAGACCTTATGTACGTACATTACATCATTCCCCGCCCCTTCCCCCCCCCCCCACCTCCAACCAGTTCTTGGCACAAGTCCATATTACAAGTTCAGACGGTCCGGAGCCCTTCGCTCCCTGGTTGACCACATCAATACAAACCCAGTGCTTTCCGAGTCTCTCACGACTTGGGGCTGGGCTTTGACCACATTGGGTTCTTCTGATGGCTGGACGTTAGTTGGTTGGTCGTTTAAGCTCGCGGTGTCTTCCAACTGTTCCGGTTTGTCAGTGTGTCTTAGCTTGATTTGATCAATATGTTTCCTGCACATCTGCCCATTTTTGAGCTTAACCATATACACCCGGTTACCCTCCTTATCCATAACATTGCCTGAGAGCCATTTGGGCTCATAACCATGGTTAAGTACATACACTGGGCCATTTGCAGATAGGTTGCGTGACACTGCGGCGCGGTCGTGATACCACTGCTGGCGTTGACTTCGGGTTTCGACGTGATCGTTGAGGTCAGAATGGACTAGAGAGAGCCAGGTTTTGAGGCCTCGCTTCATCAATAGTTCCGCAGGCGGGACCCTAGTGAGCTTGTGTGGCCTTGTGCTGTAACTGAGCAGTATCCGTGACAGGCGTGTCTGCAAGAAACTGAGTTACGTGTTTCAGGCTCTGCTTGATGGTTTGAACTGCCTGTTCCGCTTGAACGGGGCTGACCTCACATGTTTTATGCCATTGCGTTTCATGAAATCTTGAAACTCCAGGCTCGTGAAACACGGTCTGTTGTCACTGACAACAATGTCTGGCAGACCATGTGTGGCAAACATGGCTCTCAGGTTCTCAATGGTGACAGTGGAAGTGCTGGATGACATGATCACACATTCTATCCATTTGGAGTATGCATCCACCACCACAAAAAACATTTTACCGAGGAAGGGGCCCGCAAAGTCGACGTGGATTCTAGACCACGGTTTGGATGGCCATGACCACAGACTGAGTGGAGCTTCCTTTGGGGCATTGCTTAACTGCATGCAAGTGCTGCACTGATGCACGCTTGACTCTTAAGTCCAAGTCAATGCCAGGCCACCAAACATGGGACCTAGTGATGGCCTTCATCATGACAATACCGGGATGCGTACTATGTAACTCGCGTACAAATCTCGCCCTGCCTTTCTTGGGCATTACAACACGATTACCCCACAGTAAACAGTCGGACTGGATGGAAAGCACATCTTTGCGACGGCTGTACAGTTTGGTTTCATCACCCATTTCCTTGGGGATGGTCGACCAGTCCCCATTAAGAAAACAACGTTTTACAACCGATAGGGTCAGATCCTGGCTGGTCCAGGTCTTGTTGAGCAGTGACAGGTGACCCTTCACTCTCAAAGGCATCCATGACCATGAGTAGCTCTGCTGGCATTGGTGTTTCCACCCCCGGTGTGGGCAACAGTAACCGGCTCAATGCATCAGCGCAGTTGTCGGTGCCTGCTCTATGGCGAATGACATAATCATAGGCAGATAATGTCAGCGCCCACCTCTGGATTCGGGACGATGAGTTGGTATTGATACCTTTATGTTCCGAGAACAACGATATAAGCGGCTTGTGATCGGTTTCCAGCTCGAAGCAAAGCCCAAACAGGTACTGGTGCATTTTTTTTTACCCCATAAACACACACTAAAACCACTTTCTTTACCATGCCGTAGGCTCTTACTGCCTTGGACAGGCTTCGAGACGCGTATGCAACTGGTTGCAGTTTGTCTGACTCATTGGCTTGCTGGAGTACGCAGCCAGCCCCATAGGACGATGCATCACAGGTCAAAACTAGATGCTTGCTTGGGTCATACAGTGCCAGTAGCTTGTGGAAACATAACAGATTTCTAGCCTTCTCAAAGGCTCTGTCTTGAAGTTCACCCCACACCCAGTCGTCTCCTTTCCTGAGCAGCTTGTGCAAAGACTCTGATACAGTGCTCAATTTGGGTAAGAAGTTACCGAAGTAGTTGAGAAGACCCAGGAACGAATGCAGCTCCGTCACATTCTGGGGCCTAGGCGCATTTTTGATGGCCTCTGTTTTCGCGTCTGTAGGCCTGATTCCATCTGCAGCAATCTTTCGTCCAAGGTATTCGACCTCTGGTGCCATGAAAACGCACTTCGAATGTTTCAGCCTGAGTCCCATTTTGTCCAGATGACGCAGAACCTCTCCAGATTGTGCAGGTGCTTGGCAGTGTCACGACCTGTGACTAGGATGTCGCCTTGGAATACCAAGGTCCTGAGGACGGATTTCAATAGGCTCGCTATGTTTCTCTGAAATATGGCTGCCGCCGAACGAATGCCAAAAGGGCACCTGTTGTAAATAAACAGTCCTTTGTGCGTGTTGATACACATAAGTTTCTTTGATGATTCAACCAGTTCCTGTGTCATGTAGGCCGACGTTAGATCCAATTTGGTGAACGATTTTCCCCCAGCTAGCATTGCAAACAGGTCATCAGTTTTCGGTAATGGGTACTGATCTTGTTTCGAAACTCGGTTGATCGTAACCTTGTAGTCTCCACAACTCCTGACCGTGCTGTCGCTCTTTAACACCGGAACAATGGGGCTGGCCCATTCATTAAATTCGACCGGTGAGATGACCCCCTCACGTTGTAGCCTGTCCAATTCAAGCTCAACTTTTTCCTCTCATCATGTGCAGAACTGCCCTGGCTTTGTGATGGATGGGCCTAGGTGAATCTGCACCTTGGCTCTCTCGAAGCTGCCAATTCCCGGCTCAAACAGTGAGGGAAATTTGCTCAGCACTTGAGCACACAAATCATCATCCACTGATGACAAAGCTTTGATATCGTACCATTTCCATTTTATTTTCTTGAGCCAAATCCTGCCGAATAATGATGGGCTGTTGCCCGAGATAATCCATAACGGTAGATCATGAACTGCTCCCTTGTACGACACTCTTACTGCTGCACTACCAATCACTGGTATGAGCTGTTTGGTGTAGGTACGCAACTTTGCATTTATCGGACTCAGCTTGGGTCTCTGCCTTGGTCTCCCACAGCTTTTCGAAAGTCCTCTGGCTCGTTATCGATTGACTCGCACCTGTGTCTAATTCCATGGATACCGGCACGCCGTTTAATTTTACCTCCATCATTATCGGTTGGCTCTTTGTTTGTAATTTTACCTCCATCATTATCGGTTGGCTCTTTGTTAGGAATGCACGTACACTATACACTTCCTCCTCGGAGCTCTTAAATGCCTGGGGCTGCATCACCAGATCCACGCTGAATTGATCATCATCCACGTGGTGTGTTGCAGCTTGCTTGCTCTGCTGTGGACATGTCTGCTGAAGATGCACCATCTTCGCACACCCTCTGCATACATACTGCCTGAAGCGGCACTGATGGGGTCGGTGATTGCCCCCGCAACGCCAATACATTGAGCTCGGATTTGCACCCAATGGCAGGCTTTGAGCGGCTCCCGTTCTGGCATACGCAGTTGAGTAGGCCCTCGATGGCGAACTTTGAGTGGGCCCGTTCTCGCATACGCAGTCGAATAGGCCCTCGTAGGCGAACTTTGAGCGGCTCCCTTTCTTGCATACGCAGTCGAGTAGCTCTGCCGGCCGTCAATACAATTTTGTACACAGTACTAGCCGTGGAGTTCCTGTTTTGTCACGATATCTGCTTCATGCTTTTCTGCATGGACATGCAAGCCTGGGCGATGGTGATGACCTTGCTGAGATCCAGCGTCTTCGCAGCCAGCCGCTTACTTAAGATCGCCTCGTGGTTGACCCTGATTACGAAAAAGTCATGCAGAATGTCTTCCAATGCAGGCCCAAATTTGAAAGGCCCTGCAACACATCTCAGGTCGGCAACAAATGCCGCTACATCCTGGCCTTCTGGTCAAACGTGCGTATAGAAGCGATATCTGGATATGAGGATTCCTTCCGTGGGTTTAAGGTGTTCCAGAACTAGAGCACGCAGTTCTTTGTAATCCTTTTCTGTAGGAAGAGTGGGTAAGAGCAGATTCTTGATGAGTGCATAGATCGTGGGCCACAGACGGTGAGAAGAACTGCCCTGCACTTCTCTGCATCCTTGTCTTTGTTTAAGTCGTTTGTCACGAAATGCTGGTCAAGACGATCGGTGAAATCTCCCCAATCCTCTCCCTCATTGAATCTCTTGCGAATTCCAACAGTACTCGATTGTGCTGTGCTTGCCATACTTTTGAGTGGGTTCGTATTTGCTTCGTCGTCTGTTTTTGTGTATAAAATGTTACAAGGAACTCGGTACTGTGAGCCAGTGACCAGGTTACACCTGGTCAGTCTTTAATGGCTTCCAAAAGTGAAGATGCAAAGGTGAAGTTCAGATTATATACCGGACCCAGCACGAGTATACCTGTCATGTATTCAACTGTCATTGTAATCCATGTATAAACTGACCTAAGTTGTACACCGTGAGAACACTGACCACTAGGTGGTGAACTTGTGGGAGACACTCCTAAACTGGACTTTCAGGTATAAAAGGGGAAGCTGCACCCACCTTCATCACTTCAGTGCTGGCAAATAAAGGTTACAGGTCAGAGTGACCTTCTCTCTAGTATGGGCCTCGTGTGCATTTGTACTATATAGTAAGGACATATCATTGGCGATGAGAAACTGGGATTTAAACCACCCGAGCATGGTCATTAGCAGCACAGACGAGAGTTACTGTGTTGGTGATAATTGGGACAATTTTATTGAGAGACTACAGTAAAGTTTCATAGAAACATAGAAAAATAGGTGCAGGAGTAGGCCATTCGGCCCTTCGAGCCTGCACCGCCATTCAATAAGATCATGGCTGATCATTCCTTCAGTACCCCTTTCCTGCTTTCTCGCCATACCCCTTGATCCCCTTAACTGTAAGAGCCATATCTAACTCCCTCTTGAATATATCCAGTGAACTGGCATCAACAACTCTCTGCGGCAGGGAATTCCACAGGTTAACAACTCTCTGAGTGAAGAAGTTTCTCCTCATCTCAGTCCTAAATGGCCTACCCCTTATCCTTAGACTATGTTCCCTGGTTCTGAACTTCCCCAACATCGGGAACATTCTTCCCGCATCTAACCTGTCCCGTCCCGTCAGAATCTTATATGTTTCTATGAGATCGCCTCTCATCTTTCTAAACTCCAGTGAATAAAGGCCCAGTTGATCCAGTCTCTCCTCACATGACAGCCCAGCCATCCCTGGAATCAGTCTGGTGAACCTTCGCTGCACTCCCTCAATACCAAGAACATCCTTCCTCAGACTAGGAGACCAAAACTGAACACAATATTCCAGGTGAGGCCTCACTAAGGCCCTGTACAACTGCAGTAAGACCTCCCTGCTTCTATATTCAAATCCCCTAGCTATGAAGGCCAACATACCATTTGCCTTCTTCACCGCCTGCTGTACCTGCGTGCCCACTTTCAGTGACTGATGAACCACGATACCCAGGTCTCGTTGCACCTCTCCTTTTCCTAGTCTGCCACCATTCAGATAATATTCTGCCTTCGTGTTTTTTCCCCCAAAATGGATAGCCTCACATTTATCCACATTATACTGCATCTGCCAAGCATTTTCCCACTCACCTAACCTGTCCAAGTCACTAAGGAATGGCTGGGACAGGGTTCAGCCGATAAACGCAGGGCTCATCTCCTGACGGTTTGTGGATCCAGGACATACTCCCTGATGAAGGACCTTCTAGCGCCAGAGAAGCCGGTGGACAAGACTTTTGAAGAGCTCAGTATCTTGATCGGGGAACACTTTAAACTGGCGAGCAGCATGCACATGGCGACACACCGATTTTACACGCACCGGCAACGAGAAGGGCAAAGCGTTCCAGACTTCGTGGCAGACCTCCAACGACTGGCGAGCCTATGTAAGTTCGCAGATGCATGCAGAGTGGAGATGCTGCAAGACTTTTTTATTGAGGGCATCGGGCACGCTGAGGTTTTCAGGAAACTGATTGAGACCAAAGACTTGACCTTGGAAATGGCTGCTTTGATGGCCCAGACATTTATCTCAGGGGAGGAAGAGACCAGAATGATGTTTGACAAAAATCTTGGTTTAAATGCAGCAAATGGACAGGGAGTCAACATTGTTAACATGGCAAACAGTTGTCCAGGCAGACAGGGGCAATCTGACATGCCCAAGCATGTAGTCGAACCCAAAGTGGGAATTCAACAGAGACAATGGCTAGATGAATGGCGATTCATGCCATCGCAAGGGACAATGCGGCCAGTAATGGGGCCATCAACACCTGTTAATGGTGTGCTTAAGGACTGTTAGAGAGACAGTCAGAGACGATCGACTGGTAATGGACCTCTTGTTTCCAACAACAGCTCATGTTGGAGGTGTGGAGGCAAACACACAGCCAGAGCTTGCAGGTAACAGCCAGGTTGATGTACGAGGAGGACGGGCCCGATGTAAGCCCTATGAGGCCAAATGGACACTGGGGGAAATCGTTGGAAGCTGAAGTTCAGCGAGTTCATGTGAAGCACATATACAGTTCATACACCAGGACGCCACCGATAATGATGAAAGTGCTCCCCAATGGCATCCCAGTATCAATGGAGCGAGACACGGGGGCCAGCCAGTCCCTGATGAATATGAAACAGTTCAACAAGTTGTGGGCGTCCAAAGCCAAGAGGCCAAAATTATTGCCGACTGCCGCACAGCTACGGACATATACAAAGGAGATCATTTTGGTGCTGGGCAGCGCCACGGTAGTCGTGACCCACAAAGATTCGGAGAACAGGTTGCCACTCTGGATTGTCCCGGGGGACGGTCCCGCACTGCTGGGGAGGAGTTGGCTTGCTCTCATGAACTGGAAATGAGGCGATGTCAATGCAATTTCTTCTGTGGAGCGAATATCATGCTCACAGGTCCTGAACAAATTTGACTCACTATTTTCACCGGCATTGGAACTTTCATGGGGACGAAGGTAGTGATTCTCATAAACCCGGATGCCAGGCCAGTACACCACAAGACCAGAGCAGTGCCGTACGTGATGCGGGAAAAGATAGAAGGCAAATTGGACCGCCTGCTGAGGGAAGGCATCATCTCGCCAGTCAAATTCAGTGACTGGGTGAGCCCGATCGTGCCGGTGCTCAAGGCGTGGGTCGGTCAGGATCTGTGGTGATTAGAAGGCTACCATCAATCGGGTGTCACTCCAAGACCAGTACCCGCTACCGAGAGCGGAGGACCTTTTTGCAACGCTATCCGGTGGTAAACTTTTTTCAAAATAGGACCTAACCTCAGCTTACATGACCCAGGAGCTGGCGAGTGAGTCGAAGAAGCTGATCACCATCATGACACACAAAGGGTTGTTTGAGTACAACAAATGTCCATTCGGGATTCGCTCAGCCGCCGCGATCTTTCAACGAAACATGGAAAGTCTCCTCAAGTCGATTCTAAGGATGATGGTTTTTCAAGACGACATCCTCATCACGGCTCGCGATACTGAAGAACACCTCCACAACCTGGAGGAGGTGCTACACAGACTGGACTGGGTAGGGCTGCGACTGAAAAGGGTGAAGTGCGTCTTCCTAGCTCCAGCGGTAGAATTCCTGGGGATGAGGGTAGCAGCAGACGGGATCAGACCTCCTGCGTCCAAAACGGAAGCGATCTGGAGAGCACCCAAACCCCATAACACGACGGAGCTGCATTCGTTCCTAGGGCTCCTGAACTATTTTGGTAACTTTCTTCCCAAATTGAGCACACTGTTAGAGCTGCTACACATGCTCCTACGCAAAAGTCGCGAATGGGTCTGGGGGGACAGCCAGGAAAGGGCTTTTGATCGAGCACGCAATTTGTTATGCTCCAACAATCTGTTAACGCTATATGACCCATGTAAGAAATTTGTTTTAACATGCAATGCGTCATCCTATGGGGTTGGGTGTGTGTTGCAGCATGTTAATGCCAAGGGTCAGTTACAGCCGGTAGCTTATGCCTCCAGAAGTCTGTCCCAGGCAGAAAGGGGCTACGGGATGGCTTGCCTGTGTATATGCAGTAAAAAAATGCACCAGTACCTGTTTGACAGGAAATTTGAGCTGGAGACAGATCACAAACCCCTAACGTCCCTTTTGGCCGACAACAAGGCCATAAATGCAAATGCATCGGCCGCAAACAGAAGTGGGCACTCACGTTAGCCGCCTATGACTATACAATTCGGCATAGACTGGGCACTGAAAACTGCGCCGATGCACTCCGCAGGCTCCCACTAGCCACTACCGAGGGGGCAACCGAGCATGCTGCAGAGATGGTCATAGCTGTTGAAGCTTTCGAAAGTGAAGGCTCACCCGTGACAGCCCGTCAGATCAAAGTCTGGACAAATAGAGACCCGCTACTGTCTTTAGTCAAGAAATGTGTCCTCAATGAGGACTGGGCAGCCACGTATGGGGCATGCCCTGAGGAATTTAAACCATTTCACAAGCGCAAGGATGAACTCTCAATTCAGGCCGATTACTATGGGGAAACCGAGTAGTCATGCCCCAGATGGGCAGAGAGGCGTTCATCCGAGAACTCCACAATGAGCACCCGGGCATTGTCGTGATGAAGGCAATTGTCAGGTCACACGTTTGGTGGTCAGGGATAGATGCAGACCTGGAACCTTGTGTTCGCAGGTGCAACACGTGTGCCAAGCTGGGCAATGCACCCAGGGAAGCCACCCTTAGCCCTTGTCCTGGCTTGTCAAGCCATAGTCACGCATCCATGTTGACTACGCATGTCCTTTAATGTTTTTGGTTGTAGTAGACGCCTACTCCAAATGGATCAAGTGTGACATTCTCAATTCAAGCACATTCTCTGCCATGGTAGAAAGTCTACGGGCAACGTTCGCCGCCCATGGTCTACCGGACGTCTTGGTCAGCGACAATGGCCCATGCTTTACAAGCATTGAGTTTCAGGACTTCATGGCAGGAAATGGTATCAACCATGTCAGAACGGCACCGTTCAAGCCGGCCTCAAAACGGCCAGGCGGAATGAGCAGTGCAGATAATCAAACAGGGGATACTCAGAATCCAAGGGGGTTCCCTACAAAGCCGCTTATCACGCCTCCTGTTGGCCAATAGATCCCAACCACACTCGCTCACAGGGGTTCCACCAGCAGAGCTTCTAATGAAAAGGACGCTCAAAACCAGGTTATCCCTCATACACCCCACCATGAAAGAAATTGTTGAGAGCAGACGCCAGTCACAATATGACTACCATGATGGGAATGCGAGGGCGCAATGTATTGATGTCAATGACCCTGTCTTTGTCCTCAACTACGCTGCAGGGCCCAAATGGCTCGCAGGCACTGTGATTGCCAAAGAGGGGAATAGGATACTGGTAGTTAAACTTACCAATGGACAAATCTGCTGCAAACACGGGGATCAAACAAAAAGGAGGTTCAGCAACCCCATAGAAGAAGCAGAGGAAGAACACGATGTAGAGTTCACTCCACCACAGATGACCGAACACCAGAACCAAGTGGAGGAGAGCCCAGTCACTGTGGGCAGTCCGGACAGGCCTGAGGCACCGCAAACAGCAGACACTCAGTCCAGCGCCCAACATCCGCAGCCCCAACTCAGGCGCTCTACAAGGGAGCGTAAACCACCAGGGAGACTTAACCTGTGATCCCAATAAGACTTTGCGGGGGAGGTGATGTCATGTATTCAACTGTCATTGTAATCCATATATAAAGTGACCTAAGTTGTACACCACGAGAACACTGACCACTAGGTGGTGAACTTGTGGGAGACACTCCTAACCTGGACTTTCAGGTATAAAAGGGGAAGCTCCACCCACCTTCATCACTTCAGTGCTGGCGAATAAAGGTTACTGGTCACAGAGTGACCTTCTCTCTAGTATGGGCCTCGTGTGCATTTGTACTGTATAGGAAGGACATATCAATACCTATGACCTCTGACGGTAGCACCCCCTGTTGGTGGGCAGATCTTATGTACATACATTACAAAATGCCTTCTGGAAGTCCATATAAATAACATCCATAGACATTCCCCTGTCCACTACTTAAGTTTGTCATGCAGTGCCTTTCATAAATCCATGCTGGCTCTCTCTGATCGACTGAAAATTTTTGAGGTGTTCAGTCATTCTATCCTTAATTATAGTTTAGTATTTCCTGGCAACAGATGTTAGGCTAATGGTCTATAATTTCTTGGTTTCCCTTTCTCACCATTTTTTAATAGCGGAGTGATATGTGCAATTTTCCAATCTAAAGGAACAGTTCCTGAATCGAGAGAACTTTGGAAGATCATAGTTAGGGCATCTGCAATATACTCACCTACTTCCTTTAAACCCTGGGATGGAAACCATCTGGTCCTGGGGATTTGTCACTCTTTAGTGCCATTATTTTCTTCATTGCTGTTATTTTACTTACATTAATTTTATTGAGTCCCTGTCCCTGATTTAGTTTCCTTGGGATTTCTGGCATGCTATCCTCTTCCTCTACTGTAAATACTGGCGCAAAGTAATTATTCAACTTGTCTGTCATTTCCTTATTATCATTGATAATATCACTGCTTTGAGTTTTTAAGGGACCAACAATGCTCTGGACTACCTTCTTTTCCTAATATAATTGTAAAAAAAAGTGTTGATTTTGATATCCCTTGCAAGTTTCCTATCATACTCTTTTTGTAGCTCTTCCTATATGTTTTGTAATCCTTTGCTGATATTTGTATCTTTCCCATTTGCCAGCATCTGTGCAATTTTTTTCATTTTTGTATGTTTTTTCTTTTAGTTTTATGCTATCCCTTACCTCTTTAGTCATCCATGGCTGATTTTTTGGCAAGTAGAGCTTTTGCCCCTCAGGGGTATAAACTGGTTCTGCATCACCTTAAATTCCTTTTTGAACTTCTCCCAATGATCTTCTGTCATTTTACCCATTAATAGATTTGCCTAGTTTACTGTGGACAGTCTCTATCTCATCCCGTTGAAGTCGGCCTTACCCAAATCTAGCATCTTAGTAGTTGTTTTGCGTTTCTCCCTTTGAAATACTACATTGAACTCGATCATGTTATGATCGCTATTGGATAAATGTTCACAAACAGTTAGGCTGTTAACTAAATCTGGCTCATTACTCATTACTAAATCTAATAGGGCATGCGCCCTTGTTGCCTCCAGGACATATTGTTGTCGAGAACTATTCAGGACACATTTAAGGAATTCACTACCTTTCTGACAGGTGCTAGTCTGCTTATTCCAATCTATATGAAAGTTAAAATCCCCCATTAAAACCACTCTGCCTTTACTACACGCTTGTCTAATCTCTGCATTTATACAATCTAGCACTTCATAGCTGCTACCAGGGGCTTATACACAGCTCCCACTACAGTCTTAAATCCTTTCCTATCTCTTAATTCTACCCAAAAAGTCTCCATAGCTACTCTTTATATCCTCTCTTATCATTGAAGTGATTTCATCCTTAATCACTAAAACTACTCCTTCCTTTCTGCCATTTTTCCTATCATTCCTGTAGACCTTATAACCTGGTATATTTAGTTCCCATCTTGCAGCCATGTCTCAGTAATGATTACATTTTATACCCTCCAATTTGAATTCGCACCTGTAATTCATTCCTTGATAAAGAACGCTTATTTGGGCCACATACCCTAGCCGATCCTTCAGCTCTAATGTTTTTCTCACTTTTAAAAAATTTGTTCATGGGATGTGGGCATCGCTGGCAACACCAGCATTTATTACCCATCCCTAATTGCCCTTGAGAAGGTGGTGGTGAGACACCTTCTTGAACCACAGAGGGCAGTTAAGAGTTAACCACATTGCTGTGGGTCTGGAGTTGCATATAGGCCAGACCAGGTAAGGATGGCAGATTTTCTTCCCTAAAGGAGATTAGTGAATCAGATGGATTTTTATGACAATCTGGTAGTTTCATCATTACTGATATTTGCTTTTTATTCCAGATTTATTTTAATCAACTGAATTTAAATTCAATGGGATTTGAACTCGTGTTTCCTGGATCATTAATCCAGACCTTTGGATTACTAGTCCAGTAACATAACCACTATGCTATCATACCTCTATATTTTTCTCACTTGGTTTAATCACTTTACATCTTTTAGTTTTCCTTCTACATGTAGTGCCTAAAGCACAATTTCTGACTGTTACTCTACTCTCTTCCCTTGCATTTTTTTTCAACTACTATTTATACTACAATTTCCACCTGAGCCCTCCCCCCCCCCATTTACTAGTTTAAAGTCCTAGTGACTGCCCTATTTATCCTTTCCACTAGGACCCTGGTTCACATGGAGCCCGTCCAAACAGTACAGTTCCTTCCTGTCCCAATACTAGTGCCAGTGCCCCATGAAATGGAACCCCCCTTTCCCACACCAGTCCTTTAGCCACGTGTTTTCTTCCTTAATCAGCTTATCAATTTGCATGTGGCTCAGGTAATAATCCAGAGATAACCCTTGAGGTCCTGTTCTTTAATTTAGCTCCTAGTTCCTGATACTCCCCAAATAAGATCTCTTGCCTACTCTTCCCTATGATGTTGGTCCCAACAACACAACAACAACTTGTGTTTATATAGTGCCTTTAACGTAGTAAAATGTCCCAAGGCATTTCAATGAAGGGTTATCAGACAAAATTTGACACCGAGCCACATAAGAAGAAATTACGGCAGATCACCAAAAACTTGGTCAAAGAGGCGTCTTAAAGGAGGAAAGTGAGGCAGAGAGATTTAGGGAGGGAGTTCCAGAGCTTAGGGCCAAGGAAGCTAAAGGCACAGCCAATGATGGTTGAGCGATTATAATCAGGGATGCTCAAAAGGGCAGAATTAGAGGAGTGCAGATATCTCGGCAGCGGGGGGGGGGGGGGAGGTTGTGGGGCTGAAGGAGATTACAGAGATAAGGAGGGTCCAGGGTCCAGGCCTTGAAGGGATTTGTAAACAAGGATGAGAATTTTGAAATCGAGGCGTTGCTTAACCGGGAGCCAATGTAGATCAGCGAGCACAGGGGGGATGGATGAATGGGACTGGTACAAGTTAGGACACGGGCAGCCAAGTTTTGGATGACCTCGCTTACATAGAGTAGAATATGGGAGGCAAGCCAGGAGTGCATTGGAGTAGTCAAGTCCAGAGGTAACAAAGGCACGGTTGAGGGTTTCAGCAGTAGTTGAGCTGAGGCAGGGGCAGAGACAGACAATGTTACGGAGGTGGAAATAGGCGATTTTAGTTATGCTGCGGATATGTGGTTGGAAGCTCATTTCAGGGTCAAATATGACACCGAGGTTGCATACAGTCTGGTTCAGTCTCAGACAGATGCTAGGGAAAGGGATGGAGGCGGTGGCTAGGGAATAGAGTTTGTGGTGGGGACCACAGACAATGGCTTTGGTCTTCTCAATATTTAATTGGAGAAAATTTTTGCTCATCCAGAACTGGATGTCGGACAAGCAGTCTGACAAATTAGAAACCGTGGAGCGTTCGAGAGAAGTGGTGGTGAGGTAGAGCTGGGAGTTGTCTGCGTATATGTGGAAACTGAAGCCATATTTTTGGATGATGTCGCCAAGGGGCAGCATATAGATAAGAGGAGGGGGCCAAGGATAGATCCTTGGGGGACCCCAGAGGTAATGATGCGGGAGTGGGAAGAGAATCCATTGCAGATGATTTTCTGGCTACGATTAGATAGATAAGAATGGAACCAGGTGAGTCCCACTCAGCTGGACGATGTGGAGAGATGTTGGATGAGGATGGAGTGGTTAACTGTGCCAAAAGCTGCAGACAGGTCGAGGTCGAGGAGGAATAATTTACCTTTGTCACAGTCACAAAGGATGTCATTTGTGACTTTGATGAGAGCTGTTTTGGGATTGTGGCAGGGGCGGAAACTGAATTGAAGGGGTTCAAACATGGAGTTCCGGGAAAGATGGGCACAGATTTGGGAGACGACAACATGTTCAAGGACTTTGGAGAGAAAAGGGAGGTTGGAGTAGGGCGGTAGCTAACATAGACCACAACGACTGGATCCTCCCCCTCCCTCTCCAGTATCCTTTTAAGCCGGTTCGAGATGTCCCTCACTCTGGCACCAGGTAGGCAACATACCATGTGGGACTCTTGAACCTGCTTACAAGAGATGCTATCTATCCCCCTAATTATAGAATTCCCTACAACTACCACATTACACTTCCTCTCCTTGTCCTCCTCCTACCTGAGGACAGCCTCCTGCTCCAAAGTGCCATGGCCTGCATTCTGGCTGTCCTTCCGACAGTCTTTATTCTTATCCCCACAGGTAGCAAGTACATTGTACCTGTTGGATAGGATCAGTTTCTGTGGATCCTCCTTCCCTTTCTTATCTGGGTTCCCTTTATTCTGCACACTATTGGTCGTACCAACCCCGTTCTGATCCTGTACCTCTCTACGAGGTGTGACCGAGGTCTGGAGCAAA
This sequence comes from Pristiophorus japonicus, assembly GCF_044704955.1. Taxonomy (NCBI): domain Eukaryota; kingdom Metazoa; phylum Chordata; class Chondrichthyes; family Pristiophoridae; genus Pristiophorus; species Pristiophorus japonicus. The sequence goes on along the minus strand of NC_091983.1, from coordinate 97,432,706 downwards.
CTATCCAGATACTCCTCCCCCTGCCTTATGTGTTGGAGTGTCTCCAACTCGCACTCCAGCTCAATGACTCTGAGCCGGAGAGATTCGAGGTGGAGACATCCACTGCAGACGTGTTTGCTCGGGACAGTCTCACTGTCCACAAACTCCCACATACTGCAGCCCAGGCACACAAACTGCACTGCCATATCGTAGTCTAATATTCTTTTATTTATTTAATTAGTTAAAATTTTTATTCAATGATTATATATAGTTATCAATATTATACTAATATAATATTTTTTAGTTCAGAAGAGACAATAGGGAATAGGGGAGGAATGGTAAGAGTAGAGAGGGGGCAAATAAATAAATAATTCAGAGGACTGCAGATTAGCACAGAAAAAAAAAATCTGTTGGGATGCTTTCTGCATTAATTACCATGTCATCTAGTGAGTGTGAAATGTGGGATCCTTCTGAACTGTAGCACTATGGGCCCTCCCTCACACCAAGTCTTTTGTAATTTGGAAGATCAGCACTTGAGCCGCAGACACTTCCAAACTACTTTGGAACACTTCCTACTTCTTTGACCAATTTTTTGGTCACCTGTCCTGATATCTCCTTGGCGCCTTGGGACATTCTACGTTGTTGTGTGGTTCAAAACTGCCTTCCTCCATGAAGATGTACTCTGTTAGTCCCTGGCAGCAATCTCTGTATTTGAAGGAGAATTTTTTTTTAGCTCAGGAGTTCCCAGCCTCCCGCTGGGATCAATTTTGGGGACTAAAAGGGAATGTATAGCTCACCACAATGTGCCAGCTCCCCACTGACAAGAATTTCCAGGGCTGAGGGTAAAGTTGTAGTTCACACTGATTGGATGGTGAATCCGGGTGAGAGAAAAGGACTGCTCACCCAGCCCTGCTCAAATACAACTCTGGCTGTGCCTCCATCTGTTGAGTCCTTAACTCTTAAACATAATCACACGAGGCACGTACTTCAGATGCAGACAGTCACTCTGTGATCTTCACCTTTATTGCCTGGACCAAGGAGTGCTGGCTCTGCGAGGGACCTCCCCTTATATACCTGAATCTCCAGGTAAGGAGTGTCTCCCACAAGTACACCCCCTGTGGTCAAGGTGTGCATTTCTAGTAAGTATGAACAGTATGTAGTGGTTACATGAGGGTTACAATTGTATAAGGGTTACAGTAGTATGCGGGTTACATACATGACACTGTCCTCACGTAGCTTCTCTGCCTTTGATCCCCTGTCCCTCTCCTCTCTCTCAATCTCCTCTATGCTTCTTCCCCACCTTGGTCCAAGTTATCCGTTCCTACCCCCTTGTAACCTTGCTTGACTGAAAGCTGCCATTTGTGCCATGGGAGATCAACTACTATTATTTTATAATATTTTATGCAAACACTGATATTTTCTTAAACATAACTTAAACAGCCAGATTTGGAGTATTCCCAACTGAGAAAAGTGAAACGTTACATTCCCGTTGAAATAAAATCCTAAATTAACAGTACTTTTTAGTTTGTCTTATAATACTCGTGTAGAAGCGCTTTGGGATGTTTTACTGCGTTTAAGGCACTATATCAATGCAAGTTGTTGTTGTACTGATCGCAGGATGGGAGTCCCTCAAGCGGCCGCAGGAATGATTGACATCTGACCGAGTCAAACAACATCGGGTCAATTCTGCAGCCAGGAAAGCGGGTCCAGGCTATGATTGACAGCTGCCGCGGCGGCGCGCGCCTTGTGGTGTGACCGGTCCCGGCACAGCCGGCGCGCGCCTTGTGCTGCTGAATATTGCAACCTGCAAAGAGAAACCCGTGTGCATCGGTACGGCGTCTTCATGTAGTCGCACTGGCAATGGCGCAAGTTGAAGCATCTCATCGAAATAACGGGGTTTAAAAGAAATAAATATATAGTTTAAAAAAACCAACACATTGTACAGTCAGAATTCAGTCTCATTACATGTTTGCTCGTAGGTCAGGATGGCCGAGCGGTCTAAGGCGCTGCGTTCAGGTCGCAGTCTCCTCTGGAGGCGTGGGTTCGAATCCCACTTCTGACATACATGTTTTCTTTCAACTGTTTTACTAAATTGGAGCAGAAATTAACTGAACATCTACTTAAAATAAATGCCTAACTCCATCTAATAGAAAGCATTTCAATTCCCAATCTGAGTCATTGTCAAGCTGTTTTCCGACGACCATGACGGAACTACATGGCACGTTTCCTCTTTCACCAGTGATGTGTTTTAAAACCTGCAGGGAATGGGAGTGTCAATATCGCACGCTCAGTCAGACAACAGACAAGCTGCAAATTAAGTTTGCACTGCCCCTCTCCACTAGTAATTTCCTTAATGAAGCACGAGAAAAATGAACGACATACTAAAAAGTGGATAGATTTACCACACAGTAAATAAGCGTACATATGTAAGGCCATTAATTAAATATGAATTAAACATCATACTACTTTAGTGCACGCGTTGGCCTCTGCGTTTACTCATCAAAGTAAAATAAATAGTCGTTTAATCTCTATAATCCTAATCATAATCACAATCGCTTGAAAAAACAAATATTGTAAAGTATAGCTTTTGCATAAAAACACAACATTATGTGGATTGAATTTACCATAAATCTCCTGGGCGGACAGACGCACCAATATTAGCGTCCTCGACCAGGCTAAAATAGAAACATAAGAAACATAGAAAATAGGTGCTGGAGTAGGCTATTCAGCCCTTCGAGCCTGCACCACCATTAAATAAGATCATGGCTGATCATTCACCTCAGTACCCCTTTCCTGCTTTCTCTCCATACCCCTTGATCCCTTTAGCCGTAAGGGCCATATCTAACTCCCTCTTGAATATATCAAATGAACAGGCATCAACAAATCTCTGCGATAGAGAATTCCACAGGTTAAGAACTCTCTGAGTGAAGAAGTTTCTCCTCATCTCAGTCCTAAATGGCTTACCCCTTATCCTTAGAATGTGTCCCCTGATTCTGGACTTCCCCCAACATCGGGAACATTCTTCCTGCATCTAACCTGTCCAGTCCCATGAGAATTTTATATGTTTTTCTGAGATCCCCTCTCATTCTTCGAAACTCCAGTGAATACAGGCCCAGTCGATCCAGTCTCTCCTCATATGTCGGTCCTGCCATCCCGGGAATCAGTCTGGTGAATCTTTGCTGCAGTCCCCCAGCAAGAACGTCCTTCCTCAGATTAGCAGACCAAAACCAAACAAAATATTCCAGGTAAGGCCTCACTAAGGCTCTGCACAACTGCAGTAAGACCTCCCTGCTCCTATACTCAAATCCCCTAGCTAGAAAGGCCAACATACCATTTGCCTTCTTCACTGCCTGCTGTACCTGCATGCCAACTTTCAATGACTGATGTACCATGACACCCAGGTCTCGTTGCACCTCCCCTTTTCCTAATCTGCCATTCAAATAATATTCTGCCTTCGTGTTTTTGCCCCCAAAGTGGATAACCTCACATTTATCCACATTATACTGCATCTGCCATGCATTTGCCCACTCAGCTAACCTGTCCAATTCACCCTGCAGCCTCTTAGCGTCCTCCTCACAGCTCACACCGCCAATCAGCTTAGTGTTGTCTGCAAACTTGGAGATATTACACTCAATTTTTTCATCTAAATCATTAATGTATATTGTAAATAGCTGGGGTTCCAGGACTGAGCCCTGCGGCACCCCACTAGCCACTGCCTGCCATTCTGAAAAGGACCCATTTATCCCTACTCTCTGCTTCCTGCCTGCCAACCAGTTCTCTATCCACGTCAGTACATTATCCCCAATACCATGTGCTTTCATTTTGCACACCAATCTCTTGTGTGGGACCTTGTCAAAAGCCTTTTGAAAGTTCAAATACAGCACATCCACTGGTTCTCCCTTGTCCACTGTACTTGTTACATCCTCAAAAAATTCTCAAAGATTTGTCAAGCATGATTTCCCTTTCATAAATCTATCCTGTCACTGCTTTCCAAATGCGCTGCTATTTCATCCTTAATAATTGATTCCAACATTTTCCCCACTACTGATGTCAGGCTAACCGGTCTATAATTACCCGTTTTCTCTCTCCCTCCTTTTTTAAAAAGTGGTGTTACATTAGCTACCCTCCAGTCCATAGGAACTGATCCAGAGTCAATAGACTGTTGGAAAATGATCACCAATGCATCCACTATTTCTAGGGCCATTTCCTCAAGTACTCTGGGATGCAGACTATCAGGCCCCAGGGATTTATCGGCCTTCAATCCCATCAATTTCCCTAGCACAATTTCCCGCGTAATAAGGATTTCCTTCAGTTCTTCCTTCTCACTAGATCCTCGGTCCCCTAGTATTTCCGGAAGGTTTTTTGTATCTTGCTTCGTGAAGACAGAACCAAAGTATTTGTTCAATTGGTCTGCCATTTCTTTGTTCCCCATTATAAATTCACCTGAATCTGACTGCATGGGACCTACATTTGTCTTCACTCATCTTTTTCTCTTCACATCTCTATAGAAGCTTTTGCAGTCAGTTTTTATGTTCCCAGCAAGCTTCCTTTCATACTCCTCCTAATTAAACCCTTTGTTCTCCTCTGCTGAATTCTAAATTTCTCCCAGTCCTCAGGTTTGCTGCTTTTTCTGGCCAATTTATCTGCCTCTTCCTTGGAGTTAACACTATCCTTAATTTCCGTTGTTAGCCACGGTTGAGCCACCTTCTCCGTTTTATTTTTACTCCAAACATCCCCAGCATTGAAGCACTGACCACACTTGATCAGCTTCGCTGGGCAGGTCACATTGTCCGCATGCCAGACACGAGACGCCCAAAGCAAGCGCTGTACTAGGACAACTTGGAAGAAAGGACCGAGTGTAACGTAGCCAAGTTTGCTGACGATACAAAGATGGGAGGAAAAGCAATGTGTGAGGAGGACACAAAAAATCTGCAAAAGGACATAGACAGGCAGTCTATGACAGGCAGGCAAGTGAGTGGGCAAAAACTTGGCAGATGGAGTATAATGTTGGAATGTGTGAGGTCATGCATTTTGGCAGAAGAAAATCAAAGAGCAAGTTATTATTTAAATGGAGAAAGATTGCAAAGTGCAGCAGTACAGCGGGACCTGGGTATACTTGTGCATGAAGCACAAAAGGATAGTATGCAGGTACAGCAAGTGATCAGGAAGGCCAATGGAATTTTGGCCTTTATTGCAAAAGGGATGGAGTGTAAAAGCAGGGAAGTCTTGCTACAGTTATACAGGGTATTGGTGAGGCCACACCTGGAATACAGCGTGCAGTTTTGGTTTCCATTTTTATTAAAGGATATACTTGCTTTGGAGGCAGTTCAGAGAAGGTTCACAAGGTTGATTCCGGAGATGAGGGGGTTGACTTATGGGTAAAGGTTGAGTAGGTTAGGCTTCTACCCATTGGAATTCAGAAGAATGAGAGGTGATCTTATCAAAACGTATAAGATTATGAGGGGGCTTGAGAAGGTGGATGCAGAGAGGATGTTTCCACTGATGGGGGAGACTAGAACTAGAGGGCATGATCTTAGAATAAGGGGCCGCCCATTTAAAACTGAGATGAGGAGAAATTTCATCTCTGACGGTTGTAAATCTGTGGAATTCGCTGCCTCAGAGAGCTGTGCAAGCTGGGACATTGAATATATTTAAGACAGACATAGACAGTTTCTTAAACGATAAGAGGATAAGGGGTTATGGGGAGCAGGCAGGTTAGTGGAGCTGAGTCCATGATCAGATCAGCCATGATCTTATTGAATGGCGGAGCAGTATGGCCTACTCCTACTCCTATTTCTTATGTTCTTATGTTCTTATAACTCCTTCACGGCAAACGAGCCAAAGGTGTGCAGAGGAAACGTTCCAAGAACAGCCTCAAAGTCTCTCTGATAAAGTGCAACATCCCCACCGACACCGAAGACCGCCCTAAGTGGAGAAAGTGCATCCGGGAGGGCGCTGAGCATCTCGAGTCTCATCACCGAGAGCATGCAGAAATCAAGCGCAGGCAGCGGAAAGAGCGTGTGGCAAAACTGTCCCACCCTCCCTTACCCTCAACAACTATCAGTCCCACCTGCGACAGGGACTGTGGTTCTCGTATTTGACTGTTCAGCCACCTAAAGACTCATTTTAAGAGTGGAAGCATGTCTTCCACGATTCCAAGGGACTGCCTATGATGCCTATGAAGTGCTATAATCCTGCATTCACAATCGCGAGAAAAAACAAATATCATAAAGTATACTTTTGCATAAAATCACAACATTATATAGATTGAATTCACGATAAGTGCTATAAAGATCTTCAGTCTGCACTCTTTTCATATTAGCTTTACAACAACATGCATTTATCTTCTAATAGTGTCCTGCGAATTTACGCCCACTGTGTTTCAAAACATCTTCACTGAACGCTAAACATCCATAAGACAAAGGGCTAGATTTTCCCTAAAGCTTGCCAGCGCCCGATTGCCACCCAAAAAACCGCTAAGGCTGGGAAGATTATCGCCAACTTCCCCAAAATGTTTTGTTTAAATCTGCCCAGTGAAAAATATGCGTCTTGCACCCCCAATCTGGGCGAAAAAATGCAATTTTGGCTAGATTGGGTGATGCCTAAAGAAAATGGCCGATAAATTAAAAAATCAATAAAAATTTACTCCGAGGCTGCGGGTTGGGTCTAACGAGAAAAAGAATAAAAATAATTTTTCCAAAAACCTAACTAAAAAATCAAAAAAACATTCCCAATACACTTTTAATTTAAATCACTCCAACAGATTTTGAAAATAAATAGTAAAAAACCAATCACTTACCTTTTTCTTGCAGACCTACTTACCTACTGCCCGGCTCCGCTGATCCTCGTGGGTGTTGAAAAAAAATGTTTTTTTATACTTATCTACGGGTCCCCACTCAGCCAAAGATCGCGCCAGGGCGATCTGTGGATGGTGCATGCCGACAGTCAGCTCCCCAACGGTACTTCGAAACCGCCGGCATGCCTCAGCTGGGGAAATTTTTGCTGACCCGGTTCTCGCCCAAAACAGCCAATACCGCCGAGAAACCGGGCGGTGAACTAGTGCAAATTCTAGCCCAAAGATTCTCTACCAACCTACCCGCTACACAATGCTGCCCCTGCTATCAAGATCCATGCCGAGGCCTTGGACAACGTGGATCATTTTCCATACCTCGAGAGCATACTGTCAACAAGGGCAGACGTCGATGACAAAATCCAACACTGCCTTCAGTGTGCCAGTGCAGCCTTCGGTCGCCTGAGAAAGAGGGTATTTGAAGACCAGGACCTTAAAACCTGGCACCAAGCTCATGGTCTATATGATTCAGAGACATAGACAATGAACAGCAGGCACCTACCTCAAAGCACTGGAGAAGTACCACTAACACTGCCTCCGCAAGATCCTGCTAATCCATTGGCAGGATAGGTGCACCAATTTTCCCAGCGTCGAAGCATTGACCACGCTCGATCAGCTCTGGTGGACGGGCCACATCGTCCGCATGCCCGATACTAGACTCCCAAAACAAGCACTCTACTCAGAGCTCCGACACGGCAAGGAAGCCCCAGGTGGGCAGAGGAAACATTTCAAGGACACTCTCAAAGCCTCCTTGAAAAAGTGCAACATCCCCACCGACACCTGGGAATCCCTGGCCCAAGACCGCTCAAAATGGAGGAGAAGCATTCGGGAAGGCGCCAAACACCTCTAATCTCTTTGCCAGGAGCACGCGGAAGCCAATCGCAAACAGCGGAAGGAGCACACGACAACCCAAGCACCCTATCCACCCGTCCCTTCAACGATCATCTGCCCCACCTGTGACAGAGACTGTGGGTCCCGGATTGGATTCATCAGTCACCTGAGAACTCATATTAGTGTGGAAGCAAGTCATCCTCGACTCCAAGGGACTACCTAAGAAGAAGAAGACTTTATATTAAACTAGATTTGATATCTGCACTGTCTCAGCAGTGCATACAGGTTAGAGATAAACTAGGATTGTTTTTAACTCCTTGACTATATTTATAACTATGTTTTCTGACTATTTCATTGCTTTTGGTAGGAAATCAATATATTGAGATTTGTGTCAGTATTCTATATTCGAACATATAAAAACAGCAGTTTTATTTTACACAGAAATATATATATATTTGTAATTCTCCACCATGCCTGTAATTTAGTTAAAAAATGAAATACATATTAAACCTGAGTATCTGTCATGTGCTGCTTGGGCGACAAGGTCATATTGCTCCTGGGTGTATCATAGAGGACAATTTGCTCACCCCCAAGTACATCAGAATAGCTGTCTTTTCAGAGATTGATGTGTTTTGAAAACAAATTGAGAATAATGAAACTGATTATAAGTCATTGCAAGGTTCAGACGATGTCACAAACAACAAGAGAAAATTCAAATAATTTATAGCTGTCATTTAGATCTCAAAATGAGATTACGTACTTGAAATTACTTTTCCTTACATATGTTAGTACCTCCAGGCCATACAATAATTTGACCATAGGAACAGGAGTAGGCCATTCAGCCGCTCGAGCCTGTTCCACCATTCAATTCGATCATGGCTAATCTGTATCTTAACTCCATTTACCCGCCTTAGTTCCATAACCTTTATTACTCTTGTTTAACAAAAATCTATCTATCTCAGTTTTGAATTTTTCAATTGACCTAGCCTCAACAGCTTTCTTTTTTTGGGGGGTGTAATGACTCAAGAGTCTGGTTACTGTAAACTCACTCAGGTGCAACCTGATCCATCTTTATTCCAGCCCAAGAGTGCCAGCGTGACAAATACACCCAGCTTATATACAGGGGACCAAGCACACATGCTACATGCGTACAGCCTGATGACCTCCGACTGCGGTGCCCTCTGGTGTCTGGTGACCCCTAAGCATTAATACATAACAACATCCCTCTTTTAAAATCTTAACAGCAGTCTTTTTACAAATTAAGATGGCCTGGGGCTTTCCTCTCACGAGTTGATCGTCTCAGTTCAACTTTGGCTCTGGGCGAGCGTTCTGAGTCCATTGAGACTGAGGGCTAAATAGCCGATCTGATGGGAGTGGTCATGACCACATCAGAGACTAAAGGTTCAGAGTCAGTAATGTCAGCAGAGTTCTCTAATGAGTGAACATTGGTTGGTTGGTCACTGACTGCATCTTCCTCACTCGGTTCCGTGTGCTGCAGTTTAACCTGGTCAAGGTGTTTCCTGCATGTTTGTCCATTCTTGAGAATGATAATAAACACTCTGTTACCCTCCTTGGCTGTCACAGTGCCGGTGATCCACTTTGGACCTGACCATAGTTCAGTACATAAACTGGATCGTTGACCGAGATGTCACGTGACATGGCAACATGATCATGACACCACTGCTGACTTTGACGTCTGTTTTCAACACGATCATTCAAATCAGGATGAACAAGAAAAAGCCTGGTCTTGAGATTTCTCTTCATAAATAGTTCAGCTGGAGGAACCCCAGTAAGCATATGAGGTCTTGATCTGTAACTGAGCAATATACATGACAACCATCTCTGCAGTGAGCCCTGAGCTACACGTTTCATACTTTGCTTGATCGTTTGAACGACACGCTCTGCTTGACCATTAGAAGCAGGCTTGAATGGAGCTGATTTCACATGTCTGATGCTATTGAGTTTCATGAACTCCTGGAACTCAACACTTGTAAAGCAAGATCCATTGTCACTCACAACAATGTCAGGCAAACCATGAGTAGCAAACATAAGAACATAAGGACATAAGAATTAGGAACAGGAGTAGGCCATCTAGCCCCTTGAGCCTGCTCCGCCATTCAACAAGATCATGGCTGATCTGGCCGTGGACTCAGCTCCACTTACCCGCCCGCTCCCCATAACCCTTAATTCCCTTATTGGTTAAAAATCTATCAATCTGTGATTTGAATACATTCAATGAGCTAGCCTCAACTGCTTCCTTGGGCAGAGAATTCCACAGATTTACAACCCTGTGGGAAAATAAATTCTTTCTCAACTCGGTTTTAAATTGGCTCCCCCGTATTTTGAGGCTGTGCCCCCTAGTTCTAGTCTCCCTGACCAGTGGAAACAACCTCGCTGCCTCTATCTTGTCTATCCCTTTCATTATTTAAATGTTTCTATAAGATCACCCCTCATCCTTCTGAACTCCAAGGAGTAAAGACCCAGTCTACTCAATCTATCATCATAAGGTAACCCCCTCATCTCCGGAATCAGCCTAGTGAATCGTCTCTGTACCCCCTCCAAAGCTAGTATATCCTTCCTTAAGTAAGGTGACCAAAACTGCATGCAGTACTCCAGGTGCGGCCTCACCAATACCCTGTACAGTTGCAGCAGGACCTCCCTGCTTTTGTACTCCATCCCTCGCGCAATGAAGGCCAACATTCCATTTGCCTTCCTGATTACCTGATGCATCTGCAAACTAACTTTTTGGGATTCATGCACAAGGACCCCCAGGTCCCTCTGCACCGCAGCATGATACAAAGGCTCTCAATGGTAGCTGTAGACATGCTGGATGATATAATAACAAATTCTATCCACTGAGAATATGCGTCTACTACAACAAAAAACATCTTTCCTTGGAACGGGCCCGTAAAATCAATGTGGATCCTTGACCATGGTTTAGATGGCTAAGACCAAAAACTCAGCAGAGATTCCGCTGGTACTTTACTTAGCTGCATGCAAGTATTGCACTGATGCACGCATGATTCCAGATCAGAGTCAATTCCAGGCCACCATACATGAGACCTAGCAATGGATTTCATCATGACAATACCGGGATGAGTGCTATGAAGTTCACGTACAAATTTTTCTCTACCTTTCTTAGGCATGATTACACGATTACCCCTCAATAAACAGTCTGACTGAATGGACAGCTCATCCTTGCGACGGCTGTAAGGTTTGGTCTCCTCACGCATCTCCATAGGTATGGCAGACCAATCACCACTGAGTATACACCGTTTCACAACCGATAAAATAGGGTCAAGGCTGGTCCAGATCCTAACTTGTTGAGCAGTGACAGGGGTTCCTTCACTCTCAAAAGCATCCATTACTAACAGTAGATCTGCAGGTTGAGGCATCTCCATCTCAGTTGTGGGTAAGGGCAGACGACTCAGTGCATCGGCACAATTCTCAGTACCAGGTCTATGACGGATGATGTAACCACAGGTAGACAATGTCAGCGGCCACCTTTGAATGCGGGACGGTGCATTGGTATTAATACCTTTGCTTTCCACAAACAATGAAATGAGTGGCTTATAATCCGTTTCTAGTTCAAAACGAAGACCAAACAGGTACTGGTGCATTTTTTTTACTCCATACATACAGGTCAAAGCTCTTTCCGCTTTAGACAGACTTCTCGAAGCATAGGCAACAGATTGTAGCTTGTCCAATTCATTTGCTTGTTGGAGTACGCAGCCAACCCCATATGATGAAGCATCACAGGCCAATACAAGACGCTTACGCAGATCATAATGAACAAGCAACTTATTTGAACATAGCAGATTCTTGGCTTTCTCAAAGGTTCTATCTTGAGAGGCACCCCAGACCCAATTTTTGCCTTTTCTTAGTAACACATGCAGTGGCGCTAGTAGAGTGCTCAATCTGGGTAAGAAATGACCAAAGTAGTTGAGGAGCCCAAGGAACGAATGCAGCTCTGTCACATTCTGATGCCTGAGTGCATTTTTGACAGCCTCGGTTTTCAAATCAGAAGGCCTGATGCCATCAGTAGCAATCTTCCTCCTGAGGAATTCGACTTCAGGTGCCATGAATACACACTTCGAGCGTTTCAGCCCGAGTCCCACTTTGTCCAAACGCTGTAGGACTTCTTCAAGATTGTTCAGATGTTCAGCAGTGTTGCGACGTGACCAGAAAGTCATCTTGAAACACGACAGTTCTAGGAATGGACTTCAGTAAACTTGCCATATTCCTCTGAAATATGGCTGCAGCCGAACGAATCCCAAAAGAACACCTGTTGTAAATTAACAGTCTTTTATGTGTGTTATGCAGGTGAGTTTTGAAGTGTCGACAAGCTCCTGGGTCATATAGGCAGATGTCAGATCCAGTTTCGTGAACGACTTTCCACCAACTAGCATGGCGAACAGGTCATCAGCCCTCGGTAACGGATACTGATCCTGTTTTGAAAATCGGTTAATCGTAACCTTGTAGTCTCCACAAATCCTGACAGTGCCATCACTCTTCAATACAGGAAAAATGGGACTAGCCCACTCGTTAAAATCAACCGGTGATATGATCCCTTTACGCTGGAGTCTGTCAAGCTCAATTTCAACCTTCTCCCTCATCATGTATGGAAAAGACCGAGCTTTCTGATAGCCAGGCCTTGCATTGGAATCCAGGTGAATCTGCACCTTGGCTCTGTAAAATTACCAATGCCCGGTTCAAACAAAGAAGGAAACTTTTTCAATACTTGAGCACTCGAAATATAATCCACCGAGGACAACATCTTGACATCATTCCAGTTCAGCTTGATTTTCTTGAGCCAATTCCTGCCGAACAATGTTGGACCATTGCCTGGGGCGATCCATAATGGTAGCTCGTGAACCACACCATCATATGACACCTTGATTGCTGCACTGCCGAGCACCGGTATGAGTTCCTTAGTGTAAGTACGCAACCTGGCATTGACTCGACTCAGCTTCAGTTTTGCAGCCTTAGCGTCCCACAGCTTGTCGCATGTCCTTTGGCTCATTATTGACTGGCTCGCACCCGTGTCCAGCTCCATTGATACAGGCACGCCATTCAGCTTCGCATTGACGACTATCGGCTGGCTCTTGCTCAGGAACGAATACAGTCCATTCACTTCCTCCTTGGGTTGCATATCCGGGCCATCACTGAACTGGTCCACATCAACCACTTGGGGAGCTGCACCATGCTTGCTCCGTTGTGAGCACATCCTGTGCAGATGCCCCACTTTCGAACATCCATTGCATGAGTATTGTCTAATCCGACACTGATGAGGCCGATGATTGCCCCCACAACGCCAACAGGGTGAAATCTGGATCAAACCAGTTGGCGGGCTCTGAGCAGCAACAGGTTTCACGTAAGCAGCTCTGCCCAAAGACGATGCCATTTGTTTACAGTACTTTCAGCTAAGTGGTTATGTTATGTGCTCTCATGTGATCTTCCTCAATTTTAAGAGAGTTTAGAGAGGGAAAATATAAAACAGTTGTTATTGAGAAGTGGAAAATGTTTTGTCACCATAACAGCACCCTGCACCATCCAAAATGCTTAACATTGGGCGGGGGGAGGGGAGCGGGAGAAGATAAATCATTACAAATTGTTGGGAAATGAGTTCACACACATGACACCCACAACATTGACTTCCTGGTCTCCGTCATATTGCTATGGAGAACTATAAGTTTTTCCCCAGGGGATGAGAAAGGTATCCCTGTCCCAAATTTATCTCCTAGCAACTGGCTCAGAGAGATATTGCAAAGTCTTCAAAGGAAATGTCACAAACATTTGCCGTGGAACTCCGACTCGTCGATGATATCTGCCTCAAATTATCATCCGTCATCATGCATGCCTGGGCAGTCGCGATGGCCTTTTTCAAATCCAGTGTCTCTGCACCCAACAGCATCCTGAGGATCGCATCATGGCTGATGCCTATCACGGATACATCACGCAGCATGTCTTCCAGCATGTTCCCGAACTTACACGGTTCAGCAAGATGCCGCAGGTCGGCAACAAATCCAGACACATCCTGGCCCCCAGCACAAACATGCGTGTAGAAATGGTAGCGTGATATGATGAACCCCTCTTTTGGCTTCAGATGGTTACCCACCAATGTACACAATTCCTCGTACCCTTTTTCTGTCAGACGTACAGGCGAGAGAAGATTCTTCATGAGGCCGTAAATTTTCGGACCAAAAACGGTGAGGAGAACTGCCCAGCGCTTAACTGCGTAGGTCTCTGCCTCCATGCCACTGGCCACAAAATATTGATCCAGGCGGTCGACAAAATCCGCCCAATCCTCGCCCTCCACAAATCTCTCCAGGATTCCAACAGTGCCCATTGTGCATGCGAAGGTTCTTAAATTACCTCGCCGCCAATTGTAATGACTCAAGAGTCTGGTTACTGTAAACTCACTCAGGTACAACCTGATCCATCTTTATTCCAGCCCAAGAGTGCCAGCGTGACAAAGACACCCAGCTTACAGACAAGTGACCAAGCACACATGCCACATGCGTACAGCCTGTTGACCTCCGACCGCGGCGCCCTCTGGTGTCTGGTGACCCCCAAGCATTAATACATAATGGGAGGAGGAGTGTTCCAGATTTTCACTACCCCTTGTTTGAAGACGTGTTTCCTGACGTCACCCCTGAACTGCTTGGCTCTAATTTCAGTTGAAAATTGTGTGTGACATTTCCTTTGAAGACTTTGCAATATCTCTCTGAGCCAGTTGCTAGGAGATAAATTTGGGACAGGAATGCCTCTCTTATCCCCTGGGGAAAAACTTATAGTTCTCCATAGCAATATGACTGAGACCAGGAAGTCAATGTTGTGGGTGTCATGTGTGTGAACTCATTTCCCAACAATTTGTAATGATTTATCTTCCCCCGCTCCCCCCCCAACCAATGTTAAGCATTTTGGATGGTGCAAGGTGCTGTTATGGTGACAAAACATTTTCCACTTCTCAATAACAACTGTTTTATATTTTCCCTCTTTAAACTCTCTTAAAATTGAGGAAGATCACATGAGAGCACATAACATAACCACTTAGCTGAAATAAGTGAAGTATGTTCTCTGTTCCATCCCTGGGCTCATTTTAATTTACCTAGATATTGGGCAGGTAAAGGCACATGCAGAAGCATAGTGAGTGAGGACTTGCCTAGAAGGCACTGAACCTGAGAAAAAAATATGTAGAATAAAGACCCCAAAACATAACCGCACCCGTATTTCACTGAAACCTCCTCTTGTCTATTAAAATAAAGTTTGCTTTGTTTTACCCTTGCAATTTGAACCTAAGGAAAAATGAAGCGCTGGATGTCATTTTTAAAAAGAGGAAAATGCACCGTCTACAGGATTTGTATTTGGGGTTGCACTGAGATGCTGCAAGCTATGGGTTAATTATGTAGAGTACAGATGTCTCAAGTAATAATCTCCTTTATGCTCAAGATAATCTTCTTCAAAAGGACCTAGCCAAAGAAGAAGCTGTTAGCAATTTATGTGAAGAATTTATTAATTTAGGAGAGTTCTTCATTGGATTTTAAGAAATAATTTTAGAAATGCTGTAAAATCCTGCATAGCTAGGATTGCCAAATCAGTTACAGCATGCACTTTGTCTTCCTATGCTCAAAATAGAAGCTTAGCCTGACTCTAATTCTGATCAGTAGCCACACACAGAAAAGGACAATGGAGGAAAAAACAGCTTGGAAACTGAATTGAATCCTTATTGGAGGTGAGTGGGACCTAAAGTTACAGAAATATCTCCAAAATATCAGAATAATGTACAGTATTTCAAAGTGTAACCTATTTTTTTCACATTTCTTATCAAAAATAAGACTAATTGCGTTGCTTTTACTTCACAATTTATTTTACTGACTAGTGAGTTAATACATAAACATAAACAAAGTTAAATGTTTGTTGCGATTTCTGTAAACTCATGTTGCGCATTATGCAGTTTGTTAACTACTATATTAATTGTTGCAGGAGCTTTTGAAGCCTGTGCGAAGAGATTAGATGGTTTATAGTTCTATCTCTGGCATTAGAAAACTGATTAGGTCCACGCGATAGTCAGCCATGTTTAAGGATCTAGTTGGGTTGGCCTTCACTTGTGCACTGCACATTAGGCTGAAGCTGTTCACTGCAGAGTGAAGCATGGCAATTTATTTTTGTTGCAAACTTGCATGAGTAAAGAATCATGAGCACTTGTGAAGTAAGTTGAATTGTACCACACAGTTTTATCAGCTTTTACAAACCTTCAGATTGCATATAAAGCATTCCTGCAATTTCTTACTGTCTGTTTAATGCATGCGAGTGTTATGTAAAAGAAATGATTTGTCACGAATTAAAATATAACTGTTGTAATACTGTCTACATTGCATGATGGAAGTAACTATTTTTTCCCCTGTAGATGTGTTTTAAAGCAGTTTCACAGTATTTTTCAAACAGTTTATATTGAGCAGACTTTGCTCTGTATTCATGAAGCCAGTGTAGATTAAAAACAAATTGCAGTTTGCTTAATTGTCTGTCTCATGATGTTTACATTTAGAACACATTTTCAAAAGTCAACTTTCATTCCAATTACAAAATATGGAAATGATAGTGTAATCCAGAGAGCATGACACTTGTTTCAAAGGTTGTTAACATCCACCGGGACACATTTAATAGGCAAGTAATATCATTTGTGAAAGGCTGCCTTTACTAAGTAAACCTAAACACTTTCCAAGATAATTCATTGAAAAAACTGGCCTCTAAAGCCCTTGGGTTGGACTTTCTGATGCGGGAGGAATCCTGCTGAGTTGAAGGTGGGGAGGCTCTATGCTCAGCAATTCCGGTAAGCACTGACCTCAGCAGGTGGCAGGACTTGCACCACTGCTGAATTGCCCACCTTAAATTACCCTAATATTAACTGGGACATTATCAGTGTAAAAGGTACAGAGGGCACAGAATTTCTAAATTGCATTCTGGAGAACTTTTTTAGCCAACAGGTAGCAAGCTGAACAAGAGGGGGGACAGTTCTGGATTTAGTGTTAAGGAATGAAGCTGGGCGGGTGGAAGGAGTTGCAGTGGGAGAGCATTTTTGTGGTAGTGATCATAATTCAGTTACTTTTAGCATAATTATGGATAAGGGCAAAGAAAAAACAGGAGTAAATGTTCTAAATTGGGGGAAGGCCAATTTTACTAGGCTGAGAAGTGATTCAGGAAAAGTGAACTGGAAACAGTGACTTGAAGATAAATCAGTGCCAGAGCAGTGGGAGGCATTCAAGAGGGAGGTACATGGAGTTCAGGGTAAACATGTTCCCACAAAGAAAAAGGGTAGAACTGAAAAATTTATAGCCCTCTGGATGACAAGATGCATACAGGGTAAGATAAGGCAAAAACGGGAAGCCTATATCAGATATCGTGAGCTCAATACTGCAGAAAACCTAGAAGAGTAGAGAAAGTGCAAAGATGAAATTAAGAAGGAAATTAAGAAAGCAAAAAGAGGGCATGAAAAAATATTGACAAGTAAAATCAAAGAAAACCCAAAGATGTTTTACAATTACATAAAGAGCAAGAGGATAACTAAGGAAAGAGAAGGGCCTATTAGGGACGAAAATGGTGATCTATGTGTGGAGGGGGAGGAAGTGGGTGAGGTACAAAATGAATACTTTGTGGCTGTCTTCACAAAAGAGGGGGATGATTCTGACATTGAAGTAAAGGAGGAAAATTGTGAAATATTGGATGGGATAAACATAGTAAGAGAGGAAGTATTAAGGGGTTTAGCGTCCTTGAAAGCAGATAAATCGCCAGGATGGGATGAAATATATCCGAGGCTATTAAAAGAAACAAGGCCGAAATTGCGGAGGCTCTGACCATCATTTTTCAATCCTCCCTGGCTATAGGAGTTGTGCCAGAGGATTGGAGAACTGCTAATGTTGTACCATTGTTCAAAAAGGGAGGAAGGGATAAACCAAGCAATTGCAGGCCAATTAGTTTAACCTCGGTGGTGGGCAAATTACTAGAATCAATTCTGAGGGACAGTATAAACCATTTAGAAAGACACAGCTTTATCAAGGACAGTCAGCATGGATTTGTTAAGGGAAGGTCGTGTCTGACTAATACAAAAGCAAAATATTGCGGATGCTGGAATCTGAAATAAAAACAGAAAATGCTGGAAATCTCAGCAGATTATGCAGCATCTGTGGAGAGAAACAGAGTTAACGTTTCGAGTCTGTGACCCTTTGTCAGAACTGGGAAAGTTCAAAATTAACAGATCCTTAATGAGCACTGAAAGAGGAAGGGAAGGAAAGAACAAAAGGGAAGGTCTGTGATAGTGTGGAAGACAGGAGAGATTTGAGAGACAAAGGGATGATGGCCAATTTTAGATGGTAATGGCAGAAGTGAGAAAAAGATGAGTCTAGATAGGGAACGAATAGTGGAATAATTATCAGCTGCCATGTGAAACAGAGAGAGAGAAAAAAAATACATAAGATCAGGGGAGGGAAGGGTTTAAAAAAAAAAGGAGGAAAGGGAGCCAAATATGGGCAGAGGTTATGGTCTGAAATTGTTGAACTTGATGTTGCATGTCTGATTAACTTGATTGAGATCTTTGAGGAGGTAACAAGGAGGGTCGATGAGGGCAGTGCGTTTGATGTAATTTACATGGATTTTAGCAAGGCTTTTGACAAGGTCCCACATGGTAGGCTGATCAAAAAAGTAAAAGCCCATGGGATCCAAGGGAGAGTGGCAAATTGGATCCAAAATTGGCTCAGTGGCAGGAAGCAAAGGGTAATGGTTAAGGGGAGATTTTATGACTAGAAGGCTATTTCAAGTGTGGTTCCCCATGGCTCAGTACTCAGTCCCTTACTTTTTGTAGTTATATATTAATGATTTAGGCTTAAATGTAGGGGGCATGATCAAGAAATTTGCAGATGATACAAAAATTGGCCGTGTAGTTGACAGTGAGGAGGAAAGCTCTAGACTGCAGGAAGATATTGATGAACTGGTCAGTTGGTCAGAAAAGTGGCGAATGGAATTCAATCTGGAAATGTGTGAGGTAATGCATTTGGGGAGGGATATCAAGGCAATAGAATACGCAATACATGGGAGGATACATGTCCACAGATCCTTAAAGGTAGCAGGACAGGTCGATACGGTAGTTAAAAAGGCATGTGGAATGCTTTACTTTATTAGCCAAGGCACAGAATACAAGAGCTGGGAAGTTATGCTAGAACTGTACACAACATTAGTTAGGCCACAGCTTGAGTAATGCGTGCTGTTCTGGTCACCACATTACAGGAAAGATGTGATTGTACTAGAAAGGGTGCAGACAAGATTTATGAGGATGTTGCCAGGACTGGTAAACTTTTGTTATGAGGAAAGATTGGATAGGCTGGGGTTGTTTTCCATGGAACAGAGGAGGCCAAGGAGAGAATTAATTGAGGTGTATAAAATTATGAGTAGCCTAGATAGAGTGGATAGGAAGGACCTATTTCCCTTAGCAGAGGGGTCAATAACCAGGGGGCACAGATTTAAAGTGGTTGGTAGAGGGAGATGTAGAAACATTTCTTCACCCAGAGGGTGGTGGGGGTCTGAAACTCACTGCCTGAAAGGGTGGTAGAGGCAGAAAACCTCATCACATTTAAAAAGCACTTGGATGTGCACTTAAAGAGCCATAATCTAAAGGGCTACGGACCTACATAGAAACATAGAAACATAGAAACATAGAAAATAGGTGCAGGAGTAGGCCATTCGGCCCTGCAAGCCTTCACCACCATTCAATGAGATCACAGCTGATCATTCCCTCAGTACCCCTTTCCTGCTTTCTCTCCATACCCCTTGATCCCCTTAGCCGTAAGGGCCATATCTAACTCCCTCTTGAATATATCCAATGAACTGGCATCAACAACTCTCTGCGGCAGGGAATTCCACAGGTTAACAACTCTCTGAGTGAAGAAGTTTCTCCTCATCTCAGTCCTAAATGGCCTACCCCTTATCCTAAGACTGTGTCCCCTGGTTCTGAACCTCCCCAACATCGGGAACATTCTTCCCGCATCTAACTTGTCCAGTCCCATCAGAATCTTATATGTTTCTATGAGATCCCTCATCCTTCTAAACTTTAATGTATAAAGGCCCAGTTGATCCAGTCTCTCCTCATATGTCAGTCCAGCCATCCCGGGAATCAGTCTGGTGAACCTTCGCTGCACTCCCTCAATAGCAATAACGCCTTCCTCAGATTAGGAGACCAAAACTGAACACAATATTCCAGGTGAGGCCTCACCAATGCCCTGTACAACTGCAGTAAGACCTCCCTGCTCCTATACTCAAATCCCCTAGCTATGAAGGCCAACATACCATTTGCCTTCTTCACCACCTGCTGTACCTGCATGCCAACTTTCAATGACTAGTGAACCATGATACCCAGGTCTCGTTGCACCTACCCTTTTCCTAATCTGCCGCCATTCAGATACTGTTCTGCCTTCGTGTTTTTGCCCCCAAAGTGGATAACCTCACATTTATCCACATTATACTGCATCTGCCATGCATTTGCTCACTCACCTAACCTGTCCAAGTACCCTGCAGCCTCTTAGCATCCTCCTCACAGCTCACACCGCCACCCAGTTTAGTGTCATCTGCAAACTTGGAGATATTACACTCAATTCCTTCATCTAAATCATTAATGTATATTGTAAATAGCTGGGGTCCCAGCACTGAGCCCTGTGGCACCCCACTAGTCACTGTCTGCTATTCTGAAAAGGACCCGTTTATTCTGACTCTCTGCTTCCTGTCTGCCAACTAGTTCTCTATCCAGGTCAGTACATTACCCCCAATACCATGTGCTTTTAGTTTGCACACCAATCTCTTGCATGTGATCTTGTCAAAAGCTTTTTGAAAGTCCGATTACACCACATCCACTGGTTCTCCCTTGTCCACTCTACTAGTTACATCCTCAAAAAATTCCAGAAGATTTGTCAAGCATGATTTCCCTTTCATAAATCCAAGCTGACTTGGACCGATCCTCTCACTGTTTTTCAAATGCGCTGCTATTTCATCCTTAATAATTGATTCCAACATTTTCACCACTACTGATGTCAGGCTAACCGGTCTATAATTACCCGTTTTCTCCCTCCCTTTTTAAAAAGTGGTGTTACATTAGCTACCCTCCCGTCCATAGGAAATGATCCAGAGTCGAAAGACTGTTGGAAAATGATCACCAATGCATCCACTATTTCTAGGGCCACTTCCTTAAGTACTCTGGGATGCAGACTATCAAGCCCCGGGGATTTATCGACCTTCAATCCCATCAATTTCCCTAACACAATTTCCCACCTAATAAGGATATCCTTCAGTTCTTCCTTCTCACTCGACCCTCGGTCCCCTAGTACTTCCGGAAGGTTATTTGTGTCTTCCTTCATGAAGACAGAACCAAAGTATTTATTCAATTGGTCTGCCATTTCTTTGTTCCCCATTATAAATTCACCTGAATCCGACTGCAAGGGACCTACATTTGTCTTCACTAATCTTTTTCTCTTCACATATCTATAGAAGCTTTTGCAGTCAGTTTTTATATTCCCGGCAAGCTTCCTCTCGTACTCTATTTTCCCCCTCTTAATTAAACCTTTTGTCCTCCTCTGCTGAATTCTAAATTTCTCCCGGTCCTCAGGTTTGCTGCTTTTTCTGGCCAATTTATATGCCTCTTCCATGGATTTAACACTATCCTTAATTTCCCTTGTCAGCCACGGTTGAGCCACCTTCCCCATTTTATTTTTACTCTAGACAGGGATGTACAACTGTTGAAGTTCATCCATGTGATCTTTAAATGTTTGCCATTGCCTATCCACCGGTAACCCTTTAATATCATTTGCCAGTCAATTCTAGCCAATTCACGCCTCATACCATCAAAATTACCTTTCTTTAATTTCAGGACCCTAGTTTCTGAATTAACTGTGTCACTCTCCATCCTGCCCAGGTGCAGACCGTTCGGTTTGTACTGGTCCCACATCCCGCAGAACCGGTTCCAATGTCCCAGGAATTTGAATCCCTCCCTTCTACACCACTCCTCAAGCCACGTATTCATCTGAGCTATTCTGTGATTCATACTCTGACTAGCACGTGGCACTGGTAGCAATCCCGAGATTACTACTTTTGAGGTCCTACTTTTTAATTTAGCTCCTAGCTCCCTAAATTCGTCTCGTAGGACCTCATCCCATTTTTTTACCTATATCGTTGGTACCTATATGCACCACGACAACTGGCTGGAAGGTGGGATTAGGCTGGGTAACTCTTTTTCAACCAGCATGGACATGATGGGCCGAATGGCCTCCTTCTGTGTCGGAAATTTTCTTCGATTCTATGATTCTCAGCGGTGCAAGTGCTACCAGTAGGGGAATTGGCTGCAGCGTCTGCTGCAACGCAGCATAGCCAGCGGTGCCACCAGAAAAAATAATTTAAGATGTTTTGCTCGAGGCGAGGCAACCCACTAAATTAGATGCCAGGATCACAGGGGGTTCCCGATGTTTAGCATTTCTAAGACATATTAATGATGGGAAATCACTGGATGGTATTTTCCTGGCACTAACCTCTAATTTGAATGCAGCGCTCAAACCTGGACAGATATATTCGACACCCAGTGGCAAGAAATCTTAGAAGTGGCAGTAGACACGAGGGAGGTAATGGAACAGTTCCCTGGATCACCTCCCAAAATCGGCAGCATGGAGCAGAAATGTCACCCCCTTGTATATTGCAAAGAAAGCGACAAAAAAACCCTTAAAATCAGTTGTAAAAATAAATTGTACAAAACCACAAAATAAATACATTGATTGATAGGCACAGTATTATCATTCGAATGTTTTTCCACAACATGTGCAGATTAATATATGAAACAATACTTTCAGATATTTTTGGTACCCAGCATAAAGCAGTCATGAGCAGAAAAAACTCTCTCTCCATCATCCTTCTGCTGTGATACCTTCTATCAGTGTAATATTGCACAAGAAATAAATTTGATGTGGATAATATTTTCTTCTCCCCCACCCCGCCCAGCTTCACCACTGAAAACACTGACTTCCAGTGGGGTACAGCACAGACAGCACAGTTAATTCAGAGGCAAGGGACCTGAAATTAAAGAAAGGTAACTTTGATGGTATGAGACGTGAATTGGCTAGGATAGACTGGCGAATGATACTTAAAGGGTTGACGATGGATAGGCAATGGCAAAATTTTAAAGATCAAATGGATGAACTTCAACAATTGTACATCCCTGTCTGGAGTAAAAATAAAACAGGGAAGGTGGCTCAACCGTGGCGAACAAGGGAAATTAAGGACTGTGTTAGATCCAAGGAAGAGGCATATAAATTGGGCAGAAAAAGCAGCAAACCTGAGGACGTGAGAAATTTA
The DNA here is from genome assembly GCF_044704955.1 of Pristiophorus japonicus. Lineage (NCBI taxonomy): Eukaryota > Metazoa > Chordata > Chondrichthyes > Pristiophoridae > Pristiophorus > Pristiophorus japonicus. The sequence continues at coordinate 97,409,668 of NC_091983.1, read as the reverse complement.
AAATTCACCAGAGGAGGACAAAGGGTTTAATTAGGAGGGGGAAAATAGAGTATGAGAGGAAGTTTGCTGGAAACATAAAAACTGACTGCAAAAGCTTCTATAGCTATGTGAAGAGAAAAAGATTAGTGAAGACAAATGTAGGTCCCTTGCAGTCAGAATCAGGTGACTTTATAATGGGGAACAAAGAAATGGCAGACCAATTGAACAAATACTTTGGTTCTGTCTTCATGAAGGAAAACACAAATAACCTTCTGGAAATACTGGGGGAACCGAGGGTCTAGTGAGAAGGAGGAACTGAAGGAAATCCTTATTAGTCAGGAAATTGTGTTAGGGAAATTGATGGGATTGAAGGCCAATAAATCTCCAGGGCCTGATAGTCTGCACCCCAGAGTACTTAAAGAAGTGGTCCTAGAAATAGTGGATGCATTGGTGATCATTTTCCAACAGTCTATCGACTCTGGTTCAGTTCCGATGGACTGGAGGGTAGCTAACGTAACACCACTTTTTAAAAAAGGAGGGAGAGAGAAAATGAGGAATTATAGACTGGTTAGCCTAACATCAGTAGTGGGGAAAATGTTGGACGCAATTATTAAGGATGAAATAGCAGCGCATTTGGAAAGCAGTGACAGGATCGGTCCAAGTCAGCATGGACTTACGAAAGGGAAATCATGCTTGACAAATCTTCGAGAATTTTTTGAGGATGTAATGAGTAGAGTGGACAAGGGCAAACCAGTGGATGTGGTGTATTTGGACTTTCAAAAGGCTTTTGACAAGGTCCCACACAAGAGTTTGGTGTGCAAAATTAAAGAACATGGTATTGGGGGTAACGTATTGATGTGGATAGAGAATTGGTTGGCAGACAGGAAGCAGAGAGTAGGGATAAATGGGTCCTTTTCAGAATGGCAGGCAGTGACTAGTGGGGTGCCACAGGGCTCAGTGCTGGGACCCCAGCTATTTACAATATACATCAATGATTTAGATGAAGGAATTGAGTGTAATATCTCCAAGTTTGCAGGTGACATTAAGCTGGGTGGCGGTGTGAACTGTGAGGAAGATGCTAAGAGGCTGTAGGGTGACTTGGACAGGTTAGGTGAATGGGCAAATGCATGGCAGATGCAGTATAATGTGGATAAATGTGAGGTTATCCACTTTGGTGGCAAAAACATGAAGGCAGAATATTATCTGAATGGCGGCAGATTAGGAAAAGGGGAGGTGCAACGAGACCTGTGTGTGATGGTACATCGCTCATTAAAAGTTGGCATTCAGGTACAGCAGGCGGTGAGGAAGGCAAATGGCATGTTGACGTTCATAGCTAGGAGATTTGAGTATAGGAGCAGGGAGATCTTAATGCAGCTGTACAGGGCCTTGGTGAGGCCTCTTCTGGAATATTGTGTTCAGTTTTGGTCTCCTAATCTGAGGAAGGATGTTCTTGCTATTGGGGGAGTACAGACTGACATATAAGGAGAGACTGGATCGATTGGGCCTGTATTCACTGGAGTTTAGAAGGATGAGAGGCGATCTCATGGAAACATATAAAATTCTGACGGGACTGGACAGGTTGGATGCAGGAAGAATGTTCCCGATGCTGGGGAAGTCCAGAACCAGGGGTCACAGTCTAAGGATAAGGGGTAAACTATTTAGGACCGAGATAAGGAGAAATTTCTTCACTCAGAGAGTTGTTAACCTGTGGAATTCTATACTGCAGAGAGTTGTTGATGCCAGTTCGTTAGATATATTCAAGAGGGAGTTAGATATGGTCCTGACTGCTAAAGGGATCAAGGGGCATGATGAGAAAGCGGTACTGAGGTGGATGATCAGCCATGATCTTACTGAATGGTGGTGCGAGCTCGAAGTGCCGAATGGCCTATTCCAGCATCTATTTTCTATGTTTCTATGTTTCTATGGTGGCTTTTCGAGGTGGTCCTTCCTGACGTGTGACACTAGATGATGAATGTCCGCAGGCCATTTCACTGCGGATAGTATTGCGGGAAAATCGATCCTGGATGCCTACACAGTGCCCTTTCTGGCATAGTCACTGGACGGAGACTGATGTGGAAACCCTGGCTGATTTTTTTGCCTCTTTCCCTAGCTTTGGGGTAATTGTGCCCCGCCTGCTGTCACAGCTGATATTAACTAACTCAGTCCAAACTAAGAATGACATATAGGGCCTTTCTGTACTGTATGGCTTATTCTCGGCTGGGCAGTGTATTTAGCACCTGTGCTATTGAGGGGAGTCGGTCGATAATTTTTAATTACATTGTGAAATGCAGCTTATTTTGAAGTTATTTGGGAAATTGGTGTTAAAGGACGTTATACAAGTAAGAACATAAGCACATAAGAACTAGGAGCAGGAGTAGGCCCTACGGCCCTTCGAGGCTACTCCGCCATTCAATAAGATCATAAGAACATAACAAATAGGAGCAGGAGTAGGCCATATGGACCCTCCAGCCTGCTCCGCCATTTAATACGATCATGGCTGATCCTATCATGGACTCAGGTCCACTTCCCTGCCCGCTCCATAACCCCTTATTCCCTTATAATTTAAGAAACTGTCTATTTCTGTCTTAAATTTATTCAATGTCCCAGCTTCCACAGCTCTCAGAGGCAGCGAATTCCACAGATCCACAACTCTCTGAGAGAAGAAATTTCTCCTCATCTCATTTGTAAATGGGCAGCCCCCTATTCTAAGATTATGCCCTCTAGTTCTAGTCTGCCCTATCAGTGGAGACATCCTCTCTACATCCACCCTGTCAAGCCCCCTCATAATCTTATACGTTTCGATAAGATCACCTCTCATTCTTCTGAATTCCAATGAGTAGAGGCCCAACCTACTCAACCTTTCCCCATAAGTCAACCCCCTCATCTCCGGAATCAACCTTGTGAACCTTTTCTGAACTGCCTCCAAAGAAAGTATATCCTTTCGTAAATATGGAAACCAAAACTGCACGCAGTAATCCAGGTGTGGCCTCACCAATACCATGTACAACTGTAGCAAGACTTCCCTGCTTTTATACTCCATCCCCTTTGCAATAAAGGCCAAGATTCCATTGGCCTTCCTGATCACTTGCTGTACCTGCATACTAACCTTTTGTGTTTCATGCACAAGTACCCCCACGTCCTGCTGTACTGCAGCACTTTGCAATCTTTCTCCATTTAAATAATAACTTGCTCTTTGATTTTTTCTGCCAAAGTGCATGACCTCATACTTTCCAACATGGTACTCCATCTGCCAAATTTTTGCGTACTCACTTAGCCTGTCTCTGTCCTTTTGCAGATTTTGTTGTGTCCTCCCCACACATTGCTTTTCCTCCCATCTTTGTATCGTCAGCAAACTTGGCTACGTTACACTCAGTCCCTTCTTCCAAGTCGTTAATATAGATTGTAAATAGTTGGCAACCCAAGAATGAACCATTTATCCCGACTCTCTGTTTTCTGTTCGTTAGCCAATCTTTTATCCATTATAATATATTACCTCTAACCCCGTGAACTTTTATCTTGTGTGGCATCTTTTATGTGGCATCTTGTCAAATGCCTTCTGGAAGTCCAAATACACCACATCCACTAGTTCCCCTTTATCCATCCTGTTCATTACATCCTCAAAGAATTCTAGCAAATTTGTCAAACATGACTTCTCCTTCATAAATCCATGCTGACTCTGCCTGACCGAATTTTGCTATTCCAAATATCCTGCTACTGCTTCTTTAATAATGGACTCCAACATCTTCCCAACCACAGATGTTAGGCTAACTGGTCTATAGTTTCCTGATTTTTGTCTGCCTCCTTTTTTAAATAGGGGCGTAACAATCTGCTGGGACCTCCCCAGAATCCAGGGAATTTTAGTAAATTACAACCAATGCATCCACTATCCCTGCCGCTACTTCTCTTAAGACCCTAGGATGCAAGCCATCAGGTTCTGGGGATTTATCCTTTAGTCCCATTATCTTACTGAATACCACCTCCTCAGTGATTGTGTTAAGTTCCTCCCCCCCTATTGCCCCTAGACTACCCACTGTTGGAATATTGTTAGTGTCCTCTACCGTAAAGACTAATACAAAATATTTGGTTGATCATTGACCTCAACTCCACTTTCCCGCCCGATCTCCATACCCCTTGATTCCCCTGGACTCCAAAAATCTATCTATCTCAGCCTTGAATATATTCAGAGACTCAACATCCACAGCCTGGGGGTAGAGAATTCCAAAAATTCACAAACCTCTGAGTGAAGAAATTCCTCCTCATCTCTGTCTTAAATGGCCTACCCCTTATCCTGAGCCAGTGCCCCCTAGTCATTCTAGACTCTGGAGAGTATAGGCCCATTCTACACAATCTCTCATCATAAGACAGCCCTCTCATCCCAGGAATCAATCTAGTGAACCTCCGTTGCCCCGCCTCCAAGGTAAGTATATCCTTCCTTAGATAAGGAGACCAAAACTGTGCACAGTACTCCAGGTGTGGTCTCACCAAGCCCTTGTACAATAGTGGCACCTACTATTTCAACTTTGTCAATTCTTGATTCTGACATTGAGGACTTACATTTAAATGTGTTAATTTCAATATTATGCACCAACATCCCTCACCTTGATGGGCACAGAGAGAAGCATCAATTGTTCTTGAAAATTGGTAGAGTAAGTTCCTCAACCTTCAGGAATCTTGATGATTAAATTTGACTTAAAACCCATCCTGGAATTCCTCCTATTAATCATGTTATAGACAAGGGGCTAGAAATTCTGTATCGCTCCGCCAGGTGCGGATCAATCTCCGCGCCCGTGAAATTGAGTCTCTGTGATAAAAGAATGCAGGGGAACGTTAAATCAGGTCCTAATGGCGTAGGTGAGTGGCATTAGGCTCCAAGCGATAATGAACATGAAGTGTTGTGTAATCGGGAGTGAGCATTGGCGAAGGTGCCTTCCAGCCATTAAAGGGGAGGGTCACTGGAGTCTGCACACCAGCCCCCAATGATTCGGGGAGTGTAGAACGGCAATATGCTGTGGGATGAAATGCAAAGGCCTTTGACAGCCCGCAACACTCCGAGGACTAAGCAGCATTTATCTGGCTGCAGTTACATTCTGCACCCTCTGGCATGCTTAAATGAGAAATATACAACCATTACTGCTCAAGCAGTGATTGAAAAGAGCAATGGGACAGGCAGGACTTTTAATCAGCAGAAATTGAAAAACAGCTTACTCTAACACCAGTCTTTTTTAGTGTGGACTTTGGAGGAGCAATTGGTTCCAGTTCCCTGCAGGTAAACTTTGAAATACTTAACAACACTCACTGACAGACTGGCAGATGGAGAAGGCCTGTTTGAAAAAAGTGGTAGAGGACCACTGTTGCTATGGAATGGTATCTAAAATAAGTCATCAACCTCAGGAGTTGGAGGGGTTGGGGAGAGAAACTGGCTGTACTGGTGACTTCATCAAATAGCAACACAGCCAACAGCCAATATTGTTTAGATGCGATGATTGTAAAATAATTATCACAGAGGAACCATCGGCAGTCCTTGTGCTAAGACATGTCTAAAGTTTTTCACATTTAAAGGAGCAGTTGTATTGTAAAACCAGTGATTTTTATCAGCAGCACCTGCCCATTAAAAAATTGCAAGAATGAAGACTAGATTCCCATTAGCCTGTGAGGGCTACCATTGCCAGCCTCATTTATCCAGTCACTTCAGCTGATGTATAGTATAGTATTAGGCAGCCCCTCATGTCGAGGATGACTCACTTCCACACCAAAAAAGGATGAGTTCACTGGTGTTTCAATGAGGGACCTGACATTCCAGGTCCCGAACTACATATTGAAGGGTGGAAGTTGCCTATGCATGGATTCTTTTAACGTGGGGTGGCCGTTGCACACCAGCCACCACACGGGCTTGACAGAGCTAAATCTTGGTAGAGAAGGAAGAGCAGTTGGGTTAGGAATGCACAAGATTAAAGAATAAATAACATAACTTAAAAAAAAATGAGAATATACTTTACCTCGCAACCTTAGAAATATAGGTTATGAAGGACTCAATTCAGTAAAAAATTGTTACATATGCGCCCAAATTTCCCCAGGAGTTGCTCCGTTTTTTTTGGAGCAACTAGATTTTTTTGGAATAACTTAAAAATTGCAATTCTCCCCATTTAAGTTGCTCCAGTGTAAATGAGTTAGTTTTGGTTTTTTTAAAGTTCAGTTTTTTTTTCAAAAGGGGGCGCTACCAGCCACTTACACCTGTTTTGGCCATTTAAGCAAGTTTAACCAGCTAAAACTTACTCCAAACTAAGTTAGGTCAGAGTAAGTGGCCACTTTTGTACTTTCTGAAAAACCCTGCAGGGAATTAAGAGATCAGAGCAGGTAGCCTCCAAATGACAGTGTTACGATAGGAATGCTAGTTTTTTTTAAAATCCCAAGCAGCGAGACTGGACAGCGTGTGGGTGCTAATGCCTGATTAAACTGAGTATATTTTTAGTAAAGATAGCTAGATATTAAAGTACTGGAAAATATTTGAAGATTCTTTTCTCCCCCTGCCGGATCAAAACTCTTCCCCTCCCCCTCCCCATCAAAACTCTTCCCCTCCCCCCCACACCCCCATCAAAACTCTTCCCCCCCACCAACCTGTCTCTTGTAGCCCTCAGCGCGGGAAGGTAGCGGCTGGCCTGTGCGGCAGGCCACTCAGCCCGGGATAGGGGCAGCAAGCGTCGGCTCCTCCCACACAGCCTGCATCACACACTCTCAGATTCTGGGGGCTAGGAGCTACACTCTTGTGTGCATGTGCAGAGATCCTGGCATTGTTTTCAGCGCCGGGACCTGGCTCTACTCCCGAATCCAGTTGCCACGCTACGCCACCATGGAGGAGAGGCTGGGGAGCGGCCAAACTCGGCCCGAAGATTTTTGGTGCCTTTGGAGCACTACAAAAGCGGCGCACCTCTGGTGAGCACGCCAGAAATCTGTACTGACCAAATTCTGGCCCATAGAGTGGGCACAATGGGTTGAAGGGGCTTTTCTCATTTCATACTTTTTACAAAATCACTAGATATATACAGATGCAGAAGGCCATTCATCCCACCTTAGTTCATCTATCCAGAAGGATCCTGCAGTCCCCACTGCAGTATCTGTTTCTTCAATGATACCAAGGTTTACACCTACACTCCATTCCACGTGTTGATCACTCACATTTTTTTATTTGTTCTTGGAATGTTGACGATACTGACAAGACAATATTTGTTGCCCATTCCTAGCTGCTTTGAGGCCTTTAAAGTCAACCACATAGTGTGGGACAAGCACGTGTAGGCTAGACCAGATAGGAGTGGCAGGTTCCCCACCTCGTAGGACAGTAGTGAATCCACAGCTTTTATGATCAATATGATTCTAATTCTTATTTATTCTCCAGTAAGCACTAAAAGAAGGTTCACGTGTCTGAACATCAGGTGAGCATAACATTAAATTTGGGCATGATGCCCCCATCCCCCTCTCTCCAAATAATCTACTGACACACACTATCTAGGCTCATGTATAAACAATGACCACTTGAGCAAATTACTGGTCCATTACAGGAAACATACACGAATATGAGTCAGCACTTCGAAGAGAAGGGGAGAAAAATTGAGTAAAATCTTCCAGTAAAGCTATGATGTAGAGAAAGTGAATTTCTTTGAATTTGGATCTAAGAGATGAAACTTTGTTTTTCTGTTTTCAGGTTTGTCTAACAGAGGAAGATGAATCAAAATTCTCTGGGTTACTCTTCTGCTATCTATCCGTTCAACTTTGAACAGCCTCTGCATTCAGTTACCAAGGGCACCAACCTGAGTGAGGTAACTCCAGCAAAGAAAATAACCTTCTACAAGAGTGGTGACCCTCAGTTCACTGGAGTAAAAATGGCTGTAAACACACGGACCTTTAAGACCTTTGATGCCCTCCTGGATGACCTCACCCAGAAGGTTTCTCTTCCATTTGGTGTGCGGACAGTGACAACCCCTCATGGAGTTCACAGCATTAACAGTTTGGAGCAGTTGGAAGATGGAGGCTCATATCTCTGTTCTGATAAAAAACATGTCAAGCCAATCAATATAAACACAGCTGGGAGAAAACCAGCTACGTGGCAAGGCAATAACCCAACGAGTATCCGTCGACACACCACACAGAGGGTGAGGCAGGAAGACCATCAAGTAAATCGTATTCATACGGCACATAAAAAAATAATACTTATAAAAAATGGGAATGTTGGCATCCATTACTCAATTGTTTTGCACAAGAGAAATGTACACAGCTTCAGAAGTTTTCTCGATGAAATTTCTGAGCTCATGCAGTACAATGTGAGAAAACTTTTTACAGTGGATGGAAGAAATGTAAGTACTTATTCAGTTTTGTTAAATTTTACAATTTATTGTTGCAATGTATGTGCTGACTATAACTATGTACTTAATAGAATTAAACAGAAATATTAGGGATGGGATGGAAGGAAGAAAGCAGTTCTGCTGACAAAGGTATCTGATTCGTTAGACAACAACCAATACGTTAGGAGCAAGGATACGCATTCTTCCCAGTCCTGGATGCTGATCCTAGTTTTACAAAGTAATGGATAAGTCAGCTGCAGCAAGGCTAACTGTATGTTATGTAGCCCCAGCAGGTATTGATTGTTTTGGTATCAGTTTGGAACCGTGGATCAAAGTTCAGGATCAGGATGAATGTCAATCATCATAAAAGCACAAGAACATAAGAAATAGGAGCAGGAGTAGGCCATATGGCCCCTCGAGCCTGCTCCGCCATTCAATAATATCATGGCCGAACTTCTACAACAACTCCACTTTCCCGCCCTATTCCCCATATCCCTTGATTCTCTTACTGCCCAAAAATCTAGCGATCTCAGTCTTGAATATATCCATTGACTGAACATCCACAGCTCTCTGGGGTAGAGAATTGCAAAGATTCACAACTTTCTGAAGTGAAGAAATTTCTCCTCATCTCAGTCCTAAATGGCTTACCCCTTATCCTGAGACTATGAGCTCGAATTCTAGACTCTCCAGCCATGGGAAACAACCTCTCGATACCCTGCCAAGCCCTTTAAGAATTTTATACGTTTCAAAGAGATCACCTCGCATTCTTCTAAACACCATAGAATATAGGCCAATTCTACTCAATCTCTCCTCATAGGACAGCCTCTCATCCCAGAAATCAATCTAGTCAACCTTCTCTATAAGGCAAGTATATCCTTCCTCAGATAAGGGGACCAAAACTGTACACAGTACTCCAAGTGTGGTCTCACCAAAGCCATATATAATCGCAGAAAGACTTCCTTACTCTTATACTCCAACCCCCTTGCATTAAAGGCTAACATACCATTTGCCTTCCTAATTGCTAGCTGTACCTATATGTGAACTTTCTGTGATTCGTGTACAAGGACTCCCAAATCCCTTTGAACACCAACATTTACTAGTCTCTCACCTTTTAAAAAATATTTTGCTTTTTCATTCTTTCTACCAAAGTGGATAATTTCACACGTCCCACCTTATACTACAAGAATGCCCAATCATTTAACTGGTATATATGCCTTTGCAGCCTCTTTACGTTCTTCTCACAGCAGTTTGTATCATCAGCAAACTTGGATTACACTCGGTTCCCTCTTCTAAGTCATTGATGTAATTTGTAAATGGTGAGGCCAAAGCACTGAACCTTGCAGTACCCCACTAGTTACAGTGTGCCATCCCAAAAATGATCCGTTTACCCTACTCTCTGTTTCCTGTCCATTAACCAATCCTCAATCTATGCCAATACATTACCCACAATCCCATGTAACAACCTTTTACGTGGCACCTTATCAAATGCCTCTGAAAATCCAAATGTACTACATCCTCTGGTTCCCCCTTATCTACCCTGCTAGTTACATCCTCAGAAAACTCTAATAGACAATGAAAGGAGCTTACTGGCAAAAGCTGGACTGACCAGAGAAACTTGTAAAAATCATTAAATTATTTTTTTAAAGCAACCAACAAAATATTGGACCAGAGGAAAACTGTCATTCTTTGATTTTTGATAAAGCTTATCTGATTTTTTTTTCAGATGAGTATGTTTTTCACAAAGTGCATTTTTCCATTAAGTCCCCGAAGTTCAATGAAGTTGGGGGGAAACAAATTAATTTAATCGAAGTTCCTAAAATGTATGTAAAACAGTTCTATGAAATTCATCACGTTTCCTGACTGTGGAACTCCAGGCACACTGCAAAAATATACAACCCTAATTATCTAGAAGCTATATGGGCGATATCTTCAGTCTTCCATGCAATACCTTAATCTGATGTAAAAAAGGGTATTTAATTTGCGCAGAATTAGAGGGCACAATGCTAAATTAATGAGCATCCAAGAGAAGCCGTTAGATGGCAGGTTATGGAATGGCAAATAGATTTTTTAGTGTGCTTAAATGTATATAAGCCTTTCTCGGCTTCAAATATTTACCCAATCTTCCCTTCAAAGATTCAATGATCTTTGCTCAACCATTCTCAAAGCATTCTATGCTGCAACAACTCTCAGTGTAAAGGAACTTCTTCCAATCTCCCTTCTCAATCTCTTAGGACAATTTTAAATTAATGGCCTCTCATCACTGACTCCCCGACCGGAGGAAATAACCTTACCATCTTCACTCTATCAAAACCCTTCATAATTTTAAATACCTCTATTAGAGTTCCTCGTAGCCATCTCTGCTCCAGTGGACACACTCCCAGTATCGCAGGTTTCTCTTCATCAATATAATGTTCCTTCCATGGCATCATCCTGCTGAATTAATTCCAAATGCCTCATGTGGCTTTTGAGCCTTTCCAAAGGTTTTTAGAATTATTGTCAACCTTTTTAATTGTTGCGGCCCCTTTAAATGTCACTTACACTCAATTATCTGCTTCCATCCCGTGTTTTTCCCGCAAAGGTCCAAACCTGCACTTGGAACTATGCATATTGATAAATCTTGGCCAGTGTTACACAGTAGCGTTATACATTAAGGGGGAAAAATTGTCCCGCGCCCCGTGCCCCGATTGGGGGCGGTAATCTTCTGGGGCCAGGACTTTTAGCGTCCGCCGCGGAAGTCCCACCCCCCCAACGCGGATCCGCTTCCTTTAGGGGTGGGTCCCAGGGCGCTACTGGGGCGGTAAAGTCAAGCACTACGCAGGTGCTCCATGTAGTACTGACGCGCTTCAAACACCCCTCCCCTTCGATTAAAGGGGAGGGCCGCTGTACACTCTGCATGGCCTCTGATGGCCTCCACTTTGCCATCGTGTGACCAGGCTAGCAGCCCGATACCCAAGACGAAATGCTGAGCTGCACAATAGGGTCCCGGAGTCAGCCAACAAAAAAAGATGGCGCCCTCCCCTTTAATCACCGCCCCGAGACTGGATGTCCACCAGTTTCGCAACCTGCAAAGCTGGCGTTGACATCCGCCCATGCCAGTCTCGCGGGGCAGTGAGGGGTTGCCGAGCACGGCAATGACATCATCACGGGTTGTGCGGCAGCCAGGGGCACTAATCATGGGTCATGGAGGCGCTGCCTCCGCAACCTCACGGGCAATTTCCCAGGAGGCGGTAGCGCCACCCTCTCCTGAGCGAAAACCAGAGGCACTAGCGGGCCTATAAAAAGGGGCAATTTCGCTCCCTAAATCCATTGCATTCTATGGTTATTCGTATGTTTGCATCGAAAGTACTTCAGTGAAATGTTGGGGCAGAAATTCCGAGGAGGACTTCCCACGGGAAAATCAATAAAGAATAGAAATAAAATGCGCACTTACCTGAAGCTGCTGCACCTGCTTACACTCCCAATCCACTGGCCTCCTCTCCCTGCGACACGCAGCATGTGCACGTCAGGACGTCTGCAGGAGTCACGTGTGCCTGGACACCCAATCACAGGTAAGTATTTTCTCATTCATTGTAATAGGAGTTTCGTAAGTTACAAATCTCCTTTTACAATGAATGAGAAAAACCCCAAAACTCACAAAAAATACATAAAACATTCAAAAAACACCTCACACAATAAACTAATAGAAATTAAAAATGTTACACATTTTTTAAAGTACAAAAAATTGCCGATTTTTATAAAAACGTTAGGGTTAGGGTTTAAAATAACATTATCTGAGTGAGCGGGGTTTTAACATAAATGTGTTTTTTTAATTTTTATTTTAATCATGTTTTTTATAGGTTTTTAAATTCTTATGCCTGTAAAAGTAGGCTATGGGCCTGCTTTTTCAGGCGCAAGAGTTTTGAGGATATTTGCCATGCAAGATATGGGTAAATAGTCCAAACTTCCACATACAAATATCCTCGCATGCGCTGAAAACGGGCTTTTCCGATGCCTTCCCGGGTCTGTAGAAACTTCGTACGGCGGAAGTTCTGCCCCGTTATGATTGGTTTGCTGCATTCTACATGTGGTATGTAATGATGCATTACCTTGTATTGGTGTGAGAACTATCCTAAGCAGTGTGCAGCATTTCTTCGACATTTTTTAAAAATATAATCACATATATAGAATAATCATATCAAAAAGTCATATATTGTATTCAAATCATGGTCCACCTTGTTTTATAAATCTAGAACAGTGGAGTGATGCTGTACATTAGAATGGAAGAGTGTGATTTCATTTCCTCAATCCAGTGACTTCCCAGTACCAGCTTCACTGCATGAGGAGCCAGTCTGTGGAGACCAGGCTATGCCCTATGGGAAAGGCAAGGACTATTAGCAATGGACCTTGAAATTCAGGGGGCCAGGGAAGACAGAACTGTGATGCTATTTTGCTGCCATTCCGCTGGATTGATGCCAACCTAAGTCTTGCAGGAAATTGCACGCAAGAGGGACAAGTGCTTCTTCTGCCCATTATGTCCAAGAGCAATGTTTGATAGGCCCAGCATAAAGGAAGATCCCATTGATGCAGCAAAACAAGGTATTCATTCCCAGAGGGATCAATCACATTTCTAAGTATTCCCTTATAAATAAGTGTTTAAGTCGCTTTTCTTGGGTGCTTGGAAACTCTCTAGCGGAGTGGCAGGGTGCCACTCTTATTTCCACCACCTTAACGAGGTGAGCACCTCTGTTTTGCCCCCAAATGGATGGGGCACCCACTCTGCATATTTAAATTACTTCATCCCTGAGATTTTGGATAGGATCACTGGCTGAGTAAACAAGTGGGTTGGAAGTCCTGCCCCACTGCACTTTTGCCTCCTTGAAAGGCTCCATGGAATTTCAGGCCCGTGCTATGTCTATCAGGTTTCTTTCTGTGTCCCTTGGTTGCTGTCCAACAGCAGTTTTGGCAGTGAAGTATGCTGCTAGTATCAGAGGTTGGTGGCTTGGGATGGGGGGAGGAGAATTGGATGAAAGATGGCGCTTCGTTTATTGAAGGATAACACGTCGTCAAAAGAAAAAAAGGAAACTTTACCAAAATGTCGACGCATTTAAAAATATTTCCTAATCTGAGAAAGGTAATGCTTGTATTTTACAGATTGATACCCTGCAGGCTCTTTTTCATTGCCCTAATGTTCTGGTGTGTGTTGGACATGAAGCATTCAAACCAATTGTGAATCCGAACTTCAGAAGAAGATCTTCTGAAAAGCTGCCAGGCCTGTCAAGGCGATCTCATGCCAATGTTAATAATGAATCAGTTGCTGTCAAGAAAAACGGTTAGTGCTTTTTTTTTTCATTTCATTTTTTAAAAGTATAAAAATGGAATGCAACTATGAACAAAGCTAAAAAGTGCTCAATCTGTCATTGAAGAGGATAACAATCTAGCCCACGTGGCTTTAATTCTGAAGTGGTTAAAACAATAGCCCGATTGTACGAGTCCAGCAAAATCAGGGATGCGCTTGCCTTTTGGCTGACCACACTGAATTTTGCAATTCTTTTCATTTCATTTCAATAAACTCCCTGCACATGGAAAATGTGCACAGGGAGTCTGCCTTGAAAGCTGGTTAGTTGCAAGTTGCAAAATTGAGCGAGCCGGCAGTTCTTAAAGGGCTGCTGTCATCTGTAATAGGAGGTTGCCTATAAGTATACTGCTGAAGGCTGAAAGAAGCAACGGAGTTTGCAGTATCGTGTGACGTGTGACTGGAGGTATTGTTGCAGTGAATGCAGTGAAGGGGTGCTCACAGTAAGTGAGAGGGCGGGGGGGGCCCGACTTGTGGGAGGCCCAGCTGTAGATCCAAGGGGGGAGGTATCAACTGCCCAAGGTAACCGAAGATGAGCCCCTTTAGCACTTCTTGTGGGTCAGGAAGAGGAGAAATGTACCCCCCAGGCCTCACAAGGAAGTCTTTGGCCTCCCCCAGCCCAGATCGAGGCCCAGATGTTCTCGTCCCCTCTCCCCAATGGTGGCCCCAGTGTCCTCACTCCCCCGCCGCCTCCTCCCGCCCCCCCCCACCCCCCGCAAGCATCAGTTGTGGCCCGGAGCCTTCAGCCTCTACTGACTGCTGGGGGCCGTCCCAACTGGTCCCTGGCTGCAGCCTCCTGCCGCTTGTTTGTGCTCCTGCCCGCCGGCCAGGCTATCAATTTAGTTGGCAGGAGTCTGCAGCACATTATTTAAATAGGGCACTGCCATTATGAACAGCTTGGCCTTATTTAAGGTCCTCAATCCATGCTAATGTATTACAGATGTTAAGAGTTCCATGTCCTCTTCATTTGGTGTCTCCTTTCCACTGGGAAAGTAAAAAAGGTGTTTCCCATGTTAAATGAGCTGACAGTACCTTGTTTTATACAGGTATGTCTTGCAGACTGGCTTATCTGGTAGACATCCTCTGTGGTGACCTGGAAGGATCCTGCAACAGAGATGCATAATATCATAGTGACCGTCATATGCGATGGGAAGTGGCTACCTCAGTCATTCAAATTGTCTGCAAGTCAGCTTGAAGATGATGTCATAGATCTGTCACTGCATTTGCAGTAAAGCAGAGGCTGTGAAGAAAGGTCTCATCTGACATACGCAGGTGGAACTAGATTGATTTGTAAATATGTCTGCTTGGGTTACGTGTGTAATGTCTGAGGTATTTTTGCAACGGGCAATTTATGAAATTTAGGGGTGAAAATTCATCACCTCACCACCCGCTGCCGCCCACTGCCGCCATCATTGCTCTTCTTGATCCACCCAGTGCCACTTTTGAGGTGGCCCGGAGCGGGTGGGAGGGGAGAGCCGCCGGGAACCGCCCGCTGATGTCAGCGGAAGGCCGAGTGGCACAACTGACCTTCCGGCCACCGAGCTCCCAGATTCCTGCGGGCGGGAGTCGGCGGGACTCAGCGGCAGAACGGGGGTGGACCACTGGCTGGAGGCTGGTCTGTCCCCGACGGTGAGTATGAAGAACCTGAAAAAAAGGTAAGTGAACATTTTTTTTTAAATTTTCCACAGCAACTAGTTACGTCTTGAATAAGGAGTCAGACTAGACAATGCAAGCTCAAAGTAAGGTGTGACCGTAGTCCTTTATTACAGATCTCAGAGTGTCTCTCCAGCCTGTGAGGTCTCCTAATATACAGGTGCTCCCAAGGGATTGTGAGATCCCTTGGGACGCCAGGGGATAAGCCCTCTGGTGGTTAGACATGGTATTTACAGGTTAACATACATAACAACACTCCCCCCCAAAGTCAATAGTGTAACTATTTACAATGTGAGTCGATCTGGGGCCTTCCTTTCCCTGGTTGATCGTCTCGGTGCAATTGCTGGTTTTGGTGAGTCGTTTGTTGGGCCCTCGCTGGGCTGCTGCGCAGCTGGTCTTGCTGGGCTGCTGGGAGTGGTGAGTCCTGCTGGGCTGCTGCAGGTGATGGGTTCTGTTTCATGGTCAACCACTGGGGCGGTTACCACTTGTGTGTGTGCTGGAGGGCCGAAAACGGTGGAGTGTATTGTGGGTTGTTCTGGATAGTCCGTAAATCTGAGTTTGGTTTGGTCATAAGAACATAACATAAGAACATAAGAATTAGGAACAGGAGTAGGCCATCTAGCCCCTCGAGCCTGCTCCGCCATTCAACAAGATTATGGCTAATCTGGCCGTGGATTCAGCTCCACTTGTTTCCTGCAGGTGAGGTCCATTTGAGAGTTTGACCACAAACACCCTACTCCCCTCTTTGGCCAAAACAGTGCCAGGAAGCCACTTGGGACTTTGTCCAAAGTTCAACACAAATACAGGGTCATTTATCTCAATTTCACGTGACACATTTGCGCGATCATGATATGTATTCTGTTGAAGCAGCCTGCTCTCTACCTATTCGTATAGATCAGAGTGTACTAATGACAGCCTTGTCTTAAATGCCCCTTTCATGAGCAGTTCAGCGGGAGGGACCCCAGTGAGCGAATGGGGTCTTGTGCAGTAGCTAAGCAGGACTCGGGATAAGCGAGTCTGCAGTGAGCCTTCAATAACCCTTTTCAAGCTCTGCTTGATTGTTTGAACTGCTCGTTCTGCCTGACTGTTGGACGCTGGTTTAAACGGGGCAGAAGTGATCCCATTGCGGTCATGAACTCCTTGAACTCGGCACTGATAAAACACCCCCATTGTCACTTACAAGGACATCAGACAGACCATGCGTGGCAAACATGGCCTGTAGCCTTTCAGAGGTGGCAGCGGACGTGCTTGCTGACATTATCACGCATTCAATCCATTTGGAGTATGCATCGACAACCACTAAGAACATTTTTCCCAAAAATGGGCCTGCATAGTTGACATGGACCCTGGACCACGGTTTGGAGGGCCAGGACCATAAACTTAGTGGCGCCTCCCTGGGTGCATTGCTTAACTGTGAACATGTATTACATTTGTGCACGCAGGCCTCGAAGTCTGCATCGATACCGGGCCACCACACGTGGGATCTGGCTATTGCTTTCATCATTACGATGCCTGGGTAGGTGCTGTGGAGATCACTGATGAAAGTGCCCTGCCCTTTTTTAGCACCAGTACCCGATTAACCCATAGGAGTCAATCTGCCTGTATAGACATTTCATCTCTGCGTCGCTGGTACAGCTTTATTTCCTCTTGCATCTCTAACAGGACACTCGACCAACTCTCGTGGAGCACACAGTTTTTTTTACTAAGGACAGTAAGGGGTCCTGGCTCATCCAGGTTCTAATATGTCGGGTGCTAACAGGTGATTGCTCACTCTCGAATGCTTCCATTACCATGACTAAATCTGCAGGCTGTGACATCTCCACCCCTGTGGTGGGCAATGGCAGCCTACTGAGAGCATTGGCACAGTTTTCTGTGCCTGGCCTGTGGCGGATGGCGTAGTTGTATGCGGACAGCGTGAGCACCCATCTCTCAATGCGGGCCGATGCATTCGTATTTATCCCCTTGCTTTCAGAAAAGAGGGATATAAGAGGCTTATGGGCTGTTTCCAATTCAAATGTGAGCCCGAACAGATATTGATGCATTTTCTTTACCCCGTAAACACACGCTAACGCTTCTTTTTCGATCATACTGTAGGTCCTCTCGGCCTTAGACAGACTTCTGGGTGCATAAGCAACCGGTTGCAATTTCCTAAATTCATTAGCTTGTTGCAATACACACCCGACTCCGTACGACGACACATCACATGCTAGTACCAAACGTTTACATGGATCGTACAACACAAGCAATTTGTTTGAACTTAACAGCTTTCTAGCTTTCTCAAAGGCATTTTCTTGGCTTTTACCCCATACCCATTCATCTCCTTTATGCAGTAAAGAGTGTAGGGGTTCTAACAATGTGCTAAGACCCAGTAAGAAGTTAGCAAAGTAGTTAAAGAGTTCTATAAACGACCGCAGCTCCGTCACATTCTGTGGTCTCGGTGCGTTATTGATTGCCCCCGTCTTTGAATCGGTGAGCCTGATGTCGTCCACCGTGATTCTTCTCCCCAGGAACTCCACTTCAGGTGCCAGGAAAACGCATTTCGAGCATTTTAGCCTGAGCCCCACACGATTAAGCCGACTAAGGTTTTGCAGGTGCTCGACGGTGTCCCGACCTGTAACCAAGATGTCGTCCTGGAAGACCACGTGCGCAGGACTGACTTCAATAAGCTTTCCATGTTCCTCTGGAATATCGCCGCGGCCGATCGAATCCCAAACGGGCATCTGTTGTAAATGAAGAGACCTTTGTGCGTGTTGATGCAGGTGAGGTCTTTCGATGATTCCTCCAGCTCCTGCGTCATGTAGGCCGAGGTCAAGTCCAGCTTCGTGAACATTTTCCTCCCGCCAGCATTGCAAATAGGTTGTCTGCCTTCAGTAGCATGTATTGATCCTGCAGTGAGAAACGATTGATAGTTACTTTATAATCACCACAGATTCTGACGGTGCTGTCTCCCGTGAGGACTGGAACAATCGGACTGGCCCACTCATTGAATTCGATCGGCGAAATGATGCCCTCGCGTTGCAGCCCGCCCAGTTTAATCTCCACCCTCTCTCTCATCATGTACGGTACGGCTCTCGCCTTGTGATGGATGGGTCGCGCCCCCGGAATTAGGTGGATCTGCACTTTTGCTCTTTGGAACTTCCCGATGCCTGGTTCGAACAGCGAGGAAAACTTGTTTAGGACCTGGGCACATGAGGTGTCGTTGACAGACGAAAGCGCTCGGACGTCGTCCCAGTTCCAGCGTATCTTTCCCAGCCACCTCCTGCCGAACAGAGTGGGGCCATCGCCCGGTACCATCCAGAGTGGTAACTTGTGCACCGCTCCATCGTAGGAGACCTTTACGGTAGCACTGCCGATTATGGGAATCAGTTCCTTTGTGTACATTCTAAGTTTAGTACGAATGGGAGTCAGGACTGGCCTTGAAGCCTTGCTGCACCACAATTTATCGAAAGTCTTTTTGCTCATTATGGACTGGCTTGCACCCGTGTCCAGCTCCATGGACACCGGGAGTCCATTTAATTCAACCTTCAGCATTATCGGGGGACACTTTGTGATAAATGTGTGCACCCCATATACCTCTGCCTCCTCGGTTTGAGGCTCTGGTTCGTCGTGATCCACTGTGGATCTGTCCTCCTCTGCAATATGCTGGTTTGCAGGATTAGCAAGGTTTGCAGCTCGCCTGCACATACGTTGGAGGGTCCCATTGTTTCACAGCCCTTGCAAACGTATCCTTTGAAGCGGCATGAATGGAAACAATGATCACCCCCGCAGCGTCAACAAGGTGTTAATGGCCTTGTATTCACCATCCTTGATGGTGGACTCTGAGTCATCTGCGGACGTGCAGCTGCAGGCATGTAAGTCCTGCCCTGTACATTTCAATTTGAAAACAACGTTACTTTGTTCACAGTACTTGCTGCAGCACTAGTGTGCTGAGAAATTTGTTTGGTATCGTCACTGGTGGCGATGAACGCCTGGGCTATCGCTGTGGCTTTACTCAAGGTTTGGGTCTCTACAGTCAAAGGTTTGCGAAGTATTACTTCATGGCCAATACCAAGTACAAAGAAATCCCTGAGCATGTGCTCCAAGTGTCCTTCAAATTTGCAATGTCCTGCAAGGTGTCTTAGCTCGGCGACGTAGCTCGCCACTTCCTGGCCTTCAGACCTCTTGTACATGTAGAACCGATACCTTGCCATCAGAACGCTTTCCTTCAGGTTTATATGCTCCCAGATCAGTGTGCACAACTCATCATATGATTTGTCTGTGGGTTTCACTGTTGGAGCAAGCAGATTTTTCATGAGGCCATAAGTTGGTGCCCCGCAAACGGTGAGGAGGATCGCCTTTTGTTTGGCAGCATTCGTTTCTCCTTCCAGCTCGTTGGCCACGAAGTATTGGTCGAGTCGCTCTATGAAGGTTTCCCAATCATCTCCCTCCGAAAATTTCTCCAGGATGCCCACGGTTCTGTGCATTGTTGCGGTGGGGTTCGTCATTTGTATCTCGTCGCCAGTTGTTACGTCTTGAATAAAGAATCAGACTAGACACTGTAAGTTCAAAGTAAGGTGTGACCATAGTCCTTTATTACAGATCTTAAACGTCTCTCCAGCCTGTGAGGCCTCCTTATATACAGGCACTCCCAAGGGATTGTGGGATCCCTTGGGACTCCAGGGGATAATCACGCTGGTGGTTAGACATGGTATTTACAGGTTTACATATATAACATGACTTACCTGCATGGGGTTCCCTGGAGGTCTTCCAATAGTTTTTTTAGTTTTTTACTGCTGCATTTTTTTTTCAGGTCTTCGACCCTCTGTGAGCCCGACTCCATCCTCAGTAGCACTTGGGCGGCAAGCGCCTCTGCCGCCGAGAATGCAACCTCACGCCCAGATTGGCAGCATATGTCATCCATTTGCCACCCGCCGACCTTTTGAGGGACCTCGGCAATGAATATCCCACCGAAAGTACCGTCCGGTACCTCGCCGGCCATCGGCGGCACTTTAGGCGGCACTTGGGCAGGTGAAGGCCTTAATGAAAATCATCCCCAAAATTTTTTATTAAAGCAAATCAAGCCATTGAACTGTTATACACTAATTTTATATGGGTGAGCTGTGCTTTGGCAAATTCTTCAATCAATCTCATGAAATTCAATGTGGAGCGTTATTAACACAAGGGGCCCATTTAAATGAGGTTCATGCTTGCGTATAGTCTGGCCTCTATTTGCTCCACAAATATACCTTGCATGATACAACATATTGCAAATTAGGTGCATGACATATGTGATGCTCTGTGCCACTGGCGAAGCTCATGAAATCGAGAATAATTAGACGATTATGTTTAAATTTGGGGAAAAAATCAAATGGCCAAAGACTAAACATAATGTAATCTTCCTCAATCAATCACGGGGCAATTAATTGCACTCTAGTACCCTGCAAATTAAAAAACTTCAAAAAATAAATTGCCCATCCTCTTCAGCTTGTCCTGCAAGCAGCCAGCCCTGCACCACAATACCCGGCATCTGAGCCCTGCAACAGCCAATCTCCTGTCCCCATCAGGTGGGCCACCTGGCTCAGGTAGGAATCCCTCCACAAACCTGCCCATTATGCTGAGCCCAGAAAATACACCAGAGTTAGTTAGGTAGGTGCAGAGCCAGTGGAAAATCTCAGCTATACTTTCTAGGTTCAAATCTGAATGGTGACAGATTAGGAAAAGGGGAGGTGCAAAGAGACCTGGGTGTCATGGTACATCAGTCATTGAAGGTTGGCATGCAGGTGCAGCAGGCGGTTAAGAAAGCAAATGGCATGTTGGCCTTCATAGCAAGGGGATTTGAGTACAGGGGCAGGGAGGTGTTGCTACAGTTGTACAGGGCATTGGTGAGGCCACACCTGGAGTATTGTGTACAGTTTTGGTCTCCTAACCTGAGGAAGGACATTCTTGCTATTGAGGGAGTGCAGCGAAGGTTCACCAGACTGATTCCCGGGATGGCGGGACTGACCTATCAAGAAAGACTGGATCAACTGGGCTTGTATTCACTGGAGTTCAGAAGAATGAGAGGGGACCTCATAGAAACATATAAAATTCTGACGGGGTTAGACAGGTTAGATGCAGGAAGAATGTTCCCAATGTTGGGGAAGTCCAGAACCAGGGGTCACAGTCTAAGGATAAGGGGTAAGCCATTTAGGACTGAGATGCGGAGGAACTTCTTCACCCAGAGAGTGGTGAACCTGTGGAATTCTCTACCACAGAAAGTTGTTGAGGCCAATTCACTAAATATATTCAAAAAGGAGTTAGATGAGGTCCTTACTGCTAGGGGGATCAAGGGGTATGGCGAGAAAGCAGGAATGGGGTACTGAAGTTGAATGTTCAGCCATGAACTCATTGAATGGCGGTGCAGGCTAGAAGGGCCGAATGGCCTACTCCTGCACCTATTTTCTATGTTTCTATGTTTCTATGACCATTAGGGCAAGGTACCAGAAGTCCCCTGGAAACATATCCCAGCAAGGACTTAACCTGTTCATGAGATGAGAGATGGGGGAAGAGAGGGAAAGAGAATACAATTAGCAGAGAAAAAGATTTTTAAAAGTATCACCCAATCTGGGAGGGTGGTAGAGGATTGGTGGTTGGGCCGGGCTGTTAAAGGGATTGGGAGGGTGGGGGCGTTGAAGATTGGAGGTCAGACTGGGCCGTTAAATGGATAGGGGGAGGGGGGTGCGGGGGGTTGAAGATCGGGGGTCGGGCCACGCCATTAAATGGATGGGAGGGTGGTGTTGAGGATCGGGGCCGGATGGTGGGAGTGGGGGTGAAGGAAAGATCATGGCTGGCCATCGGAGATTCGGCGCCGATCTCAACACCATCGGGGGCTGGGGTGTGGGGAGCCTGGGATGGGTGATCGGAAGCCTTGTGCGGGTGGTGGTGCGGTTTCTGATTGTGGGGGGTAGGTTAGGCCTGGGCCCTGGATCCAGGAGGTTGGTGTAAAGCCACTTACCTCCTGGATCCAGCAGTCACCGCCTTGCTGTCACTGCCGGGCTTCACGAATTGTGTGAAACCCATTCACATGCAGTTAAAAACAAGATGGAGGTTAAAAAAGAGGCTTCCAGCCTCATTATAATATTTAAATTGACCTTCCACCAACTGGGAGCAGGTTGGTCCCCCACCCCTGTCCCGCCTCCGTTAAAACTGGAAGTGTGTGGGCTGGAGGTGGGATCTGGTCGGGAATCCCATTTTTAACAATTTAACTACCCAGCCATTTTGTACGGTTAAAATCCCTGCCCCCCATGTCACCATTTAAGAATACATTAGATAGGTGGTTGAAGGAATGGGGGTTCAAGGGGTAAAAGAACACGGCAGGCAAATGGGATTAACTGCTCATATGGAGGACTGGTTGGAAAAATTCCTATTCCTGGGTTGTATTTTCTATGTAATTCTATGTAAAATGCACAGAATGTAATTGCAGCTCAGTTGATTCAAGTAAAATTAAGCACTATTACGTAATTTACCTGGATTCTTTTAACCTTGATTTATTACACAATATAAGCACTTGTAGCAACGTCCTTCAAGTAGTTCTATAAGAAAAACCCATTGCCTTAAAATTAGGCTGTTCAAATATTAATGTATGAATACTTAATACACAACTATGACATTTGTCTGCTTATTTTTAAAGAAGGTGCCACCTGTTTATTTTAATACCTTTATTAAAATTCCAGGCAACATAATTTCCGAAGATGTGTTAAGTGTTTGTACACTAATATTTAAATTGCCAAACTTCAAAGCAAACGTATTAGGGTGAAAAATGTATTAAAAATGCCAGCATAGTGCACAACTTGCCAACATAGTGCACCAGCTTCGGACCCTTCAAAGGCATACCCAGCCCAGTCGACCCTGCAATGTCCTCCTAACTAACATCTGGGGACTTGTGCCAAAATTGGGAAAGCTGTCCCACAAGCTGGTCAAACAACAGCCTGACATAGTCATACTCACAGAATCATACCTTTCAGCCAATGTCACAGACTTCTCCATCGCCATCCCTGGGTATGTCCTGTCCCACCGGCAGAACAGACCCACCAGAGGAGGCGGCACAGTGGTATACCATTGCTCTGGGAGTTCTCAACATTGACTCTGGACCCCATGAACTCTAATGGCTTCAGGTCAAGCACGGGCAAGGAAACCACCTGCTGATTACCACCTACCACCCTCCCTCAGCTGATGAATCAGTACTCCTCCATGTTGAACTCCACTTGGAAGAAGCACTGAGGATAACAAGGTCACAGAATATAATCTGGGTGGGGGACTTCAACGGGGCATCAAACAGGAAACTAGGGACGCATGCAGTAAGGGTACAGCAGTTATCACGGGTTACTTTAACCTACATATAGGGGCAAAGTTTCGGCCTCAGTTGCTCCTGATTTTTTGGAGCAACTGGTTTAGAAATTTGAATTCTCGGCATTTAGTTTGCTCCAGTTCTAGTCAGTTAGAACAGTTTCACTTTGGAACAGAATTTTTTTTCAAAAGGGGGCGTGTCCGGCATCTTACGCCTGTTTTCAAAGTTTCGGCAGTGAAAACTTACTCCAAACTAACTTAGAATGGAGTAAGTGAAGATTTTTGTACGTTCGAAAAAAACTTGTCTACACTTTAGAAAATCAGGCGTATGTTACAAATTAGGCGTAGGGAAAGGGGGGGGGACTAGGGTTTAAAGGGAAGTTTACAAACATTAAACACTTCAGTTTTACAAATAAAGAGCCATCATCAATAATAAATGATAAATACATCAATAAATCAACCAATAAATCAATCAAAAAAAATTAATAAAAAATACAATTAAAAAAAAAAATCAATAAATAAAACATTTTCTACTTACCAACTGCAGCACCGGGAGTCCTCCAACAGTGTGCTGGGATGGCCCCCCCAGTGTGTCTCTGCCTGTCTGTGTGTGTGTCTCTATCTCTCTGTCTGTCTGTGTGTGTGTCTCTCACTCTCTGTCTGTCAGTGTCTGTGTTTCTGACAGCGAGGGGAGGGGGAGAAGGGGGGGTGGGAGGGAGAGGAGGAGGGAGGGTGAGGAGGAGGAGGAGGAGGAGGGGGGTAGAGGAGGGGGAGGGAGGGGGGAGAGGAGGGGGAAGAGGGGGAGGAGGGGGGGAGAGAGGAGGGGGGAGAGGGGGGGAGAGGGGGAGAGGAGGAGGGGGGAGAGGGGGAGAAGGGAGAGAGGATGGAGGGAGGGAAGGATGAAAGGAGGCTGAACGGCCGGGCCCAAGACTTCGGGCTGGATTTACAAGTAGGTGGCGTCGTGTCTCGGGGGGGTTCGCGGAGGTCCGGGGGGGGGGGGGGGAAGAGTCGCGGAGGTCTGTGGGGGGGGGGGAGAGTCGCGGAGGTCTGTGGGGTGGGGGGGAGAGTCGCGGAGGTCCGGGGGGGGGGGGAGAGTCGCGGAGGTCCAGGAGGGGTGTCGTGGTGGGGGGGGGGCGCGGAGGTCGGGTCGTGTCGGGGGGAAGGGAGCGGAGGGGTCGGGTCGCCGGGGAGGGCGGGGGGGGGGTGCGGGGAGAAGCAGAGGTCGGGTCGGGTCCGGTCGGGTGGGAGGAGCCTAATGCATGCAGCCCCAGTGAGGCCATTCGGCCAGGGCTAGGGGCTGCGTGCTTCTGGCCCCTCCCACAGTTTTGGGCGCCTGGAGTTACTGCATTTGCGCGCCCACTGTAGCGCGCATGTGCAGAGGTCCCAGCACTGTTTTCAGCGCAGGGACTTGGCTCCGCCCCCTACAGCTCGTGCTGCGCCGCGCCCAACTCTAGAGGGCCTGCAGGGAGCCGGAGAATAGGTAAGTTTTTTTTAGGCGCACTTTGTGGCGCGAAAAACGGGCGTCCAGGTCCGGACTGCGCCATTTTAGGCGCAGCCCGAAACTTGGGCCCATAGATTGGGCTAACCAAATTGGTAGCAATACTGTGGAGGAGGATTTCCTGGAGTGTATAAGGAATGGTTTTCAAGACCAATATATCGAGGAACCAACTAGAGAGCAGGCCACCCTAGACTGGGTCTTGTGTAACAAAAGAGGATTAATTAGCAATCTGGTCGTGCGTGGCCCCTTGGGGAAGAATAACCATAATAAGGTAGAATTCTTCATTCAGATGGAGAACGACACAGTTAATTCAGAAACTAGGGTCCTGAACTTAAAGAAAGGTAACTTCGATGGTATGAGACGTGATTTGGCTAGACGAGACTGGTGAATGATACTTAAAGGGTAGACAGTGGATAGGCAACGGCAGACATTTAAAGATCACATGAATGAATTGCAACTATTGTACATCCCTGTCTGGAGTAAAAATAAAACAGGAAAGGTGGTTCAACCGTGGCTAATAAGGGAAATTAGGGATAGTGGTAAATTCAAGGAAGAGGCACATAAATTCGCCAGAAAAAGCCACAAACCTGAGGACAGGGAGAAATTTAGAATTCAGCAGAGGAGGACAAACGGTTTAATGAGGAGGGGGAAAATAGAATATGAGAGTAAGCTGGCAGGGAACATAAAAACTGACTGCAAAAGCTTCTATAGATATGTGAAGAGAAAACAATTAGTGAAGACTAATGTAGGTCCCTTGCAGTCAGAATCAGGTGAATTCATAATGGAGAACAAGGAAATGGCAGACCAATTGAACAGCTACTTTGGTTCTGTCTTCATTAAGGAAGACACGAATAACCTCCCAAAAATACCGGGGACCGAGGGTCGAGCGAGAAGGAGGAACTGAGGGAAATCCTTATTAGTCAGGAAATGGTGTTAGGGAAACTGAAGGCCGATAAATCCCCAGGGCCAGATAGTCTGCATCCCAGAGTACTTAAGGAAGTGGCCCTAGAAATAGTTGATGGTCATTTTCCAAAATTCCATAGACTCTGGATCAGTTCCTATGGATTGGAGGGTAACTAATGTAACCCCACTTTTTAAGAAAGGAGGGAGAGAGCAAACAGGGAATTATAGACCGGTTAGCCTGACATCATGGTGGGGAAAATGCTGTAATCAGTTATTAAAGATATAATAGCAGCGCATTTGGAAAGCAGTGACATGATCGGTGCAAGTCAGCATGGATTTATGAAAGGGAAATCATGCTTGACAAATCTTCTAGAATTTTTTGAGGATGTAACTTGTAGAGTGGATAAGGGCGAACCAGTGGATGTGGTGTATTTGGACTTTCAAGAGATTAGATTGCAAAATTAAGGCACATGGTATTGGGGGTAATGTATTGACATGGATAGAGAACTGGTTGGCAGGCAGGAAGCAAAGAGTGGGAATAAATGGGTCATTTTCAGAATGACAGGCAGTGACCAGTGGGGTGCCGCAAGGTTCAGTGCTGGGACCCCAGCTATTTACAATATACATTAATGATTTGGATGAAGTAATTGAATGTAATATCTCCAAGTTTGCAGATGACACTAAGCTGGGTGGTAGTGTGAGCTGTGAGGAGGATGTTATGAGACTGCAGGATGACTTGGACAGGTTAGGTGAATGGGCAAATGCATGGCAGATGCAGTATAATGTGGATAAATGTGAGGTTTTCCACTTTGGTGGCAAAAACAGGAAGGCAGATTATTATCTGAATGGTGACAGATTAGTAACGAGACCCGAGTGTCATTGTACATCAGTCACTGAAGGTAGGCCTGCAGTTACAGCAGGCAGTAAAGAAAGCAAATGGCCTGCTGGCCTTCATAGCGAGAGGATTTGAGTATAGGAGCAGGGAGGTCTTACTGCAGTTGTACAGGGCCTTGGTGAGACCACACCTTGTGTATTGTGTGCAGTTTTGATCTCCTAATCTGAGAAAGGATGTGCTTGCTATTGAGGGAGTGCAGCGAAGGTTCACCAGACTAATTCCCGGGATGGCATGACTGACATGAAGAAAGACTGGATCGGCTAGGCTTATACTCATTGGAATTTAGAAGAATGAGAGGGGATCTCATAGAAATATAAAATTATGACTGGACTGGACAGGTTAGATGCAGGAAGAATGTTCCCGATGTTGGAAAAGTCCAGAACCAGGGGTCACAGTCTAAGGATAAGGGGTAAGCCATTTAGGACCGAAATGACGAGAATCTTTTTCACCCAGAGAGTGGTGAACCTGTGGCATTCTCTACCACAGAAAGTTCTTGAGTCCAGTTCGTTGGATATATTCAAGAGGGAGTTAGATGTGGCCCTTATGGCTAAGGGGATCAGGGCATATGGAGAGAAGGCGGGAGTGGGGTACTGAAGTTGCATGATCAGCCATGATCATATTGAATGGCGGTGCAGGCTCGAAGGGGTGAATGGCCTACTCCTGCACCTATTTTCTATGTTTCTATGTTTCTATATCCACCACCAAGAGTGACTTGGTAGTAGCACTATTGACCGAGCTGGACGAGTCCTAAAAGACATAGCTGTCAGACTGGGCCTGCAGCAATTGATGAGAGAACCAACACAAAGGAAAAGTCTACTAGACCTCATCCCCACCAATCTACCGGTTGCAGATGCATCTGTCCATGACAGTATTTGTAGCAGTGATCGCTGCACAGTCATTGTGGAGACAAAGTCCCATCTTCACATTGAGGACAGCCTCCATCGTGTTGTATGACACTACCACCTTGCTAAATGGGATAGATTCAGAATAGATCTATCATCTCAAAACTGGGCATCCATGAGGTGCTGTAGGCCATCAACAGCAGCAGATTTTTATTCCACCACAATCTATAACCTCATGGCCCGGCATATCCCTCACTCTACCATTTACCATCAAGCCAGGGGACCATGCCTGATTCAATGGGGAGTATAGAAGAGCATGCCAGGAGAAGCACCAGGCATACCTAAAAATGAGGTGCCCACACGAGGAAGCTGCAATACAGGGCTGCATGATGGGGAAGTCCAGAACCAGGGGACACAGTCTTAGGATAAGGGGTAGGCCATTTAGGACTGGGATGAGGAGAAACTTCTTCACTCAGAGTTGTTAACCTGTGGAATTCCCTGCCGCAGAGAGTTGCTGATGCCAGTTCATTGGATATATTCAAGAGGGAGTTAGATATGGCCCTTGCGGCTAAAGGGATCAAGGGGTATGGAGAGAAAGCAGGAAAGGGGTACTGAGGGAATGATCAGCCATGATCTTATTGAATGGTGGTGCAGGCTCTACTCCTGCACCTATTTTCTATGTTTCTATGTTTCTATGCATGCTAAACAGCAGAAGCAACATGCTGTAGACAGAGCTAAGTGATTCCACAACCAATGGATCAGATCAAAGCACTGCAGTCCTGCCACATTCTGTCATGAATGGTGGTGGACCATTAAACAATTAACAGAAGGAGGAGGCTCCATGAATATCCTAATCCTCAATGATGGCAGAGTCCAACACATGAGTGTAAAAGATAAGGTGTTAGCAACCATCTTTAGCCAGAAGTGCTGAGTGGATGATCCATCTCTGCCTCCTGCTGAGGTTCCCACCATCACAGAGACCAGTCTTCAGCCAATTCGATTCACTCCACTGATATCAAGAAATGGATGAGTGCACTGGATATAGCAGAGGCCCCGAAAACATCTTGGCTGTCGTGCTGAAGACTTGTACTCCAGAGCTAGCCTCTATCCAAGCTGTTCCAGTACAGCTACAATACTGGCAACTATACAACAATATGGAAAATTGCCCAGGTATGTCCTATCCACAAACAGCAGGACAAATCCAATCCAGCCAATTACCATCCCATCAGTCTACTCAGCAAAGTGATGGAAGGTGTCGTCGACAGTGCTATCAAGTGCCCCTTACTCACCAATGACCTGCTCATTTGCACTCAGTTTGGGTTCCGCCAGGACCACTCGGCTCCAGATTTCACTACAGCCTTGGTCCAATCGTGGACAAAAGAGCTGAATTCCAGAGGTAAGGCGAGAGTGACTGCCCTTGACATCAAGGAGACCTAGTAAAATTGAAATCACTGGGAATCAGGGGGAAAACTCTCCGCTGGCTGGAGTCATACCTAGCATAAAGGAAAATAGTTGTGGTTGTTGGAGGCCAATCATCACAGCCACAATACCATTCGCAATTCCTCAGATAATGAAGCAGTCCATGCCCGCATGCAGCAAGACCTGGACGATATTCAGCCTTGGGCTGATAAGTGGCAAGCAACATTCGCACCACACAAGTGCCAGGTAAAGATTATCTCCAACAAGAGAGAGCCTAACCACCGCCCCTTGACATTCAACGGAACTAGCGTCACCGAAACCGCCATCTTCAACATCCTTGGTGTCACCATTGACCAGCCACATAAATACTGTGGATACAAGTGCATGTCAGAGGCTAGGTATTCTGCGGCAAGTATCTCACCTCCTGTCTCCACAAAGCCTTTCCACTATCTAAAAAGCACAAGTCAGGAGTGTGATGGAACACTCTCCACTTGCCTGCATGAGTGCAGCTCCAACAATACTCAAGAAGCTCGACACCATTCAGGACAAAGCAGTCCGCTTGATTGGCACCCCATCCACCACCTTAAACATTCACTCCCTCTTTACCATTGGCGCACCATGGCTGCAGTGTGTACCAGCTACAAGATGCACTGCAGCAACTCACCAATGCTTCTTCGACAGCACCTCCCAAACCTGCGACCTCTACCATCTAGAAGGACAAGGGCAGCAGGAGCTTGGGAACTCCATCACCCCCAAGTTCCCCTCCAAGTCACACACCATCCTGACTTGCAATATATCGCCATTCCTTCATCGTTGCTGGGTCAAATTCCTGGAACTCCCTCTGTAAAAGCACTATGGGAGTACCTTCACCAGAAGGACTGCAGCAGTCCACGAAGGCGGCTTATCGCCACCTTTTCAAGGGCAATTAGGGATGGGCAGTAAATGCTGGCCTTGCCAGCAATGCCCACTTCCCAGAAACAAATAAATTTAAAAAGTGCAAGTGTAATTTTCAGCTAATCTGTGTTTATATAATGTTTATTTGAAAAGCAGTCTAATTTAAACGAGAATAATTGCAGATAAACTAAATCCCCCACAGTCAGATTACATAAATATAATTGGAATTTATCAGTTCAATAGCTGTTAAGGAGGGTGTGAGGTTTACAGAGGTATTAATAGTAGTTTGATTCTTTTTTCAGTAGAGGTAGAGAAGGAGGTTAGCTAGAAATTGCAGGCGAGAAAGGTTTGCTGTTGATGGGAACTTGTTCTTTAGCGCTCCAAGAGGGAAGCAGAGTGCTAAATCAAGTGCTATCACTTCCCTTAGAGCGCTAAAGGGAGTGAGAGGGGTGGTAGCGGCAGAGCACCACACAATATTCCATGCAGCATTGCCGTCTTTGGAGGCTCCTTTGCTTAATTAAGGGGAAGGGCTAATGCTGGGGTGACTACGTTTTCCTGCTATCTATGTTGGTCTACTGTATCTGCGTTAGGTGCATAGCAGCCCCAAACACTCTGAGAATGCAGCGCTGAGCAATCGCAGAGTCCAAAAAAAGCAAAATATAACACACTGGGAGAAAAATAAATGTTGCCCAAACTGACCACCACTGCCTTTAATTAGAGCTCCCCAAGCGGCCAGCCGAGGGGATAACACCTCCTGCAGCTGCCGTTGTTGATGCCTGGTGATACAGCAGGGGGGCGGGAGAGAATATTGCATCTAGGGCAGTAATGGGGTGCTGCGCACTGGATGACATCACGATCGCTGGGGCACAAGAGAGTGAGGCGGTAAGTGTTAGCGCCAGCGCAAAACCGCCAGGCAAGTTTGTGGGCGTCGGTGATCTCGTCGTGCCCGGTCGGTAACCCTTAGTGCCCCATTACCGCCCTTTGCGGGTGCTAACAGGAGGCACAATCCAGGCCAATTTCTCCCACTGACTCTGAAATTAGGGTGTAGCATACTAGTGACTTATTGCTAATGTGTTTGAAATAAATGGGTTAATGCCTTTGCTAAAATGGTGGAGAGAGTAATTTCAGACCACTCTGATCATATGGCACAATTTTAGGATCTTAATGTTCCTTGAAGTACAGCATCAACAGGTAATGGTGGGGGAGGAGGAGTTCAAGATAAAATAAACATTAGGCTGGATAGCCTTATCTCACTATGAACATATTGGGGTAGAAATTCAGGTCCACCCGAAACGGGTTGCACGTACTGCAGTTGAAGTGTTTTTTCTGCCACTGTGGTTGAGGTGGCCTCCTGCGTGAAATTCAGCCCTTTGGCAATTTTTTTGGAGTGGGCCAGAAGTCAATCATAATGGGGGTTGAAATGCGGCAGTGAACACTCTAGAAGGGCGGAAGTTGAGGGCAGGACGGAGTCTCCGTCGCTGTCAGTCATCAGCCTGGCGCTGATGACGTCATTACCCAAGAGGGGGTGCCAGGCTGCCTGTTGGCGGCCTGGACAAATCTGGGGACATAATTGTCAGCCCGACCTAGCAGTCGGCCGACAAAACAAATCATGGCGCCGCGGCAGTGCGCCCTCCCTTTGAATGAGAGCCGCACAGCCACGCCGCACACACTGAAAACACAGTGCACCAACAGAAAAAGTCACAGTGCACCAACAGAAAAAGTTGTCGGGGGCACCGCACGACGGGACGAAGATTTTTGCAAGTGAATTTAGATGGAGGTGCGGGAAATCGGCGGTGCGCGTTTTGATTATGCATTTAGGATGGGTCGACAGCAGTGGGGCAGATGTGGGGACGACCAGAAAAGCCCCCAAGGTGAATTCCGCTGGCGGCCATTGGACCGCAAATCGGCGGTCATTCAACTCCGCCACTTTCTGGCGGCAAGAGGCCTTTTTGGAAGGCTGAATTTTAGCCCCAATATGTTCCTATATATGTTTGGATATCCCGAGGGACTGCCTATGATGACGGTGATGATGATGATCTGCATTTACATTTATTGTGAACTATTCTAAAGAATTATACCATGTGATAATATAGTAAAACTCTTTAAAGATCACTGAGAAATTAATATTTATCCTAACATCAATGTTGTAATCATTTCAAATTTATATTTTAATACAATGCCATTGAATTAAAATAAATGTTTTCTCTTTATCAACAGTGAGTTGATCTTAATGGTTATAACAGCATACATTTGCAATCTTCTTATTTTATGTATATTATCTGCTGTTTTTGTCCTTGCTTCAGTTTATAATATACTTCAAATTATTCTGTCATGATAGATTTCAACATTATGAAATTTTAATTAAATATATTTTCTCTCCTTTTGTCTTTTTTCTCTCTCTTTGCCACATCAAACTTTGCTCGGCAAACATCTTCCCTCTCGTACTGTTGGGATTCTTGGACTGTTCTGGTGAAATGCCATTCTGTACTTTATAGCTAACTTTGGTTTAGAAGCCAAGAAAAGTGTAATTCATCCCAGATCACCATCTAGGTCACCCAGAGTTTCATTATCATCAGATAAATCATGTCCTAATGGCCTGAACATGTCATCGAGCAACAGTGGTTATGCTTCATTTATGGACTCGCGCCCACACAAAAAAACTGGCGAATTTACTGATTCTATGATAGAGGATGACATTGAGAAAAGAGTTCATGTGAACAAGGATGGCAGCCTTTCAGTCGAGATGAAGGTTCGCTTTCGTTTGCTTAATCGTGAGACACTTCAGTGGTCCACACAGATCAGGAGGTCTAGTTTAGCAGGGAAAACCAATACTGAGCATTTATGTTCAGTAGAAGACTGTGCCATAGAACAGGTTGAGCAAAGGAATCCTGACAATGGTTTTGATCAGTCATTTGAACAATATGATGCCAATGGCTCCCACACTTCAAAGCACAATGGAACAGAACCTGAAGAAAACCACTGTGAGAACTGCTGCAAACATTGTCAGGGGTATGACATTTGGAAAAATCCAATGTATGCTGATAAAATTACAGAAGGAAACTCTAGAATTGGCGGACACACTCATTCTTCTTGCTCAAGTACATCACCTTGCTGGAGAGTTGTATACAAAAGGGAATCTGTTGAAAGCGTACAGACAACAGCTAGTGAGGAACATACACAGCACTTTGTACAGCAGATGGAAAGCCACTCGGAGACTGTGGAAAATGGAGATGGAGGAGTAGAATATTCCTCTGTGAGTTGCTGTAGTAGCCAAAGTGGTAGCTGTACATCCGCTTCTAAGACTGTAGGACATCATGAAAGTAGAGCATCTATTTCTAGGAGTTACAGTGCCATTAGCCACTGTATTTCATCACATTCTTCTATAAACATCAGTCACCAAAACTCAAATGATGAAGACCTCTCTTGTGTTTCACCAAGCAATTCCACAGCTTCTTCAAAGAGGAAGGCTGCAGTTAAAACAGCAGATAAAGCAAAAGCAGACAGGCCAGCAACATCATCCACCAGCTTGGAAGAGGCTCCAGTTGATTTAAAAGAAGTTGATAGTACAGCAGCTGGTGATAAATCAGTAAGTAACATCGCTGAATCCTTCCATTGCTTGAAATGCAACAAACAAATCAAAGACGAAGGAAGTTCAGAAGGAAGAGCTCAAAATGTATCTTCAAGCTGTTCAAATCATTCAATTGATGGTTGTAAAGAATTGGTTGCATTGAACTATTTATGTTTAAGCACCGCATCAAGCTGCTCCACCCCATTCAGTGGTAAAACAAATGCCACAAAGAATGCTGGATATGCTGAAGAAGGAAAAGCATATTCAGTTGTATCCAGTTGCTCCCTCCACAGGGATAAAAATCCAAATAGAGAAATATATAAAGACAATAGGCCAGCTAGTGAAATGTCATTATCTTCAAGGAAATCAAAAACTGACAGACATATTAAACAAAACTTAAATGAATCAGAAAGACAATCTTCTCCTGAAGTCCATGGCATTAATTATGAACTACATTTCCAAGATAATGACATGAATGGAAGACCAGGAAGCAACACAACTTACTCATCTTCCAAAAAGAGCAATAAATGTACAACACACATGGATGCAGATGCTGACCGTGCAGATTCTGTTCTCTCCTGGTCATCTACATCCTCAGCAGCACGGAAGGTGACACCATCACTCACTGTAGGTAAAGACGGCAATGTTTCGTGTTCAGAAGATTTAAGTGAAAAGAATGGAGTGAAACTAAAATATCAGCCAGCTTCTTCCATTCATTACGAACTATTGTCACCGAGCGAACATGCAGGAATGATTGTGAAGAACTCCAATGACAAAAGTCAGAGATCCTCACACTCTGAATCAATAAATTGTAGCAGTTCTAACAGTACAAGTAGAAGTAGAAAGGCCAAGTCAGAGGATGAATGCAGGCCTTCCACATCTGTCTCTGGTAATTCAAAACTACATTTTAAAGCTGGTGAAGAAGGAAAAACAAGCAATGAAGATAACAGACCAACTTTACATACATCAAGTTTTTCAGAAGGTTTACAAATAGAAACCAATATAAAAATGGAGCGTGAGAAAAGTGAAACAGCTAGTAGCATTTTCTCTACTGTTTCTAAAGCATCTGGAGTCAAAGCTGAAGCTGAAAGTCAAGAGCAAAAACAAGTTGAAGATGAGCTAGAACAAACCGGTATTTCAAAATTATCAAATGTAGGAGAGATAGAATTTATGTCTTGTAAAGTAGATGAAGATACAATAACTCAAACAAAGTCATTTACAGAAAATGCTTCTGTTCAGAACATGCCTCAGTCTTTTTCACAAAAGGAAATGGCTGATGGTAAAAGTACCCCACAGTTATTAACAGACTCAGGTCTCACATCTAAAAGCAGCATGACTACTGATAAAGTAACAGGGCAAAATCCTCCTGCATCCAGGCCAACCACATCAGGAACTAGATCCAATTTAAGTGAAAAAAGTACCAGAGATAAACCTCACAAAGAAAACGTCAATAAACGTGACAGTGACAGAAACAGTGAAAAAGTCAGCAGCAAAGAAAAATGTAAGCATAGTAATAATACCAAAAAGAATAAAAATAAAAAATCCACACATACTGTTGCAGTTGCCTGTGGGAAGAATGATCGTATACTCGGTGTATTGCCAAATGCATCGCTTGAACAGGTTGTTCATGAATGGCTGAAAAAAATTCCATCCGAAAACATGCTCATAAAATATGACAGCACGGAGGAATTCCAAGATAAGTGTGAAAAATCTGCAATAGATGTGATGCTAGAAGGGGAAAGAAGTGAAGCAGAGGCTACCACAACATTAGAAGCGAAACCATGTGAAGAGGAATCTACTGTAAGTAATCAGGAATCAAAAAAGAAAAAGATTTCCGAGATGGTAAAGTTGGAAAACAGTGGAAGCCCAAAAGCAGAAGGAAAGAGTGCTGGCCAACATATTGTTAAAGAGGTAGATATTTTACAGTCAAAACCAATTAGTTCTTGCTCTTCTGTAATGCCTATGACTAATCACCTGCATGAGAAAGTTTTGTCCAACAATGTGCATTCCTCTGTTGAGGTTATAAAAGTTCTTCTTTCTTCTAGACAGAAAGTAAAATTGGGTAGGTCAAACAGTCTGCCTGATTTAAACCTCTCACTTGAAAGAAAACTAAGCCATTCAGCTAAGGCCCTTTTGACATGCATTGCCAGTCTGCAATTTTTTGACAAAGAATCCTCGGATTCTGCAAACAAGCTCAATAATACAAATAATTCTGCACAAAAAGAGCTTCTAAGCATCTTAAAGTCACTCTGGTTTACTGACATTGCAAAAGAAGGTGAGGGCGAGGTTTCTCAAACTGCTGGAAAACATTCAAAAACATTTAAAGGCCATAATTCAGCAGATGATAATGTCACACCAGTGTCTTCCTCTGGAGTGGATGTGAATAGTGGATCAGGGGGTTCAGGAGATGGTAGTGTGGGTGAGGCAACTAATGTCTCTCTAGCAACGGAGAAAAAAAAAAGTAACTTAGATTTTAAAACCTTTACTAATAAAAAGAATGACGCATCAAAACAAAATCAACCTTCTTTAATGAAAAACTCATTTGATAAGAAATCTGTGATAGGTGGTAAACCAAATGAGAAAAATGAAGAACACTCAATATCATCTGCAGAATCAATATTGGCTAATGCTTCTTGTAGGAAACCAAAGTTAAGAAACTGCAGGAATTCAAAGAACAAGCCAGAAGAGATTGATAACATTGAAAAACGATCCCTTTCAAGAAACTCAAAAATATCACAGTCAGATGTTACACCGTCCAGTCCGGTCACTCCAGACATAGCTTGTCGTGTTCAGTGGAACAGTGATGAACAAAGTAATAATGGTGAGGATTTGGATGAAAATGTAGACATCGACACTGGGAAAAGTCCACAGGAAACAAACCAAAACTTAAAGGAACAAGTTGCATCAGATGGAGAGGGAATAAAACGATCAGCTGGGAACAGCTGTGACATGGAAGATAGAGTTCATCAGACGAAGGCAAAAGACCATAATGAGGCAATAGATAGAGATGATCCTGAGGAAGAGAAAATTGTGCATCATAAAATAACAGAAAAATGCAATAGTACTGGCAGAATAAAAACACCACAGCAAATAACACTAGATCACTGTTGTGCAGCACAAGCTGTCATAGCAGACCAAGAGCCTGTGCCAACACAGAGGAAATTAATTGATCCTGACCCAGTCTGGTTGCTGAAACTGCTGAAAAAAATGGAAAAGCAGTTTATTACACATTATGTAGATGCAATGAATGAATTTAAAATTAAGTGGAATTTAGAAGATAGTGATAGATTAGAACAGATGATTGAAGATTTAAGAGAAGATGTCGGTAAGAGAATCCACGGAACCATTGCAAGTGAACTAAAAAAAGTCCAAGGCAGAGCAGGAAGGAGCAAGCCATTACCTCCACAGGAACCACGTAGAAGTGAATCATCTGAGCAAACTGATCAAAGACGGAGACGGCTAAAAGCTATGTATAAAATGCAAACGCTTTCTCCACATTCTAAAAAATGTAATCATGATCACAGTACAAATGATATTTCATCTCTGATAAGTGATGAGGATTCGAATTTTAGTGAAATATTAGGTGGCACTACTAATGTACATGAACAATTTAACCTTGATAAATTCTGTCCTTGTGATTCCTGCATGGAAAAATGTAAAGCTCCAAAACTTGCAACAAACGCAAAGCAGACAAATATTCCTATTGTTAAAGACTTTGACTTGAGGGAGATCCTTAGGATGAAAATGAATAGATGTAATGAGCAAATAACGAAACCTGTCACTGATACAGACGGACCCGAGGAATTGTTGGATAGGGAAATTAATAAGCATGGTGAGAATAAATCAATGGAACCTGTTCAAAATAAAATAG
Source organism: Pristiophorus japonicus (assembly GCF_044704955.1). NCBI lineage: Eukaryota > Metazoa > Chordata > Chondrichthyes > Pristiophoridae > Pristiophorus > Pristiophorus japonicus. The sequence continues at coordinate 97,372,177 of NC_091983.1, read as the reverse complement.
AACATTTGATTCGAAACGATGAACCAGTGAATGAAAATCAAGAAAATGTCAATGTGAACGATGAATGTGAAAATCACAAATTGAATCAGGGTGAGGAAAAAGTGCCAACTGGTAACCATGCAGTAGGTCCAAATTTGGAGGATATTGATGAGAAGGAAAAACAACCGGATAAATGCGAAGATGATCTAGAAGATAAAAGTGAAGGAGGTAGAGAATCACCAAATATAAAACCTAATGAAGATAAAGAGGATGATGTTTTTAAAGATGAAAATCAACACAGAAATGATAAAGAGATGCCAGAAAACGATACAAGAGACACTGCGGAGAATAACAATAGAGAGCTAGATGAGGCTAAAAATTTGGATGATGATATTTCAGAACTTTCTGATGAGCATGTAAAATCTAATGCTGTTAAAAGCCAAAATGAAAAGGTGATAGAAGACATGAATGCAAAATTACCAGAAGAACTAAGTGCTTCATTAGATGTTATTAGTTGCCCACAGCAATCCGATGAGAGAATGCCAGAAGATTCTGCAAAGGAGGACACTGATGGTGATATTGTTCAGATTAACACTAAAGAAGCTACAAGTAGCAGCTCAAACAGTCCAGGAAACAAATCTTCTCAAATGTACCCGGAAAGCTCATCAGATGAAGATAGTAAAAGTATTTGCTCAAATCCTGAAGCATCTGAGAACAATTCAGATCCAGATACAGATCAAAAAGCTTCTATGAGAAACATATCAAAGAACCCTGGTCAAAGTGAGTTCGGTGAGGATGATCTAGATTTTTAAATATTCAAAAAAGTGACTGAGTGAGTCTAATCAGAATGTTTATTTTGACTTAAACAACTTTAATTTAGCAATCTGGGCCCAAGTTTCGGCCTCAGTTGCTCCTGATTTTTTGGAGCAACCGGTGTAGAACGGAGTATCTTAGAAATTCAAATTCTCGGCATTTAGTTTGCTCCAGTTCTAGTCAGTTAGAACAGTTTCACTTTGGAACAGAATTTTTTTTTCAAAAGGGGGCGTGTCCGGCCACTTACGCCTGTTTTCAAAGTTTCGGCAGTGAAAACTTACTCCAAACTAACTTAGAATGGAGTAAGTGAAGATTTTTGTATGTTCGAAAAAACCTTGTCTACACTTTAGAAAATCAGGCGTAGGTTACAAATCAGGCGTAGGGAATGGGGGGAGGTGGGGGGGGGGCTAGGGTTTAAAGGGAAGTTTACAAACATTAAACACTTCAGTTTTACAAATAAAGAGCCATCATCAATAATAAATGATAAATAGATCAATAAATCAACCAAAAACAATTAATAAAAAATAATTAAAAAAAAAAATCAATAAATAAAACATTTTCTACTTACCGACTGCAGCACCGGGAATCCTCCAACAGCGTGCTGGGACGGTCCCCCAGTGTGTCTCTGTCAGTGTCTCTATCTCTCTGTCTGTGTGTGTGTGTGTCTCTCACTCTCTGTCTGTCAGTGTCTGTGTTTCTGACAGCGAGAGGAGGGGGAGAAGGGGGGTGGGAGGGGGAGGGGGAGGGGGAGAAGGGAGGTGGGGGGGGAGAAGGGAGGTGTGGGGGAGAGAAGGGAGGTGGGGGGGAGAAGGGGGGTGGGGGGAAGGGGAAAAGGGGGGTGGGGGGGAGGAGGAGAAGGGAGGGGGAGGGGAGAAGGGGGAGGGGGAGAAGGGGGTAGGGGGAGGGGGAGGGAGAGAAGGGTGGGGGAGAGGGGGAGAAGGGTGGGGTGGGAGAAGGGGGGAAGGAGAGAGGATGTAGGGAGGGAAGGAGAGAGGAGGGAGGGAAGGAGGGAAGGAGAGAGGAGAGAGGGAGGGAGGGAAAGAAAGAGGAGGGAGGGAAGGAGAGAGGAGGGGGGAGGGAAGGAGAGAGGGCGGGGGGAGGGAGAGAAGGAGGCTGAACGGCCGGGCCCAAGACCTCGGGCTGGATTTACAGGTAGGTGGCGTCGGGTCTCGGTGGGGGGGGGGGGAAGGAGATCACGGAGGTCCGGAGGGGGGGGGGGGAGAGTCACGGAGGTCGGGGGGTGGGAAGAGAGAGTGGCGGAGGTCCGGGGGGGTGGGGGGAGAGAGAGTCGTGGAGGTCCGGGGGTGGGGGGAGAGAAAGTCACGGAGGTCCGGGGGGAGAGAGTCGAGGAAGTCCGGGGGGAGGGGGAGCGGAGGTTGGGTCGCCGGGGGCGGGGGGAGCGGGGGGAGGGTCGGGTCGGGTCGGGTCGGGTCGGGTCCGGTCGGGTGGGAGGAGCCTTATTCACGCAGTCCCAGCGAGACCATTCGGCCAGGGCTAGGGGCTGCATGCTTCGGGCCCCTCCCACAGTTTGGGCCGCCTGGAGCTACTGCACATGTGCGCCCACTGTAGCGCGCATGTGCAGAGGTCCCGGCACTGTTTTCAGTGCAGGGACCTGGCTCCACCCCCTACAGCTTGTGCTGCGCCGTGCCCAGCTGCAGAAACATAGAAACATAGAAACATAGAAAATAGGTGCAGGAGTAGGCCATTCGGCCCTTCTAGCCTGCACCGCCATTCAATGAGTTCATGGCTGAACATTCAACTTCAGTACCCCATTCCTGCTTTCTCGCCATACCCCTTGATCCCCCTAGCAGTAAGGACCTCATCTAACTCCTTTTTGAATATATTTAGTGAATTGGCCTCAACAACTTTCTGTGGTAGAGAATTCCACAGGTTCACCACTCTCTGGGTGAAGAAGTTCCTCCGCATCTCGGTCCTAAATGGCTTACCCCTTATCCTTAGACTGTGACCCCTGGTTCTGGACTTCCCCAACATTGGGAACATTCTTCCTGCATCTAACCTGTCTAACCCCGTCAGAATTTTATATGTTTCTATGAGGTCCCCTCTCATTCTTCTGAACTCCAGTGAATACAAGCCCAGTTGATCCAGTCTTTCTTGATAGGTCAGTCCCGCCATCCCGGGAATCAGTCTGGTGAACCTTCGCTGCACTCCCTCAATAGCAAGAATGTCCTTCCTCAGGTTAGGAGACCAAAACTGTACACAATACTCCAGGTGTGGCCTCACCAATGCCCTGTACAACTGTAGCAACACCTCCCTGCCCCTGTACTCAAATCCCCTTGCTATGAAGGCCAACATGCCATTTGCTTTCTTAACCGCCTGCTGCACCTGCATGCCAACCTTCAATGACTGATGTACCATGACACCCAGGTCTCTTTGCACCTCCCCTTTTCCTAATCTGTCACCATTCAGATAATAGTCTGTCTCTCTGTTTTTACCACCAAAGTGGATAACCTCACATTTATCCACATTATACTTCATCTGCCATGCATTTGCCCACTCACCTAACCTATCCAAGTCGCTCTGCAGCCTCACAGCATCCTCCTCGCAGCTCACACTGCCACCCAACTTAGTGTCATCCGCAAATTTGGAGATACTACATTTAATCCCCTCATCTAAATCATTAATGTACAGTGTAAACAGCTGGGGCCCCAGCACAGAACCTTGCGGTACCCCACTAGTCACTGCCTGCCATTCTGAAAAGTACCCATTTACTCCTACTCTTTGCTTCCTGTCTGACAACCAGTTCTCAATCCATGTCAGTACACTACCCCCAATCCCATGTGCTCTAACTTTGCACATCAATCTCTTGTGTGGGACCTTGTCGAACGCCTTCTGAAAGTCCAAATATACCACATCAACTGGTTCTCCCTTATCCACTCTACTGGAAACATCCTCAAAAAATTCCAGAAGATTTGTCAAGCATGATTTCCCTTTCACAAATCCATGCTGACTTGGACCTATCATGTCACCTCTTTCCAAATGCACTGCTATGACATCCTTAATAATTGATTCCGTCATTTTACCCACTACCGATGTCAGGCTGACCGGTCTATAATTCCCTGTTTTCTCTCTCCCTCCTTTTTTAAAAAGTGGGGTTACATTGGCTACCCTCCACTCCATAGGAACTGATCCAGAGTCAATGGAATGTTGGAAAATGACTGTCAACGCATCCACTATTCCCAAGGCCACCTCCTTAAGTACTCTGGGATGCAGTCCATCAGGCCCTGGGGATTTATCGGCCTTCAATCCCATCAATTTCCCCAACACAATTTCCCGGCTAATAAGGATTTCCCTCAGTTCCTCCTCCTTACTAGACCCCCCGACCCCTTTTATAACCGGAAGGTTGTTCGTGTCCTCCTTCGTGAATACCGAACCAAAGTACTTGTTCAATTGGTCCGCCATTTCTTTGTTCCCCGTTATGACTTCCCCTGATTCTGACTGCAGGGGACCTACATTTGTCTTTACTAACCTTTTTCTCTTTACATATCTATAGAAACTTTTGCAATCCGTCTTAATGTTCCCTGCAAGCTTCTTCTCATACTCCATTTTCCCTGCCCTAACCAAACCCTTTGTCCTCCTCTGCTGAGTTCTAAATTTCTCCCAGTCCCCAGGTTCGCTGCTATTTCTGGCCAATTTGTATGCCACTTCCTTGGCTTTAATACTATCCCTGATTTCCCTTGATAGCCACGGTTGAGCCACCTTCCCTTTTTTATTTCTATGCCAGACAGGAATGTACAATTGTTGTAGTTCATCCATGCGGTCTCTAAATGTCTGCCATTGCCCATCCACAGTCAACCCCTTAAGTATCATTCGCCAATCCATCTCAGCCAATTCACGCCTCATACCTTCAAAGTTAGCCTTCTTTAAGTTCTGGACCATGGTCTCTGAATTAACTGTTTCATTCTCCATCCTAATGCAGAATTCCACCATATTATGGTCACTCTTCCCCAAGGGGCCTCGCACAACGAGATTGCTAATTAATCCTTTCTCATTACATAACACCCAGTCTAAGATGGCCTCCCCCCTAGTTGGTTCCTCGACATATTGGTCTAAAAAACCATCCCTTATGCACTCCAGAAAATCCTCCTCCACCGTATTGCTTCCAGTTTGGTTAGCCCAATCTATGTGCTGGAAGACCTGCAGGGAGCCGAAGAATAGGTAAGTTTTTTATAGGCGCACTTTCTGGCGCAAAAAATGGGCGTCCAGGTCCGGGCTGCGCCGTTTTAGGCGCGGCCCGAAACTTGGGCCCAGAATAACTGATTTCAGCAGATAGGCGAATATCTATTTGTACTGCAAAGAAAATCCAATAAATGGTACTTCAAACTTTGTGTAATTTAAACAGAGGGTGAAGGGACTTTAGTGTAATATGGGTGTGGATGGAAGCTCCAGTCCTGTTCAATTTATTTATAGGCAAGCAACCAATGAAATTGCAAACAGAGCTAATAATAATGCTGATAGAGTTAGATGAGGAAGGATGGGAGGAGTCTCGAGTGGAGCATAAACGCCGGCATGGACTGGTTGGGTCGAATTACCTTTTTCTGTGCTGTATTTCTGTGTCATTCTATGTTATAACTAGGTTAGGTTGTAGCATTTTCAGACACAGTAAGGCCAATCTTCCTCTACCACTACCTCCTCCCAGCTCTAGGTAGGTGCATTACACCCAAAATGTTTGTCAAGACCTCAATCCGCATGATTTTGCTGTCCAGTGCACACTATTAATGATTGCGTTGGAACCAGGGATGGAAATAGGAGTGCATGCCGCTAACATAAGAGGAGAGCAGCCAGAAGGCCCCAAGTAATTTTTTTAATTCTTAGCTGATATGCTGCTCCTTTTCCATTTGCTCCTGATGCCCCTCCTACCTGAGGAATGTCCTGACATACATCCCATCACTAGATTTTTGGGGCACCCTTACGTTTGGTGTCCCTTGAACATATGAGCTGGAAATTGAGGTGGGAGGGTCTGCAATGCTCTTTCCTGCCTTATTTCCCTATGGCCTGTGACTATTGCAGGTACAAACCTAGATTCACCTACTGGGAAAGCCCCAGAAATTTCAGGGAGTGTAGTGGCAGTGAAGGCCTGATGTAGCAAGTCTCTCCTTCCTTTTTCTTTCCATTGCACTTGGGAACTGAGCAATCCCTAGGCATTGCGATGAGGAAAGTCAAGCCTATTTTCCCTCAGTGTATGGCCCTACTGACGCTTTCCTTTTCAATACCATTCTGCAGACAACTAATATGGCTATTTCAATACCACCCAAGCTTCTAACTGCCAGTGTTGCTCTCCCCAATGTTGGCAACTGCCCATCCAATACCACCACTGCTCACTCTTGTGCTTCTATACATCTACAGTCATTGGTATCAAAAAGTCTTAAAATGTAACAATTCCTCTGGCATTTGGAGGTATCTGTATCCAATGACCATGATGGATGATTTTTTTTTACCTGAAAATGCATTACTGATAATTCACATCCCTGACTTTTCTTTCCTTATATTTGAGGAAGTAATAATCTTTGGATACAAATATCCTGTTTACCTAAATGAAGAGTTAATTGCCCTTAAATAGGAACTAACAAACCCAAATCAACCGGACAGGTACATGTAATCATGCTGCTGAGGTTTAAATGCAATCTAAATCTGTTAACAGGAATGAAAGTAATCTGGCTGATGCACTTATAATAAAGCTCTTTCCACATTTTGCAATAAGCATAAGAGCATAAGAAACTATGGACTGTGGAGAGGCCATTCAACATTGAGCCTGTTCCCTCCACAGTATTGTGATGGTCTCCAACTAACTGAATCTAAAATTCCTAAGGAAAAACAAAACATTGAGCTTCCTCCATAAATGCTTGTCATATACTCAATAACCTATCACATTATTCTATAACTACTTAATTACTTGTGCTTAAATCTATCCCCCAAAACGTCAACTCCACTTCCTGTCAAAGAATCGTGCAAGTTATTTTCAAAAGAGTGTAATCGATTAGCACAGACTAACTCTGCTGGAAGTTCATTTGCATCAATCACTCTGAGAAATAGATTGCTACTAATCTCCAGCTTCACATGGGAACTGAATTTCTGCACTGAAATTGGCATTAAAATTCCATACTCTGAGAAGGCGAGGGTGAAAATTGAGGTAGGGCCCAGTTATGCTGAGTACCAGCCCTTTTATCCCACCTGTCACACTTGCCAGTGATGCCCACACCCATGAATAAATGTAAATAAAATTTTGGGGTGGTGAATAATACACGTGCCCACAAATATGCAGCTATATTACGACCAATGTTCCCTTTAAGCTGCACGGCTGCGCAGGGCTGCAGCGTTCCTGCGCAGATGGTTTGCCAGCTTTTCAATAGAAAAATCACGCATGTGCAATATTTTGAATGGGCTGTGCAGGCGCTTAAGGGGGCCGCAGGGCCTCAAAAAATTACAGGGAACATTGATTAAGAATACCATCCAAATGAGGGAAATATGTCATACAAATATTTTTTCGTCCATTTACATCCTAGCACTGCTGGGAGAAGAGGCTGCCTTTATGCCCCTGGCATCCAGTGTTGCTAAGGGAATATTTAACATTTAAAAGGCCGGTTTTCCTATGACAGTTGGTCACAGAAGAACTGGCTGCAGTACAGAAACTTGTCTACAGGTAAACTGGGATTCTGTTTTAAAGTTCCTGTTCTGCTCACTGAGGTCTGCGTGCCTATTGCTGCAGCAAGTTTCCATGCCTCCCCCACCAGGCGCGGATGCCCCGGTTGGCCTGTAAATGACATGGGCACCCACCAATAGTGTCCATGACCCGAGATTACTAGTTACCTCTATAAAATTGTTGGTATTGCGCCACCTTCCTTTCAATTATCCTTGATCCATCCACTTTATCTCTGGGGATAGTGAAATTCCCCCATCATTATTACATTAATATTTCCTGCAGCTTTATATTTGCCCAATCATTTCAATTATTTACTCTTTTCATCTGAGCTGGAAATCAATAGCAGCATTTGCCAAAATTTACTTTGTTGCCTTCATCACCAGTAATTGCTAGCCAAACTGCTTCTGTCAACTCCCCTTCTGCTGTTAGATCTACTCTTTGCATGGCTCTTCAGCCTACCATTATCAATAGTGTTCAAGTATCTGGAGCAGGACTTGAAACGACAACCTTCTGACTCAGTGGTGAATGTGCTGCACTGCAAAGTTTGTGGGGAGGGGGGACAGTTAATGGGAACAGTCCAGAGGCTTGATCTGTTACACAAAAAGACTTGGCTGTGTGCCGAAATGGAGGAATGGAGCCAAAAGGACCTGGAGAAAGTTTGTAAAAAGTTGGGAAGAAACAAAATAGGTGCAAGAGATGCTGGAGGTCCAAACTTGGATCTTCCCTGAAGTGGCAATCGGGGATTTGGAGATAGCTATAGGCTGAAAAAGTAAAAGTTCAATTTGCTAAAAAAGCTTGGAGGAGAGAAGATCCAAAACATTAGACATATTTAACTGAATATTTAAAACAACTTTAAGAAAAAGTAGGCTGTGGTGTGGTGAGCAGGACAACCAGAGAATGTCACCATCTGCTCTGTACAGTATGAACACATACATAACCTCAATTTTCAGCCAGTGTTTTTAATGCCAACATATTTAGTATAGTAAGGGGAGCCTCAACCTGCCAGAAAAAAAAACTAGCAGCATAGGATGGGGCATAGCCAGTGGCTGGTACTCCTAAATGCTGGTAGTTCCTGGCTCTCCATCCTCAGAGAATCAGTGAAATATAGACATCAGAATGGTGAATGACAGCTGTGGGCCCCCCCCGGAGGAGCGTAGTCCTCAGTCCAGAACCCCACCATTTTTGAATATATTTTTGGCCACGTTACAAAGGCCAAAGATCAAGGGCTAAGGGATTGTTAGCCTGTGAGAATATTTTTGATTCTGGACACAGCGGTGCACACATTACGGGATGTGCGCTGAAATCCGACTGCCCTGTGGATTTTTCGCCACAGTATAAACAATCATAACCCCCAATCATATATCTCCAAGTTTTATAAATCACTCTGATGGTTAGAAAATCAGAAACACATCAACATTCCACAATTTAGACAATCATCTAGAAACGTGTTGACTTTTTATAAATGATCTAATTGCATTAATTGGAATGCTGCTTCGCAAATAGCTTTATTTCCTAGTAATTATGTATGACTTTCTAGCATTTCATTCGGCAGTAGACACTTCTCTGATTAGCCAGAAATGATGTGTTGGATTGAATTTTTATCTTCTTTACTGTGTATTCCTACATATTCTACAATAATGTGTGTAAAACCATTTAAAACTAAAAACAGTGGCAGTTTTTGCAGCATTGTCTTGCTATTTTGCCTAGAATTTGGATTCCATTTTCAGGTGTATGGAAAAGCTAATGAATTCTTAAATAAATACGTTGATGTAGCCATGTCTTTTTGTTGTCTAATGTTGTTTAAAATTCCCTCATTAGTTCTGACAGAGAGTTGCTATATGATTTGACCAAATAGCAGGATGCCAATAATTATATTTCATGGATTCTACAATTAGCAAAGTGTCTCATCAAAGCAAATAAAATGAATTAACACATTAGCACATACATTTTGTTGCTGCATAATAGATTTTAAGCAATCCATAACTCATTTGGATTTTAGGAGAATACTAAACAGTGAAGGAAGAAAGAGCATGCACTTGAATTGCATCTTATTACATCCAAAGGACGCCTGAAAGGATTCCACAACCAATGAATTACTTATGAAATGCAATCAGGGTGTTATGTTGATAATGCACCAACCAATTTGCTCATAGCAAGGTTCTACGAAAGGCAAATGAATGCCCAGGTAATCTGTTTATGAGTTGGTTGAGGGAGGAATGCTGGCCAGGACATGAGGGAACTTTCTGTTCTTCATCAAGTGAAGCAATAGGGTCTTTTACATCTACTTGACTTACTAGCATAGATAGATGGAACCTCTATGTAATATCTCACTCATAAACATCTCCGACAATGTCACACTCCTTCAGTACTGCACCGGAGCGTAACATTACAGTGTAAGTATATACAAAGGAAAAGAGTGGCTAAAGTAAATGTTGGTCCCTTAGAGGACGAGACCGGGGAATTAGTAATGGGGAACATGGAGATGGCAGAAGCACTGAACAAATATTTTGTATCAGTCTTTACGGTAGAGGACACGAACAATATTCCAACAGTGGATAGTCAAGGGGCAAAGGGGGGGAGGAACTTAATACAATCACAATCACTAACGAGGTGGTACTCAGTAAGATAATGGGACTAAAGGCAGATAAATCCCCTTGACCTGATGGCTTGCATCCAAGGGCCTTAATTTAGAATTTAGCAGAGAAGGACTAAGGGTTTAATTAGGAGGGGGAAAATAGAGCATGAGAGTAAGCTGGCAGGGAACATAAAAACTGACTACAAAAGCTTCTATAGATATGTGAAGAGAAAAAGATTAGTGAAGACTAATGTAGGTCCCTTGCAGTCAGAATCAAGTGAATTCATAACGGGGAACAAGGAAATGGCAGACCAATTGAACAACTACTTTGGTTCTGTCTTCATTAAGGAAGACACGAATAACCTCCCGAAAATACCGGGGACCGAGGGTCTAACGAGAAGGAGGAACTGAAGGAGCTGAGGGAAATCCTTATTACTCAGGAAATGGTGTTAGGGAAATTGATGGGATTGAAGGCCGATAAATCCCAGAGCATGATAGTCTGCATCCCAGAGTACTTAAGGAAGTGGCCCTAGAAATAGTGCATTGGTGGTCATTTTCCAACATTCCATGGGCTCTGGATCAGTTCCTATGGATTGGAGGGTAGCTAATGTAACACCACTTTTTAAAAAAGGAGGGAAAGAGAAAACAGGAAATTATAGACCAGTTAGCCTGACATCGGTAGTGGGGAAAATGCTGGAATCAATTATTAAAGATGTAATGGCAGCACATTTGGAAAGCAGTGACAGGATCGGTCCAAGTCAGCATGGATTTATGAAAGGGAAATCATGTTTGACAAGTCTTCTCGAATTTTTTGAGGATGTAACTAGTAGAGTGGATAAGGGCGAACCAGTGGATGTGGTGTATTTGGACTTTCAAAAGGCTTTTGACAAGGTCCCACACAAGAGATTAGATTGCAAAATTAAGGCACATAGTATTGGGGGTAATATATTCATGTGGCTAGAGAATTGGTTGGCAGGCAGGAAGCAAAGAGTGGGAATAAATGGGTCATTTTCAGAATGGCAGGCAGTGATTAGTAGGGTACTGCAAGGTTCAGTGCTGGGAACCCAGCTATTTACAATATATGTTAATGATTTAGACAAAGGAATTGAATGTAATATCTCCAAGTTTGCAGATGATACTAAGCTGGGTGGCAGTGTGAGCTGTGAGGATGATGCTAAGAGGCTGCAGGGTGACTTGGACAGGTTAGGTGAGTGGGCAAATTCATGGCAGATGCAGTATAATGTGGATAAATGTGAGGTTATCCACTTTGGCGGCAAAAACAGGAAGGCAGATTATTATCTGAATGGTGACAGATTAGTAAAAGGGGAGCTGCAACGAGACCTGGGTGTCATGGTACATCAGTCATTGAAAGTAGGCATGCAGGTACAGCAGGCAGTCAAGAAAGCAAATGGTATGTTGACCTTCATAGCGAGAGGATTTGAGTATAGGAGCAGGGAGGTCTTGCTGCAGTTGTACAGGGCCTTGGTGAGACCACACCTTGAGTATTGTGTGCAGTTTTGTCCTCTTAATCTGAGGAAGGACATTCTTGCTATTGAGGGAGTGCAGCGAAGGTTCACCAGACTGATGCCCGGGATGACAGGACTGATATATAAAAAAAGACTGGATCGACTAGGCTTATATTCACTCGAATTTAGAAGAATGAGAGGGGATCTCATAGAAGCATATAAAATTCTGATGGGATTGGACAGGTTAGATGCAGGAAGAATGTTCCCGATGTTGGGGAAGTCCAGAACCATGTGTCACAGTCTAAGGATAAGGGGTAAGCCATATAGGACCGAGATGACGAGAAACTTTTTCACCCAGAGAATTGTGAACCTATGGAATTCTATACCACAGAAAGTTGTTGAGTCCAGTTCGTTGGACATATTCAAAAGGGAGTTAGATGTGGCCCTTACGGATAAAGGGATCAGGGTAGAGAAGGCAGGAGTGGGGTACTCAAGTTGCATGATCAGCCATGATCATATTGAATGGTGGTGCAGGCTCGAAGGGCCGAATGGCCTGCTTCTGCACCCATTTTCTATGTTTCTATGTTTCTATGTTAAGATGCATTGGTTGTGGATGCATTGGTTGTAATTTACCAAAATTCTCTGGATTCTGGGGAGGTCCCAGCAGATTGGAAAACTGCAAATGTAACGCCCCTATTTAAAAAAGGAGGCAGACAAAAAGCAAGAAACTATAGACCAGTTAGCCTAACATCTGTGGTTGGGAAAATGTTGGAGTCCATTATTAAAGAAGCAGTAGCAGGACATTTGGAAAAGCAAAATTCGGTCATGCAGAGTCGTCATGGATTTATGAAGGGGAAGTAAGGTTTGACAAATTTACTGGAATTCTTTGAGGATGTAACGGACAGGGTGGATAAAGGGGAACCTGTGGATGTGGTGTATTTGGACTTCCAGAAGGCATTTGACAAGGTGCCACATAAAAGGTCACTGCACAAGATAAAAGTTCACGGGATTGGGGGGTAATATATTAGCATGGATAGAGGATTGGCTAACTAACAGAAAACAGAGAGTTGGGATAAATGGTTCAATCTCTGGTTGTCGTTAGTGGGGTGCCGCAGGGATCAGTGCTGGGACCCCAACTATTTACAATCTATATTAACGACTTGGAAGAAGGGACTGAGTGTAACATAGCCAAGTTTGATGACAATACAAAGATGGGAGGAAAAGCAATGTGTGAGGAGGACACAAAAAATCTGCAAAAGGACATAGACAGGCTAATTGAATGGGCAAAAATGTGGCAGATGGAGTATAATGTTGGAATGTGTGAGGTCATGCACTTTGACAGAATAAAATCAAAGAGCAAGTTATTATTTAAATGGAGAATGATTGCAAAGTGCTGCAGTACAGCAGGACCTGGGGGTACTTGTGCATGAAACACAAAAGGATAACATGCAGGTTATGCAACTGATCAGGAAGGTCAGTGGAATCTTGGTCTTTATTGCAAAGGAGATAGAGTATAAAAGCAGGGAAGTCTTGCTACAGCTATACAGGGTATTGGTGAGGCCAAACATGCAATACTGCGTGCAGTTTTGGTTTTCATATTTACAAAAGGTTATACTTGCTTTAGAGGCAGTTCAGAGAAGGTTCACTAAGTTGATTCTGGAGATGAAGGGTTGACTTATGAGGAAAAGTTGAGGAGGTTGAGCCTCTACTCATTGGAATTGAGAAGAATGAGTGGTGATCTTAGTGAAACGTATAAGATTATGAGGGAGCTTAACAAGGTGGATGCAGAGAGGATGTTTCCACTGATGGGGGAGACTAGAACTAGAGGGCATGATCTTAGAATAAGGGGCTGCCCATTTAAAACTGAGATGAGGAGAAATTTCACCTCTGAGGTAAATCTGTGGAATTAGCTGCCTCAGAGAGTTGTGGAAGCTGGGACATTGATTAAATTTAAGACAGAACTAGGCAGTTTCCTAAACGATAAGGGGATAAGGGGTTATGGGGAGTGGGCAGGGAAGTGGAGCTGAGTCCATGATTAGATCAGCCATTGAATGGCGGAGCAGGCTCGAGGGGCCGTATGGCCTACTCCTGTTCCTATTTCGTATGTTCTTATATTCTTATTATGGGGGTAATTTTCCACTGGTTTTCTCTCAATCATTCCTATACTTCAGCAGAAGAGCCACAGAAACCCAGGGAAATTGGTGTAAACACAGTCTTTCCTCTTACGAATAAAATAAATGTTTGCATTTATATAGCGCCTGTCATGACCTTAAGGCGTTTCAAAGCACTTTACAGCCAATGAAGTACTTTTGAAGTGTAGTCACCGTTGTAATGTAGGAATAGTAGCACCTGTTAGATATGTAAACTTGCATTTACTCTGCACAGCCACCAGAGGGCTCATCCCCCTCAGTCCCAAGGAATCCCATAATCCCTTGGGAGCACAGATATTTAAGGAGGCCTCACAGGTTGGAGAGGCACTCTGGAGACTTGCAATAAAAGACTAAGGTCACGCTTTACTTTGAGCTCATAGTGTTCAGTCTGATTCTTTCTCCATACATAACAGCACCCCTGTGGAAATTCACCCCCTTTATACTTAAGCCCTGGGGTAGGTCTTGAACCCACAAGCTTCAGACTCAAAGACCAATGTGCTGGCAATATAAGGCAAGGTGATACCTTAATTGCTTCTTATAGTTGGTTGACGAACTTTCTCCACCTGCTCCATGATGACATGCAGGCCGTGATCCTTACCAACGGATCCATTACAGACCCAATCCACGTCCAGACGGGGGTCAAACAGGGCTGCGTCATCGCCCTAACCCTCTTCTCAATCTTCCTCGCTGCCATGCTCCACCTCACAGTCAACAAGCTCCCTGCTGGAGTGGAACTAAACTACAGAATTAGTGGGAAGCTGTTCAACATTCGGCATCTCCAGGCCAGGTCCAAGACCACCCCGACCTCTGTCGTCGAGCTACAGTACGCGGACGACGCCTGCGTCTGCGCAAATTCAGAGGCTGAACTCCAGGACATAGTCGACGTATTTACTGAGGCGCACGAAAGTATAGGCATTACTCTAAACACCCGTAAGACAAAGGTCCTCCACCAGCCTGTCCTCGCCGCACAGCACTGCTCCCCAGTCATCAAGATCCATGGCGCAGCCCTGGACAACGTGGACCATTTCCCATACCTCGGGAGCCTTTTATCAACAAAAGCAGACATTGATGAGGAGATTCAACAACGCCTCCGGTGCACCAGTACAGCCTTCGGCCGCCTGAGCAAAAGAGTGTTCGAAGACCAGGCCCTCAAATCTACCACCAAGCTCATGGTCTACAGGGCTGTAGTAATACCCGCCCTCCTGTATAGCTCAGAGAGCATGTAAAGTAGACATCTCAAGCCGCTGGAGAAATACCACAAACGATGCCTCCGCAACATCCTACAAATCCCCTGAGAGGACAGACGCACCAACATTAGTGTCCTGGTCCAGGCCAACATCCCCAGCATTGAAGCATTGACCACACTTGATCAGCTCTGCTGGGCAGGCCACATTGTCTGCATGCCAGACACGAGACTCCCAAAGCAAGCGCTCTACTCGAAACTCCTTCATGGCAAATGAGGCAGAGGTGGACAGAGGAAACATTATAAGGACACCCTCAAAGCCTCCCTGATAAAGTTCTATATCCCCACCGACACCTGGGAGTCCCTGGCCAAAGATCGCCCTAAGTGGAGGAAGTGCATCTGGGAGGGTGCTGAGCGCCTCGAGTATCATCGCTGAGTGTATGCAGAAAACAGCGGAAAGAACGTGCGGCAAACCTGTCCCCACACTCCCTTACCCTCAACGACTGTCTGTCCACCTGTGACAGGGACTGTGGCTCTCGTATTGGACTGTTCAGCCACATAAGGACTCATGTTAAGAGTGGAAGCAAGTCTTCCTCGATTCCGAGGGACTGCTTATGAGGATGATGATTATAGTTGGTAGCATGTTTCCATGGATTAGATATTCTAGTTCTCTTTGAAAACTCCTGTCAATTCATCAGCACATTTACCTGCCGTAATTGGGGATAAATTTTGAAAATCAAAGCAAAACATGGCACCGTCAGGTTATTGTTAGGTTAATCTGTCACATGATAAATATTTGATAGAAATTAAGGCAGGAGTGTGACATGCAAAATAATCATATTACATTTAATACTGTACTAAATGCATACGTTAAAATACATCCTTAGCTTGAACAAAATGCCAAATTGGACTTCATGACAATCACATTCACAAATAAAGAATTTCTTCTTTTAGTGTATTTGGATTTTCAAAAAGCATTCAATAAGATGCCACACAAGAAGCTTTTACACAAAGTTAGGACTCATGGGATTGGGGGTAATATATTGATATGGATTGAGGATTGGTTAATGTACAGAAAACAGAGTAGGAATAAACGGGGCTTTTTCGGGTTGGCAGGTTCTAACTAGTAGGGTACCGCAAGGGTCAGTGCTTGGACCTCAGCTATTTACAATCAGTATGAATGACTTAGATGAAGGGACTGAGTGTAACATATCCAAGTTAGCTGATGATATAAAATTGTGGGAAAATAAGATGTGAGGAAGATGCAAAGAGGCTGTAGAGAGATTTGACAGGTTGATTGAGTGGGCAAGAACATGGCAAATGGAATACAATGTGGGGAAGTGTGAAGTTATCCATTTTGGTAGGAAAAATAAAAATGCAGAATATTTTTTGAATGGCGAAAGACTGGGAAGTGTTTGCATTCAGAGGGACCTTGGTGTCCTTGTAAATCAATCACAAAAAGTTAACATGCAAGTACAGCAAGGAAATCGGAAAGCAGATGGTATGTTAGCTTTTGTTACAAAGGGATTAGAGTACAAGAGTAAATAAGTCTTACTACAGTTATACAGGGCATTGGTGAGGCCACACCTGGAGTACTGTGCACAGTTATCGTCTCCATAACTATGGAAAGAGATATTTGCCTGAGAGGGTGTTATATATGTTAATTTGTATTTACTTTGTATAACCACTAGAGAGCTCATCTCCTGGAGTCCCAAGGTATCCCATAATCCCTTGGAAGCACAGGTATTTAAGGGTGCCTCACAGGTTGGAGAGGCACTCTGGAGACCTGCAATAAAAGACTAAGGTCACACTTTACTTTGAGCTCACAGTGTTCAGTCTGACTCTTTCTGCATACATAACAACTGGCGACGACTTACAGATAGCTAACCCAAAGATGCAGAGAACAGTGGGCATCCTGGAGAAATTCTCGGCGGGAGATGGTTGGGAAACTTTTGTGGAGCGACTCGACCAATACTTCGTGGCCAACGAGCTAGATGGGGAAGAGAACACTGCCAAACGAAGGGCGATCCTCCTCACCGTCTGTGAGGCACCAACGTATGGCCTCATGAAGAATCTGCTCACTCCAGTGAAACCCACGGAGAAATCGTACGATGATTTGTGCACACTGGTCCGAGAGCATTTGAACCCGAAGGAAAGCATTCTGATGGCGAGGTACCGATTCTACACCTACAAAAGGTCTGAAAGCCAAGAAGTGGCGAGTTATGTTGCCGAGCTAAGACGCCTTGCAGGACATTGCGAATTTGAAGGACATTTGGAGCACATGCTCAGAGACTTTTTCGTACTTGGCATTGGCCACAAAACCATACTTTGCAAATGTTTGGCTGTAGAGACCCCAACCTTGAGTAAGGCTACAGCGATAGCCCAGACGTTCATTGCAACCAGTGACAATACTAAGCAAATCTCTCAGCACACAAGTGCTGCTACAAGTACTGTGAACAAAGTGATGTTGTTTTCAAATCGCAACATACAGGGCAGGTTACACATGTCTGCAGCTGCACGTCCGCAGATGTCCCAGAGTCCACCATCAAGGGTGATGAATGCAAGGCCATTAACACTTTGTTGGCGCTGCGGGGGTGATCATCATTTCCATTCATGCCGACTCAAAGGGCTGTGGAACAATGAGACACCTCCAATGTATGTGCAGGCAAGCTGCTAATCCTGTTAATCCTGCAAACCACCATGTTGCAGAGGAGGACAGATCCACGGAGGATCACGATGAACCAGAGCCTCAGACCGAGAAGGCAGAGGTACATGGGGTGCACACATTCACCATGAATTGTCCTCCAATAATGCTGAATGATGAACTAAATGGACTCCTGGTGTCAATGGAGCTGGACATGGGCGCAAGCCAGTCCAGCATGAGAAAAAGACTTTTGAAAGACCGTGGTGCAACAAGGCCTCAAGGCCAGTCTTAACTCCAATTCGTACGAAACTAAGAACTTACACAAAAGAACTGATTCCTGTAATTGGCAGTGCTACCATAAAGGTCTCTTACAATGGAGCGGTGCACAAGCTACCACTCTGGGTGGTACCAGGCGATGGTCCCACGCTGCTCGGCAGAAGCTGGCTGGGAAAGATACGCTGGAACTGGGATGACGTCCGAGCGCTATCGCCTGCTGACGACACTTCGTGTGCCCAGGTCTTAAACAAGTTCCCTTCACTGTTCGAACCAGGCATTGAGAAATTCCTAGGAGCAAAAGTGAAGATCCATCTAATTCCGGGGGCGCGACCCATCCATCACAAGGCGAGAGCAGTACCGTACATGATGAAAGAAAGGGTAGAGATCGAGCTAGATGGGCTGCAACGAGAGGGCATCATTTCATTGATCGAGTTCAACGAGTGGGCCAGCCCGATCGTTCCTGTCCTCAAAGGAGACGGCACTGTCAGAATTTGTGGCGATTACAAAGTAACTATCAATCGTTTCTCCCTGCAGGACCAATACCCACTACCAAAGATCGACGACCTCTTTGCAATGCTGGCGGGAGGAAAGACGTTCACGAAGCTGGATCTGACGTCAGCCTACATGATGCAGGAACTGGAGGAATCATCAAAGGGCCTCACCTGCATCAACACGCACAAACAGATGCCCGTTTGGAATTCGATCAGCGGCGGCAATATTCCAGAGAAACACGAAAAGCTTACTGAAGTTGGTCCCGCACACTGTGGTCTTCCAGGACGACATCTTGGTCACAGGTCGGAACACAGTCGAGCATCTGCAGAACCTCGAGGAGGTTCTTAGTTGACTCAACCGTGTGGAGCTCAGGTTAAAACACTCGAAGTACGTTTTCTTGGCGCCTGAAGTGAAGTTCTTGGGAAGGAGGATTGCGGCGGACAGCATCAGGCCCACCAACGCAAAGATGGAGGCAATCGAGAACGCACCAAGGCCACAGAACGAGACGGAGCTGCGGTCGTTTCTGCGACTCCTGAACTACTTTGGTAACATCTTACCGGGTCTCAGCACACTGTTAGAACTACTGCCTGTCTTACTACAGAAAGGGGATGAATGGGTTTGGGGCAAAAGCCAATAAAATGCCTTTGTAAAAGCGAGAAAATTGTTATGCTCAAACAAATTGCTTGTGTTGTATGATCCATGAAAGCGTTTGGTACTAGCATGTGATGCGTCGTCATATGGCGTCGGGTGTGTATTGCAACAAGCTAATGATTTCGGGAAACAGCAACCGGTTGCTTATGCATCCAGGAGTCTGTCTAAGGCTGAGAGAGCCTACAGCATGATTGAGAAAGAAGCGTTAGCGTGTGTCTGTGGGGTAAAGAAAATACATCAATACCTGTTTGGGCTAAAATTCGAATTGGAAACTGACCATAAGTCACTCATATCCCTGTTTTCCGAGAGTAAAGGGATAAATACCAACGCATTGGCCCGCATCCAGAGATCGGCGCTCACGTTGTCCGCATACAACTACGCCATCTGCCACAGGCCAGGCACAGAAAACTGCGCCGATGCTCTCAGTAGGTTGCCATTGCCCAACACAGGGGTGGAAATGGCGCAGCCCGCAGATTTAGCAATGATTATGGAAGCATTTGAGAGTGAGCAATCACCCGTCACTGCCCAGCAGATCAAAACCTGGACGAGCCAGGACCCATTATTATCCCTAGTCAAAAGCTGTGTGCTTCACGGGAGCTGGTTCAGTGTCCCAGTGGAAATGCAGGAAGAGATAAAGCCATTCCAGCAGTGCAACGATGAAATGTCTATATAGGCAGACTGCAATCCGTGGGGCAATCGTGTAGTGGTTCCCAAGAAGGGCAGAGACACCTTCATCAATGACCTCCACAGTACCCACCCAAGCATTGTAATGATGAAAGTGATAGCCAGATCCCATGTGTGGTGGCCCGGTATCGATGCAGGCTTAGAGTCCTGCATTCACAGATGTAATACATGCTCGCTGTTAAGCAATGAACCCAGGGAGGCGCTGCTAAGTTTATGGTCTTGGCCCTCCAAACCGTGGTCGAGGGTACACATCGACTCTGTAGGCCCGTTCTTGGGTAAAATGTTCCTTGTGGTTGTAGATGCGTACTCTAAGTGGATTGAACGTGAGATAATATCGGATAGCACGTCCACTGCCACTACTGAAAGCCTGCGGGCCATGTTTGCCACACACGGCCTACCCGATGTCCTGGTGAGCGACAACAGGCCATGTTTTACCAGTGTTGAGTTCAAAGAATTCATGACCCGTAACGGGATCAAATATGTCACATCTGCCCCGTTTAAACCAGCGTCCAATTGTCAGGCAGAGAGAGCAGTGCAAACCATCAAGCAAGGCTTGAAGAGGATAACTGAAGGCTCACTGCAGACTCGCCTATCCCGAGTCCTGCTTAGCTACCACATGAGACCCCACTCACTCACTGGGATCCCAACTTCTGAACTGCTCATGAAAAGAGCACTTAAGACAAGGCTCTCGTTAATTCACCCTGATCTACATGAACAGGTAAAGAGCAGGTGGCTTCAACAAAGTACATACCATGATAGCGCAAATATGTCACGCGAGATTGAAATCAATGATCCTGTATTTGTATTGAATTATGGACAAGGTCCCAATTGGCTTCCCGGCACTGTCGTGGCCAAAGACGGGAGCAGCGTGTTTTGGGTCAAACTTTCAAATTGACTCATTCACCGGAAAAACTTGGACCAAATCAAACTCAGATTCATGGACTATCCTGAGCAACCCATCGTGGACCCTACTTTTTTGATCCCCCAACATACACGTCAGTGGCAACTGGCACCACGGTTGACCACGAAGCAGCCCAGCAGAAACTAACACACCAGGCAGTCCAGCAAGGCCAGCTGCACAGCAGCCCAGTGAGGGCCCAACAAATGATTCAACAATACCAGCTTTCACACCGAGACGATCAACCAGGGCAAGAAGGGCCCCAGATCGACTCACCTTGTAAATAGTTATACTATTGACTTTGCGGGGGAGTCTTGTTATATATGTAAACTTGTATGTACTCTGTGTAGCCACCAGAGGGCTCATCCCCTGGAGTCCCAACGGATCCAATAATCCCTTAGGAGCACAGGTATTTAAGGGGCCTCACAGGTTGGAGAGGCACTCTGGAGACCTGCAATAAAAGACTACGGTCACACTTTATTTTGAGCTCACAGTGTTCATTCTGACTCTTTCTCCATACATAACAGAGGGAGTGCAACAAAGATTCACTAGACTAGTTCCTGGGATGAGGTGATTGCCCTATCAGGAAAGATTGAGTAGACTAGGCCTAAATTCCCTAGAATTTAGAAAAATGAGAGGTGATCTCAGTGAAACATATAAAATTCTTTCGGATAAATGCTTGGAAAATGTTTCCACTGCCTGGAGTCTCGAACTAGGGTCCACAGTCTCAGAAAAAGGGTTCGGCCATTTAGGACTGAGATGAGGAGAGATTTCTTCACTCACTCAGTTCATTAGATATATTCAGGAGGGAGTTGGATATGGCCCTTATGGCTAAATGGATCAAGGGGTATGGAGAGAAAGCAGGAAAGAAGTACTGAGGTGAATTATCAGCCATGATCTTATTGAATGGTGGTGCAGGCTAGATGGGCCAAATGGCCTACTCCTGCACCTATTTTCTATGTTTCTATGTGAATCTTTGGAATCCTCTACCCGAGAGAGCTGTGAATGCTCAGTCATTGAGTATATTCAAAACAGAGGCCGATAAATTTTGGGGAACAAAGGGAATTAAGGGATATGGGGATAGTGCGGGAAAGTGGAGTTGTGGTAGAAGATCAGCCATGAGCTTGTTGAATGGTGGAGCAGGCTCAAAGGGCCAAATGGCCTAGTGAAGCTCCCATTTCTCATGTTCTTATGCTCTTGATATTTCCTTTGGACAAACTTCTTCATGAATGTAGGGCAGTTAAACACATAGGGGCCGAAATTTGTTTGATAACGCCGCCCGTTAACACCGGCGATGTGCGGCTAATGAGCGGCAAAGACCTACTGTCGGCAGAGAGCGGTGTCCACACCTCTGTAGAAAATCAGTTGGGCATTGTTGGAAGCACCAAGAGGTAACCCTGCACCCTCTATCGCCACCCACATGGTGAAGTCAATGAGGATGCAGTGCCCCCTTGGCGCCACTGCCGCGATATTTGTTTTCTACTGTGGCCTTTCCCGCAGGCGTTCGTACAGCCTGTAAAAAGCAGTCGGAACATCGGGGATCATCAGGTGGCATCGCCCAGATTTTTTTCTTTATTTCTAAAAAAGGGCCACATTACAGCAAAATTCGAAAGGGGCAAATAGTGTTAAAAAGACAAGCCTGAAGGCTCTGTGCCTCAATGCGAGGAGTATTCGTAATAAGGTGGATGAATTAACTGCACAGGTAGCAATTAATGAATATGATATAATTCGCATCACGGAGACATGGCTCCAGGGTGACCAAGGCTGGGAACTCAACACCCAGGGGTATTCAACATTCAGGAAGGATTGACAGAAAGGAAAAGGAGGTTGGGTAGCGTTACTGGTTAAAGAGGAAATTAACGCAATAGTAAGGAAGGACATGATGTGGAATCATGTATAGGTGGAGCTGCGGAATACCAAAGGGCAGAAAACACTACTGGGAGTTGTGTATAGACCACCAAACAGTAGTAGTGAGGTTGCGAATAGCATCAAACAAGAAATTAGGGATGCGTGCAATAAAGGTACAACAGTTATCATGGGCGACTTTCATCTACATATAGTTTGGGCTAACCAAACTGGTAGCAATACGGTGGAGGAGGATTTCCTGGAGTGCATTATGGATGCTTTTCTAGACCAATTGGAGGGCTGGCCATCCTAGACTGGGTGATGTGTAATGAGAAAGGACTAATTAGCAATCTTGTTGTGCGAGGCCCCTTAGGGAAGAGTGACCATAATATGGTAGAATTCTTTATTAAGATGGAGAGTGACACAGTTAATTCAGAGACTAGGGTCCTGAACTTAAGGAAAGGTAACTTCGATGGTATGAGACATGAATTGGCTAGAATAGACTGTCAAATGATAATGAAAGGGTTAGCGGTAGATAGGCAATGGCAAACATTTAAAGATCACATGGATGAACTTCAACAATTGTAAATCCCAGTCTGGAGTAAAAATAAAACTGGGAAGGTGGCTCAACCATGGCTAACAAGGGAAATTAATGATAGTGTTAAATCCAAGGAAGAGGCATATAAATTGGCCAGAAAAAGCAGCAAACCTAAGAACTGGGAGAAATTTAGAATTCAGCAGAGGAGAATAAAGGATTTAATCAGGAGGGGGAAAATAGAGTATGAGAGGAAGCTTGTTGCGGACATAAAAACTGACTGCAAAAGTTTCTGTAGATATATGAAGAGAAAAAGATTAGTGAAGGCAATCGTAGGTCCCTTGCAGTCAGATTCAGGTGAATTTATAATGGGGAACAAAGAAATGGCAGACCACTTGAACAAGTACTTTGGTTCTGTCTTCACGAAGGAAGACACAAATAACTTTCCGGAAATACTAGGGGACCGAGGGTCTAGTGAGAGGGAGGAACTGAATGAAATCCTTATTAGGCGGGAAATTGTATTAGGGAAATTGATGGGATTGAAGGCCGATAAATCCCTGAGCCTGATAGTCTGCATCCCAGAGTACTTAAGGAAGTGGCTCTAGAAATAATGGATGCATTGGTCATCATTTTCCAACAGTCTATCGACTCTGGATCAGTTCCTATGGACTGGAGGGTAGTTAATGTAATATCACTTTTTAAAAAGGGAGGAAGA
Organism: Pristiophorus japonicus; assembly: GCF_044704955.1. Classification (NCBI taxonomy): domain Eukaryota; kingdom Metazoa; phylum Chordata; class Chondrichthyes; family Pristiophoridae; genus Pristiophorus; species Pristiophorus japonicus. Next base: position 97,348,613 of record NC_091983.1, on the reverse strand, counting down.
AAGAAAACGGGGAATTATAGACCGGTTAGCCTGACATCAGTAGTGGGGAAAATGTTGGAATCAATTATTAAAGATGAAATAGCAGCGCATTTGGAAAGCAGTGACAGGATCGGTCCAAGTCAGCATGGATTTATGAAAGGGAAATCATGCTTGACAAATCAGCTGGTAAAGAAGGCAAATGATATGTTGGCCTTCACAGCTCAGGGATTTGAGTATAAGAGCAGCCTTACTGCAGTTGTACAGGACCGTGGTGAGGCCTCACTTGGAATATTGTGTTCAGTTTTTGTCTCCTAATCTGAGGAAGGACGTTCTTGCTATTGAGGGAGTGTAGTGAAGGTTCACCAGACTGATTCTCGGGATGGCAGGACCGACATATGAGGAGAGACTGGATCGACTGGGCCTGTATTCACTGGAGTTTAGAAGGATGAGAGGGGATCTCATAGAAACATATAAAATTCTGTCAGGACTGGACAGGTTAGATGCAGGAAGAATGTTCCCGATGTTGGGGAAGTCCAGAACCAGAGGACACATTCTAAGGATAAGGGGTAAGCCATTTAGGACTGAGATGAGGAGAAATTTCTACACTCAGAGAGTTGTTAACCTATGGAAATCCCTACCACAGAGAGTTGTTGATGCCAGTTCATTGGATATATTCAAGAGGAAGTTAGATATGGCCCTTACGGCTAAAGGGATTAAGGGTATGGAGAGAAAGCAGGAAAGGGGTACTGAGGTGAATGATCAGCCATGAACTTATTGAATGGTGGTGCAGGCTTGAAGGGCCGAATGGCCTACTCCTGCATCTATTTTCTATGTTTCTATGTCTATGTTTCTATTTATTTCAGCATTTATTTATTTGTTGTAGCAGTGGGTCAGAGAAGTTTTTGTTTTTTTTCTTCACGTTTTTCCGGCTCGCATGCTGGCAGCCTTCTGTCACAAAACTGAGTCGGCCTCCTGAGCTCCCGCCTTGTTGGCACCCGATGATGAGTGTGCAACGCTCTCTCATCTTTGGGCATAAAAACTGAATTTGGCAGTTTGAGGTGGCACCTAACGCCTGGTGCTAAATTCAGCACTCAGGCAATGACACTGCCTCATCAACGCCCAAACCCAATTTCGACCCCATAGCTTATCTAAGAATTTAAGATCACAATAAAAATACATTGTGAACTTTGTCTCCCTCAAAATAAAGAAAGGCAATACTGATCAGAACTTTCAAGAAATATTCTTTGCAAATAACAACACCATGAAGCATTCTTATTATTGCTATATTGTATATAATTCTGATCCAAATTTAAAATTCCAACAGAATTCATAAAGTGCCTGAACAAAGTCTTAAAAAATAGTGCCATTATTAGCACTAAATTAATATGTATTATGGTTGGCATGTGTCTCTTAAAGGCAGATGTCCTCTCAGATAATCAATCAAAATTCCTCTATATTTAAGCCTAGCCAATTGCTATCCATTGAAGACTTTTCAGGATTCCAGCAACACAGGACTTGTTATGTTAGAATATCTGATCATCTTTTCTTTGTTTATTTCCATAAACTTGAATCAGATATTAATCAGGTATCAGTTAATAAACATAGTAATAAACCAGAATTTGCTGGAGCTTGGCATCTTGTGGCGTGCCTGGTTCGCTAGACATTTTCCTGCACCAGTCAGCCATAAAAGGATGGTCCTTTAAGTCACTGGAAGTGTGAGCTGATAACGCTTTGGTGAGAGTAATAGGGCATCTGGTACCTTGGTGAACAACGGGACCAACAGGGCATCTCCTTAACCAATGATATTAAAGGATTGAGAAAGAAACAGAGGAAGAACTGAGAAGAAGGGTGAATTCGAGTGGGTGAATTCAATATCAAATCAGGTACAGAAAGAGAGGTAAAGATTGGATTATGAGAGGAAAAAAGACAGAAAGGAAAAGTTTTTTAAAATTTAAAATTTGAGGTTTAAAAAATCTTCGACAACATTTCACAAACTGAGGGAATGAGACTCCACAATTTTAATTGTTCACTTTCTAGGCAGAGAGGTTGATTGGCAGTCATTAATAACTATCAGGTTGTTAAAAGTGTACTTACACTATTGATTACTAGACTTAGCATTCTGTGGCGAGTTTAATGTACAATTAATGTGCACATGCAGTAACTTCACGAATCACGAGGAGATTAAGGACGAGATGCCGTTTTCACACAGCGAACGGCGGAGCGATGCAAATTGGCCAGCAACTTGTGGCGATTCGCAATTCACAGGATCTCTCTTCCTCAGTACAAGTTTCTGGCTGGTTTATACATTATGAACGGCATGCATTGTTGTTTTTTTCAGCCAATTTGGCCCATATCCACCATTCTGTAGAACAATTTTTTTTCTAGATTACCTTGAGGTTTATGAATTCTGTACTCGTATCCTCTAGTTCTACACTCACAATGCAGTTTAAACATTAGTCACTTTTAAAAATAGTAATAAAATATCCACAGCATTTGATGGTTTCTTTCATTCAGATAGTCAGGAAGGAGGATCTAGAAAATGTGCTTACAATAAACTACTGATTTCATTAGTATTCACATCCGCTTTGGATCCAGCCAATCAGATCAATTACTTATTCTTATCTACCCAGCTTCTCTGTTAAGTGCTGTTTTAAGTAGGCAAAGATTATTTCACTCTTTCATAAAAAGCAAGTTAGGGCACGTGTTCCACATGAATGTGTTTTAAAGTATTACCTCAGGCTAGTGTTTTTTGAATAGCAGTATCTCTAATGGTTGATTATGGACACTGTGGCATTTGAGTAAGGGTGGGATTTTAACCCAAACCACCGGGTAATTCATTGGGTAATTTACCGCCGATGTACTGCCCGGATCCCAAGTTTATAATTTTTAACAGTATTTCTGGACAGGCGGCTAAGCCATCCAACCGAAGAGGCAGGGTCCTCCTTTAAATATAAAGATCGGGATCCTATGGCATCACCGATCCCAAATTTTTACTCCAGCCTGAGCAGTGAAGGCATTGTGGCTTTCCTGTCAGCGGTCTGAAGACGATTAGAAGCAGAGGTTTTGTTACTTGCTTTAAGGTGCCAGGAGTTGCAGCAGTGTCTTCCCTGACTCCCCCTACTCTCCATACCACAAGATGCCTCCGGAACCCTCGTTCCCACCTGAGTGCCAGCGGGCAGCCCTTGGTTACCTTGCTTCAGGGCCCTTGCTAACTTCCTGATAGCTTTGCCTGGCGGGGGCGGCTGCGGTGGGATATCCCACTCAGGTGCTGGTTAAAATTCCATCGGGATCCCATGTATGCCACAGGACCTCGATTTGTATTTATGAATGAGGCTCCTGCTGGATTCCGATAGGAACCTCGTCGGCCACCAAAGCCAGCAGCGTTAAAATGGGGAATAGAGTGGGGAAATGGGGCCATTCCATTTTAACTGCTTTTCTGTTTGTTTCCTGCCAATGAGGGAGAGTTAAAGTTCCTCCTGCCAGGAGCAATGCCCTGTCGGAAACCCACTGCAAGTTAAACTCCATCCTCCAAATATCGTAGTCTCTTTAGCAATGGTTCAATAAACTTTCTAACAACATTTTAAAACTCAAATGTCAAGTTGTTATACTAAATGGTTATACAAAATACAACTTTTCTGTGTATAGTGCATCTGTAGCAATCACCTGAGGTGAATCAGATTTTAAATATTTTAGAAGGAGTCACATGGATAGAATCCATCATGGAATGACATGGGAATTTCACCAATCAATAAAATTCCAGTGCTCACTATCTCTGCTCTGGAGGGTCTTTGGGTAAGGAGATGAAAACATCGGGCACTGCCTGAACAGGCCATTGGTCGCCTGTTTAATACAGTGGATGCGCGGTGAAGATCATGTCTGTTTTGCCCCTTAGTGGGCGAAATCCACATTGCAACTCTGGGAGGAGCTTTTGTGGAAATGTATTTTTATCTAAGCTGATACCATACGGTATTTGTGTGCCCTTTGCAATATATATATAACAAAATGGAGTCCTGGTCCTTCCAGAACTTTCTGCATTTTAGCAGTCAGCTTGCATAAATAGCTAAACCTGGTTTGAGATGGCTGATGGCCATCAGACAGCTAGGAGACAAGTCATGCTGAGACAAGTACCCCCCCCCCCCATGGTGCTCTCCTATTGTCTACACGACAAGAGTTCCATGTCACCCCACCCTTTTCTTCTAGACTCAAACCACCAGCCATTATCTCTTGTAGAGACCTCATCCATCTGATGCAAACAGATAAACTGACGAGGAAACTGAACAATCCTGACACAATGCAAGACAGGTAATAGCTCATTACCACACTCTCATGGAGTAATGGCCGGCTGGCCAACTAATAACCCTGACAAAAGGAAATATCTGGAAACCATGTCAGGACAAGGATGTAGTAATTAACTCTTTATCTATATTCACTGACTACGAGACAGAGCCAATACACAGGGAGAGGCCATAACTTGGGTTTTACTGTATAAATATCTTGTGAAACTGTACCATTGCGGAGGTGTTCACTTAGCCATTGACTGAGTGTGACCTGCCCCTTGCTAGCAAGTAAATTAAAGAAACTTCTGCCGGAGCTGAAAGTGTCGGAGTCATTCTTTTCGGAGGTCAAGATTTCGCCAGTTACTTCTTGGAGGTTCCACCGAGATTGCATACTCTCTGTCCTGTGAGTAAAATGGATACAGGCATAGTGCCTCTCCAGTAAAAGGCTTCAGTGGCCAAACAAGGTGAGCCTTTTGCTCACAAGAAGGTTTCTTCACTGTTGAATCGCATATGTAATCCACAGGGGAGGTACTGCAATCTACAAGATTCGACATTTAAAAGCTAAAGTTATTTTTTATAACCACTTCTTTCTCAGCTCGCAAGCAGAAGAGAACTGGTTCTGAAAAAATCTCGAAACAGCCCGAGGAAGGTTTCAGTAGGTAAGGTAGAAACAGCGCTAGTCGATCGAAAAAAGTTCCTGAAGGTTCTTATGTGATAAGATTAGAAAAAAAAAAGCGCTAATCGATCGAAGGTTCTTATGTGATAAGAGTTTTATTGTTTTTATTTAGGAAAAGGTTCTTATGTGATAAGAGTAGGAAAAAAAAAGAGAAGCGCAATCGATCAAAGGTTCTTATGTGATAAGAGTTAGGGTATGGAACCATAAGTTTTATCATTTTTATAAGTTTTATTAGGATAAGTTAAGGACTCGGTCTGTAGTGGCGTACAACGCAGACTGAGAATTGATTATTTGTTTAGATAGAGTGTAAGGTTATGATATGTGTACTCGCGTGAATATTGTTTGTCCTAGTTGTCCTTGTTATACTGTTGTGTGCAATACCTTTGTGCGACATTGCCATTAGAGAAACGGGAAGAGTCACGAGGGAAAATTGTGATTCGGAAAAAAAAACACAAGGATTGATTAAGAAAAGAAACAGTAACTGATTGATCAACTACAGTTAGTTCGTGCCAACATATCTCACACACCCAGACTGAGCCCGAATTAAGAGCCTTTTCAGGCCACGTAACGGCCAGGAGAAGTGGGCGTAGAGAACTCGGTTGGCCGAAAGGATTGTGAGATCAGAAACTGTGGAAAATCTTAATCATCCAGAATGGGGGCTGGAGCAAGTAAACCACCACCAAAAGGGACCCCAGCCCATTTTATGCTCCAGAATTGTGGTCAGTCTTCAATTGACCACCTAAGAGAATGGGTAAAATGGACTAAGGGTGAAAACAGGCCATTTCCACCCGATGGTTCATTTAATTTAGAGAGAACAACATGTCTAGAGGAGTGTCTTATAAACAGAGATCCAGGTAGAAGAGGAAAAAAAAAAGGAAAGTAATAGAAAAGGCCTGGGTTCCGATTCTTCAAGCCCATGTAAAATTAACAGAGGAAGTAAATCAAATGTAAAAAGAAAGAGAACCTGATAGTGACTTATGGATTCAAAAAAAAATAAAGCTAGCCAAAAAAAAAAAGCTTTATTGAATGGAGAGAGACTTTTGTGAATGTCTTGTCTTTGAATGAGAGTGTGTGAATGTCTTGTCTTTGAATGAGAGTGCTTCTGTGTTTTTTCTTGTGTCTGGAAACCTGTTTGGAAAGGTTGTGGAGCTGCCTATTTGTTTTAGCTCCACCCACTTTTTCAAACAAAGTGAAGTTTTTTTAACCCTTCATAGTGTTGTCCTGTATGTGGGAAGTTTAAGACATTTTAAGTTAGAAGCGCAGGTGTGGATTTATTCGGATGAGAAGTTACGGGGCTAGGAAATGCACAAAAGATAGGTTTGTTGAGACATGGTCCCGGTGGTTAAAAGTTGTAATGCCTTGGGAAGTTGTAGTGTTTTTTGGGAAGTTGCAGTCAGCTTGCATAAACAGCTAAACCTGGTTTGAGATGGCTGATGGCCATCAGACAGCTAGGAGACAAGTCATGCTGAGACAAGTACCCCCCCCCCCCCATGATGCTCTCCTATTGTCTACACGACAAGAGTTCCATGTCACCCCACCCTTTTCTTCTAGACTCAAACCACCAGCCATTATCTCTTGTAGAGACCTCATCCATCTGATGCAAACAGATAAACTGACTAGGAAACTGAACAATCCTGACACAATGCAAGACAGGTAATAGCTCATTACCACACTCTCATGGAGTAATGGCCGGCTGGCCAACTAATAACCCTGACAAAAGGAAATATCTGGAAACCATGTCAGGACAAGGATGTAGTAATTAACTCTTTATCTGTATTCACTGACTACGTGACATAGCCAATACACAGGGAGAGGCCATAACTTGGGTTTTACTGTATAAATATCTTGTGAAACTGTACCATTGCGGAGGTGTTCACTTAGCCATTGACTGAGTGTGACCTGCCCCTTGCTAGCAAGTAAATTAAAGAAACTTCTGCCGGAGCTGAAAGTGTCGGAGTCATTCTTTTCGGAGGTTGAGATTTCAACACTTTTCAGCCACTGGGAGGAGACGATTGAGGAAGATTGAGGAGAATCCAAGAAAAATGTAGGAAGCAGCACCAACCTCTGTACATGGTTTTCTTTGACCTCACAAAGGCCTTCGATTCTGTCAACCGAGAGGGATTATGGAGCGTCTTTCTCAAATTCAGCTGTCCTCAAAATTTGTCACCATCCTCCGCCTTTTTCACAATGACATGCATGCGTGATTTTTACCAATGGATCCACAACAGACCCAATACAAGTGCAGACTGGGATCAAGCAAGGCTGTGTCATTGTACCAACATGCTTTTCAAACTTCCTCACTGCAATGCTTCATCTCACCTTTACCAAGCTCCCCTGGAGTTAATCTACAGGACAAGTGGGAAATTGTTCAATCTCCAACGTCTCCAGTCCAGATCCAAGGTTGTTCCAACCTCTGCCATTGAATTACAATATGCAGATGACGCTTGCGTTTGTGCACATTCAGAGTCCGAACACCAAACCATCGTTGACACCTTCACTGAAGCATACGAGAGTCTGGGCCTTACAGTAAACATCAGGAAGACAAAGATTCTCTGCCAACCTATCTGGCCACACAGTATTGCTCCCCGATTATCAAGATCCATGACGAGACCTTGGACAATGTGGATCATTTCCCATACCTTGGGAGCCCACTAGCAGCAATGACAGACATTGATGACGAAGTCCAACACCGCCTTCAGTGTGCCAGTGCAGGCTTCGGCTGGCTGAGGAAAAGAGTGTTCAAAGACCAGGATCTCAAACCCGGCACCAAGCTCATGGTCTACACAGCGGTAGTGATACCCGCACTCCTATATGGTTCAGAGACATGGACTATGTACAGTAGGCACCTCAAAGCACTAGAGAAGTGCCTCCGCAAAATCCTGCAAATTCATTGGCAGGATAGACGCACCAATATCAGCGTTCTCTCTCCGGCCGACATTCCCAGCATTGAGGCATTGACCACGCTCGATCAGCTCCGATGGACGAGCCACATCATCCGCACGTCCGATACTTCACTCCCAAAACAAGCACTCTACTCCGAGCTACGTCACGGCAGGCGAGCCCCCAGGAGGGCAGAGAAAACGCTTCAAGGACACCCTCAAAGCCTCCTTTAAAATGCAACATTCCCACCGACTCTTCGGAATCCCTGGCTCAAGACCGCTCAAAGTGGAGGAGAAGCATCCGAGAAGGAGCCGAACACTTCGAGTCTCTTCGCCGGGAGCACGCAGAAGCCAAGTACAAATAGCAAAAGGAGCGCACGACAAATCAAGCACTCCACCCACCCGTCCCTCCAACCAACATCTGCCCAGCCTGCGACAGAGACTGTAGATCCTGCATTGGTTTCATCAGTCACTTTATAACTCATTTTAATATGGAAGCAAATCATCCTCGACTCTGGGGCACTGCCTAAGAAGAGAAGAATACAGTGGTGCACTACTGATCGATTTATGTGACTTATGTCACCTGATGCTGCCCGGACATGTCCAGTGGCATTAAAATTTAGAGCTGTTGTTAGCTTTACAGCCACTAAAAACCGGTACCCCTGGTAGAAAGAATCTGTAGGTCTGGTGCCAACAGCTGGTATAATTCACTGGCTGCTTTAGGAGGAAAGTGTAACCTTCATATACCACCGCCCTGGTTAGTAGACCCTCTGGTGTAGGTATCTACATTTTGGGTGGTGCTGACACATGTGATGCCAGATTCTCCAGGCTTCCCTCCTCTTGTTCTCCCTGGCCTCATCATCTTTTTCTTTGGGATATAAACATATGAACTTCAAGAGGGAAATCTATTATTTACTTACAAGATTATTCTGACTTTAAATTCGTTACAGATACATTTAAATCCTGATAACGTGATGGAAGCCGGTATTCAAAGTCCTGCAGGAACACTATTTTCCATGACTTCCGGCTCCCATCATCTTTTCCTGCTTCTGGGACACTGTACTAATTTCAACACCACTTTTATAGAGGTAGTGCTTTCTGGAGACAGGAACCTGATGCAAATACAGGGAAATGGTGGGGACCTGCAAGTTATGCCTCCCCTTCTTCATTGATATAATCTGGGGTGGGCTTAGGACAGGAAGATCCAGGTTATGGCAGGGTTGGGGGAGAAAATTTTTTGAGGGGGAGGTGGGGGCAGCAGGACATAGGCAGAAGCCCTCCTCCCCCATTTCCTTTGCAGGCTGCCTCTGTACTGCCTTAAATTAGGTGGCATTTACCAGGAATATCCAGGATTAAGTGTCAAGAGGAACAGGATTGTTGAGTCAAATACTCTGTCTAATTGGTGCCTCACAGATCTTCAAACCATGAGAGAATTTATAAGCAGGCAGGCGAGCCTGACATCTTCTGGACTAATTGTGTATATTCATCTTGGAATTAGGATTAGAAGATTAACCTCAAACATCCTTCTGATAAGTGGTCAGGGAAGGTCAATTATCCCCGCTACCATATCTGGACAGTGGTTACTTACATATTAAGAGTACTCCAGAATTGATCACAAAAGTTTATTTAAAGGACATGGAGTTTATTTTCCAGATGCTATCACTTTTTATGAGAAGTTGATAAGGCTCGACCTTTTCCGGGTAATGGAAGAATTTTTCTTGCCACAAACAGAAAAGGGGTTGTTTAGCGATGAATCCAACAAGATCGCTAGTGGAAGTCCCAGCGTATAATCAGCTGGACTCAATGGAACTGGCAGATCTGTTGTTTTTAATGAACCCTGAAAGGATTCAATACTAAGGGGAGGAAATTCCCACCATGATTTTCCCGCGTGTTTGCTGTAACTCCAGCAGAAGAGCTGTGAAAACCCTGCAATGACAGTGTAAACAGTGCTTACATCAGTCTTCCGAGATTTCGGAGGCTCTTTCACTGAAGTTGCAGCAGATGTACAGGAGATCCCCGAGCTGAAATTCACCCGCTAAGTGTCATTTCTCTCTGTCAGTGCATTGCATTGCATTGACACCAACGATGTCTCCGCAAGATCCTACAAATTCCCTGGGAGGTCAGACGCACCAAGGTTAGCGTCCTCAACCAGGCCAACATCCCCAGCATCGAAGCACTGACCACACTCGACCAGCTCCGTTGGGCGGCCCACATTGTCCGCATGCCGGACACAAGACTCCCAAAGTAAGCGCTCTACTCGGAACTCATACACGGCAAGCGAGCCCAAGGTGGGCAGAGGAAACATTTCAAGGACACCCTCAAAGTTTCCCTGATAAAATGCAACACCCCACCAACACCTGGGAGTCCCTGGCCAAAGATCGCCCTAAGTGGAGGAAATGCATCCGAGAGGGCACTGAGCACCTCGAGTCTCAACGGCGAGAGCATGCAGAAACCAAGCACAGACAGTGGAAGGAGCCTGCGGAAAACCAGTTCGACCCACCCTTTCCTTCAATGACTGTCTGTCCCACCTGTGACAGAGACTGTAATTCCTGTATTGAACTGTTCAGTCACCTAAGAACTCACTTTTAGAGTGGAAGCAAGTCTTCCTCGATCTCGAGGGAGTGCCTATGATGATGATTGCACATTAAATAGAAAATTGGCTGAATAGCTTACCTTAGCTAAGATAAAACTGAGGATTTATCAGCAGAGTTACAATCTATTATTATATCAAAAATCCTACATCTGCACATTATTCCTGCCCATTTTGTCATTATAAGTTCCTATTTGCACATTTATAATGAAAACTGCTTATGCAAACATGCAAATAGAAACATAATGAAAAAATGGACTGGAATGACATGCAGATGTAGGATTTTTAATATATTAATAGACGGGTCTAAGCCAGTGTTTATACTCCACAGAAGCCTCCTCCCACCTTACTGCATCGCACCTTATCAGCATATCCTTCTATTCCTTTCTCCCTCGTGTACTTCCCCTTAAATGCATCAATGCTATTCGCCTCAAGGACAATAATTACAGCACATCAAGTTTACATTGGCAATTATAATTTGTGGACGGAGGATTTTGATTTGCTGGGCTTCTGGCCCTTTTAACCAGAACAGTGTCCTGGGAGCTCGGGCACTTGTTTTGCCGACCCCACCCCCTCCTCATCTTAGATCCTGTCGACAGTTCAGGAGTATGTCTGAGGGTGTTCCATTGGGAGGTCCACCAGTCACACTTCTAGATCTAAGAGCAGATTCTGTTCTCAGCATAAAGTAGGCCCCAAAGCTAAAATGGCAAATGGCAATCCAGAAAGCTCAATTGCTTGTGGGATAAGGGCCTGCCAGTGTGTGAAGCAATAGTTTTATATTTTGGCTACCTTTACTTCCTGCCTCTTGCTCCCCCTCTCAGAGTAGCAGGGTGCTGGCTCTGTTTGTTGGGCACCCCTGTTACACTGCTACAAGCACAGGAGGCCACTCCTATCGTTTAAATGACCCTCTCCCCATCACGGCAGGTGCTAATTTGCTCTGTTACACTTTCATTGCTGCAATGATGGGCCAGAAATTCTCGGCTATTAAAGTGAATCTAGCTGTATAATAGACTAATGGCTAAGGGAGAAAAAGCAAAAAAAAAATGTTGGTTCGATTAACTACATGGGGGTATTAATGTGTCCTAGAGATCTATGGAGGGAAGTCTTTCTTTTCTGATCATTATAATATGGCTGCCCACATTTGACTTGACCTTGTGTCATTTGCTGTCCTGTGCTCTTGACACCAGAACTTAATGAATTCCGTGGGCCCATAAGGAAAGAAGTTGGCCCTTTGAAGTTTACAAATAGACGACTTGCAGTGTTTTGGGGTCTGTTACAATATTGTTCATTCGGCTACAACTGTAAGGTATGCACCTGCGAGTATGATCACAGGTTTGTAGAGCTGTTGAGGTCCCGGGCCGGACAATCCACGCTAACATCCATCTTGTCCAGGACCTCATCCATCACTCCCAGGAGGCTGGTCTGTCGGTCGCCTTCCTATCCCTCGACCAAGAGAAGGCGTTCGACAGGGTGGATCACGATTATCTGTTCGGAACTCTGTATGCTTTCGGGTTCGGGACGCATTTCGGCGCCCGGATCCAACTTTTGTACGCCGCCGCGGAGTGTCTGATTAAGGTTAACGGGTCCTTGATGGTGCCCTTCGCTTTAAGAGGGGTTGTGCCAGGGATGCCCCATGTCCGGCCAGTTATATGCCATCTGCGTGGAGCCTTTCTTGCGCCTCCTGCGGACGAGGTTGACGGGACTGGCTCTGCAAGGGCCGGGCATGGAGGTCGTCCTCTCGGCTTACGCCGATGACGTGCTCCTCACGGTAGAGAATCCCGTTGACCTGCGGAGGATGCGTGAGTGCCAGGAGATTTACTCGGTCGCATCCTCCGCCAGGATCAACTGGGAGAAATGTTCCGGACGCCTGGTGGGTCAGTGGCGGGTGAACTCCCTGCCGGAGGAGCTCAGGCCTTTTGCCTGGAGCACGACCCATCTCCTCTATCTGGGAGTCTATCTTAGCCCTGACAAGGAAGCCTGGCCGGCGAACTGGCAAGAGCTGGAGGCCAAGGTCGCCGCTCGCCTAGGACGCTGGACAGGACTGCTCCGAGTGCTGTCCTACAGGGGTCGAGCGCTAGTCATAAACCAGCTGGTGGCCGCAATGTTGTGGTATCGGCTGGTCACTTTGACCCCTCCCCCTGCGTTTGTCGCCAAGATACAGAAGAAGGTGATGGACTTCTTCTGGAACAACAGGAAGCACTGGGTCTCTGCCGTGGTCTTGAGTCTCCCGCTTAGGGAGGGCGGTCAGTTGTTGGTGTGCGTCAGCACCCAGCTAGCGACTTTCCGTCTTCAGACCCTGCAGAGATACCTTTACGTCGAGCCCCCTCCTAGGTGGCATGTGTTGGCGATGTATTTCTTCCGCCAGCAGCACAGCCTCAACTACGACACGCAGTTCCTGTTTGTGAGCCTGGGGGGGCGTCAGGACCGCCGGCCAGGGGCTGCCTGTCTTTTACCAGGAACTCATCAGGGTCTGGAACAAAGTCTCCACCAAGCGCAGCTCTCCACCGGCTGGAGTAGCGGCTGTCCTGCAGGAGCCACTGCTCGGGAATCCGTACCTCCACGACCGAGGTTTTAGGTGGCAGTCGGATGAGAGGGCTGTGGCTGGCAAGGTGACCAGGGTCAGGGACCTGCTCGATGGCAGAGGAGCGGGCTGGATGGCGCCAGACATGCCGGCACGACGCCTAAATTCGGCCGACGTCCGCCACGCGGCCGATGCCATCGGGTCTCTAAAAACAGCTCTGGGCCCTGACTCCATTAGGTGTGTCGAGGAGGCTCAAGCATGTGGGGAGATCCCATCCGAACTGACCCCCGTCCGGACGGAATTACTCATCGGCGCAAAACACCGGAACCTCCCTCGGGAGCCGGCACCTCACAACTTGAGCCGCCTCGGGGAAATCTCCTCCGTGCCTTTCAGTTCTGCGCTGAGGGGTTTCCTGTACGGGCTGCTCCTGCACGCTCTCAACCTTGCCATCCTCGTCTGCTGTCCGGACACGCCATGGCGTACCATCTTGCCATCCTTAGGAGACGAGGGTCCCCGATGAAGTGCACTCTACGCGAGAGTCCTCCCACTATTTATCGGGGACTTGGCCTGGAGGGTGGTGCATGCAGCAGTCCCATGCAATAAATTTTTAAGCCGGTTCACGGGCTCCCAGGCTGCCTGCAATTTCTGCGGTCTGAAAGAGTCCGTGTTCCGCGTTTTTATTGAATGTACGAGGTTGCAGCCCCTGTTCCATTATTTAAAGGGGCTGCTCTTCAATTTCTGGCTGCACTTCAGTCCCACACTCCTGATCTTTGGGCACCCTGTGCGGAGGGGAGCGGGTAGGTCCGAGGGCCTCCTCATAGGACTGCTCTTGGGCACGGCCAAGGGGGACATCAGCCGGTCCAGGCAGCAGGCGGTCGAGAGGGTCGTTCAGCCTGACTACCTGCCTCTCTTCTGCGCCTACATCTGGGCCAGGGTGTCCCTGGAGATGGAGCACGCGGTGTCCACCGGTACGCTCGCTGCCTTCCGCGAGAGGTGGGCGCCGAAGGGACTGGAGTGCATCGTTACCCCCGGCAACCAAATTTTAATTTGATTTTATGTTTTAAAGTTTAATTTGTTTTAATTGCCGGTTTTAGTGTCCCCCTCCGCTTTTATAGGGGGCACTTGTAAAATATATGGTTTTAATGCCCCCCAAAAAAATCACAAAAATAAAAACACAAAAAAAAAACATTTAAAAAAAAGGGGCAGTTGAAAAGTGTCTGGCGTGTCCCAGATTGGGGGTCACTTGAACTAATGTTTATTTTGTGTCCCCAAAAAGAGTTGTAGAGCTGTTGAGGTCCCGGGCCAGACAATCCATGCTAACATCCATCTGGTCCGGGACCTCATCCATCATTCCCAAAGGCTGGTCTGTCGGTCACCTTCCTATCCCTCGACCAAGAGAAGGCGTTCGACAGGCTGGATCACGATTATCTGTTCGGAACTCTGCGCGCTTTCGGGTTCGGGACGCATTTCGTCGCCCGCATCCAACTTTTGTACGCCGCCGAGGAGTGTCTGATTAAGGTTAACGGGTCCTTGATGGCACCCCTTCGCTTTGGGAGAGGGGTGCGTCAGGGATGCCCCATGTCCGACCAGTTATATGCCACCTGCGTGGAGCCTTTCCTGCGCCTCCACCGGACGAGGTTGACGGGAATGGCTCTGCAAGGGCCGGACTTGGAGGTCGCCCTCTCGGCTAACCCCGATGACGTGCTCCTCGCGGTTGAGGATCCCGTTGACCTGCAGAGGATGCGTGAGTGCCAGGAGATTTACTTGCCATCCTCGTCTGCCGTCACAACACGCCATGGCGCACCATCTTGCCGTCCAGAGGAGGCGGGGTTCCCCGATGGAGTGCACTCTACGCAGGAGTCCTCCCACTATTTATCGGGGACTTGGCCTGGAGGGTAATGCACGGAGCAGTTCTGTGCAATAAATTTTTAAGTCAGTTCACGGGCTCCCAGGCCGCCTGCAATTTCTGCGGTCTGGAGGTGTCCGTGTTCCATGTTTTTATGGAGTGTGTGAGGTTGCAGCCCCGATTTCACTATTTAAAGGGGCTGCTCCTCAATTTCTGGTTGCACTTCAGTCCCACACTCCTGACCTTTGGGCACCCTGTGCGGAGGGGAGCGGGTAGGTCCGAAGGCCTCCTCGTAGGACTGCTCCTGGGCACGGCCAAGGGTGCCATCAGCCAGTCCAGGCAGCGGGCGGTCGAGGGGGTCGTTCAGCCTGACTGCCTGCCTCTCTTTCGCGCGTACATCCGAGCCAGGGTGTCCCTGGAGATGGAGCACGCGGTGTCCATCGGTACACTCGCGGCCTTCCGCGAGAGGTGGGCGTCGGAGGGACTGGAGTGTATCATCATCCCCGACAACCTAATTTTAATTTGATTATTATTGTGTAAAGTTTAATTTGTTTAATTGATGGTTTTAGTGCCCCCCCCCCCCTTTAGCTAGGGGGCACTTGTATAATTTGTGTTTCAGTGCCCTCAAAAAAAAACAAAAAAACCCCAAAAAAACAAGGTGGCACTTGTTTGAAAATGTTTGGTGTGTGTCCCCCTTTAATCAGGGGGCATTTGATTTTCTGTTTTTTCAACTAAAATAGTTGTCGAGCTGTTGCGTTGGGAGTGGCTCAGCCAGTCACATGATGTTCGCAAGACTCAATAAAACCCCAGTCAGTTGGGTTCAGGGAATCCATGATGAGAAATGTGGGTGTGAGCCTGGTGGATGAACTGGTAATGTGAAGTGTGATTGTTAAACCTTTGCTAATAAACCAACTAGTTCTTAATAGCAATATGTTGTTGTGAATTCTTAAGCAAGAACCCATGAAGCAAATATATTACAGCAACCTCTTTCCCATTCAGCAGTGCTGCACTCAAAGATTTGGACACATATTGAAAGAGCTCAGAACCAGGACAAGTCCTCAGGATCTGGAGCAGAGCTCAGGTTCTGCAGGAGAGTTCAGGAACTGCAAGAGTTCAGGATATGTAGAGGAAGTTGGGGCCATGCGGATGGAAGCTACAGTAGGCCTGGGAGAAAAATTAAATCATTGGCATCTGAAGGCCACAAGGAGGAAGAATCAGTGCATGGAATTTACCAGCCAGACAATATTGGCAGAGAATGATCTGAAGTCCAATGAACTGGTAATTACTTTTCCTCTGGTATTTATGTTTGGCATAAGAGGTTTCATTTACACTTTCCAGGCCTCTGTGGCCACTAACAGAAGCCATTATTCCCTCACCTACAGCTGCCTGCAATGCCACCATGAAGCATTTGAAAGTGAGACAGCTTCTATGGGTGACAGGAGGGACCATTAGGTACTGCAATGTCTGCATTTGGGTTCTCTAATTTTCATATCGGGGGATCAATCCCAAAGCATACATTATCGTTTTAGCAGTTTTGAAGTAAGCATACACCACTTCAAAAATTGAAAATAGTATAGAGTATGTACAAATGTACACTTCTGACTACACCCCTGACTCTGACTAATAGAATGAAAGAATTGTCTCTCTATTGACTGACATGTGAAACAAATTTGCACACTTTCAATGTAGTCCCCATACAATGCAGCAGAAATGGGACTAAATTAGTAATTTCATTCAGAGAATGGCTGCTGTGGAAAACAGTCACATCCATATAATAGTTTTTTTCTGAGGTCTGAGGTTGTTAAGATAAATTTGGGGGGCAGGGTTGAATGAGGTTACTCTGTACTTAACCCAGGCCACAGCTGACCCTTGGAGTGTTTGATACTCGCAATCATGACATTGGAATTTGCACCTTGTCGCACACATTAGAAATTTTGTCTATAAAAGAAAATTGTGCTTTATATCAGGCCCGATCACACCCTGGCCTGTGGATCAGTTCAATTATATCATGGTTGGATGTGCAGAGATCTATATCTACCTGTCAGCTGGAGGCAGCACTACTGCTAGCTGATTGTTGCTGTGCGATGCGGATTAGGGATGTTAATGCTTAAAGCCTGTGCTTCGGTCATTTTCTTCAAAGGCATTTCAAAGGCAAATAATGGTTCCAGTAACTAAAATAATAAATAATATTACATTTAGATTACATCGTCACATACCATATCAAGAGAATGGGGGCAAAGACCTAGCTCCCTTGAAGGCTCATTTGGTAAGTTCGTTGGGCAAACATGATCAACTCCAGTGAGCCAAACAGACCAGGAAGCTCTCAAGTTAAATCTCCACTTTGTACTGAATTGGCCGTTCTAAGTTGGGGGCCATAGATGCACCATAGTTGGGCTCAATGACCCTGGATTAGGGTTTGTAGAAATAAGTCAGGTTTCCTGCTTCTGACTGCTATCCAGTGTCATCTGCCAGAAAGTGCATGTACATCGGGGGGGACAGGATCAGGATTATTATTTCCCCACAATCTATTGTTAGAGCTCACACATGAAGATTGGTGTTAGTTTGAGGCATCAGAGGATAGCAGCAGCTGTTGAACAATCCCCATATTCCAGTATGAGTCAGCACCATCAGGTGAGGACGAAGAATAAAAGACTGTGGGGAAATGAGATGTGACCCAAATCGCTATTAAGTGACATGGTCATAACTCATTAATGGTTCTGACGTTTGTGAGTTATCAGGTCAGTGGAAATATACATTGCATCAGTTGGCTGTCCAAATAATCTCCTCTATTTCTGATCGGATGTACTTACACTTATCCTGGGGATTAAGAACAAGGAAAAAATAGCTGATCAGGTGACAACTACTTTATCTCAGCTGTTTGAGACTATCTTAAGTAAAGAATCTTTATATTCTGGCAAATCTTTCGCTATTCTCAGATACTAGCTGAAACATTTTATAAAACTCCATTATGCAGAATCAATAAATTTTACAGCACCCCATTCCTCATTTATTTTATCCAAACCTCATCATTTTGAACAGCTCTATCAGAACTCTTAGGGCTAGACTTTCCCCAGAGCCCTCACCATCTGATTGCCGCCTAGAAAAGACCGCTAAGCTTCATCAATTAACGCTGGCGTAACTTTCCATTAATGAGATAAGTAAAACCGGCCAGCGAGAAAATGGTTCTTACACCAGGATTCTCGATGGTTTTTGGGCGGTTACAGCTGAAACTAGTGAGAACGGGCGGTTCTTAAAAAGTTTTAAAAGTTTAGCCCGAGGCTGCAGTTGGGCCTAGGGAGGGAGGAAAACCTAAAAAATATTTTTTCACTAGAAACAAAATAAATAGTTAAAAACCATTCCCAAGACATTTTTAAAGTTAATCGCCGTTTTACAATTTCAAAAAAAAGTAAAGAACCTTTAACTTACCTTTCTTTGCAGAGTACCCTGTTTCAGGCCGCTTCCCGTGGGCAGTTCCCTCGGCGATCTGGATGGGCTTCCATTGAGGCCAAACTTACGTCCTGGCACTTCTCTCGGCGGTGCACATAGGTGCACGTCGGCGGTTTTGCTCCCGGTGGTCATTTCGCGATGTGGGCGGTTCCATTCAAAAAGTAAGGGGGAACTTTCGCTGGGCGGTTTCTCTCAGAAAAACAGCTATACCGCTGAGAAAACCGCCGAAAATGAATGCGAAAGTCTCTCCCTTAGCCTTTTTTGTTCTAATGAATCACCATTTCTCTAGTGTCTCCTCATAACTAAAGCTTCTTATTTCTAGTATCATCGTGGTGAATCTCCTTTGCACCTTCCCCATGGTCTTGACACCAATCCTAAAGGCACCCAATACTGGATGTAATATTCTAATCCCTGCCTAACCAATGATTTGTATACATTGAACATAACCTCTTTGTCTTTGTACTCAATGCCCTTAGTTATAACAGAGTGACTATATGCACTGTCTTTTTTCTGGGATCTAGTTATTTGCACTGTTTCTGGCTGATTGGTACTCTATTATCACATGACCTGATTGCGGATTGGTCCCCTTGGAGGATAAGCCACACCCAGAAATTTCTCTAGAGTGTGTATGGAACCGCCCAACCCAAGTTCTGAGTGACTTTGCAATGTGTAATTCGAACCATACTGACTTCAGAACTCCCCTTCAAGCAGTCACAGAGAGGATAGAGCACCCAGCTAAAGTCTCCCAAATCCCTGACCCCAGCCCAAGTGCATGCCTCCCCCAGTCCAAGTCCCTGACACCCACAGCCCAAATTCATCCCCCCTGAGCCCAAATTCCTTACCCCCATCCCCAGCCCAAGTGCATGCCTCCCAAGTTCCCAACATTACCACTCCCCCCATAGATGCGGTATTGTGTGTAGGTCACAGATTGTTAACAGGTTTGTTGGGTATGAAGTGAATAGTGACAGTGTCGTGACTTCTGGATTTCATCCACTGTGGGTGTAAAGGGGGTTGGAAGAACATGATGCATCTTCCCTGATTTCCCTCTATCCCCTCCGATCCCCCTCCCACTTCCCCATCTCTCTCTCTCTCTCTTCCCTATTTCTGCCTCCCCCGTCTCTCTCTCTACCCGTCCAGCTCTCTCTCTCTCCCTCCCATGTCTCCCTCTCTCCCCCGCCTGCCCGCTGCCTATCTCTCTTACCCCCGCCTATCTCCTCTCTCTCTCTCCCCACCCCCCCGCCTCTCTCTCTCTCTCCCCCCCCCCGCCTCTCTCTCTCTCCCCTGCCCGCCTGCCGCCTCTCTCTCTCCCCAGCCCGCCACCTCTCCCTGTTTTTTCTGCGCCTGTGTCCTCTGGACTCTGCCCCCAACGCCTCTCATGCATACGCAGACGCTTCGGACCCGGAACCGGAAGTGGGCCCACGACGAATCCACATGGGGTCTGCTGTTGAAACATTGCTTCCAGTCTTTGCATTATTGTGGCCTTCTGAGAGAGAGAAAACATCAGAGGTAGTGGGAGAGAGAGAGAGAGAATACTCAGGGAAGACATTCTTCCAACCCCCTTTACACCCACAGTGGATGAAATCCGGAAGTCACGACACTGTCACTATTCACTTCATACCCAATAAACCTGTTAACAATCCGTGACCCACACACAATGCCCCATCTATGGCAGGGGGTGGGGATGGGGATGGCAGGGGGGGTTAAGGTCAGGAACTTGGGCTGGGGGTAAGCACTTGGGTTGGGTTTGTCAGGAACTTTGGCTGCGGAGGCATGCACTTGGGTTGGGGGGCGGTAAGGAACTTGGGCTCAGGGGGAGTGGGTGAACTTGGGCTGGGAGTGTCAGGGACTTCGGCTGGGGGAGGGATGCACGGGCTGGAATCAGGGATTTGGGAGGCTTTTGCTGGGAGCGCTATCCTCTGTGTGACTGCTTGAATGGGAGTTCTGAAGTCAGAATGGCTCGAATTACACTTTGCAAAGTCACTCAGAACTTGTGCTGGGCAGTTCTATTACACACTCCAGAAAAACGTCTGGGTGTGGCTTATCTTCCAAGGGGACCAATCAGCAATCAAGTCATGTGATAATGGAGTGACAATCAGCCAGAAACAGTGCAAATAACTGAATCCTATTTATGAAGCCTAGGATCCCTTATGCTTTTTCCTTGACTCAATTTTCCCCAGTGATTTGCACCCTTTTTTGGGAGCAGGCTGCTTTTTTTGGCCTAATTTAGAAATCCACAGTTTCCCCAATCAATTTGCACCAGCACCAGTTAGTTACAATTTTTTTAGGTACGTTTTTTTCAGCCAAAGAGGACAAAACCTGCCACCCACGCCAATTCTGCCCATTTAGGCAACTTTGGCCCGCTGAGAGTTACTCCAGTTCTGCTTAGGCAAGCGTATGTGGCCTCTGCAGAGAAACCTTCTGGAGAGTTAAAGAAATCGGCGCAGGTAAGGAAATCGGCGCAGGTAAGTGCAGCAGATGCCTGGACAGCAGCAGCAGAAAAGGTAAGAGAGAGGGGGAGAGAGAGAGAGGTGGGCAGGTGGAAGGGGGTGGGGGTGTGGCGGGGGGAGATTGGGTGAGGGGGTGGGGGAAGACTTTCAGGTGTAGTTAGGTGCGGGGACTGGGACGGAGGCGACCATTCGGCCTGGGCAAGGAGCGGGACCAGTAAGGCACTCGGGGCCAGGGTCAGGCGGGGGATCGGACTGGCAAGGCACCCAGGGCTGCACGGGGTGGGGGAATCAGACCGGCAAGAAGGCACTCAGGGCTGGGAGCGGGGGGAGAGAGACCGGAACCAGCAAGCCCTTCGGCCAGGGCTAGGAGCAGGGAGTGGGCCGGTAAGGCACTCGGGGCTCGGGGTGGGGGGCGGGCGGGGCGGCGGTGAATGAGGGAGCTGGAGCTGGAGCAGGAGCTGGACCGGCACAGGCAAGGGGCTCACAGCATGCTAGGGAAGCAGACCGGCAAACCCTTCGGCCAGGACTACAGGCGGGGAGCGGGACTGGCTTTAATAATTGGAAGTAAATTGCTGCAATATATTTTAATGTGTTTTTAAGTTGATGCAATATATTTTAAGGTGTTTTTAAGTTGATGCAATGTGTTTTAATATGTTTTTAAGTTGATGCAATGTGTTTTAATGTGTTGCGAGCTGGCTGTATGTTTCACTTTACAGCCTCAGCCCGCATTGTGTCCCTGGTTACCGTGGCAACCTGATCTTTTTGGCGCAGATCAAGACACCACCCCCAAAACTAAAGGACAGGTTAGGCTGCGCCAAAATGAAGAAAGCCAACGGGGAAACTTAGAACTTTTTTTTGCCGTAATTGGGCCCAAAAAAAACGGGCGTAACTCTTCAAGTACGCCAAAAAAAAGCTTTGGGGAAAATTTAGCCTATAGACTTAGAGGGGATTTTGTTTGAAGTTTTTAAAATGATGAGGGGATTGGATACAAGCTGATTAGATAGTTAATTTGAAATGGAAAGGGATGGTAGGACAGAGTTTGTCCTACCATCCCTGTGCTCGCTGACCTACATTAAGCAACACCTCAATTTTAAAATTCTCATCCTTATTTTGAAATCGCTCTATGGCCTCGCCCCTCTTATCTCTGTAACCCCGGCAGCCCCACAACCCTCTGAGATATCTGTGCTCTTCTAATTCTGGTCTCTTGAGCATCCCTGATTTGAATCACTCAACCATTGGTGCTCAGCTGTCTAAGCCTCAAGCTCTGGAACTCCCTCCCTAAACCACACCACCTCCCTCTTTCCTTCTTTAAGGCGCTACTTAAAATCTACCTCTTTGACTAAGCTTTTGGTCATCTGCCCTAATTTCTCGTTTTGTGACACAGTGTCAAATGTTGTTTTAAAACACTCCTGTGAAGCGCCTTGAGATATTTTATTACATTAAAGGTGTTTTATAAATACAAGTTGTTGTTGTGCTTATAAAGTCTGCAGAGTAGGAATTAGATGCCAGGAAGTATTTATTTTCACTGAATCATTACCCGACAGAACAAAATGTTGAGACACGCAGTGAGCATGGAGTTACTGCAATCCTTTCAAAGAGAACATGACAAGTTCCTGGGAGAAGAGGACATTTCAAGTTTTGGTGGTAAATTGCGAGGTAGCTAATATTGCGAGGAGTCCCGGCAACCACGGTGTCCTGGAGCTTTGCCTGTTTGCTTAAAGAATCAGACAGGAATTTTCTAGTTTTTCCTGAACTGGCTGCAGATATTTTTTCTTTTTCAGGAGTTACTATTGCTATGGGTGACTGGACAGACTGCGAAAGGTTGCACCATTGATGAGCTTGGTAGTTTTTACTTGCCTTCTTTATGAATGTTTGTCTGTATAGAAGGCAGCCATTAAACTTCCACACAAAAACTGAAAATAAGTTAAAATATCTCCAACCATTAAAAAGGTGAAACCAAAAGTTTAATTATGTAGGTTGAAGTATCTGTAAATAAAATGTTCTTAGTAAAATCCTCATTAAGTTGAAGGCCCAGGCAGGGGAAAGGCCTTTGTAAGGGGAGCTTAGGGTGTGGGTTTGAATTCACACTCCCCTGAGGTTCTGTACGTGCGATTTATGAGGCTGGGTGAGTAACAAGGCACCAGACACAGTGGGTAAGAGTGCAAAATGGCTAATGTTGTTTATTTAGAATAGTAAACACAAAGATAGAGGGCATAGGAAGAGGTCGTAAATAGCAGTAATGGCACAATCTCACTCAACAACACAAAAAATTCTCGCAACAGGGAAGGGGAGGATAAGAGGTTGAAACATTCCACCCACACACAACCCCACCTCCCACTTCCACCCGTCTTACCAATTCCTGTCCTAAATTGAGTCTGTGAGGGGGTTTGAGCTATACTCACAATCCTATCAACTCTGGGGTTCTGGGGGCACTTATTTCAGCTCGGGGTCCCTCTGGGGTGGGTTTTACGTTGTTGGTCGGTTCGGTTTTCCCCTCGATGTTGTGTTGGTTTCTTCTATTTGCCTCTCGGTTGGCTCCTAAGCAAAAAGCTGCTGGAGTTAAGCACACCTTCCCCAGAGCGAGGGCCCTGTGAAGAGCTGACTCAACTCCCCTTTAACTCAACTCAACCACAATGAAAACTGACTCCCACCTTCTTAACTCAACTCTACAACTCAATGCAAAAGCTGACTCCAACCTCCTTGTGTGTTTTTGCAGCTTTTCTTATAGTCCGTTCATCTTCACGCCAAAACTGCATGCCATTGTCTTGGGTCTTCCTTGAATAAAATGGGGTGTGAATGGCAGTTCGATGTGTATCGATCTGTCTGGAATGGGAGATTAGCCACACCTCCTGTATCCTGTCGCTCGCTGATTGGGGTGAATGAAGATGATTGTTCACTATCTCGACAGAGGTGCCACTCTGTCTGGGCTGGCCAAAATGATTGCATCAGACCTGTGGACCTTTGTTTAATTATTCAAACTGATACCCTTTGTGTTGCCTTGTGTATTACTGGGGAGATTTTGCCTGGACATGTTGCCTCTTCTGTGAGGGTTTTACACGAAAAGCTGGATAAATGTCCTTTTAAAATATAAAGTTGCCTTGTATCCATTTTCCTGGAAGAACCAAATGTACACTCTTCCCCCTTACGGTAGCTGGCTCATCCCCCGTCCGGTTCCGTGCCCCTGCAACACTGTCTGTTACTGTATAGGGTGGCCAGAGTCCCATCATCCTCCGCGGTTTACAGGCTGTTGGCTACAGTTGGTCATTTTAAACATGGCATCTTCCCATTCTCCCTGCCACATGTCTCCGTGGTTGGTTTTGCAGAACCTTACAGTCCCCCGTTAAAACACTCGGTCTCAGGGTGTTTTCAAAATGTGAAGCAAAACCTTTTCCCTCTCACAGAGCCAATCTTCCCCAAATCTTACCTAAATCCACGATAAAACATTAAAATACACCAATGGTATTCATACATTTGGAATCAATACAATACTGAAAATATAAAAATGCTTCTTAACCAATACCCTTCACCAAAATCATAATAGTACACAGTATCACACATCATAGTATTACAGATAGGGAGGTACGGACCTTTTACAAGGTACAGACTTTTCTTTACAGTGCAATACATTCGGCTCCTACAATCAATCCCGTCATACTGCATAGACTTTGCTCGCCGTCCCTTTTCGTTTGGCCTTTGACTTGGCCTCCCGCATAGCTTTCTTAATTTTTAAACGACAGCCCTTTCTCCTAAGCTGGCAGCAGATCACCAGCAAATCGGCTACGATGATCAGCTGTGCCACTACCAGGGCGTGAGAGAGGATGAGGTCCCAGGCCGAGACCTTTACGTCCAACCCCCAATCCCACCAGGGCCTTGAATTTAAGTCAGCTATCTGGGCTCCCAATTTTACTGTTTTTTTGTTGTAGGGTGAAATAATGTTTCTAGGATTTTTGTGCTGCTTTGAACAGATCTGTCAGGTGCTCTGGTAAAAATGGAATGTGGTATCCGAAATGTGCTACATAATTGTCCATGCTATTAATCATTGATGCCCTGGTGTTGAAATCGGTAAAAACATCATTCCAGGTCCCTCTTCTGTGTCCTTTCGGTTTGACGTTGTCTTTGGGTTGTAGACGGTACAGCAAAGTCTTATACAAATAGTCAAAATCGAGCTTATAGAATGTCCTGAACATTTCTCGAAGGAAAGCCTTGTAGAGGCGTTCTGTCTCTTTTGGGCACCACTCAGGTAGGTGCACCTCGGTAAGGTTTAGGATGACCCCCTGGTATAGCAGCTTGTCCGTGGGAACCAAAACCAAACCGTTCTCTGGTCCCTGGGTGGTGGTAGGGCATCTGTCCGTGTCAGTTGGTTCGGTCGGAGCTGTGGGCAGTGGCTGTCTGAGGTGTGCGTTTAACTCGGTGGCGTGGATGGAGTTGGGGTGGCTTACTATGCATGCGACCATGCTCCAGTCCCATCCCATC
This sequence comes from Pristiophorus japonicus, assembly GCF_044704955.1. NCBI lineage: Eukaryota > Metazoa > Chordata > Chondrichthyes > Pristiophoridae > Pristiophorus > Pristiophorus japonicus. The sequence continues at coordinate 97,323,478 of NC_091983.1, read as the reverse complement.
CCCTCCCCTTCATCCTGCCATTGTCGGGAGAACGCTATGGAGATGCCTGCCGGGCATATCTTCTCTGATCCCCACATGCACACATACACTCCTAACTCCGCCTCCCACCATTTATCCCAACACACACTCACTCCCCCCTGGGTGCCCGTGATGGTCCGGAAGGTGCTGTTGTCCAGTCTCTCCCAATCTGCTGTCGGGTTTCCCATGTCCTTGCTCAGCTTCCTGAGCCACCACCACCTTCCCACCGGGATGTGCCCCTTACAGGTCAGGCGAACCCTCTTCCCAACCACTACCCTAACCCGGGATGCGGTCACCTCAATGCTGGGGCAGAAGACTGATGCTTCCCCATACGTGACCCCGGGGTGGCTGGAGTATCTAGTGGAATTGGACCCCAACCACCCTGGCCACCTTCCCCTGTGGGTATATATTACGGTCCCCTCTACCCCTGGTGTCCCTTCTCCTGTGGTGACAGTCGGTGCCTGCCCCCGTGAGCATCCAAAATTAATGGCTTCTTCAGTCTCTCCCCGGCAGCCGATGCACATTCTGATGTAGGTGCACAGGAGCAGGATTTTCCTCATCTCTGGTTCCACTTCTGAAAGACAAAACCTCATTTGGTTCAAAAACCCTGAGCCCCCTGACTCATCCCTCCCCCATTTTCCACTCTGTCTGCACCTCACAGTACCCCTGCACGGGTTTAAACTGTGTGTGCCTATCGGTCTGACCGCAAACCGCAATTTACTGTGGAAGTCAAGGGGTATCAACTAATAAACACTTGAAACAACAAACAAACCTTACACAAAAGAGGAAGTGAGAGAAAAAAAGAAGTCCAGGCTCCCTATCCTATTGGCTCAAAAGCCTCACTGTTATACTTCCTATATTGCAGAGGCCACCTGAGCTCCACTACACTAGAGAAATCTTTATATATATCTGTACACACCTACTGTTCACCTTTTTAACCTGCTTGCCACCCTTCCCGGGTGGCTGTGCTAATCCCTGGGACGCTCCTTGGTTTTCCTTTTATGCGGGGGAATGTAGGGGGGAGACCACCTCTCCTTTGGCCTCTTGGACCGGACCGACCTCCGCGGCCCCTCTGTCTCCCCTGCCAAGGTGTCCCCCGAGCTTCTGGTGGTGCTTACTAGGCTGTACAGCCCCTCACCCCCTCCAGGGATGGCTCACTGCCCTCGGGTGCAACGAAAATCCCCCCGACAGGCTCCTCACTGCCGGGGACTCCCGTATCCTCTGGGGGCTTTGGGTTGTACAAAGGTTCCACCCAAAACCACTCGCAGCTGATACTCTCACAGCGTTTCCTCAGTTCTTCTAGGGACCACTCACTACTGGGACCCGCCGCCACCCTCTCTCCTGCAGGCTCTGGGCTGTCTGCACCAAAAGCTAGGCTAGGCCCGACAGGCTCCTCACTGTCGGTGGCCCCTTCCTCCGGTACAACCCCTTCCCTGTCAGGAGACTCTCGTTCTTCTAGGGACCACTCACTGCTGGGACCCACCGCCACTATCTCGCTTGCAGGCTCTGGGCTGTCTGGCTGTCTGCACCGAAGGCTAGGCTAGCCCCGACAGGCTCTCACTGTCGGCGGCCCCTGTCTCCGGTACAACCCCTTCCCCGTCAGGAGACCTTGGCTGCGGGGTCACGTCCAGTGACTGGCTGCCTGCCCTGCGCGGCCCTTTTCCCCTACTACCTCTCGGGAAAGTAAAACAAGCTGCTAGGGACGGTGACACCCTTAGCTGTGGAGTCCGAGCGGGTCTCCTAATGGGTGGAGGTGAGTCCTCATCCCATATGTAAGGTGGGAATCCCCCTTCCGGTGGGTCCCAAATCTGTGGGTAGTTTGTACCTGTGAAGCAACTCACTGCTCCTTGTGGTGGGATCGGTGGGGCTGCAGTGGTGGGCTGGGGGCCTGGGCTTCCCTTCGGGATTATCCCTCCGGGCTGCCCTTTCCCACGAGGTTTTGCCTTGTTAGGGTTAAACAATTTACATTGGCTAATGTGAAACCATTTAACCCGGTGGGGCATCTCGACCGTGTATACCATGGGGCTTGCCTTGTCGACAATGCTGTAAGGCCCCATCTATAGTGGCTCAAAGACTCCCACCCTGGCAAAGTTGCGGACCATGACCTGGTTCCCCACCTGCCACTCGTGGTGTTTGCTCGGTTCCAACAGCAATCGGTTGGTCTGATGCTGCTTCCCCATGTTAGTGGCCGCCTGCCAGTGAATCTGCTTGAAGTGCTCCAACAGACTCTTGGTAAAACGGTCCCTATTCACCTCAATTACCTGAGCTTCCGTCAGGACCGGGGCAAGTACATGGGTCGGGGTTCGCACGGCTCTTCCAGTCATGAGCTCGTATGGGGAATACCCCGTGCTTTTCGACTGGCTGGCCCGGATCCCCATCAAAACAGGGGCAACCTCTCCACCCACCTCTGCGGGAAACCCCAGTCTCCTTCCTGAGTTTTTCTTTCAAGATCCTATTCATACGCTCCACTAGCCCCGAGGACTGGGGGTTGTAGGTTGTGTGCCACTTCCCCCCAATCCCCAGCACCTTAAGGGTTGCCTGCATGACCTGTCCGGTGAAGTGGCTCCCCCGGTCGGACTCCACGTACTGTGGAAGTTCCCACCTGGAGAACACCTCCCTAACCAATATCCTGGCGGTCCCCGCTGCTGTTGGCAAGGGAAGGCTTCAACCCACTTTGTGAAAGTGTCCACCAAAACCAGGCAGTACCAGTACCCTCCCTTAGCCACAGGTAGGGGCCCTATGTAATCGATTTGTATCGATTGCCATGGTCCCACTACCCTCCTTGCATGTCCTAGAGACACCTTTCTTTTCTGGGGATCTGGATTATTGGTTGCACAGACAAGACAGTTCGCGCAAAATTCACAAGTGTCTTCCCGGAGCTGGGGCCACCATCCGACCTGTTCCACCCATTGCCAGGTGACCTCCGGTCCGGGGTGTCCAGCTCCAGGGCTTGCGTGGGCCAGCTGAAGGAACTCCCTCTGATGCTGCTGGGGCACTATCCACTGCTCTCCTTTAAACAACATCTTCTCCCTAACATGGATGCCTGTGACTCCGTACGGTCCTTCGGCCTTTTCTCCCGAAGTCAGCTTGTCCATGACGGACTTGAGGATGGGATCTCGCGCCTGTACCTGCTGGAGGCCTGGGGCCAAAGCCACCCCTGTGCTCCCTTGTGCCCCCTGTCCAGCCCGGATAGCTGCTATGGGGCCTGCCTCGAGCGGGTTCCACTTGGTTCCCATTCGGGCTCCCTCTTTGGCTAGTTGATCTGCCTTTTGGTTCCCTGCAGCCCTAGGCTCATGTATGTAATGGGCTTTTACTTTGTGAATGCAAATGTCTGCCCCGGTCCCTACTGCCTGCATGATGTGCTGCAGTAGGGGTTTTATGGCCAGGGGCTTACCGTCTGCAGATGTATACCCGCGACGGGACCAGATGGCTAGGTACTCTGTGCAGGCATTGCAGGTGAACATACTATCTGAACAGATAGTATGGGGCCGTGGGAATTCGTCGGGGTGGGTGACTACATACATGACTGCCAACAGTTCAGCATGCTGGGCGCTCATGGTGGTTGGGAGCTTTATGGCCCTGGCAATACCTGCCTGGGGATCATAAATCCCACACCCTGTGAGCCTTTCCCCCGCCACCACTGTGCTGGACCCGTCAACATAGATCTCCCGGCCGTGGGGATGGATCCCCGCCCGGAGCCCTATGTCCATGTCCCAGACCCCCTCATTGGAGCAACGGTGGGCTTTCCCGGGGTATAGCATGTTGGCTGCCAGTCGGGGCTCACACATCCCTTTTACTCTCAAATCCATCTGTGAGAGCAGGAGGGTCCAGCGAGCAATGTGTGCGCTGCTCACTGTCCCATCCTTAATTCTCCCATCCAGCAGCATCTGAGTGGTGGTGTGGTGGGTGAGGAGGGTGATTGGGGACACTCCTGTAAACATCTGCGACCGCTTCACAGCCCAGTGGGTGGCCAGCAGATGCCTTTCACAGTTTGAGTAACCCCTCTCAACCTCAGTGAGGACCCTGGAGGAGTAGACCACTGGCCTCAGCTGGCCGTGCCGCTGTTACATCAGCACAGCACTTAAGCTATCCCCGCTGGCTGCTACCTCCAGAAAAAATTCCTCGTCCTCATCTACCATTCCCAGGGCCGGAGCTTTCTGCAGGTCTCCCTTAAGGCGGGTAAACGCTGCATCACAGTCCTCATCCCACTCCGACTCTATGCCTTTGCGCAGGAGCCGGAGTAGGGGGGCTGCAATGACTGCGTAATCCTCAATGAAGTCCCCGCAGTAACCGGTCAGACCCAGGAACGACCTCACCCCTGTAACTGTAGTCGGAGCCAGCAACTCCTGAACTGACCTCCTCTTAGCCTCATCAATGGCTTTCTCCCCTGCCCGCACAGTCAGCCCCAGGAATTTTACCTCTGTCTGGCCGATCTGTGCTTTCTTAGGGTTGACTTTAAAACCCTCCTCGTGCAGCAGTCCCAATAGCTCTGCCAGCAAGAGACCGTGCTCTTCCTCCGAATCGGAGAATAGCAGGAGGTCGTCCACATACTGGACTAGCTGTCCGGGTCTGCTGAACTCTTTCAGGCAGTTGGCCATACACTGATGAAAAATGCTCGGACTGTTGTGGAAGCCCTGGGGAAGACAGTTCCAGGTATACTGCTGCCCTTTGAATGTAAAGGCGAATTTGTACTGGTCCTCCCGCCGCAGCAGGATGGACCAGAACCCATTCAAAATGTCCAGTACCGTAAAGACGGCTGCGGACGCGGGGATGGCTGCCACTAGGTCGGCTGCGGCTGCCACTGTGGGCGCACAGGCAGGGATATTTTTATTGAGGACTCGGTAGTCCACTGTGGCCCTCCAAGAATTGTCCGTTTTCCTAACCGGCCAAAGTGGAGAGTTCACATGTGTGGCTATTGGTCTCAACACTCCCTGTCTGACTAGAGATCCCAATGCGACCTCTAGGTCTGCCTCAGCCTCCCTGGGAAAATTATACTGCTTCTGGGGCTTAGACATAGGGTCCCCATCTACTCTGACCTCTACCCCGTTTACCTGTCCACAGTCGTGCTTATGCCTGGCAAATGCCGCCAGGTTAGCCCGCACAAAAGCCTGATAGATCATCGGGGTGCCGTCTACCAGAGCGTCGAGGTCATATCGCTCCTTCGGCTTTACAGTGCAGAGGGAACCCTTCCCCTGCTTCCCCTTGATGACTGCTGTACCTTCCCCCTCCCCGGTGTCAGCTGTGCCCCACAGACAGTGGTTCCTCAGGTCGACCAGAATTTTCTGGCCGCTGAGGAAATCTGCCCCTAGGATGCCTTTACCCACTCCCTCCCACGGCAGAAGGACACACTTCCACATGGTGTGGAGGGTGCCTATGTGTATCTGCCGTGGTTTGGAGAAGAAACTCTCGCGTTCTTCTCCAGTGAAGCTGGTTGGGCAGTAGGGGATCCCACTGGATAGGGGTGAGGTGGTCGGGTCGTCTACATGAACCAGGGTGCACGAGGCCCCTGTGTCCAACAGATACTCCCCTCAGACCCCCTCAATCCCCATCATGACACATGGTCTGCTCCACGCATCATAAGTGATCGGGCAGAGGTACACGGGTTCCTTGGGGTCTAGTCATGAGGGGTGTTGGTCTGGGCCTGAGGAACTTCTCCCTCGGTCACGGCTGCGACCTTCCCAGTCTGGGTAAGGAGTGCCTGCAGAGCCGCGAGGAAACCCTCGAGAGGGGCGGAAGGCTGGGCACAGCTGGCTTGGGAGGATTTGCGGCCGCGGGGACTGGGGCTGAGGTTGGGGCCTGTGGACCTCTCTTTTCCTGCCTCGGAGCCCGGCATTCCCTCCTCGTGCCCTGTCTTCCCGCACCCGTAGCAAACCACCTCCCTGCCTGCCTGCCAATTCCCTTCTTGCCTCCACTCTCTCTTATCAGAGCCAGGGCGGATCTCACACACCGTCCCCTTGGTGGGTTTCTCCCCCCCGATTCTGCCATCGCGAAAAGAGAGGGTCAGCTGCCTCAACACCGTCTCCTCTGTGGCTTGGGGGTCTCTGAAATCGAACCACAGGTTGGCCTGGGCGCGCAACTCAGATAGGCTGTTTGCCACCAGTGCACGCAGCCAGCGACCATGTCGGTGTGCATCCAGCTGGGTTTGGTCCAAATTTCCCCCACTGGCTTCCTCATACACTGGCCATAGTCGATCAGCGAATGCCTGGGGGGTCTCCCCAGCCTGTACCCAGTAGAACAAACAGCCATCGTTCAACCCCATGGCCTCCAGGATATCCTCCTGGAGAGCGGCCACTGTTCGCTGACCCCTCTTGCTCTCAGCAGAGAGAGCCTGACACAGGCTGGGTCCAGTGAGAACAGGAGCAGTTTGCTCCGTTCAGCCTCATCGCAGTCATTTATGTCTCCTACCTGCTCTACTTTCATAGTGGACAGAGGGGTCTCCTTTTCGGGTAAGTTTATTCACATGGGCCACCATCTGCTGCAGCTGGGTCACACTGTGGGGAACCACGTATTGGTTCTGTAGGGGATCCTCAGCCTGACCCACTGCGGGTGGTCCGAATCTACTCTGCCTGATGTGGCACATTGGGGCTGGTCCCGGAGGTTTAGATTCCAGCATTTCACCCTGCCTCTCCTCCGGGATCCCCAATGGGGCTGTGGATTCTTCCTCCCTATCCTCCTCCCCACAGCCTGTTTCACTATGCTCCCCCTTCCGCACCTCGGCTGGGCTGATAAGGCACACCACTCCTTTACTGGGTGCCTTGCTTTCAGCCCAGCCAAAGGCTTTTGCCTCAGCTAGGGCCAGAGCTTTGGGGTCGGGCCGGGTGGGGATTCGAGTCTCGGGCACTTCCAGAGCTTTTGCTCCGGCTAGAACAAGGGCTGCTTTGGCTTCAGCCTGAGCCAGGGTGAGCCGATCAATTTGTTCCTGAAAGGAACGATGATCCGCCTCTGTCCTGCTGTGGCACGCCTGAAGCGCAGCCTGTAGCTGGAGACTCTTACCCTCTCCCAACCTTCCCTGGTTCTGAGCCTGGGCAAGTTCCTCCTGCAGTCCCCTGACGTAACCTTTTCCCTCAGTTACCTGGGACTGAAGGTACTCCCTGTGGTTGCGATAGCTTTCTCCATCCCTCTCTCTTCCTGCCTCTCCCACTTTAAATCCTGATCCAGCTTTTCCCTTTCTTTGCTGGTCTTTATTAGCTTCTCTCTCTGCTCAGCTTACTCTGTCTGCAGGATGTCTACCTGCCTATCCAAGACCTGTATTTGCTTCCAAAAGCAAATCAGCCACACTGCCTTTTCCACTGATCTTTTATGATCTTTACTCTGGGTCCACCTGGCTGTTGCGTCCTCAGGCCGTTCAGCCCTCAGCAGCGCCTGCACCCACTTCCTTGAGCAGTTTATCCTTGCTGTTACATACCTAGCAATCCTACCCTCTATTTTATATTCCTCTCCACCAAGACTGACTGTCTCTTCACCCTCACTCAACGCATGTCCCTTTGTGGTCGCCATTGTAAGGGGAGCTTGGGGTATGGGTTCGAATCCACACTCCCCTGAGGTTCTGTACGTGCGATTTATGAGGATGGGTGAGTAACAAGGCACCAGACACAGTGGGTAAGAGTGCAAAATGGCTAATGTTGTTTATTTAGAATAGTAAACACAAAGATAGAGGGCATAGGAAAAGGTCGTAAATAGCAGTAATGGCACAATCTCACTCAACAACATGAAAAATTCTCACAACAGGGAAGGGGAAGATAAGAGGTTGAAACATTCCACCCACACACAACCCCACCTCCCACTTCCACCCTTCTTACCAATTCCTGTCCTAAATTGAGTCTGTGAGGGGGTTTGAGCTATACTCACAATCCTATCAACTCCGGGGTTCTGGGGGCACTTATTTCAGCTCGGGGTCCCTCTGGAGTGGGTTTTACGTTGTTGGTCGGTTCGGTTTCCCCCTCGATGTTGCATCGGTTTCTTCTATTTGCCTCTCGGTTGGCTCCTAAGCAAAAAGCTGCTGGAGTTAAGCACACCATCCCCAGAGCGAGGGCCCTGTGAAAAGTTGACTCAACTCCCCTTTAACTCAACTCAACCACAATGAAAACTGACTCCCACCTTCTTAACTCAACTCTACAACTCAATGCAAAAGCTGACTCCAACCTCCAACCTCCTTGTGTGTTTTTGCAGCTTTTCTTATAGTCCGTTCATCTTCGTGCCAAAACTGCATGCCATTGTCTTGGGTCTTCCTTGAATAAAATGGGTTGTGAATGGCAATTCGATGTGTATCGATCTGTCTGGAATGGGAGATTAGCCACACCTCCTGTATCCTGTCGCTCGCTGATGGGGTGAATGAAGATGGTTGTTCACTATCTCAACAGAGGTGCCACTCTGTCTGGGCTGGCCAAAATGGTTGCATCAGACCTGTGGGCCTTTGTTTAATTATTCAAACTGATGCTCTTTGTGTTGCCTTGTGTATTACTGGGGCGATTTTGCCTGGACATGTTGCCTCTTCTGTGAGGGTTTTACACGAAAAGCTGGATAAATGTCCTTTTAAAATATAAAGTTGCCTTGTATCCATTTTCCTGGAGGAACCAAATGTACACTCTTCCCCCTTACGGTAGCTGGCTCATCCCCTGTCCGGTTCCATGCCCCTGCAACACTGTCTGTTACTGTACAGGGTGGCCAGAGTCCCATAATCCTCCGCTGTTTACAGGCTGTTGGCTGCAGTTGGTCATTTTAAACATGATATCTTCCCATTCTCCCTGCCACATGTCTCCGTGGTTGGTTTTGCAGAACCTTACACATTGGCCCCTGAATAAATCTGGGATTCAACCTCAGAGCAAGCCCAGAGGCTGCTGCAGCCTACTTAATCCAACTCTTTTTTATACTTTTGTCAGTAGACTACATCACAGGAAATCAACTAGTTAATAATAAAAATATTTTGGATTATCATTTTGACTTTATATGGATTATATTTTCATAATAAAAATATCATTAGTCATGACAAAATTCCAACATGTAAGTTTAGTTTTAATAAAAACTCACAAAGCTAAAAGGGTTAATTTTACAAGTTCTGTTCCCAGTGCACAGCCTCATCCAGTGGGAGCACATATTTGGAATTCATGTGCAGAAAACCATGGGTGCCTATACTACACTGCACTTCCCCTGGGCCAAGGATCTACAACAGGAGCACAAACTCATAAAAGCAGGCATGAAAAGAATTGCCCAGTGTGACAGAAATTCAAGAGATGAGATACAGGAATATTTTTAAGACAATAACACATATTTGTTGCCAGTTTATCTGTTTACTCTATTCAGGGGGTCTTTTCCAGCTGAGTGGTAAAATGGCAGAGCAGATCGAGTGTCCGTTATCGAACCCATCCATTCCATTGAAATCAATGGAAATGGACATGAGGCGAGTCCTACAATGAGTGGGCAATGCACTCCTTTGGTTTACCGCCCAAACGAGGAAGATGTAAATGACCCCCTATCATTTTTGCATATAAATGCTTATTGAGCAATGGAACAATGCTGTCTGAAAAATAGACCACGTGGAATTTAATTACCTTTTTACTGGTGGCAAAACAAGCACTTCTAAAAGAGCCGCTCGAACATTGCAGTGTGAGGAGCAGTCTCCAGCGTCTCAGCTTCACCTTTTTTTAAATTACTTATTGATAACATTTTATTTTGCTTTAATAATATGTAATTCTGCTACATATTATAAAATGATATTAATGAGTTTCACCTATCTCTATGTTGCAGCTTCCCCCTTTCCTTTTTGATTAATATAATTAATAGCCAAGGTGCATTAAATTGGTGAGGCCAAGAACAAAGATTATTGCTGCCTTTCATAGATCATGCCTACATAGTGCTGACATAATAAATAATCCACCCAAAATTTTAAAGGTAAAATCACAAAATCATTAATAATAACTATAGGACCATACATCAACTTGAAACTAAACAGTTGCAGTGCAGATCTTAGTTAAGCTGAATTTGAAGATTGCATTTTATATTTGTTTCAATCTGGGCTATAATTGTGTTGTTTTTACTGTGGATAATTTTGAAAGCTTTTATGTCACAGACTTTATTTCCATCTTACTTTTTGATTTTGAAAGTACTGATTTTGATGATCTACTGTTCAGGGGAGCACTCAGCCCTCAAGGGTCCTCCTGTATGCTCAGTATTCTGTCGGCTTGATAAGGCTGGAGCCCCAGTGGTCCTGTGATTGATGGTCTTCCACTGATGTTTCATATATCTCCAAATTCCAGTGGACACTTGGCACAAATAATTGGTGTCACTTCTATTGATCATATGCCAAATGCTGGCACCGCCAAAAGCTGACAAAACACTTCGTAATATTAGTTCACTGAAGTAAAAGATCCCGGCCGACTTTACCTTTTGCTGCAGGTGATTGCATACAGCAGAGAATGAGGGGACATTTTCCAGAGGTTTTTCTTCCTCCCTGTTAAAAGGATGCTCTGCTCAAAATTTTTGCTGGCTTAACCCCTTCACTAATCCATCGGCCGTGATTTCACTGTGGGGGTGGGGCGAGTACGATGCATGTCAGTCCAGAAGCGGATGACGAATGTGGGAAGTCCAGGGCTGTGGAGGTCTGGTCGATCTTAATGGCTGGGCCTCGTTACCGTAAATTTCTCTCTGACCCACCCGAATCTGACCAGATCCACTACCTGGCCAGCGGGTAGGAGCGGGACTGGCAGGCAGGAAGCGGCAGCTGGGAAACCAGTTAAGTGGTGAGGAGGTGGCTCGGACGAGATAAAGGGGAGCGGGAAGGGGAAGGGACCCGGAGCAAGGTAGGCCCAACAAAGAAACTTGAATTCGATTTACTTAATTATTTGCCTGAGTTTCTTCTGGCCCACGATCCAGCTCCTGGCAGGTCTGGCCTGACAGTAAAACCATCACTACTCCCCTACTCAGGCCTCTAATTAAAACTGCAGATTGGTTCCCGCTGACATCAAAAGAGCAGGTTAACATCGGGACATGGCAGGAAAGCAGCGGGATCAGAGGGGGCAAGTGACTCTTTTTAACTGCTGCCCACTAGGTTTTCGTCAGATGGGCAGAGTTAAAATTGGGGCCATTGTATTTCTTCAATGTGTGCTTAAGTCATCGCATTATCCCAATAAATCATTCTGTTACACAGACACACACTAGACAAAGAAAGAACTTGCATTCATATAACACATTCACAACTTCAGGATGTCCCAAAATGTTTCACAGCCATTTAAGTACTTTTGAAGTGTAGTCACTGTTGTAATGTTTGGAAACGTGGCAGCTAAATAGAGCACAGAAATGGTCCGACAAATAGCAATGTGATAAATTGTATGTAATCTGTTTTTCTAGTGATATAGGTTGAGGAATAACTTTTGGCCAGGACACCGGAGAGAATTCCCTTGCTCTTCTTTGAAATAATGCCATGGGATCTTTTATATATGGGGTCACGGTTTAATGTCTTATCTAAAAAGCGGCACCTCCGACTGTCCAGTGCTCCCTCAGCACTGCACTAGAGTGTCAGCCTAGATTATGTGCTCGTCTCTGTAGTGGGACTTGAGCCCACAACCTTCTGACTCACATCTTTTTTTGAATTGCCATTATATGCATTAACAATCTTATGACTCTTAGCAATGACATATCAATCTACTGATGGTTAAGGGGCAATGAGATATTCTTCACCTCCAACCAATATCCCTCCCCCAAGTTCACAGAGGCACTCTCCCTCACACTTGTTTGAGTGGACTATTTCTGGGTATTATTCAGGATGCCCACAATTGCCACCACGGCAAGTAAGTAGTGCATTTTAAACTGATTGTGTTTTCTTCTGTTGAGGTAAGTCTGGAATACTGAAAAAAATACTGAATTTTGTGAGACCAAAAAGGATTAAAAATAAATACCGAACTACACACCAAAAACCCGACGGTTTTAAGACTAACAATTATTCAACGGGATGACTTTTTTATTTGCATGTCATTTAAAAATGCACTGGGGCCACAACTCCAAGCGGGTGCACTGGGAAGGCTGTAAAACTAGGCCAGGACCCAGATAATTGCAGGGTCCTCATCTTAGGTTAGTGATTCTCCAGGGTATTGAAAGAGGTGGAGTCTTTCCCCAACCCTTACAAGGCCAGCAGTGCTAGAGAGAATGGGGCCAGGGCCGAGGGTGGGGCTGGGGCTTTGAATGTTTGTCTACGTTAAAGATGCAATATAAATGCAAGTTGTTGTTGTTGACTCCCAACAGCAGGTGGTTCTATATCCCCAGCCCTCAGAGGCACCTGGCGTAGGACTGGCAGTTGCACACTTGATATACCAGCCCATTGAAGGGCACATGTGGGCCCCACCTGGGGATCTGTGGCCTGAACTGCAGAAGAAGGAAGACATTTAAAAAGAAATATTTATATATTTAACATGCCCTTGCCCGTACAGAAAGGCTACTGGAGACACTTTAAATAGCTTTCCATGGGTAATCCAGTACTTCCCCCAAAACTGGCAGTCATGCCAGGATTCATCTTGATGGGCACTTCTGAGGTCTATGGTACAGGTTCCCAGTGGGTGAGATCCCAACGTAATTGTCAGGATTGCTCACCCGTGAATGTTCAGGACAAGAGCCTTTGTTAATTAATTAGGAGAATTATCTGCAAAAGTCCTCATCACTTTCATCATAATAATATCACTGCAAGTGCCACAGTGATTCCCTGGAGGTAGCACCGACACCTTGTTTACTTCACCACACTATAAATGGCACTACGCTACAGTCTATTTCACTCAAATTGAATGCTGTCCAAAGCCTTTGTTAAAAATTCAAAATGTTCTTAATTTAGTTTTTATGGATGCATTCCTCCTTTCTGTGTATAGTGTGAATGGTCATATCCATTTATATGTATGATTTTATAATGCTTGCAGACAATTCACACTTAAGCAGCAGATAGATTAATGAGCCCAATTTATCACCTTTAAATATGCTAATCTATTAATTGTTCCTCTAAATGGTCCAGTTTCTACACCTCGTTATTCACTAACTACCACAACTGACAGTGAAACCATCAAACCGCACACATTCTTCAAAATGTATGTGATTTTACAATCCTTAATTATTCTGTTTGGTAAATAAAAATATTTTCTAAAATATTGAGGGAGTGCAGCGAAGGTTCACCAGACTGATTCCAGGGATGGCTGGACTGACATATGAGGAGAGGCTGGATCAACTGGGCCTTTATACACTGGAGTTTAGAAGGATGAGAGGGGATCTCATAGAAACGTATAAGATTCTGACGGGACGGGACAGGTTAGATGCGGGAAGAATGTTCCCGATGTTGGGGAAGTCCAGAACCAGGGGATACAGCCTTAGGATACGGGGTAGGCCATTTAGGACTGAAATGAGGAGAAACTTCTTCACTTAGAGAGTTGTTAACCTTTGGAATTCCCTGCCGCAGAGTTGTTAATGCCAGTTCATTGGATATATTCAAGAGGGAATTAGATATGGCCCTTATGGCTGAAGGGATCAAGGGGTATGGAGAGAAAGCAGGAAAGGGGTACTGAGGTGAATGATCAGCCATGATTTTATTTAATGGTGGTGCAGGCTCGAAGGGCCGAATGGCCTACTCCTGCACCTATTTTCTATGTTTCTATGTTATCTGAATGGCGGCAGATTAGGAAAAGGGGAAGTGCAACAAGACCTGGGTGTCATGGTACATCAGTCATTGAAAGTTAGCATGCAGGTATAGCAGGCGGTGAAGAAGGCAAATGGCATGTTGGCCTTCATAGCTAGGGGATTTGAGTACAGGAGCAGGGAGGTCTTAATGCAGTCATACAGGACCTTGGTGAGGCCTCACCTGGAATATTGTGTTCAGTTTTGGTCTCCTAATCTGAGGAAGGACGTTCTTGCTATTCAGGGAGTGCAGCGAAGGTTCACCAGACTGATTCCCGGGATGGCGGAACTGACATATGAGGAGAGACTGGATCGATTGTGCCTGTATTCACTGGAGTTTAGAAGAATGAGAGGGGATCTCATAGAAACATATAACATTCTGATGGGACTGGACAGGTTAGATGCAGGAAGAATGTTCCCGATGTTGGGGAAGTCCAGAACCAGGGGTCACAGACTAAGGATTAAGGGTAAGCCATTTAGGACCAAGTTGAGGAGAAACTTCTTCACTCAGAGAGTTGTTAACCTCTGGAATTCTCTACTGCAGAGAGTTGTTGATGCCAGTTCATTGGATATATTCAAGAGGGAGTTAGATATGGCCCTGATGGCTAAAGGGATCAAGGGGTATGGAGAGAAATCAGGAAAGAGGTACTGAGGTTGAATGATCAGCCATGATCTTATTGAATGGCGGTGCAGTTTCGAAGGGCCTAATGGCCTACTCCTGTACCTATTTTCTATGTTTCTATAGAGAGAAACTATTTCCACTGGTTGTGGCTTCTAGGACTCGGGAGCATAGTCTAAAAATTAGAGCCAGACATTTCAGGAGTGAAATTAGGAAGCACTTCCACACAAAGGGTGGTAGAAGTTTGGAACTCTCTTCTGCAAATGGCAATTGATGCTAGTTCAATTGCTAATTTAAAATCTGGGATTAATAGATTTTTGTTAACCAAAGGTATTAAGGGATATGGGCCAAAGGCGGGTGTATGGATTTAGGTCGCAGATCTGCCATGATCTAATTAATTGGCGGAGCAGGCTTGAGGGGCTAAATGGCCTAATCCTGTTTCTAGTGCCATGGGATATTTTATGTCCATCTGAGAAAGCAGACAGGGCCTCAGTTTAACGTCTCCCTCAGTACTGCACTGGAGTGTCAGCAGAGATTTTGATGCTCAAGTCTCTGGGGTGCAATGTGAACCGACAACCTTCTGATACAGAAGCGAAAGTACAACCACTGAGCCACAGAGGGTAACTAATGGTTTCGCTCCTACACCAACTATAAAACATGGAAGTAACTGAGATGTTGTGCAGACAGATTTTTACTGTGTGTTCAGAAATTAGAAACATAGAAACATAGAAACATAGAAAATAGGTGCAGGAGTAGGCCATTCAGCCCTTCTAGCCTGCACTGCCATTCAATGAGTTCATGGCTGAACATGCAACTTCAGTACCCCCTTCCTGCTTTCTCGCCATACCCCTTGATCCCCCGAGTAGTAAGGACTTCATCTAACTCCCTTTTGAATATATTTAGTGAATTGGCCTCAACTACTTTCTGTGGTAGAGAATTCCACAGGTTCACCACTCTCTGGGTGAAGAAGTTTCTCCTCATCTCGGTCCTAAATGGCTTACCCCTTATCCTTAGACTGTGACCCCTGGTTCTGGACTTTCCCAACATTGGGAACATTCTTCCTGCATCTAACCTGTCTAAACCCATCAGAATTTTAAACGTTTCTATGAGGTCCCCTCTCACTCTTCTGAACTCCAGTGAATACAAGCCCAGTTGATCCAGTCTTTCTTGATAGGTCAGTCCCACCATCCCGGGAATCAGTCTGGTGAATCTTCGCTGCACTCCCTCAATAGCAAGAATGTCCTTCCTCAAGTTAGGAGACCAAAACTGTAAACAATACTTCAGGTGTGGCCTCACCAAGGCCCTGTACAACTGTAGCAACACCTCCCTGCCCCTGTACTCAAATCCCCTCGCTACGAAGGCTAACATGCCATTTGCTTTCTTAACCGCCTGCTGTACCTGCATGCCAACCTTCAATGACTGATGTACCATGACACCCAGGTCTTGTTGCACCTCCCCTTTTCCTAATCTGTCACCATTCAGATAATAGTCTGTCTCTCTGTTTTTACCACCAAAGTGGATAACCTCACATTTATCCACATTATATTTCATCTGCCATGCATCTGCCCACTCACCTAACCTATCCAAGTCACTCTGCAGCCTCATAGCATCCTCCTCGCAGCTCACACTGCCACCCAACTTAGTGTCATCCGCAAATTTGGAGATACTACATTTAATCCCCTCATCTAAATCATTAATGTACAATGTAAACAGCTGGGGCCCCAGCACAGAACCTTGCGGGTACCCCACTAGTCACTGCCTGCCATTCTGAAAAGTACCCATTTACTCCTACTCTTTGCTTCCTGTCTGACAACCAGTCCTCAATCCACGTCAGCACACTACCCCCAATCCCATGTGCTTTAACTTTGCACATTAATCTCTTGTGTGGGACCTTGTCGAAAGCCTTCTGAAAGTCCAAATATACCACATCAACTGGTTCTCCCTTGTCCATTTTACTGGAAACATCCTCAAAAAATTCCAGAAGATTTGTCAAGCATGATTTCCCTTTCACAAATCCATGCTGACTTGGACCTATCATGTCACCATTTTCCAAATGCACTGCTATGACATCCTTAATAATTAATTCCATCATTTTACCCACTACTGAGGTCAGGCTGACCGGTCTATAATTCCCTGTTTTCTCTCTCCCTCCTTTTTTAAAAAGTGGGGTTACATTGGCTACCCTCCACTCGATAGGAACTGATCCAGAGTCAATGGAATGTTGGAAAATGACTGTCAGTGCATCCACTATTTCCAAGGCCACCTCCTTAAGTACTCTGGGATGCAGTCCATCAGGCCCTGGGGATTTATCGGCCTTCAATCCCATCAATTTCCCCAACACAATTTCCCGACTAATAAAGATTTCCCTCAGTTCCTCCTCCTTACTAGACCCTCTGACCCCTTTTATATCCGGAAGGTTGTTGGTCTCCTCCTTAGTGAATACCGAACCAAAGTACTTGTTCAATTGGTCTGCCATTTCTTTGTTCCCAGTTATGACTTCCCCTGATTCTGACTGCAGGGGACCTACGTTTGTGCAATTGTGAGGTGCAATTGACAATAATATATTCAAAGCATCCAAGCGCACCTCCAACTGATAGGAACAATGCCTCAGTTTCACTTTCTACATATGGTCAACCTTATTTTAGGTTTTAGTAGATCTCCTGTGACATTGCTCATAGTGAGTCAGAGGACTGGCTAAAAGTTTGTAAGAGATATGATGAGACACTAAACTAAGCAATTACGTGTTTTTTTAAATTTCCTGGGAGGTTTGAACCAAGAAGGATAGTGAAAAAGTATTTTATTTTTTGCCCTAAGAGAAATTTTTCCCATGCCCTATGGGCACACACCTGACAGACAGACAGACAGATAGATAGCCATATAGATAGACATATAGATAATACAGTAGAAGCCACGTAAGTGGGACCTGGATGGGCTGGACATCCAAAGACTCACTGTGAATCAATTACACTTAATGTATTTCTATGGAGCAACCCTAGTTTTAATGGGATGGCCAAAACCCATCCATCTAGTCAGGAGTAACAATCGCTATTGAGAAAATATTATGATCAAACAGCTCTGTGTGAGGTCAAACGGATGCACCTCAAAGAGAGCAGAATCTGATGGCTGGCTGTTCTGTGTGTACACCTCTCCATCTCCAAAGCCTTTCAGTCAGTTGAGAGATGTCAGTTGTGAGACTCAATTATTTCAACAGTGACAACAGTTCTGAACATTCATCATATTTTAGATCTCATTTAGCCACATTACAAATCAAAAAGTGGAAATGTGTGTTTTGTAATGTATGATTTCATTGAATGAAATTTGATTCGCAAGAATGAGAAAAAACAACCCATCATGACATGCAAAAATGATCTTTGAACACTTTTCAAGCAGTTAATTATCCACTTAACAGGTGTAAATGATATAAAATTATTCAATGCAGCTTTGCAATGCTCCAAATTTTTGCAAAATGGCTTAGCAACAAGATTGAAAATTTGATACTTACGTAACAAGTGAGCAGAAATGTCATGGAGAATTTGAAATCTATGTTCACTACTTTGGGGACCTAGCAGGAGGTCTGGAACAAGACTTAAAAAAGTGCACAAAGGGTAAGGTAGGAAGATTACTGTAAAGTAGCAACTCGGGATAGATATGGAGATTAAGGAAAGCTATAATTCTTAAAGATTTAATTGGCAAGTAACATTTGTGCCACACAAGTGCCAGGCAATGACTATCTCCAACAAGTGAGAGTCTAACCACCACCCCTTGACATTCAACGGCATTACCATCACCGAGTTCCCCACCATTAACATCCTGGGCGTCAACATTGACCAGAAACTTAACTGGATCAGCCACTTAAGTACTGGGGCAACAAGAGCAGGTCAGAGGCTGGGTATTCTGTAGCGAGTATCTCACCTCCTGACTCCCCAAAGCCTTTCCACCATCTTCAAGGCACAAATCAGGAGTGTGATGGAATACTCTCTACTTGCAGCTCTAACAACATTCAAGAAGCTTAACACCATCCAGGTCAAAGCAGCCCATTTGATTGCCACCCCATCCACCATCTTAAACATTCACTCCCTGCACCAGAGGCGCAACGTTTCTGCAGTGTGTACCATCTACGAGAAGTACTGCAGCAACTCACCATGGCTTCTTTGGCAGCACCTCCAAAACCCGTGGCCTCTACCACCTAGAAAGACAAGGGCAGCAGTCGTGTGGGAACACCATCACCTCCAAGTTCACCTCCAAGTTACACACCATCCTGCCTTGGAAATTTATCGCCGTTCCTTCATTGTCGCTGGGTAAAAATCCTGGAACTCCCTCCCTAACAGCACCATGGGAATACCTTCACCACAAGGACTGCCACGGTTCAAGAAAGCAGCTCACCACCACCTTCTCAAGGGCAATTAGGGATGAGTAATAAACGCTGGCCTTGCCAGTGACGTCCACATCCCAGGAACAAATTTTTAAAAATCAATTCACACAGAATGTGCATGTAATGTCATGTGAATATAATATAGTACTCAAACAAATATCCCTGCCAATCTCTAGCCTGCTCAGTCACTGGTCCTCATTTATGCTCAAATAGTGACTCTGCTGTGGTCGACCTGTGCTTGGCGTAGTGCCTGTAAGTCCTGTGCCACATATGGCCCGTGTGCTCTTGGACCACACTCTTGTCCTCCTGCTGCTGCAATGTGAGACACCCAATAAATTCCGTCACTTCCATAGTAATAATTGAAAACCACCATCTTCTTTATGACCATTAAATTCAGGTCTGACTTGCAGTTATATAGGGCCCAATTTTGGCCCGTACAAATTTCTGGCGCACTCACCAAATTTCTGCCACTTTTCTACACTGATTAGAGTGCCATAAATCTTCAGGCCCATTTTGGCCACTCTCCAGCTTCACCTCGATGGTGGCGCAGCGTGGCAACTCGATTTGGGGGCGGAGCCAGGTCCTGGCGCTGAAAACAGTGCCGGGACCTCTGCACATGCGCGCTAGAGTGTGCGCGCATGTGCAGTAACTCCTCGCATCCCGACGCTGTGTGGGAGGCGCCGAAGCACGCTGTCCCTATGCTGGGCCGAGTGGCCTGCCGCACACTCTGATATCGAAGGATCGCAGACCGGTGCGAGCATTGACTTGGTACAGAGCCAGGATGGCAAGGAGAATTCACAGGACACCGAAGAGGATAACATTGACAGCCAAAAGTGCCCAGTGTGTGAGGTCGTCTTCCCGCTCAACCTGGAGAACTTTGATTTCGAGCAGCACGTCATGAAGCACTTTGTTTATGAGTGTCCAGTGTGCCAAAGGACCTTTCCAGAGAACAGACAAGCTGCCTATGAAGACCATGTGCAGTCCCATTTTATGGAGGCAAACTGAGGAGCAAACAACAAACCAGTTTGAGTTCTACTTTATAAAGATGCCGCCGAGCCCAGCCTTTCCTCTCCCTCCCCCCTTCTCGACCCATTTCATCTTTTCCTGCATCTATGTGTACTTTTAGTCCCATTGCCATCAAAACCTTTCTCCACACCTTTATTACTCCTAGACTTAATTTTTCTATTTCTCTTTCAATATCATATCCCTAAACTCCAAATTGCCCCGAACACCAAATCGTACCAAACACTACTGCACATATCTTGACTTGCGCTCCTCGCCTCTGTCCTGGTTAGCCTGCACTGGTTCTCTGTCTCCAAAGTCATTGAATTTTAAATCCTTCATCCTCATCTATAAATCGATCCATAACTCATCCTTGCACCACCTCTACAATTTTCTCCAGCCTCGCTTCCCCTGCCTTGTCTCTAGCATTCTGTGCATCTTCCAGTACTCTGGCATGCTGTGCAGCCCCCATCCAACTTCAGCTACCTTAGCCCATCAAGTCTGGGAGGTCACTACCTATACAATCAGGACTGATTTGGCATATCTGGTGCTTATTTCAAGGATGGTTTAGGCAGTGGCTTTGGGCCCAAATTTAGCCCTCCAGTTTTTTCGGCACACCTCCGAGCTCCCCGCCGACATTTTACCTCAGAAGCAGCGGCAAAAAAATTCCGTGCGATCATGGCCGATTCTCGGGCCGTCTGTGGAGCTGGCGTGGCGCAGAAGAAAGAGGGTGGTATGCAGAGCTAGGTCCTGGCGCTGAAAACAGTACCGGGACCTCTGCACATGCGCGCTAGAGTCTGCGTGCATGTGCAGTAGCTTCTGGCAGGCCGTTTCGGCAAACATGTGCTGCAGGCTGTGTGGGAGGGGCTAAAGCACGTCGTCCCTAGCCCTGGCCGAATGGGTTCCCTCATCGGCGGCCCGCTGTGTTCCCTAAGGTAGGACTTCTATTTTTTATTTGTTATTTACTGATTGATTTTGGTGCTTTAGGTGCAGGTTTCCCTCTATTTTTTTATTTATTATTTATTGATTGCTTATTACTTTGGTCTTGGTGCTTTAGGTGCAGGGTTCCTTCTACTTTATTTGTTAATTAATTGCTTATTACTTTTTGTGCTTTGCTTGGTGCTTGGTGGTGCCTTAAATGTAGTTACTTGCGCCAGTTCCTTAATTGTAAGTAAAGTCATTCTGTGCGGACAAAAGTGGACACATACGTTGCCCTAAATTAGTTTAGTACAACTTTTTTCTGGCCAAATTGGCATAAATGGTGTAAGTGGCTGGGCATGCCCTCTTTTGAAAAAAAAACTGACCTAACAAAAAACCTAACTTACACTAGCGCAAATTAAATGGCCATATTTGCAACTTAAAAGATACACCAGAAAAATCAAGTTACACCAAAAAAAACGGTGCAACTCATGGGGAAATTTGGGCCCATAATCCTTTCTTGACTGTCTCTCACCCAATAGTAATTGTGCACAAGTTTTTCATAATTCCATTTAGCAATGTCTTAAACAGTTAAACTGGCATTTATTTTCTTGTAAACTGATCTTTTGGTAGAAACAATCATGAGAGCAATGCTAAGCATGAGCAATTAGCCCATCAGCACTTCTTAACTGGCATTTCATCCCTTTTTAGTTTTCAATAAAAATATCAAACAGAAGAAAATATGGCCCTTAGTTTCACTTAACAGAATTTTACAAATGACTTTGCAATCATTATACAGAAAAAAATATGAGACAGTCAATGGTATATAACATATCAAATAGCCCACTGGTGGTAAAGATGCATTGGATGCATTGAGCAGGAATAGATGCAGGTTTGGGTCCCTGCAATGCACCATACGATCCCTGACCTAAGCTGCATCAAGCAGGGAAACAAAGAACTGAGGCTATACTGTTAGCCATTAGGTGAGGGAAAACCAGAAGGGGCAATCATTCTATCAGCTAAACAGGGATGGCCAGAGTCTGGGAGAAGGTTATGCACCTGTCTTCTTGGTGCAAGATGTCAGACTAAGGAAAATGAGTGGAAATAAAAAGAGTTGTCCAGACAAGAGAAATCCTAGCTATAAATACATCCATGGGAAAAACACAAGCAAACATGATTTATACCATTTTAAATTGAACAAAATTATGTATTTTATTTTTACAAATTTTTGTGTGATATATGTTCTGACATATTGATAAGGCCATAAATTATACCAGCAACATGACTAAATCAGCCACCCTGCATAAAAATATTAACAACAATAAATTTAAAAACAATTCACTTGTACTGGTTCAAGTGATCTTTCATGTAAAGAAAGAAATGGAAGATGTAAGAACAGAACATAAACTCGCCAATTTCTCTAACTGATTCAGTAAAAAAAAAATATTTTTATAATATTATAGATGTAATAGGTTCCGAATGCTAAATATTGATTTTCAATAACTTGTTCCAGACATTTTCTAATTTTTCTTAATCGACAGTTTAAAAATAGGGAAAATCTGTACATAATTATTTTTAAACGCATAATCCTCATTTTATATTTGCAATGAAGTTAGTGCCAGGGGGTTGCTTGGGGGTTGCTTAGGGTTCCTGTTTCTCTACCTTTTCAAAACTAGAATTTTTATTAGTTTGCACCATATCAGTGCAAAGCATCATTTACACTTTATAAATATTATCTAATGCAACGTTCTGTGTGCCAAAGTACCAAAGCTGGTGTAGTTGACTCATTAGCCATCAAGAAATGATAAATAGATCCAGAAGAATTGAAACATTTTTGCAATTTTTTCAAACATTATTGCATGTCTTTCCTATGTGCTCTCTCCATCCCCAGAAAAAAAAAGTCTCCAGAGCCAATCAACCATACTGAGAAGGTTCGAAGATGTCTATTTCTCTTATATCTATAAAGAAAGAGATCCATTTCTGTGGGGATAATCTTTTATCTTTTGGAGGGCATAAATTTAGACTTTCCAGGGCATAATGGACAAACACATCATGTACTAATTGGTATATTTCCCTGACTTTTCTTTCCCACCAACACTACCTGTTAGAGACAAGAAAAGTAAATCAGAAAACTACAAAGGAAAAAAAAAGCCTTCACAGATCTAGAGTTAGTTAATAAAAGAATTTTAGATAAAAATTGATGTAACATTCAAATGACCTGCCATATTGGAAAAAAAACAAGTGAATTATGTTGCCAGCAAAATATCAGTATATCGTAGAATCATAGAAATTCACGGCATAGAAGGAAACTTTATGAAATGTTATTAAAGGCCATCCTGCTTAGTTTTTAATTACATGTGACCGAAACTCACAGGACCAACAACCCAGGCATATGTGCAAAAATTTCTAAGTTGCATGAAACATTTCCCAAAATGTTTCTGCTCCATGAGATTCTAACAATCCAGGCCTGATCTCCCAGGTGGGCCCCACCTTTCCCACTGAAGCAGCAGTCTAATTGTTTCCTTCGATATTCCAACCTCCAATGTCTCACCAGCTGGATCTGAGGCCAAAGACATGGACCTCCCAACCTGGGAATCCCAGCCATCTGCCACATTTCCTCCTGTGCAATTAGCTTTTTTAGGGGTGGACAGAAGATCCATACCCAACAAGGTCTTATGAGAACTCGGGCGTGTGGGGGGGGGGAGCAGGTGGGGGTGGGGGGGCAGGTGGGAGGCCAGAACCTAACATATCCAGGACTCGGTCTCATTTTCAGCCCATCCGCTGCACTCTCTCTGGAGTTCGTGTAGGAATGTGCTAACAGGGGTGTGGATTTTCAGTTCTCATATTTATAATCCAATAGTTTTTCAGTTATATTGTAGAACTGTAGATCAAAACAAAAAGCTACAGGAATAAATAACTAACGTCATCTTCTGACGATGACAGGGCTCTATTATTATATTGAAATCAAATGCTGGCAGTGACGGGAGTACAGCTAATTGGGAAGTGATAAGGCCTGTCACTGACTGGTCTTTTCCCTTTTAGCAATAGCATAATCAAAGGAGTAAATCTCAGTAGGTTGATAGCAACATGGACACCAACCCCAGATTCCGTACATCATCTCGCTCCTTTCTGAGCTCCAGTGATAGATGAGGTGAGTTTTGAATACAAGCAAGAAGAAAGAGCGAAGAACTTACATTCATATCATACAGCCTGTAACGGAGAAAGATGCAACCAGGTGGCTTGGGTTTAGCACGTTTGAAAATTAATATTCACCGAGAATAACAAGAGAGTTGCACTTTTGTTATTTTCGTAGAGCTAGAAACAGTAGAAAGACTTGAATTTATGTAGTGCCTTTCACAACCTCGGGATATCCCAAAGCGCTTTACAGCCAAAGAAGTACTTTTGAAGAGTATTCACTGTTGTAATGTAGAAAACACGGCAGCCAATTTTCACACAACAAGTTCTCACAAACAGCAATGAATAAATGAACAAACAGAAATAAATGACCAGATAATCTGTTTTAGTGATGTTGGTTGAGGGATAAACCTTGGCTAAGACACCAGGAGACACCATCTCTCCTGCTCTTCAAATAGTGCTGCGGGATCTTTTACATCCACCTAAGAAGGCAGATGGGCTCTCGGCTTAACATCTCATCTGAAAGATGGCACTTCTGACTGTGTAGAATTCCGTCAGTACTATACTGAAGTGTCAGCCTCAAGTCTCTGGAGTGGATCTTGAACCCATGACTTTCTCACTCAGAGGTGAGAGCGCTACCACTGAGCCAAGGCTGGCACCTTAATACTGTTATCATGTGTCAATGCAATGTTACTAGTCATTTGTCCTTACTTAACTTACTTTCAGGTTTGTACGTGTGCTTGCATGTGAAAACAGAGTGGAAGTACAATATTAATCAGAGGAAGAAATTACAAAATATCAATACAACAAAATGATGCTACTATATCAAAGTAAAACCTTACAAAAACATTAATCAAGAGAACTGTAATGGTGTGTTGAGCACACACTTGATTTTAAATTATTAACCTTTTGAAACAAAATGCGGTCTGATATTTACATTTTCAGGCGACTGATTGATTTTATTTTATTAGTTTACTAAGGTATATAATGACATAGAGATCACATAAAGAAAAGTAAAGTAACTCTGCAGTGGGAGATGATTCTTAAAGGGAAACTTTAACTCCTAGCTTAAAATATAGAGTGATGGGAAAACATTGTAAAAGCACCGATTTCACAACAAATTTAGAAGAGTTAAGTGCTAAGCTAAAGTATAATTGTGCTGCTTTGGTGATCCAGTTTGTAAAACCAAGTAGCAAGGTTAAAGCAGCCAGATCAGAGGAATTGAACTAAAAGAGGTTGTAAAATCTGAATTGGTCAGTCATCTGTAATAATCCTGAGCAAGTACAGTGCTATCAGATAGAATATATAATCACACTGTTTTAAGCATCAGCAGCTGGTTCTCACACTGCAGCAGAGGCCTGGGGCTCCACCTACTGGTCATCATATTATGTATAATTATATATGAAAGCAAGCAAGAGCAGGTTCTCTTATTTTTGAGAATAGTGCTACTCGGACATGAATTTTCACACAATTACTCTGTTAAATATTTGAGGACATTCTAGTTGCACATATTCCTACTATGCAACAGTGACTACACTTCAAAAGTTCTTTATTAGCTGTAAAGTACTTTGGGATGTCCTGAGGTTGTAAAAGGTGCTATATAAATGCAAGCCTTTCTTTGCTTTTTTTAATTGCTTTTATAAGTCTCGTGTGAAAACAGGCTGTTACAGTAGATAATATTAAGAAAACAACAACAGGTGAGCATTGTTCTGTAAAAGGAAGGAAGTCTCCCCTTTTACTTCCATAAAGGGAACATCTGGGCTCCAAACTGAGCACACAACACGTTCTGTGTTTCATCTCCCCTTCCCAAACATTTAAGTAATCTGCAAAAAGGACCATGAGAAAGAGAAATTAACTGATGAGAATTATTTTTAACTACAATTTCCTTTTGAATTTTGCTCCTGAATTGCTTCAATGAATGCTGGTTCAAGTAGGAAATGCAGATATCTGATTACACGCAAAACAACACTCCAGAAATGAACTGCTCTGGAACTGGCAAACAGTCACCAACTTAACAATGAACAAAGTTCCAAGCTTATTAAAAAATGTGCTCCAGTTTTAAAGGTAAAAAGAAATATTGTGAAGGATGGAAATCCGGAATAAAACAGAAAATGCTGGGAATACACAGCAGGTCAATTAGTAGATTGCTGACCAACCTGTTGTGCATGGCTAGCATTTCTGGCCTTAGTTCTTGTTTTAAGTTTGATAAATATTGTTTAATTCCCTCTTTCTCTTTGTGGTTCTGCCCAAGTATGCCACTGCAGCTTTTGCTTCTGGGTAGCAGTGCCTCATTCATAAAGCTCCTGAACTGCCCTGCTGATGCCCAGTCCAAGTCAAAGAAAACATCCAGCCTAGCACCATCTGCCTTGCTGACAGACACGTGTGATTCAAAATGTTAACTTTAGCAGGCAAACCTTCCTGACTAGATCAAGGAATTGTGGTGTCTCTGTGCACTCACCCGTTTTCTATGCAGCACACCAGTCATCAGCACCCTATTACTATTTCATGATGTACTCAACATGCATATGCTATCATTTTAAAGTACTGTATGGAGAAAAGGCTATGATGGGTTCCTAAGTAAATGTAATAATTCTTTCCCAGTTTATATAAAGTTAAATGATTCATGTAATCTTGTCATGTACACCAGCAGACATAACATTTGCTCCATATTCACTCGAATATTTTGGCATCAACTATGAGTCTAATTGCTAATAGACTCATAGATCATAGAATCATAGAACAATACAGCACAGAACGAGGCCTTTCATCCCATCGTGCCTGTGCCGGATCTTTGAAAGAGTTATTCAGTTCGGCCCACTTCCCTGCCCTTTCCCCACATCCCTGCAAATTAACCCCCTTGAAGTATTTATCCACCGACCTTTTGAAAGTTATTATTGAATCTTCTTCCATCAATCTTTCAGGCAGTACATTTCAGATCATAACAACTCACTGCGTAAAATAGATTCTCCTCATCTCATCTCTGGTTCTTTGTCAATTACCTTAAATCTGTGTCCTCTGGTTACTAACCTTTCTGTTATTGGAAACAGCTTTTCCTCATTTACACTAGCAAAACCTTTCATGATTTTGAACATCTCTATTAAATCTCCCTTTAACCTCTCTGCTCTAAGGAGAACAAGGCCAGCTTCTCTCAGCCCCGCATCCCTGGTACCATTCGAGGAAATCTCCTCTGCACCCTCTCTAAGGCCTTGACATCCTTCCTAAAGTGTGGTGCCAGAATTGGACACAATACTCCAGCTGGGGCCTAACCAGGGATTTATTAAGGTTTAACATAACTTCCTTGCTATTGTACTCTATCTCTCTGTTTATAAAGCCAAGGACCGCATATTCTTTTTTAACAGCCTTCTCAACTTGTTCTGCCAACTTCAAAGATTTGTGTACATAAACCCCCAGGTCTCTCTATTCCTGCAACTCCTTTATAATTGTACCATTTAGTCTATGTTGCCTCTCCACATTCTTCCAACCAAAATGCATCACTTCACATTTCACTGTGTTAAATTATATCTGCCAGGTGTCTGCCCATTTCACCAGTCTATTTATGTGCTCCTCAAATCTTTTACGATCCTCATTGTTTACTACATTTCTGAGTTTCAACCACAAGATGAGCCCCACATCTATCATTCAGCAGGCTTTCACTCGGTTTACTAGTCTGCCAACGTCCCCCAAGGCTCAGAATGTGGAAAACCCTGATCAGGGATTCCCTCCTAGTTACAGTGCTGATCTTGTTTGTGGTGGACAGAGACTCTGTACCTATCAAGATGCTGCAAGAACAGATGGAAAGGCCTGACTCACTGGTCTTCCATTTGGCTTATGGCAAGACTGTGCCAGAAGGTCCGATGACTTTGTGACTGTGAAAGTTGCCTCAGTAAAAATTCATGGCTTAGAAATCAGATGATGCCCAGCATCAGGTACACAGGGGGCAAGGCATGCACTGCACATGCCAGTCAATGTGCATGTAGGCAGCACACAGTATTCGTGCTGCCTGCTGATTTTAATAATCCAGGTATGCAGCCAGCGCTACCTGCACTACTCATTGGCTGCACGCCCTATCGGGGGTACAGCTATCGAGTCTATGATACCACTTAAAAGCAGCTAGCACTTTTTAAAGGGGAGGAGCACTCTGCGTGCACGAGACAAGGAAAAACTTGGTTAAGAAATGGCCCAAAGAGGGAATGAGCAGGCACCAAGGTTCTCCGATGCTGCACTGGAGACCTTGGTGCAGGCTGTGGATAGGGAGAGGGACATCATCTTCCCCCCGGGTGCAGGAAGCCCTCTACACATCTTCTTTGCAGACAGTAGGAAAAAACTCGCCGAGTATGTCAATGTCAGAAGCATTGCACCAAGGACATGGCTGCAAAGCTGTAAAAAAAAATCAATGATCTAACCACGGTTTTTAGGGTAAGAAGAGTGCTAAAATATTTTCTGATCACAGCTTCCCCACTTACAGCCTCATTAATAACATCACTGACAGTGGGCACAAGACTGCCCTCCCCCACCACCCTTTACTCTCCTACAATCACTGCAGTACACTTCACTACACCTCCTTCCCCTCATGCTCACACACTCAACACTATTACAACCCACATTGACCCACAACTCACATCTCACACACAGACTATCAGCTTTTCCACCATGACAGCAACATTCAACTTTGGCACATTTACAAAATAAATATTGTGCAATTTTTGAAACTTTTAAAAACAATACCCTGAAACGTGGCACACACCAGAAAGCAGGCTGGAGCTGGAGGAGAAAGAGCCCACATGCACACCCTCTACCCCCCTCCCCTTGCAGAACGTGCGTGGGCCATCGTGGAAGGGGGAGGAGTGGAACAAACACTGGAGGGGACGTCTTGCATGTAGTGTGCTTCACAACTTTGCAGTCAGCAAAGCACTGATGGTAGATGTGCCAGAAGATGTAGAAAGCCTGATGATATAGAACAGGGAGCAGGTGTAGTGGCAACCGCTGCCACATCGTTGAGAGACAGAATTATTTGGTGCACCTTCACAGAAGAATAGAGTACTATTATTGGGAAGTCTCAGCCCATCAACAGCCTCACTATGGTCTAAGTAAAATCTTAGCTCCTCAAAGCTAGCCATTACATTTAATTCTGAGCTTTAACATCAACACAATACCTATTTCTCATTGTCATACAAAAGAACCAACCACCAAGCAGATCTTACATCAAATATTCCTGTGGTTTATTATAACTATTTAAAAAAAAACTTCATGTGGTTCTGTCTCCGTGTCCACCCCTTGTTTGTATGTGCCCTATTCCAAAGACTTCTCCTACGTGTCACATGAGGTGCGGCTGCTGCAAAATATTATGAGGTTCTTGAGATGGTGATAGCCCTTCTCTCAAGATCTCCAAGTCCCAAGATGAACATGGGACAGAATGACTCTTTGTCATGAGTTCTTTGGCAGACTGGTCCTACAAAGCTGAGGAAGTTCTGATCAACCTGCACAGTGCTCCTGTCAGATCGCACCTTGAGCACTGAGTCCAGTTTTGATTGCCAAGACACAAGGGAGATGTTCAGGCACCAGAGATAATGCAGAGAAGAGCACAAGAGGATGCCTGGGGGTAAAATTTCTGCAGAGATTTCCTGATCTCCCATGTAACTGTGGTGGAAGACTGGCTGAATCCCTGCAGACACAGTGGGCTGAATTTTAATAGGAAAGTGGGGTTGGGAGTCGAGGAGGGGTGGGGCGGGGGGGTGGAGGCATGCATGGGGGGTGATGGGGAGAGCTCCAAGTGGTTGGGAAACCTCGGGAGAGCGGGTTTCCCACATGCCCTGCCGAATTTAACGGCAGGGCCTGATTTATATGGTAAGCCTCTGAAGGGGGGGGGCTGAAGAGATCGAGGTCACAGGGAGGACTGGAGGAGCAGGGGGGTTGTTGTCAGCAAAGGTCAGCGGCCAGAGGAGTGGGGGGCGGGAGTGGGGGAGATGAAAGAGGAGAAGGGGGAGGAAGCAGATGACATCAGAGGGCTGGAGGAGCTTGGGAGTTGCAGAGTTCATGGTGGGGATCTAAGGCCTTGTGGGGAAGGGGGTCTCTGATCGCAAGGGGTGGGTTAGGTAAAGAGCCTGGAACCAGGAGGTAAATGTAATGGCAATGACCCTGGATCCAGCAGTCTTCGCCTTGCTTTAGCTGGCGTGTTTCACAGGGCGTGCAAAACCCGACGAGCTAAAGTTAAATTTAATATGGAGGTTAAAGCAGAGGCTTCCAGCCTCATTATAATATTTAAATAGATGACCTGCCACCTGGCAGCAGATTGACTCCTCGACCATCCCTGCCCCCCACCTCCCCACCCCACGTTAAAACTGGAAGTGGGCGGATTGGAGGCGGGATCTGGTCGAGATTCAGATTTTTAACACTTTAAATCCCGCCCCCCCCAACCCGCTCCTATCCTGCCCGTTTTTTAGGTTAAAATTCCCCCCAGTGTAACTGGTTGTTTATAGCATTACTCTGGAGTTTTCACCGATCTTCTGTCAAAGTTACAGTGAGAGACTAGGAGAACCTGACTGTAATGTATTTGCTTCGTGGGTTCTTTGCAATTCATAGCAACACATTGCTATTAAGAACTAGTTGGTTTAGAAACATAGAAACATAGAAAATAGGTGCAGGAGCAGGCCATTCAGCCCTTCTAGCCTGCACCGCCATTCAATGAGTTCATGGCTGAACATGAAACTTCAGTACCCCCTTTCTGCTTTCTCGCCATAACCCTTGATCCCCCGAGTAGTAAGGACTTCATCTAACTCCCTTTTGAATATATTTAGTGAATTGGCCTCAACTACTTTCTGTGGTAGAGAATTCCACAGGTTCACCACTCTCTGGGTGAAGAAGTTTCTCCTCATCTCGGTCCTAAATGGCTTACCCCTTATCCTCAGACTGTGACCCCTGGTTCTGGACTTCCCCAACATTGGGAACATTCTTTCTGCATCTAACCTGTCTAAACCCGTCAGAATTTTAAATGTTTCTATGAGGTCCCCTCTCATTCTTCTGAACTCCAGTGAATACAAGCCCAGTTGATCCAATCTTTCTTGATAGGTCAGTCCCGCCATCCCGGGAATCAGTCTGGTGAACCTTCGCTGCACTCCCTCAATAGCAAGAATGTCCTTCCTCAAGTTAGGAGACCAAAACTGTACACAAAACTCCAGGTGTGGCCTCACCAAGGCCCTGTACAACTGTAGCAACACCTCCCTGCCCCTGTATTCAAATCCCCTCGCTATGAAGGCCAACATGCCATTTGCTTTCTTAACCGCCTGCTGTACCTGCATGCCAACCTTCAATGACTGATGTACCATGACACCCAGGTCTCGTTGCACCTTCCCTTTTCCTAATCTGTCACCATTCAGATAATAGTCTGTCTCTCTGTTTTTACCACCAAAGTGGATAACCTCACATTTATCCACATTATACTTCATCTGCCATGCATTTGCCCACTCACCTAACCTATCCAAGTCACTCTGCAGCCTAATAGCATCCTCCTCGCAGCTCACACTGCCACCCAACTTAGTATCATCCGCAAATTTGGAGATACTACATTTAATCCCCTCGTCTAAATCATTAATGTACAATGTAAACAGCTGGGGCCCCAGCACAGAACCTTGCGGCACTCCACTAGTCACTGCCTGCCATTCTGAAAAGTACCCGTTTACTCCTACTCTTTGCTTCCTGTCTGACAACCAGTTCTCAATCCACGTCAGCACACTACCCCCAATCCCATGTGCTTTAACTTTGCACATTAATCTCTTGTGTGGGACCTTGTCGAAAGCCTTCTGAAAGTCCACATATACCACATCAACTGGTTCTCCTTTGTCCACTTTACTGGAAACATCCTCAAAAAATTCCAGAAGATTTGTCAAGCATGATTTCCCTTTCACAAATCCATGCTGACTTGGACCTATCATGTCACCATTTTCCAGATGCACTGCTATGACATCCTTAATAATTGATTCCATCATTTTACCCACTACTGAGGTCAGGCTGACCGGTCTATAATTCCCTGTTTTCTCTCTCCCTCCTTTTTTAAAAAGTGGGGTTACATTGGCTACCCTCCACTCCATAGGAACTGATCCAGAGTCAATGGAATGTTGGAAAATGACTGTCAATGCATCCGTTATTTCCAAGGCCACCTCCTTAAGTACTCTAGGATGCAGTCCATCAGGCCCTGGGGATTTATCGGCCTTCAATCCCATCAATTTCCCCAACACAATTTCCCGACTAATAAAGATTTCCCTCAGTTCCCCCTCCTTACTAGACCCTCTGACCCCTTTTATATCCGGAAGGTTGTTTGTATCCTCCTTAGTGAATACCGAACCAAAGTACTTGTTCAATTGGTCTGCCATTTCTTTGTTCCCCAGTATTAGCAAAGGTGTAACAATCACACTACACGTTACCAGTACAACTATTTTAATTGTGTACTTTAAACAAATGCCCTCTGCAAGGGGGGTCACACTCCAAAATAAATGTTTCTAGTGCCCTTTTTTTTTTGAGGGGGGTGCGTTTAGGGCACTAAGAACAGAAATTATACAAGTGCCCCCTGGCTAAAAGGTGTGGGAGGGGGGGAACACTAAAACTGACAAATTAAACAAATTAAACTTTAGACATAAAATCAAATTAAAACTTGGTTGCCGGGGGTGATGATGCACTCCAGTCCCTCCGGCACCCACCTCTCACGGAAGGCTGCGAGCGTACCGGTGGACATCGCGTGCTCCATCTCCAGGGACACCCTGGCCCGGATGTAGGCGCGGAAGAGAGGCAGGCAGTCGGGCTGAACGACCCCCTCGACCGCCCGCTGCCTGGACCGGCTGGTGGCCCCCTTGGCCATGCCCAGGAGCAATCCTATGAGGAAGCCTATCGACCTGCCCGCTCCCCTCCGCACAGAGAGCCCAAAGATCAGGAGAGTGGGACTGAAGTGCAACCAGAATTTGAGGAGCAGCTCCTTCAAATAAAGGAATAGCGGCTGCAACCTCGCACATTCCGTAAAAACATGGAACAGGGACTCTTCCAGACCGCAGAAATTGCCTGGGAGCCCGTTGTTATGTATTTAACCCCTTGCAACCTGTATTACACTACCACCAGAGGGCCTACCTGTTGGAGTCCCAAGGGATCCCAGCATCTCTTGGGAGCACGATATATAAGAAGGCCACCCACGAGGCACCTGCACTCTGGAATCTTTTTAAAGGAGCTAAGGTCATACTTGCTCATTGTACACAGTACTCAGTTTCATCCTTTATTATGAACGCATCAATTGGTGACGAGGTAATGAACAACCGCACGAAAATGTAAAGAACAGTTGGTATCCTGGAAAAGTTCTCAGAAGGGGACGATTGGGAGGCCTTCGTGGAGAGACTCGACCAATACTTTGTGGCCAACGAGCTGGAAGGGATGAGAACGCTGCCAAACGAAAGGCGATCCTCCTTACTCTCTGTGGGGCAACAACCTAGGGCCTCATGAAGAATCTCTTAGCTCCGGTAAAACCAACAGCTAAATCCTATGAAGAATTGTGTACGCTGGTCCAGGAGCACCTAAATCCTAAGGAAAGCGTTTTGATGGCGAGATATCGGTTCTACACGTGTCAACGGTCAGAGGGCCAGGAAGTGGCGAGCTAGGTCGATGAACTAAGGCGCCTCGCAGGAAATTGTGAATTTGACAGATCCCTAGAACAAATGCTTAGAGACTTTTTTGTACTGGGCATCGGCCATGAGGTAATCCTTCGCAAACTGTTGACTGTTGAAACTCCAAAGCTAAGTAAAGCCATAACGATAGCCCAGGCATTTATGCCCACCAGCGACAACATCAAACAGATTTCGTAGAGTAAAGAAGTTTCGGCCAGTACTGTGCACAAAGTAACGTCGTTTTCGAGCAGGAATATACATGGCAGAACGTACACGCCGGCTGCTGCTGCACGACCTCAGATGACCCAGAGTCCACCATCAATCGTTAATGCGAGGCAGTTAACACCTTGTTGACGCTGTGGAGGTGATCATCGGCTCCATCAATGCTGCTTCAAGCACTATGCGTGCAATGGTTACAGAACAATGGGACACCTCCAGCGAATGTGCAGGCTAGCTGCAAACCCTGCAAACCCTGCAAACCACCAAGTTGCAGAGGAAGATCGATCCACTGTGCATCAGGCTAAATTGGGGACTCGTACCGAGGAGGCAGAAGTGTACGGGGTACACACATTCACTACGAAATGTCCACCAATAATTTTGAAAGTTGAACTGAATAGAATTCCAGTATCTATGGAACTGGACATGGGTGCGAGTCAGTCCATAATGAGTAAAAAGGCCATCAACAGGCTGTGGGGCAACAAGGCACACAGGCCCAAGCTCAGCCCCATTTACACCAAACTAAGATTTACACCAAGGAACTAATCCCTGTAATTGGCAGTGCAGAAGTCAAAGTCTCCTATGATGGAGCAGTACACGAACTCCCGCTGTGGATTGTGCCAGGGATGGCCCACATTGTTTGGCAGAAGCTGGCTGGGAAAACTCCGCTGGAACTGGGACAACATCCGAGCACTTTCGTCTGTCGACAACGCCTCATGTGCCCAGGTTCGGAGCAGATTTCCATCGTTGTTTGAGCCAGGCATTGGAAGCTTCTCGGGGGCGAAAGTGCTGATCCATTTGATTCCTGGTACATGACCCATCCACCACAAGGCACGGGTGGCACCATATATGATGTATGAGAAAGTGGAAATTGAGCTGGACAGGCTGCAGTGAGAAGGCATCATCGTGCCGGTGGAATTCAACAAGTGGGCCAGTCCGATTGTCCCGGCACTTAAAGAGGACGGCACGGTCAGAATTTGTGTCCTATAAAGTAACGATTAACCGTTTTTCGCTACAGGACCAGTACCCGCTACCCAAGGCAGACGACCTATTACGACCCTGGCTGGAGGGAAGACGTTCACTAAGCTGAACTTGACCTCGGCCTATATGACGCAAGAAATGGAGGAGTCTTCGAAAGGCCTCACCTGCATTAACACGCACAAAGGTCTGTTCAGCTATAACAGATGCCCGTTCAGGATTTGGTCAGCCGCAGCAATCTTCCAACGGAACATGGAGAGCCTGCTAAAGTCTGTTCCTCGCAACGTGGTTTTCCAGGACAACATACTGGTCACAGGTCGGGACACCATGGAGCATTTGAAGAATCTGGAAGATTCTTAGTCGGTTAGATCACGTGGGACTCAGGTTGAAATGCTCGAAGTGTGTTTTCTTGGCACAGGAGGTCGAGTTATTAGGAAGAAGAATCGCAGCAGACGGCATCAGACCCACCGACGCCAAGACGGAGGCCATCAAGAACGTACCGATACCACAGAACGTGACGGAGCTGCGGTCATTCCTGAGACTCCTTAACTATTTCGGTAATTTCCTACCTGGGTTAAGCACACTGCTAGAACCCCTACATGTACTACTGCGCAAGGGAGACAACTGGGTATGGGGGAATTCACAAGAGGCTGCCTTTAAGAAAGCCAGGAATCTGTTATGTTCTAACAAACTGCTTGTCCTGTATAATCCATGTAAACGATTAGTGTTAGCTTGTGATGCGTCGTCATACGGGGTCGGGTGTGTGTTACAACAGGCTAATGATTTGGGGATTTTGCAACCCCACGCGATCCAACTGATTAAGAACCTCCTCCAAATTCTTCTTGTTCTCCACGGTGTCCCGACCTGTAACCAGTATGCCATCCTGGAAAACCACTGTGCAAGGAACCGACTTTAGCAGGCTCTCCATTTTCCGCTGGAAGATCGCCACAGCCGACCGAATCCCGAACGGGCACCGATTGTAGATAAACGGACCTTTGTGCGTGTTGATGCAGGTGAGGCCTTTCGAAGACTCCTCCAGCTCCTGTGTCATGTAGGCCGAGGTCTCCAGCCAGGGTCGCAAATAGGTCATCTGCCTTGGGTAGCGGGTACTGGTCCTGCAGCGAAAAATGGTTAATCATTACTTTATAGTCCCCGCAAATTCTAACGGTACCATCCTCCTTGAGTAGTGGGACAATCGGACTGGCCCAGTCATTGAATTCCACCGGCGTGATGATGCCTTCATGTTGCAGCCTGTCCAGCTTAATTTCCACTTTTTCACGCATCATGTACGATACCGCCCGAGCCTTGTGGCAGATGGGTCGTGCACCGGGAACCAAATGGATCTGCACTTTTGCCCCCGAGAAGCTTCCCATGCCTGGCTCGAATAACAATGGGAACTTGCTTAGAACCTGGGTACATGAGGCATCGTCGACGGACGAAAGCACTCGGATGTCATCCCAGTTCCAGCGGATTTTCCCCAGCCAGCTTCTGCCAAACAACGTGGGGCCATCCCCTGGCACAATCCACAGCGGGAGTTCATCCACTGCTCCATCATAGGAAACTTTGACTTCTGCACTGCCAATTACAGGGATTAGTTCCTTGGTGTAAGTCCTTAGTTTAGTGTAAATGGGGCTGAGCTTGGGCCTATGTGCCTTCTTTCCCCACAGCTTGTCGCAGGCCTTTTTACTCATTCTGGACTGACTTGCCCCCGTGTCCAGCTCCATAGATACTGGTATGCCATTCAGTTCAACTTTCAGCATTATTGGTGGGCATTTCGGCGTGAACGTGTGTACCCCGTACACTTCTGCCTCTTCCGTACGAGTTTCCAACTCAATCTGATCCACTGTGGATCGATCTTTCTCTGCAACGTGGTGGTTTGCAGGGTTTGCAGCTCGCCTGCACATTCGTTGGAGGTGTCCCATTGTTCTGCAATCATTGCATGCATAGTGCTTAAAGCAGCATCGATGGGGCCGATGATCACCTCCGCAGCGCCAACAGAGTGTTAACTGCCTCGCATTAACAGACGATGGCAGACTCTAGGTCAATTGAGGTTGGGCCACAGCAGACAGCGTGTACTTTCTACCTGTACATTTCTGCTCAAAACCCACGTTACTTTATGCACAGTACTGGTCGAAACTTCTTTGTTCTGCGAAATCTGTTTGGTGTTGTCGCTGGTGGACATAAAGTCTGGGCTATCATTGTGGCTTTACTTAGATTCGGAGTTTCTACAGTCAACAATTTGCGAAGGATTGTCTCATGTCTGATGCCCAGTACAAAAAAGTCTCTGAGCATTTGTTCTAGGAATCCTTCAAACTCACAAAGTCCTGCGAGGCGCCTTAGTTCAGCGACATAGCTCGCCACTTCCTGGCCCTCTGATCATTGACATATATAGAGCCGATATCTTGCCATCAAAACGCTTTTCTTAGGATTTAGGTGCTCCCGGACCAACGTACACAATTCTTCGTAGGATTTTTCTATTGGTTTTGCCGGGGCCAGGAGATTCTTCATGAGGCCATAGATGTTGCCCCTCAGACAGTTACGAGGATCGCCCTTCGTTTGGTGGCGTTCTTGTCCCCTTCCAGCTCGTTGGCCACAAAGTATTGGTCAAGTCTCTCCACGAAGGCCTCCCAATCGTCCCCTTCTGAGAACTTCTCCAGGATGCCGAATGTTCTTTGCATTTTCGCGCAGTTGTTCATTACCTCGTCACCAATTGTTATACTCATAATAAATGGTGAGACTGAGTACTGTGTGTAATGAGCAAGTATGACCTTAGCTCCTATATTCAGGTTCCAGAGTGCAGGTACCTCGTGGGTGGACTGCTTATACACTGTGCTCCCAAGGGATGCTGGGATCCCTTGGGACTCCAACGGGTGGGCCCTCTGGTGGTCAGGTGTAATGCAAGTTTCAAGGGGTTAAATACATAACATAAATGATTAGTGCTAGCTTGCGATGCGTCGTCATACGGGGTCGGGTATGTGTTACAACAGGCTAATGAATCGGGGATTTTGCAACCGGTCGCTTATGCGTTCAGGAGTTTGTCCAAGGCTGAAAGAGCCTACAGCATGATTGAAAAAGGGGCTCTGGCATACGTTTACAGGGTAATGAAAATGCACCAGTACTTATTCGACCTCAAGTTTGAGCTTGAAACTGACCATCAAGCAAAGCTTGAAACGCATGTCGGAAGGATCCCAGCAGACCCGGCTGTCCCGAGTGCTGCTCAGCTACCGTACCAGATCCCACTCACTCACCAGGGTTCCCCCAGCCGAGCTGCTCATGAAAAGGGCACTCAAAACAAGGCTCTCTCTTGTCCACCCTAATCTCCATGATCAGGTGGAGGGCAGGCGGCATCAACAAACTGTGTACCATGACCGTGCAAATTTGTCATGCGATATTGAGGTCAAGGACCCTGTGTTTGTGCTCAATTATGGACATGGTCCCAAATGGCTTGCTGGCACGGTCATAGCCAAAGAGGGGAGTAGGGTGCTTCAGGTCAAACTGGCCAATGGATTAACGTGCAGAAAACATTTGGACCAAATCAAATTGCGGCTCACCAACAGCTACGAGCAACCTGAAGAAGACACCACCAACTTTCACCCTCCAACACACACATAAGTGGCAACTGACATCATGGTTGAACACGAAGCCGAACTCACCATCCCCAGCAGCCCGGCAAGGCCGGCTGCCCAACAGCCCAGTGAAGAACTGACCAACTCACCCACACCCGTATTTGTACCGAGACGATCGACAAGGGAGCGAAAAGCCCCAGATCGTCTCAACTTGTAAATAAGTGTACTATTGACTTACGGGGAAGTGATGTTCTGTATTTAACTCCTTGCAACCTGTATTACACTACCACCAAAGACCCTACCTGTTGGAGTCCCAAGGGATCCCAGCATCCCTTGGGAACACAGTATATAAGCAGGCCACCCACGAGGTACCTGCACTCTGGAGTCTTATTAAAGGAGCTAAGGTCACACTTGCTCACTGTACACAGTACTCAGTTTCATCCTTTGTTATGAACGCATCACCTGTGAACCGACTTAAAAACTTATTGCACGGGACTGCTCCATGTAACACCCTCCAGGCCAAGTCCCCAATAAATAAAGGGAGGATTCCCGCATTGAGTGCACTCCATTGAGGACCCCCGCCTCCTCCGGACGGCAAGATGGTGTGCCATGGCGTGTCCGGATGGCAGACGAGGATAACAAGGTAGAGATTGTGCAAGAGCAGCCTGTACAGGAAACCCCTCTGAGCAGAACTGAAAGTCATGGAGAGGATTTCCCTGAGGAGTCTCAAGTTGTGAGGCACCGGCTCCCGAGGGAGGTTTCGGGGCTTGGCACCGATGAGGAATTCCGTCTGAATGGGGGTCAGTTCGGATGGGATCTCCACATGTGCTTGAGCCTCCTCGACACACCTAACGGAGTTAGGGCCCATAGCTGTTTTTAGCGACTCGATGGCATTGGCCGCACGTTGGCCCAGTTTAGGAACCATGCCAGCACGTCTGGCGCCATCCAGCCTGCTCCTCCGCCATTGAGCAGGACCCTGACCCTGGTCACCTCGCCAGCCACAGCCCTCTCGTCCACCTGCCACTTAAAACCTCGGTCGTGGAGGTACGGATTCCTGAGCAGCGGCTCCTGCAGGACAGCTGCCACTCCAGATGGGGGAGAGCTGTGCTTGGTGGCGACTCTGTTCCAGACGCTGATGAGTTCCTAGTAAAAGACAGGCACCCCTGCACGGCGGTCCTGACATCCCCCAGGCTCACAAACAGTAGCTGCGTGTCATAATTGAGGCTGTACTGCTGGCGGAAGAAATACGTCGCCAGCGCACACCATCTAGGAGGGGGCTCAACGTAGAGATATCTCTGCAGGATCTGAAGATGGAAAGTCGCTAGCTGGGTGCTGACACACACCAACGCCTGACCGCCCTCCCTAAGCGGGAGACTCAAGACCGCCGCAGAGACCCAGTGCTTCCTGTTGTTCCAGAAGAAGTCCACCAGCTTCTTCTGTATCTTGGCAACAAATGCAAGGGGAGGGGTCAAAGTGACCAGCCAGTACCACAGAATAGCAGCCACCAGCTGGTTTATGACTAGCGCTCGACCCCTGTAGGACAGCACTCGGAGCAGTTCTGTCCAGCGCCCTCGGCGAGCGGCGACTTTGACCTCCAGCTCCTGCCAAGTCGGGGTGGATCATGTGGTCCAGCATGGCGCCAAGGCGAGCAGACATCACCCTGGCAAAAATGTTGTAATCCGTGCTGAGGAGGGAGACCGGGCGCAAGTTCTTAAGGAGGCGGAGATCACCCTTCTTAGGCAGCAGGATGATGATTGCCCTGCACCAAGAGAGGGGCATCTCCCTGGTCGGCAGACTTTCCCCCAGAACCTACACGTAGTCGCCCCCCAAGGCATCTCAGAACGCCCTGTGGAACTCCACGGTCAGCTCGTCCAGCCCCGGGGACTTTCCCCTCGAGAGCCGGTCAAGGGCACCGGTCAGCTCCGCCAGACTTAGCGGACTGTCCAGATTTTCAGCGTCCTCTGAGACAACCTTCAGCAGGTCCTCCCACAAAACTCTACGCGCTTCCTCACTGGACGGATCCGGAGAGAACAGAGCCCCATAATAGTCTTGGGCCCTGTTACTGATACCCTCTGGATCCAAGTCCAGGGATCCGTCGTCAGCTAGCAGCGCCAAGAGCTGCTTACGGACACTCTGTCTTTTTTCCAGTGAGTAGAAGAAGGGGGAGCCGCGGTCCAGATCCCGCAGGAACCGGATCAGTGACCTCACGAACGCGCCTCGGGACCCAACGAGCTGCAGGTCCTTCAGCGCGGCCTTCTTCACTTCGTACACCGTCCGCAGGGCCGGGTCCTCGACGACATGACCGAGACGGGCTTCCAGGTCGAGCACCTCCTTCTCTAGGTGCCCCACCCTGGCCTCCCGCCTCTTGGTTGACCCCCTCGCGTACTCTTGACAGAAGACACGGACGTGAACCTTGCCCACGTCCCACCATACCCTCAAGGAGGGGAAGCCCCCCTGCTTCCTTCTCCAGTCGGCCCAGAAGCGAAAGAACGAATGCTGGAACCATTCATCCTCCAGCAGCAGGTTGTTAAAATGCCAGTAGGCGGACCCCACCGGTACGCGGAGCGAAGCGAGCTCCGCCCACACCAGGTGGTGGTCCGAGCATGGCGCCGGCCGCATGGAGGCCGCCAGAACGCAGCAAACGTACACCCGAGACATGTAAAGGCGGTCGATTCTGGACCATCCGCCTCCAGGCCTCACCCAAGTAAAGGTGCTGGAGTCGGGATGGAGATTTCGCCAGACGTCCACCAAGTCGAAGGACCCGACCAGGTCCCTCAACTTCTCCATCGCCGTCATGCTCTGAGGGGCACCGGAGCGGTCCCTCGCCTCGAGGGTGCAGTTAAAATCCCCCCCGAGGACAATGCAGTCGCCGACGTCAACGGAGCCTAGAAGACCGGACACTTCTTCAAAGAAGCGCGTTTGCTGTGGGCACACTCACTAAATGAAGCACACCGCATATTTCCCCTCCCATAGAAGCGAAAAATTGTTAAATCTACGGCATGCCTCTCTGCTGCCGTTGATGTTGAGGCTCGCTAAGGTTATCTTCATGACAATAGCATAGTGCAACTTCTAACTTAAACTACGGTGGGACAGGAGGGGGGGGCGGGTGGGTGGGGGGCGCGGAGTCGTTTGATGACTTCCACTCACTCAGCAGCCCAGCGAGGAACGTTCTGAGCCGGCGCAGCTCAAGGGTTTCTGGTTTTGATAGGGTCCTGTCCGCGCCCATGGTTTTGATGGCAGCGCGGATGGACCTGATGAGCAGCGCCGGCTCGGACCATTTGTCCAGGGCCAGATGGGCTCTATTGTGGCGACTCTGGCATTGCACCAAAAAGTCCTGGAGTTCCTTGACAGGAATGAGGGGGAACTCAGCAGCGAGCACGAGGAGATCCACCACCTCACTGACGATGGACTCCAGAT
The DNA here is from genome assembly GCF_044704955.1 of Pristiophorus japonicus. Classification (NCBI taxonomy): domain Eukaryota; kingdom Metazoa; phylum Chordata; class Chondrichthyes; family Pristiophoridae; genus Pristiophorus; species Pristiophorus japonicus. The sequence goes on along the minus strand of NC_091983.1, from coordinate 97,281,958 downwards.
CTTCTCCCGCGCTCTCCGACGAGTCCCCGTCCCCCTCCGGGAAGTCGCCACCAGCAGCTGGTCAGTCGACCGCATGGGGTACGGGAAACAGCCCACCCGCACCATCCAGCCCTACCTGTGTCACGATCCCACCCCCAGGATCGTCGGCAGAGGAGTCCCCCCTGGGCTCCTCCTGGGATGCCGGGTCAGGAAGCGGCAGTGGACGGGGGTCCCCCTCCACCCCAGGCACCGGGGAGCATGGCGAGACTGGGCCAAAAAACAGCTCCAGGTCCTCCAAGTCCCCCGGCTCGAATGCCAGGGGCGACAATTGGGGTTCCACACCTTCCCCGCCACCACCCCCGGCCCATTGGGCAGATGTTCCTGAAGTTCATTAAAATCTTGTTCTTTTTCTGCCAGGTCGAGCAGATCCCAGGGGATGTCAATAATTGGCTGGGCGGGCTTGGAGTCAGCCTCATCGGCCCCGCCTACCTCAGTCCTCGGGACGCTTGACCCGGCGACGACATTTTCTTTTCGCGGCCCCACGTCCCCCGCAAGTGGCAGTTCTTGTTCCCCATCCCCGGGAGGCTCAGGCTAGGCATCCTTGGATGTCTCGCCCTCCCGAGGGACAGACTCCCCCCCCCGCCTTTGGTGTAGTTTGGGAGCGCTGGTGGGGGATGCGGGACTCGCGCTGGGCACCAACTCCTCCACAGAGTGATCTTGGTCATCCTCCGCTTCCTTGGAGTGGTGCCTCCTTTTTTACCTGGAGGGGACAGGGAGAACTCCATGTCTGCTGGGGCTCCCGCCTCCGCTCCCTCCTTCCGATTATGTTGCCCGAGCCCGACCGTGTGTGGCAAAGTCCCCGCAGAGGCAGGTGCGGTCAGGGACTCGGGCCCGGGCTCGGAATGCCAGAATGTACCGCGCTCAGCGGCGATAGTGGGGGGGGCGGGGGCGAGTGCGCTGATTGGGCTGTGTGGCCCACTGAGGGGACTATCCGGAGGGTATTGAGTTGTTTTCTTCCGCGCCTTTCTTCTGCGCGGACGTTCTCTCCCCCTCCCACCGGAGGCCACAAAGACAAAGGCCTCTGATGATGTTGCACACCTACGGCTCCCGGCACGCGGATGGTACTAGGGGGAGGAGTGGCGGCGGCACCAGTCTTAGCCGCTTTGGCTGTTTTAGCGGCGTTGATGGCGGGGCAGTTCTTGCAGACGTGCCCCACCTCCTTACAGGCGGGGCACCGCACGTCGTCCGATGTCCAGAAAACGCGGTAGGCAGTCCCCTCGTGAACCCTGTGCCACCTCCTCCTGGGCCAGCTGAACAAAAATCTGACACCGGAAGGAGAACATATGACGGAGGTTGGCCTCCCTGAAGCCGAGCAGTATCGGCGTTATCTCTGACCTCACCTCCCCCAGTTGACGTAGGTGGGGGAGGAGGAGCTCACCGGGAACAAAGGGCGGGACGTTCGAGATGACGACCCTCTGCACGGTGGCCTCGAGAGGATCCACTGGCAGGAAGGTCCCGCCCACCGTGAGCCCCTTACTGAGGGCCAGGGGCACCATTTTGGAGGCGGCGATAATGGCCGAGGGGCCGACTACCCCAGCCATTGCCCTCACGCACTCCTCGATGGTCGTGTTGGGGTGAGTGTAGCTCTTGACCACGTTCTTTTTAGTAATGAGTCTGAAAGGTGGCGGGGCAGCAGGAGCCACCGTGACCTTTGCTGCCACACACGCATAGGTTTGTGCTGGCCCCACCACCGGCGAAGGTGGACTCACCACATCGGGGTCCCTTTAAGGGCGACAACTCTTTTGGGGGGGGAACAAAATAGACATTAGATCAAGTGCCCCCCGATCTGGGGGACACTCCAGACACTTAACTGCCCCTTTTTCTAATAAATGTTTTTTTTGGGTTTTTTTTTTTGTGGGGTTTTTTTTTTGTGATTTTTTTTGGGGCATTAACACCATATATTTTACAAGTGCCCCCTATAAAAGGGGAGGGGTTAAGGGCTACAACTCTTTTGGGAGGAAAAAGTAAACATTAAATCGTGCCCCCCGATCTGGGGGACACACCAAACATTTTTCAAGGCCCTTTTTTTGTGTTAAGGGCTACAACTCTTTTAGGGAGTACAAAACAAACATTACTTCGAGTGCCCCCCGATCTGGGGGACACTCCAGACACTTATACCTGCCCTCTTTTTTTGTTTTTTTGGGGGTTTTATTTACTTTTTTTTTGTGGGTTTTTTTGTGATTTTTTTGGGCAATAAAATCATAAATTTTACAAGTGCCCCCTATAAAAGGGGAGGGGGACACTAAAAACCCCGGCAATTAAAACAAATTAAACTTTAAAACATAAAATCAAATTAAAATTTGGTTGCCGGGGGTAACGATGCACTCCAGTCCCTCCGGCGCCCACCTCTCGCGGAAGGTCACGAGCGTACCAGTGGACACCGTGTGCTCCATCTCCAGGGACACCTTGGCTCGGATGTAGGCGCAGAAGAGAGGCAGGCAGTCAGGCTGAACGACCCCCTCGACCGCCCGCTGCCTGGACCGGCTGATGGCCCCCTTGGCCGTGCCCAGGAGCAGTCCTACGAGGAGGCCCTCGGACCTACCCGCTCCCCTCCGCACAGGGTGCCCAAAGATCAGGAGTGTGGGACTGAAGTGCAACCAGAAATTGAGGAGCAGCCCCTTTAAATAATGGAACAGGAGCTGCAACCTCGTACACTCAGTAAAAACATGGAACACGGACTCTTCCAGACCGCAGAAATTGCAGGCGGCCTGGGAGCCCGTGAACCGGCTTAAAAATTTATTGCACGGGACTGCTCCGTGCACCACCCTCCAGGCCAAGTCCCCGATAAATAATGGGAGGACTCCCACGTAGAGTGCACTCCATCGGGGACCCCCACCTCCTCCGGACGACAAGATGGTGCGCCATGGCGTGTCCGGACGGCAGACGAGGATGGCAAGGTTGAGAGTGTGCAGGAGCAGCCCGTACAGGAAAACCCTCCGCGCAGAACTGAAAGGCACGGAGGGGATTTCCCCGAGGCGGCTCAAGTTTGAGGCGCCGGCTCCCGAGGGAGGTTCCGGGGTTTGGCGCCGATGAGGAATTCCGTCTGGACGGGGGTCAGTTCGGACGGGATCTCCCCACGTGCTTGAGCCTCCTCGACACACCTAACGGAGTCGGGGCCCAGAGCTGTTTTTAGCGACTCGATGGCATCGGCCGCGCGGCGGACGTCGGCCAAATTTAGGCGCCGCGCCAGCGTGTCTGGCGCCATCCAGCCCGCTCCTCCGCCATTGAGCAGGTCGCTGACCCTGGTCACCTCAACAGCCACAGCCCTCTCGTCCGACTGCCACCTAAAACCTCGGTCGTGGAGGTACGGATTCCCGAGCAGCGGCTCCTGCAGGACAGCCGCCACTCCAGCCGGTGGAGAGCTGCGCTTGGTGGAGACTTTGTTCCAGACCCTGGTGAGTTCCTTGTAAAAGACAGGCAGCTCCTGGACGGCGGTCCTGACGCCCTCCCCAAGCTCACAAACAGGAGCTGCGTGTCGTAGTTGAGGCCGTGCTGCTGGCGGAAGAAATATGTCGCCAGCGCACGCCCACCTAGGAGGGGGCTCGACGTAAAGGTATCTCTGCAGGGTCTGAAGACGGAAAGTCGCTAGCTGGGCGCTGACGCACACCAACGACTGACCGCCCTCCCTAAGCGGGAGACTCAAGGCCGCGGCAGAGACCCAGTGCTTCCTGTTGTTCCAGAAGAAGTCCACCAGCTTCTTCTGTATCCTGGCGACAAACGCAGGGGGAGGGGTCAAAGTGACCAGCCGGTACCACAGCATAGCGGACACCAGCTGGTTTATGACTAGCGCTCGAACCCTGTAGGACAGCACTCGGAGTAGTCCTGTCCAGCGCCCTAGGCGAGCGGCGACCTTGGCCTCAAGCTCTTGCCAGTTCGCCGGCCAGGCTTCCTCGTCGGGGCTAAGGTAGACTCCCAGATAGAGGAGATAGGTCGTGCTCCAGACAAAAGGCCTGAGCTCCTTCGGCAGGGAGTCCACCCGCCACTGACCCACCAGGAGTCCGGAACATTTCTCCCAGTTGATCCTGGCAGAGGATGTGGCCGAGTAAATCTCCTGGCACTCACGCATCCTCCGAAGGTCAGCGGGATCCTCTACCATGAGGAGCACGTCATCGTCGTAAGCCGAGAGGACGACCTCCACGCCCGGCCCTTGCAGAGCCAGTCCCGTCAACCTCGTCCGCAGAAGGCGCAGGAAAGGCTCCATGCAAATGGCATATAATTGGTTGGACATGGGGCATCCCTGGCGCACCCCTCTCCCAAAGCGAAGGGGCGCCGTCAAGGACCCGTTAACCTTAATCAGACACTCCGCGGCGGCGTACAAAAGTCGGATCCGGGCGACGAAATGCGTCCCGAACCCAAAAGCGCGCAGAGTTCCGAACAGATAATCGTGATCCACCCTGTCGAACGCCTTCTCTTGGTCGAGGGATAGGAAGGCGACCGACAGACCAGCCTCCTGGGTGTGATGGATGAGGTCCCGGACCAGATGGATGTTATCGTGGATTGTCCGGCCCTGGACCGTGTAGGAGTGGTCGGGGTGGATCATGTGGTCCAGCACGGCGCCAAGGTGAGCAGACATCACCCTGGCGAAGATTTTGTAGTCTGTGCTGAGAAGGGAGACCGGACGCCAGTTCTTAAGGAGGCAGAGATCGCCCTTCTTAGGCAACAGGACGATGACTGCCCTACTCCAAGAGAGGGGCATCTCCCCGGTCGCCAGACTTTCTCCCAGGACCCATGCGTAGTCGCCCCCCAGGACGTTCCAGAACACCCTGTGGAACTCCACGGTCAGCCCATCCAGCCCCGGGGCTTTTCCCCTCGAGAGCCTGTCGAGGGCGCCGGTCAGCTCCGCCAGGCTTAGCGGAGCTTCCAGATTTTCGGACTGACCTTCGGCAAGTCTTCCCACAAAACTCTACGCGCTTCCTCGCTGGACGGCTCCAGAGAGAACAGAGTCCTGTAATATTCACAGGCCCTGTTGTTGACGCCCTCCGGATCCGAGACGAGAGAGCCGTCGTCGGCCAGCAGCGTCAAGAGCTGCTTACGGACACCCTGTCTTTTTTCCAGAGAGTAGAAGGGGAAGCCGCGGTCCAGATCCCGCAGGAACCGGATCCGCGACCTCACGAACGCGCCTCGGGACCCGACGAGCTGCAGGTCCTTCAGTGCGGCCTTCTTCGCTTCGTACACCATCCGCAGGGTCGGGTCCTCGACGACTTGACCGAGACGGGATTCCAGGTCGAGCATCTCTTTTTCTAGGTGCCCAACCCTGGCCGCCCGCCTCTTGGTCGACCCCCTCGCATACTCTTGACAGAAGACGTGGACGTGAGCCTTGCCCACGTCCCACCATAGCCTCAAGGAGGGGAAGCCCCCCTGCTTCCTTCTCCAGTCGGACCAGAATCGACGGAACGAGTCCTGGAACCGCTCGTCCTCCAGCAGCTGGTTGTTAAAATGCCAGTACGCGGACCCCGTCCTCGCGCGGAGCGAAGCAAGCTCCGCCCACACCAGGTAGTGGTCCGAACACGGCACCGGTCGCATGGAGGCCGCCGGGACGCAGGAAACGTACGCCCGAGACACGTAAAGGCGGTCGATTCTGGACCATCCTACTCCAGGCCTCACCCAAGTAAAGGCGCTGGAGTCGGGATGGAGATTTCGCCAGACGTCCACCAAGTCGAAGGACCCGACCAGGTCCCTCAACTTCTCGATCGCCGTCATGCTCTGCGGGCCACCGGAGCGGTCCCTCGCCTCGAGGGTGCAGTTAAAATCCCTCCCGAGGAAGAAGATATCACATCTATAAATCCTGGTTTCATGGTGAACCTGCCCTGCAAACCCTCCGAGCTCAATATAACCTTCCTGAGGTACAGCAATCCCTCAGTATTGTGTTGCATTTTCCGTCTAGGTGCTCAAATCACTGGACTAGGGTCTTGAACCCATGAACTTTTGACTGCAACACACGAGTGCTAGCACTGAGCCAAGGCCGACACCAAAATTCTATAAACCTGTGAGCATATTCACAGGTGCATACATTACACTGGCAGTAATTCCAGGCACTAGCGTCAAAGCTCTCAGTTATGAAGAAAGGCTGGAAAAATTTGGGGTTTTCAGCCTGAAAGTGATCTTCACAGAATCATAGAATGATACAGCACAGAAGGAGACTATTTGGCCCATCACACATGGGCCAATATATATATTTCGAGTAGCTCGAATGCTCTATCGGATCTCCTTCACGACAAATGAGCCAAAGGAGGGCAGCGGAAATGTTACAAGGACACCCTCAAAGCCTCCCTGATAAAGTGCAACATCCCCACTGACACCTGGGAGTTCCTGGCCAAAGACTGCCCTAAGTGGAAGTAGTACATCCGAGAGGGCGCTGAGCACCTCGCTTTTGGTCTCCTAATCTGAGGAAGGACGTTTTTGCGATTGAGGGAGTGCAGCGAAGGTTCACCAGACTGATTCCAGGAATGGCTGGACTGTCATATGAGGAGAGACTGGATCAACTGGTCCTTTATTCACTGGAGTTTAGAAGGATGAGAGGGGATCTCATAGAAACGTACAAGATTTTACAGGACATAGAAACATAGAAACATAGAAAATAGGTGCAGGAGTAAGCCATTCGGCCCTTCAAGCCATTCAATGAGTTCATGGCTGAACATGCAACTTCAGTACCCCATTCCTGCTTTCTCGCCATACCCCTTGATCCCCCTAGTAGTAAGGACTACATCTAACTCCTTTTTGAATATATTTAGTGAATTGGCCTCAACAACTTTCTGTGGTAGAGAATTCCACAGGTTCAGCACTCTCTGGGTGAAGAAGGTTCTCCTCATCTCGGACCTAAATGGCTTACCCTTATCCTTAGACTGTGACCCCTGGTTCTGGACTTCCCCAACATTGGGAACATTCTTCCTGCATCTAACCTGTCTAAACCCGTCAGAATTTTAAATGTTTCTATGAGATCCCCTCTCATTCTTCTGAACTCCAGTGAATACAAGTCCAGTTGATCCAGTCTTTCTTGATATGTCAGTCCCGCCATCCCGGGAATCAGTCTGGTGAACCTTCACTGCACTCCCTCAATAGCAAGAATGTCCTTCCTCAAGTTAGGAGACCATAACTGTACACAATACTACAGGTGTGGCCTCACCAAGGCCCTGTACAACTGTAGTAACACATCCCTGCCCCTGTAGAAACATAGAAATATAGAAAATAGGTGCAGGAGTAGGCCATTCGGCCCTTCTAGCCTGCACCGCCATTCAATGAGTTCATGGCTGAACATGCAACTTCAGTACCCCATTCCTGCTTTCTCACCATACCCCTTGATTCCCCTAGTAGTAAGGACTTCATCTAACTCCTTTTTGAATATATTTCGTGAATTGGCCTCAACAACTTTCTGTGGTAGAGAATTCCACAGGTTCACCACTCTCTGGGTGAAGAAATTCCTCCTCATCTCGGTCCTAAATGGCTTCCCCCTTATCCTTAGACTGTGTCCCCTGGTTCTGGACTTCCCCAACATTGGGAACATTCTTCCTGCATCTAACCTGTCTAAACCCATCAGAATTTTAAACGTTTCTATGAGGTCCCCTCTCATTCTTCTGAACTCCAGTGAATACAAGCCCAGTTGATCCAGTCTTTCTTGATAGGTCAGTCCCGCCATCCCGGGAATCAGTCTGGTGAACCTTCGCTGCACTCCCTCAATAGCAAGAATGTCCTTCCTCAGGTTAGGAGACCAAAACTGTACACAATACTCCAGGTGTGGCCTCACCAAGGCCCTGTACAATTGTAGCAACACCTCCCTGCCCTTGTACTCAAATCCCCTCGCTATGAAGGCCAACATGCCATTTGCTTTCTTAACCGCCTGCTGTACCTGCATGCCAACCTTCAATGACTGATGTACCATGACACCCAGGTCTCTTTGCACCTGCCCTTTTCCTAATCTGTCACCATTCAGATAATAGTCTGTCTCTCTGTTTTTACCACCAAAGTGGATAACCTCACATTTATCCACATTATACTTCATCTGCCATGCATTTGCCCACTCACCTAACCTATCCAAGTCGCTCTGCAGCCTCATAGAATCCTCCTTGCAGCTCACACTGCCACCCAACTTAGTGTCATCCGCAAATTTGGAGATACTACATTTAATCCCCTCGTCTAAATCATTAATGTACAATGTAAACAGCTGGGGCCCCAGCACAGAACCTTGTGGTGCCCCACTAGTCACTGCCTGCCATTCTGAAAAGTACCCATTTACTCCTACTCTTTGCTTCCTGTCTGACAACCAGTTCTCAATCCATGTCAGCACACTACCCCCAATCCCATGTGCTTTAACTTTGCACAGTAATCTCTTGTGTGGGACCTTGTCGAAAGCCTTCTGAAAGTCCAAATACACCACATCAACTGGTTCTCCCTTGTCCACGCTACTGGAAACATCCTCAAAAAATTCCAGAAGATTTGTCAAGCATGATTTCCCTTTCACAAATCCATGCTGACTTGGACCTATCATGTCATCTCTTTCCAAATGCGCTGCTATGACATCCTTAATAATTGATTCCATCATTTTACCCACTACCAATGTCAGGCTGACCGGTCTATAATTCCCTGTTTTCTCTACCCCTCCTTTTTTTTAAAAAGTGGGGTTACATTGGCTACCCTCCACTCCATAGGAACTGATCCAGAGTCTATGGAATATTGGAAAATGACTGTCAATGCATCCGTTATTTCCAAGGCCACCTCCTTAAGTACTCTGGGATGCAATCCATCAGGGACTGGACAGGTTAGATGCGGGAAGAATGTTCCCGATGTTGGGGAAGTCCAGAACCAGGGGACATAGTCTTAGGATAAGAGGTAGGCCATTTAGGACTGAGATGAGCAGAAACTTCTTCAGTGAGAGAGTTGTTAACCTGTGGAATTCTCTGCCGCAGAGAGTTGTTGATGCCAGTTCATTGGATATATTCAAGAGGGAGTTGGATATGGCCCTTACGGCTAAGGGGATCAAGGGGTATGGAGAGAAAGCAGGAAAGGGGTACTGAGGGAATGATCAGCCATGATCTTATTGAATGGCGGTGCAGGCTTGAAGGGCCGAATGGCCTACTCCTGCACCTATTTTCTATGTTTCTATGTCTGATCGTCGAGAGCAAGCAGAAATCAAGTGCAGGCAGCAGAAAGAGCATGTGGCAATCCAGTCCCACCCACCCCTTCCCTCGACCACTGTTTTTCCCACCTGTGACAGAAACTGTGGCTCTTGTATTGGACTGTTCAGTCACCTAAGAACTCATGCTAAGAGTGGAGGCAAGTCTTCCTCGATTCCGAGGGACTGTCTATGATTATGATATATATTTCTTACAGAAAGGGCCAGTGAAATCATTAAGTTAGTGGTGGAAGAGGTTAATAATATTTGTGTTCTTGATTAATAAGTCCCATGTGTAAAAGTTGTCACATGACCAAACCTGACAACAAATGATGTCATATTATGAATAGCATTAAAAATGTTTACAATAGAAAATAATCTTTTGGCCCATTTGATTTCCCAGGCCAATCTCTTGAGAATTACTAATCTTTCTACAAATGTTTTTATGCCTAATAAATGAAAGGAAGTAGCAGAGGAAGCAGCTGCTATTAGGGGCGGGGATAGGGATCTCAATTTAAAGAGGCAGTTCCTCCTACTCAGGTAGTGCTTTTAAAAAAAAACTTACAACAAAACAATCAAAGCAACACGAGGATTGATTTCATATATTTCCAGAAGCACAGCATATTTAAGCAATGTGCCTGCTAGAACTTTTACAGCTCTTTGTGTATGTGTTGCAGCTTATCTCCCTGAGGATTCAACAGCTGAACTTATACATTGGGTCAATGCTTTGTCTCAAGGAAGAGTGTGAGCTGCTGACTGCTCTCATACAGTTTGCTGGACATCCAGCTGGGATGCCCAGCACTGGGGAAGTGTCATGAGAATGGTCCGAGGAAGGTGACAACCTCTCATGATGTTCACCTATCCTCCCCAAGTCCCTCAAAGGACTGAGGAAGTGCCAGGCAGTAGGCGGGCGCTGGCAGTCACTGCATCGTCGGACGTGGCTATAACTGCTGCAGCGACATCACGGGCGGTTTGAGGTTGCGACCATTCCAACAGGTCCATAGCACCCATCAACAGCTTTCCACCACAGCTGCTAGTCCCACTCAACAACAACAACTTGTATTTATATAGCACCTTTAATGTAGTGAAACGTCCCAGGGAGCTTCACAGGAGTATTATGCGACAAAGATTTGATAATGAGCCGCATAAGTAGAAATTAGCGCAGGTGACCAAAAGCTTGGTCAAAGAGGTAGGTTTTAAGGAGCGCCTTGAAGGAGGAAAGAGAGGTAGAGAGGCGGAAAGATTTAAGCAGGGAATTCCAGAGCTTAGGGCCAAGGCAACAGAAGGCACGACCACCAATGGTTGAGCGATTATAAATCAGGGATGTTCAGGACGGCAGAATCAGAGGAGCGCAGACATCTCGAGGGGTTGTGGGGCTGGAGGAGATTACAGAGATAGGGAGGGGCGAGGCCATGGAGGGGTTTGGAGGGAGCACCGACATCAATTGTTCTGCCTGTGCATCATTTCTACCCATCGCCCACCTCCTCCTCCTCATCCTGTTCCTGTATGACTGCATAGCCATGGGTCTTGCCTTCTGTCTACTGCATGTTCATCCACAGGACAAGCACACCTTAGAGGGACACCAAGAAGACGCCCAACCATAGGGCACATATCACATGTGTCCATCCTAAACAGTATTTAATAAATAAAGAGCTTGTTATTTCTCCTTTTAAGGACAGTGTTTTGTAAGTCTGGCTGAGGAGAGGTAGTACCAGTGCTAGGTGGGATGCTGAAATATGGGGTGGGGGGACACCTGGAGTGCAGGGAATGGGCATCATATTCTTAGGGTTGCAATGTGCGACTGCTCATAAGAAAAACCAACGTTAGCCAGTTGCAGCGGTATCCAGTATTGGAAGTAGTTGGGGGTAATTTCCACCGGGGTTCTCCGCCATAACTTTGACAGAAGAGCCACGGATACCTGGAAAAATGGCAAAGTCACAGAGGGACAACCATGTGAAATAATGTAGAAATTTACTAGTCATCTACAGCAGTTCCACATCAATTGTTCTGCCTGTGCATTATTTCTACCCATCACCCGCCTCCTCCTCCTCATCCTGTTCCTGTATGACTGCATAGCCATGGGTCTTGCCTTCTGTCTACTGCATGTTCATTACTCTTTGGATGCCAAAATAATGCTGCTGAAGCAGACAGTGATAATCTTGGAAACTGTAGCGAGGCACCGCACCAACACGGTCCAATCAATGAAATCGTTGCTTCAGCATCTGATGTGTTCCAAAGAAACTCAAGTGGTGGCTGAGGTCTCACTGTATTCCCACTCTGCTGCCGGGGATTTGTCAGCCACAGCTGCAAAGGCTTTCACAAGAGCCATCCATTCATTCTCTGCGGCTTGCCCTAATAACACCAGCACATGGACTGCTGCAGAATAAAAACATCATGGCTGCTCACTGGATAATGGGCATTAATGTGCAGATGTCTGCAACAATCTGCCCGTTTATAGATTGCTATCCTTTCCTGTTAACATATGCACTTTGGTTAGTGTGAAATCCTCATGGCTACATGGGTTCCATTTAGAATGACTTGGGCCCTTGAGAAGTCTGCCAACTGCTAAACCTTCCATTCCCCTGCCAGTTGGTGTCTTGTTTCTGCGGAGAACATGATAAAGGTGTTTCCCTGGCAAGTGTGGTATCAGTCACAAGTTCTAGACATGAATAAATTGCAGATTGGCTTATCTGGCAGATGTGGTTTTCAAGGATTCACAATGACGTAGAAGCAATGCTGTAGTGATCTTTATTACTATGGAAGGAGCCATCCTAGCCTTTGACAGAGTGTGTAGATCAGCTTGCAGCAGGTGCTATTGCTCAGTCACTGCCTCTCTTGCTAAGGAGAAACATTGATATGTCTTCTCTGGCATTTCCAGGTAAGACTAGCGAGGTCAGTAAATATTGGTATTTGGGTTTTAGCAGGAGCAACCCGCTGAGGTGTCTTCGGGTTTGAAGATGTGCGCTCATGAATTGGTCCTCCTAATCCAATTCATGGTTAGCGACAATTTGTATTGAAGTAGGAATTGGGTTTTAAAAGGAGTGAATATACCCCGAGGTACAGACCTGAAAATGTTACGCCTTTGTGAATTGTTCTCCACATCCATTTCATGTAGGACGATGTGGAATACCCAAAGGGAAATCCCATCCGCCCAACTTGGTTAGCGTGTGCACCTTGTGCTGCTGCAGTAATTGCCAAGACTTCAGGAAAGCATATCTCAGCAGAATTGTTGTTTCCTATAATGACATTCCCCTGTAATTGTCCTCGTTGCTTTAGATTTAACTTACACATGAATTTCATCTCTTACTAATAGTGTGCTCTGTACGCTTTCCCAAGTCTACACCGGAACTATGAATAAAGATACAAATGAGGTGACCTGTTAAATTTGAGTGTATTTAATGCATTATCATTCAAGCAGAATTAACACAAGCTCTTAACCTTTTAGACACTGCTCGCCCCTTATTGCTTAAATATTTTACAAAAACTCAACTACAGAGTAAATTTTTTTTTTTAATTAGTTCATGGGATGCGAGCATCGCTGGCAAGGCCAGCATTTATTGTCCATTCCTAATTGAGCTTGAGAAGGTGATGGTGGTAAACCGCCCTCTTGAACCACTGCAATCTTTGTGGTGAAGGTACTCCCACAGTGCTGTTAAGGAGGGAGTTCAAGAATTTTGACCCAGTGACGATGAAGGAACGGCAATATATTTCCAAGTCAGGATGGTGTGTGACTTGGAGGGGAACTTGGAGGTGGTGGTGTTCCCATGTGCCTGCTGCCCTTGTCCTTCTAGGTGGTGGAGATCACGGACTTAGGAGGTCCTGCCGAAGAAGCCTTGGCGAGTTGCTGCAGTGCATCTTGACCGTCGTGAGAGAGGTTAGTTTTACCCTACTGATGATGTATTGTTGCAATATTAATTCTGCTCAGTATGAGAGGAACCGCAGGTTCAGACATTGGGCCTGCAGCCCCGAAAGGCTAGTGGTGGAGGGAGTGAATGTTTAAGGTGGTTATTGTGTCTGTAAGCACTCTAGTAATGACTCCACGAGACACGGTATTGTACTTGAACTGTGGTGACCTTAGTCCATTTATTACAGCTCCTGAGTGAGGGTACAGATTGGTGAGCTCCCTTTTATACCTGGTTATCTGTGGTGTACAGGTGACCCCTAGGTCTCCACCAATTGTACCCTCTGGTGGTACAAGCATATCGGTATAGTGTGAAGATTCATCCAGTAGTCTTATGTAACTGTACATTGAGTGTACAGGGTATATATTCAAGTTATACATACACAACAGTGGTGGTGCCAATCAAGGGAACTGCTTTGTGCTGGATGGTGTCGAGGTTCTCGAGTGTTGTTGGAGCTGCACTCATCCAGGCTAGTGGAGAGTATTCCATCACATTCCAGAATTGTACCTTGTAGATGGTGGAAAGGCTTTGGGGAGGCAGGAAGTGAGACACTCGCCGCGGAATACCCAGCCTCTGACCTGCTCTTGTTGCCACAGTATTTATGTGGTTGGTTCAGTTAAGTTTCTGGTCAATGGTGACCCCCAGGATGTTGATGGTGGGGGATTTGGCAATGGTAATGCCATTGAATGTCACGGGATGATGGTTAGGCTCTCGCTGGCTGGAAATAGTCATTGCTTGGCAATTGTGTGGCACAAATGTTACTTGCCACTTATCAGCTCAAGTCTGAGTGTCACCCAGGTCTTGCTGCATGTGGGCATGGACTGCTTCATTATCGGAGGAGTTGTGAATGGCACTGAACACTGTCCAGTCATCAGCGAACATCCCCACTTCTGATCTTAAGATGGAGGGAAGGTCATTAATGAAGCAGCCTAAGATGGTTGGGCCTGGGACACTGCCCTGAGGAACTCCTGCAGTGATGTCCTGGGGCTGTGATGGTTGACCTCCAGCAACCACAACCATCTTCCTTTATTCCAGATATGACTCCAGCCAGCAGAGAGTTTTCCCCTGATTCCCATTGACTTCAGTTTTACTAGGGCTCCTTGATGCCACTCTCAGTCAAATGCTGCCTTGATTTAAAAGGCAATCACTCTCCTCACCTCTGGAATTCAGCTCTTTTGTCCATGATTGGACCAAGGCTGTAATGAGGTCGGGAGTCGAGTGGTGCTTGCGGAACCCAAACTGAGCATTGGTGAGCAGGTTATTGGTGAGTAAGTGCCACTTGATAGCACGGTCAATGACACCTTCCATCACTTTGCTGATGATTGATGGGGCGGTAATTGACTGGATTAGATTTGTCCTGCTGTTTGTGGAGAGGACATACCTGGGCAGTTTTCCCATTTTGTCGGGTAGATGCCAGTGGCGTAGCTGTATTGGAACAGCTTGGCTAGAGGCACGGCTAGTTCTGAAGCACATCTTCAGCATGACAGCCGGAATGTTGTTGGTGCCCATAGCCTTTGCTGCATCCAGTGCACTCAGCCGTTTCTTTATATCATGTGGAGTAAATCGAATTGGCTGAAGACTGTGATGGTGGGGTCCTCAGGAGGAGGCCGAGATTGATCATCCACTCGGCACTTCTGGTTGAAGATGGTTGTAACTGTTTCAGTCTTGTCTTTTGCAGTCACTTGCTGGACTCCGTCACCATTGCGGATGGGGATATTCATGGAGCCTCCTCCTCCCGTTAGTTGTTTAATTGTCCACCACCATTCATGACTGGATGTGGCGGGACATAGAAACATAGAAACATAGAAAATAGGTGCAGGAGCAGGCCATTCAGCCCTTCTAGCCTGCACCGCCATTCAATGAGTTCATGGCTGAACATGAAACTTCAGTACCCACTTCCTGCTTTCACGCCATACCCCTTGCTCCCCCGAGTAGTAAGGACTTCATCTAACTCCCTTTTGAATATATTTAGTGAATTGGCCTCAACTACTTTCTGTGGTAGAGAATTCCACAGGTTCACCACTCTCTGGGTGAAGAAGTTTCTCCTTATCTCGGTCCTAAATGGCTTACCCCTTATCCTTAGACTGTGACCCCTGGTTCTGGACTTCCCCAACATTGGGAACATTCTTCCTGCATCCAACCTGTCCAAACCCGTCAGAATTTTAAACGTTTCTATGAGGTCCCCTCTCACTCTTCTGAACTCCAGTGAATACAAGCCCAGTTGATCCAGTCTTTCTTGATATGTCAGTCCCGCCATCCCGGGAATCAGTCTGGTGAACCTTCGCTGCACTCCCTCAATAGCAAGAATGTCCTTCCTCAAGTTAGGAGACCAAAACTGTACACAATACTCCAGGTGTGGCCTCACCAAGGCCCTGTACAACTGTAGCAACACCTCCCTCCCCCTGTACTCAAATCCCCTCGCTATGAAGGCCAACATGCCATTTGCTTTCTTAACCGCCTGCTGTACCTGCATGCCAACCTTCAATGACTGATGTACCATGACACCCAGGTCTCGTTGCACCTTCCCTTTTCCTAATCTGTCACCATTCAGATAATAGTCTGTCTCTCTGTTTTTACCACCAAAGTGGATAACCTCACATTTATCCACATTATACTTCATCTGCCACGCATTTGCCCACTCACCTAACCTATCCAAGTCACTCTGTAGCCTCATAGCATCCTCCTCGCAGCTCACACTGCCACCCAACTTAGTGTCATCCGCAAATTTGGAGATACTACATTTAATCCCCTCGTCTAAATCATTAATGTACAATGTAAACAGCTGGGGCCCCAGCACAGAACCCTACGGTACCCCACTAGTCACTGCCTGCCATTCCGAAAAGTACCCATTTACTCCTACTCTTTGCTTCCTGTCTGACAACCAGTTCTCAATCCACTCAGCACACTACCCCCAATCCCATGTGCTTTAATTTTGCACATTAATCTCCTGTGTGGGACCTTGTCGAAAGCCTTCTGAAAGTCCAAATATACCACATCAACTGGTACTCCTTTGTCCACTTTATTGGAAACATCCTCAAAAAATTCCAGAAGATTTGTCAAGCATGATCTCCCTTTCACAAATCCATGCTGACTTGGACCTATCATGTCACCATTTTCTAAATGCGCTGCTATGACATCCTTAATAATTGATTCCATCATTTTACCCACTACTGAGGTCAGGCTGATCGGTCTATAATTCCCTGCTTTCTCTCTCCCTCCTTTTTTAAAAAGTGGGGTTACATTGGCTACCCTCCACTCCATAGGAACTGATCCAGAGTCAATGGAATGTTGGAAAATGACTGTCAATGCATCCGCTATTTCCAAGGCCACCTCCTTAAGTACTCTGGGATGCAGTCCATCAGGCCCTGGGGATTTATCGGCCTTCAATCCCATCAATTTCCCCAACACAATTTCCCGACTAATAAAGATTTCCCTCAGTTCCTCCTCCTTAATAGACCCTCTGACCACTTTTATATCCGGAAGGTTGTTTGTGTCCTCCTTAGTGAATACTGAACCAAAGTACTTGTTCAATTGGTCTGCCATTTCTTTGTTCCCCGTTATGACTTCCCCTGATTCTGACTGCAGGGGACCTACGTTTGTCTTTACTAACCTTTTTCTCTTTACATACCTATAGAAACTTTTGCAATCCGCCTTAATGTTCCCTGCAAGCTTCTTCTCGTACTCCATTTTCCCTGCCCTAATCAAACCCTTTGTACTCCTCTGCTGAGTTCTAAATTTCTCCCAGTCCCCAGGTTCGCTGCTATTTCTGGCCAATTTGTATGCCATTTCCTTGGCTTTAATACTATCGCTGATTTCCCTAGATAGCCACGGTTGAGCCACCTTCCCTTTTTTATTTTTACGCCAGACAGGAATGTACAATTGTTGTAATTCATCCATGCGGTCTCTAAATGTCTGTAGAGCTTTGATCTGATCCATTGATTGTTGGATCACTTAGCTCTGTTAGCATGCTGCTTCTGCTGTTTAGCATACATGTAGTCCTGTGTTGCAGCTTCCCCAGGTTGGCACCTCATTTTTAGGTACACCTGGTGCTGCTCCTGGCATGCCATTCTGCACTCCTCATTGAACCATGTTTGGTCCCCTGGCTTGATGGTAATGGTAGAGTGAGGGAGATGCCGGGCCATGAAGTTTCAGGTTGTGGTGGAATACAATTCTGCTGCTGATGGCCCACAGCACCTCATGGATACCCAGTTTTGACCTGCTCGATCTGTTCTGAATCTATCCTATTTATCTCGGTGGTAGTGCCACACAACACGATGGAGGGTGTCCTCAGTATGAAGACGGGATTTCATCTCCACAATGACTGTGCAGTGCTCACTGCTACCAATGCTGTCATGGAGAGATGCGTCTGCGACAGGTAGATTGGTGAGGACAAGGTGAAATAGGTTTTTCCCTCGTGTTGGTTCTCTCATCACCTGTCGCAGGCCCAGTCTGGCAGGTATGTCTTTCCAGACTTGGCTAGCTCGGTCAGTAGTGGTGCAACCAAGCCACTCTTGGTGATGGACATTGAAGTTCCCCACCCAGAGTACAATCTGTGCCCTTGCTACTCTCAGTGCTTCTTCCGTGGTGTTCAACATGGAGGAGTACTGATACATCAGCTGAGGGAGGGCGGCAGGTGGTAATCAGCAGGTGGTTTCCTTGCCCATGCTTGACCTGAAGCCATGGGACTTCATGAGGCCCGGAATCAATGTTGAGGATTCCCAGGGCCAGTCCCTCCTGACTGTATACCACTGTGCCGCCACCTCTGGTGGGTCTGTCCTGCCGGTGGGACAGGACATACCCAGGGATGGTGATGGAGGAGTTTGGGACATTGGCTGAAAGGTATGATTCTGTGAGTATGACTATGTCAGGCTGTTGCTTGACTAGTCTGTGGGACGGCTCTCCCAATTTTGGCACGTCCCCAGATGTTGGTGAGAAGAACTTTGCAGGGTTGACTGGGCTGGGTGTGCCGTTGTCGTCTCCGTAGCCAGTGCCGAGGTCGATGCTGGGTGGTCCATCCAGTTTTATTCTTCTTATTGTTTCTTGGAGCGTTTTTATACAACTGAGTGGCTTGCTCGGCCATTTCAGGGAGCAGTTCAGAGTCAACCACATATAGGCCAGACCAGATAAGTACGGCAGATTTCCTTCCCTAAAGGACATTAGTGAACCAGATGGGTTTTTACAACAATTCGATAGTTTCATGGGGCTCAATTTTCCCCAGTATTTTCGCCAGTTTTTTTGGAGTAGGCTGCTTTTTCTGGCCTAGCTTAAAAATCCCCATTTTCCCCAATCAATTTGCACCAGCGTAACTCAGTTAGTTACATTTTTTTTTCTCAAAAGGGGGCGTTACCAGCCACCTACGCCAATTCTGGCCATTTAGGCAACTTTGGCCAGCTAATAGTTACTCCATTTCTACTTAGGCCAGCGTAAGTGGCCTCTCGAGAAAACCCTTGCTGAGAGTTAAAGAAATCTGTACAGGTAAGTGCAGCAGATGCCCGGACAGCAGCAGCAGAAAAGGTAAGGCGGGGGGGGGGGAAAGAGAGAGGTGGGGAGAGGGAGAGGGGGTGAGGGGAGCCTTTCGGGTGAAGTTAGGTGCAGGGACCGGGAGGGAGGAGACCAGTCGGCCTGGGCTAGGGGGCGGGAGAAAGCACCGACAGGAGAATCGAACCGGTGGGGACCAAGAATGGGACTGCACTGGCAAGCTCTTCCAGTTGGGTTGGAGGTAAGTTGCTATTATGTGTTTTTCAATTTTTTTTAATTGTTGGGAACTGGCTGTATGCTTCACTTTGCAGCCTCAGCTCGCATTGTGCCCCTGGTTACTATGGCAGCCCTGTCTTTTTGGCGCAGATCAAGGCTCCATCCCCAAAACTAAAGGACAGGTTAGGCCACGCCAAAATGAAGAAATCCAACGGGGAACTTCAGAATATTTTTTTTTGGCGTACTTGGACCCCAAAAAATCAGGCGTCACTCTTCAAGTAGTCCAAAAAACTTCTTTGGGGAAAATTGAGCCCATGGTCACCATTACTGATACTAGCTTTTTATTCCAGATTTTTAAATTTAATTAACTGAATTTAAATTCCACAGCTGCGGTGGTGGGATTTGAACTTACGTTTCTGGATCATTAGTCCAGGCCTCTGAATTACTAGTCCCATAACTCCCAAATCAAACTTGACCTAATACACCTGTGATGCTCAACAGTTCAGAACAGTGTTAACTAATTCATTGCTGATTTTACTGGAAAAAAAAAACCCAGTTACAATCACTTCAAAAATTTGGATCTTTAAATTAAATGACCAGCAGAGAGTGTGACGAGTATTTCAGCATCGCATTTTCTAGTTCTTCAACACAGGTCACACCAAGTTATAAGGATGCACCAATAATTCAGTATTTTCTACCAAACAACAGAAACAGTTTATTTAAAAGAAAGATTAATTTTATCCTTAGCTCTGAAATACTTGAAAACAAATATCAAGCCAACCTTAATAGGAAGGTGGAGAATATTGCCATAGATCATCCTTATTATCCTGTACCACAACTGTAAATCTGTACTTGTGCTAAATGTGCTGCCATTTAGAAACATAGAAAATACGTGCAGGAGTAGGCCATTCAGCCCTTCGAGCCTGCACCACCATTCAATGAGTTCATGGCTGAACATGCAACTTCAGTACCCCATTCCTGCTTTCTCGCCATACCCCTTGATCCCCCTAGTAGCAAGGACTACATCAAACTCCTTTTTGAATATATTTAGTGAATTGGCCTCAACAACTTTCTGTGGTAGAGAATTCCACAGGTTCACCACTCTCTGGGTGAAGAAGGTTCTCCTCATCTCGGTCCTAAATGGCTTAGCCCTTATCCTTAGACTGTGACCCCTGGTTCTGGACTTCCCCAACATTGGGAACATTCTTCCTGCCTCTAACCTGTCTAAACCCGTCAGAATTTTAAATGTTTCTATGAGATCCCCTCTCATTCTTCTGAACTCCAGTGAATACAAGTCCAGTTGATCCAGTCTTTCTTGATATGTCAGTCCCGCCATCCCGGGAATCAGTCTGGTGAACCTTCACTGCACTCCCTCAATAGCAAGAATGTCCTTCCTCAAGTTAGGAGACCAAAACTGTACACAATACTCCAGGTGTGGCCTCACCAAGGCCCTGTACAACTGTAGTAACACCTCCCTGCCCCTGTACTCAAATCCCCTCGCTATGAAGGCCAACATGCCATTTGCTTTCTCAACCGCCTGCTGTACCTGCATGCCAACCTTCAATGACTGATGTACCATGATACCCAGGTTTCGTTACACCTCTCCTTTTCCTAATCTGTCACCATTCAGATAAGAGTCTGTCTCTCTGTTTTTACCACCAAAGTGGATAACCTCACATTTATCCACATTATACTTCATCTGCCACGCATTTGCCCACTCACCTAACCTATCCAAGTCACTCTGCAGCCTCATAGCATCCTCCTCGCAGCTCACACTGCCACCCAACTTAATGTCATCCGCAAATTTGGAGATACTACATTTAATCCCCTCGTCTAAATCATTAATGTACAGTGTAAACAGCTGGGGCCCCAGCACAAAACCTTGTGGTACCTTCACTAGTCACTGCCTGCCATTCCGAAAAGTACCCATTTACTCCTACTCTTTGCTTCCTGTCTGACAACCAGTTCTCAATCCACGTCAGCACACTACCCTCAATCCCATGTGCTTTAACTTTACACATTAATCTCTTGTGTGGGACCTTGTCGAAAGCCTTCTGAAAGCCCAAATATACCACATCAACTGGTTCTCCCTTGTCCACTCTACTGGAAACATCCTCAAAAAATTCCAGAAGATTTCCCTTTAACAAATCCATGCTGACTTGGACCTATCATGTCACCTCTTTCCAAATGCGCTGCTATGACATCCTTAATAATTGATTCCATCCTTTTACCCACTACCGATGTCAGGTTGACCGGTCTATAATTCCCTGTTTTCTCTCTCCCTCCTTTTTTAAAAAAAGTGAGGTTACATTGGCTACTGATCCAGAGTCTATGGAATGTTGGAAAATGACTGTCAATGCATCCGCTATTTCCAAGGCCACCTCCTTAAGTACTCTGGGATGTAGTCCATCAAGCCCTGGGGATTTATCGGCCTTCAATCCCATCAATTTCCCCAACACAATTTCCCGACTAATAAGGATTTCCCTCAGTTCCCCCTTCTTCTTACTAGACCCTCTGACCCCTTTTATATCCGGAAGGTTGTTTGTGTCCTCCTTAGTGAATACCGAACCAAAGTACTTGTTCAATTGGTCTGCCATTTCTTTGTTCCCCGTTATGACTTCCCCTGATTCTGACTGCAGGGGACCTACGTTTGTCTTCACCAACCTTTTTCTCTTTACATATCTATAGAAGCTTTTGCAGTCCGTCTTAATGTTCCCTACAAGTTTCCTCTCGTACTCTATTTTCCCTGCCCTAATCAAACCCTTTGTCCTCCTCTGCTGAGTTCTAAATTTCTCCCAGTCCCTGGGTTCGCTGCTATTTCTGGCCAATTTGTATGTCACTTCCTTGGCTTTAATACTATCCCTGATTTCCCTTGATAGCCATGTTTGAGCCGCCTTCCCTTTTTTATTTTTACGCCAGACAGGGATGTACAGTTGTTGTAGTTCATCCATGCGGTCTCTAAATGTGTGCGATTGCCCATCCATTGTCAACCCCTTAAGTATCATTCGCCAATCTATCCTAACCAATTCATGCCTCATACCTTCAAAGTTACCCTTCTTTAAGTTCTGGACCATGGTCTCTGAATTAACTGTTTCATTCTCCATCCGAATGTTGAATTCCACCATATTATGTTCACTCTTCTCCAAGGGGCCTCGCACAACGAGATTGCTAATGAATCCTCTCTCATTACACAACACCCAAGATGGCCTCCCCCCTAGTTGGTTCCTCAACATATTGGTCTAGAAAACCATCCCTTATGCACTCCAGGAAATCCTCTTCCACCGTATTGCTTCCAGTTTGGCTGGCCCAATCTATATGCATATTAACGTCACCCATGATAACTGCTGCATCTTTATTGCATGCAACCCTAATTTCCTGTTTATGCCCTCCCCAACATCACTACTACTGTTTGGAGGTCTGTACACAACTCCCACTAACGTTTTTTTCCCTTTGGTGTTCTGCAGCTCTACCCATATAGATTCCACATCATCCTAGCTAATGTCCTTCCTAACTATTGCATTAATCTCCTCTTTAACCAGCAATGCTACCCCACCTCCTTTTCCTTTTATTCTATCCTTCCTGAATGTTGAATACCCTTGGATGTTGAGTTCCCAGCCCTGATCATCCTGGAGCCACATCTCTGTAATCCCAATCACATCATATCTGTTAACATCTATTTGCACAGTTAATTCATCCACCTTATTACAGATACACCTTGCATTAAGACACATAGCCTTCAGGCTTGTTTTTTTAACACCCTTTGTCCTTTTAGAATTATGATGTAGTGTGGCCCTTTTTGTTTCTTGCCTTTGTTTACTCGGCCTTCCACTATTGCTTTTTACCATCTGTTTCTGACTCCATATTCCTTTGCCCTGTCTCGCTGCATAGGTTCCCATCCCCCTGCCATATTAGTTTAAACACTCCCAAACTGCATTAGCAAATGTTACCCCCAGGACATCAGTTCCAGTCCTGCCCAAGTGCAGACCGTCCCTTTTGTACAGGTCCCACTTCCCCAGAACTGGTTCCAATGTCCCAGGAATTTGAATCCCTCCCTCTTGCACCATTGCTCAAGCCACGTATTTATTCTAACTATCCTGCTCCCTCTACTCTGATTAGCACATGGCACTGGTAGCAATTCAGAGATTACTACCTTTGAGGTCCTACTTTTAATTTAACTCCTAGCTCCCTAAATTCAGCTTGTAGGACCTCTTCCCGCTTCTTACTTATATCGTTGGTACCTACATGTACTACAACAACAGGCTGTTCATCCTCCCTCTCCAGAATGCTCTGCAGCCACTCCGAAACATCCTTGATCCTTGCACCAGGGAGGCAACATACCATCCTGGAGTCTCGGTTGCGGCCGCAGAAACTCCTATCTATTCCCCTTACAATAGAGTCCCCTATCACTATAGCTCTCCCACTCTTTTTCCCGCTCTTTATTGCAGCAGAGCTACCCATGGTGCCAAGAACCTGGCTGCTGGTGCCTTCCCCTGGTAAGTCATTTCCCCAACAGTATCCAAAACGGTATATCTGTTTTGGAGGGAGATGACCGCAGGGGACTCCTGCACTACCTTCCTGCTCTTGCCTTGTCTCTTGGTCACCCATTCACTATCTGTCCTAACCCTTACCTGCGGTGTGACCAACTCACTAAATGTGCTATCCACAACATTCTCAGCATCGCACATGCTCTAGAGTGAGTCCACCCGCAACGCCAGTGCTGTCATGCGGTCTGTCAGGAGCTGCAGCTGGACACACTTCCTGCACACATAGTAGTCAGGGACACTTGAAGCGTCCCTGATTTCCCACATAGCACAGGAGGAGCATGACACGGGTCCGAGCTCTCCTGCCATGACTTAACCCTTAAATTAATTTACTTACTAAAATTTACTTAAACACCAAACAGCTACTTAGTAGTTCGCTGCCAATTAAACCAATCTAAAATCAGCCAAAAAGAGAGTTATACTTACCAGTCGAACAGCCAACCACTTACCAGCTTGGTTGTGACGTCACCTCTCTATCTTTGTCTGCAGCTGGTTGGGCTGGTCTCTGGACCTCCGTCTCCTACTCTCGCACTCCTTATCAGCTGCTCTAGTCTCAGCACTGGCAGGAAAAACAATTTGAAGTTTAATTGTTAATATAAGTAATGTAATATTTTAACGTGTTCACTGTTCAAAGCACAGAATTTCAGGCCCTGATTTTAACTCCAGCCCACCCTACCTTAGCCTGACAGAAGCTGGCTGCAAGGCTCCTGCTCATCCTACTAGCCCCATGCCTCTTTAAAATCGGGGTCTCACTTCCTGCCAAACAATGTGACTCTGGTATAAAAACAGAAAATGCTGCAAATACTCAGGTCAGGCAGCATCGGTGGAGAGAGAACCAGAGTAAACATTTCAGCTCGATGACAGAAACATAGAAAATAGTTGCAGGAGCGGGCCATTCGGCCCTTCGAGCCTGCACCACCATTCAATATGATCATGGCTGATCAGGTAACCTCAGTAACTCACCCCTGCCTTCTCTCCATACCGCCTAATCCCTTTAGCCGTAAGGGCCACATCTAACTCCCTTTTGAATATGTCCAACGAACTGGACTCCACAACTTTCTGTGGCAGAGAATTCCACAGGTTCACAATTCTCTGGGTGAAAAAGTTTCTCCTCATCTTGGTCCTACATGGCTTACCCCTTATCCTTAGACTGTGTTCCCTGGTTCTGGACTTCCCCAACATCAGGAACATTCTTCCTGCATCTATACTGTCCAGTATCATCAGAATTTTATACGTTTCTATGAAATCCCCTCTCATTCTTCTAAATTCCAGTGAGTATAAGCCTAGCCGATCCAGTCTTTCCTCAAATGTCAGTCCTGCCATCCCGGAATCAGTCTGGTGAACCTTCGCTGCACTCCCTCAGTAGCAAGCACGTCCTTCCTCAGATTAGGAGACCAAAACTGCACACAATACTCAAGGTGTGGTCTCACCAAGGTCCTGTACAACTGCAGCAAGACCTCCCTGCTCCTATACTCAAATCCCCTCGCTATGAAGGCCAGCATGCCATTTGTTTTCTTTACTGCCTGCTGTACCTGCATGCCTACCTTCAATGACTGATGTACCATGACACCCAGGTCTCGTTGCACCTCCCCTTTTACTAATGTCACCATTCAGATAATAATCTGCCTTCCTGTGTTTGCCACCAAAGTGGATAACCTCACATTTATCTACATTATACTGCATCTGCCATGCATTTGCCCATTCACCTAACCAAGTCCCCCTGCAGCCTCTTAGCATCCTCCTCGCAGCTTGCCTGCCACCCAGCTTAGTGTCATCTGCAAACTTGGAGATGTTACATTCAATTCCTTCATCTAAATTATTATTGTATATTGTAAATAGCTGGGGTCCCAGCACTGAACCTTGCGGCACCCCACTAGTCACTGCCTGCCATTCTGAAAAGGACCTGTTTATTCCCACTCTTTGCTTCCTGTCTGCCAACCATTTCTCTATCCACGTCAATACATTACCATCAATACCATGTGCCTTAATTTTGCACACAAATCTCTTGTGTGGGACCTTGTCAAAAGCCTTTTGAAAGTCCAAATACACCACATCCACTGGTTCTCCCTTATCCACTCTATTAGTTACTTCCTCAAAAAATTCTAGAAGATTTGTCAAGCATGATTTCTCTTTCATAAATCCATTCTGACTTGGACCGATCCTGTCACTGCCTTGCAAATGCGTTGCTATTACATCTTTAATAATTGATTCCAGCTTTTCCCCACCACCGATGTCAGGCTAACCGGTCTATAATTCCCTGTTTTCTCTCTCCCTCATTTTTTTAAAAAGTGGGGTGACATTAGCTACCCTCCAATCCATAGGAACTGATCCCGAGTCCATGAAAATGACCACCAATGCATCAACTATTTCTAGGGCCACTTCCTTAAGTACTCTGGGATGCAGACTATCAGGCCCTGGGGATTTATCGGCCTTCAATCCCATCAATTTCCCTAACACCATTTCCTGACTAATAAGGATTTCCCTCAGTTCCACCTTCTCGCTAGACCCTCTGTCCTCTTGTATTTTTGGGAAGTTATTCGTGTCTTCCTTAGTGAAGACAGATCCAAAGTATTTGTTCAATTGGTCTGCCATTTCCTTGTTCCCCATTATGAATTCACCTGATTCTGACTGCAAGGAACCTACGTTAGTCTTCACTAATCTTTTTCTCTTCGCATATCTATAGAAGCTTTTGCAGTCAGTTTTTATGTTCCCTGCAAGCTTACTCTCATACTCTATTTTCCCCCTCCTAATTGAATCCTTAGTCCTCCTCTGCTGAATTCTAAATTTCTCCCAGTCCTCAGGTTTACTGCTTTTTCTGGCTAATTTATATGCCTCTTCCTTGGATTTAACACTATCCCTAATTTCCCTTGTTAGCCATGGTTGAGCCACCTTCCCTTTTTTATTTTTACACCAGACAGGGATGTACAATTGTTGCAGTTCATCCATATGATATTTAAATGTCTGCCATTGCCGATCCACCGTCAACCCTTTAAGTATCATTCACCAGTCTATCCTAGCCAATTCACGTCTCATATCGTCAAAGTTTCCTTTCTTTAAGTTCAGGAAGCTAGTCTCTGAATTAATTGTGTCACTCTCCATCTTAATGAAGAATTCTACCATCTTATGGTCACTCTTCCCCAAGGGGCCTCGCACGACCGGATTGCTAATTAATCCTCTCTCGTTACACAAGACCCAGTCTAGGATGGCCTGCTCTCTAGTTGGTTCCTCGACATATTGGTCTAGAAAACCATCCCTTATACACTCCAGGAAATCCTCCTCCACAGTATTGCTACCAGTTTGGTTAACCCAATCAATCAATATGCAGATTAAAGTCACCCATGATAACCGCTGTACCCTTATTGCACACGTTCCTAATTTCCTGTTTGATGCCATCCTCAACCTCACTACTACTGTTTGGTGGTCTGTACACAACTCCCACTAATGTTTTCTGCCCTTTGGTGTTTCGCAGCTCTAGCCATATAGATTCCATATCATCCACGCTAATATCCTTCCTTACTATTGCATTAATCTTCTCTTTAACCAGTAATGCTACCCCACCTCCTTTTCCTTCCTGTCTATCCTTCCTGAATATTGAATACCCCTGGATATTGAGTTCTTAGCCTTGGTTACCCTGGAGCCATGTCTCTGTAATCCCAATTACATCATATCCGTTAACATCTATCTGTGCAGTTAATTCATCCACTTTATTATGAATGCTCCTCGTATTGAGACTCAGAGCCTTCAGGCTTGTTTTTTTAACACTCTTTGTCCTTTTAGAATTTTGTTGTAATGTGGCCCTTTTTGATTTTTGCCCCTGCTTTCTCTGCCCTCCACTCTTGTTTTTCTCCTTCTTACCTTTTGCTTCTGCCCCCTTTTTACTTCCCTCTGTCTTGCTGCATAGATTCCCATCCCCCTGCCATATTAGTTTAAACCCTTCCCAACAGCACCAACAAACACTCCCCCTAGGACATTGGTTCCAGTCCTGCCCAGGTGCAGACCATCCAGTTTGTACTGGTCCCACCTCCCCCAGAACCGGTTCCACTGTCCCAGGAATTTGAATCCCTCCCACTTGCACCATTCCTCAAGCCACGTATTCATCTGAGCTATCCTGCAATTCCTACTCTGACTAGCAGGTGGCACTGATAGCAATCCTGAGATTACTACCATTGAGGTCCTACTTTTAAAATTTAGCTCCTAGCTCCCTAAATTCAGCTTGTAGGACCTCATCCCATTTTTTACCGATATCATTGGTACCTATATGCACCACAACAGCTGGCTGTTCACCCTCCCCCTCCAGAATGCGCTGCAGCCGCTCCAAGACATCCTTGACCCTCGCACCGGGGAGGCAACATACCATCCTGGAGTCTCATTTGCGGCTGCAGAAACGCCTATCTATTCCCCTTACAATCGAATCCCCTATCACTATAGCTCTCCCACTCTTTTTCCTACCCTCCTGTGCAGCAGAGCCAGCCCTGGTGCCATGGACTTGGCTGCTGCTGCCTTCCCCTGATGAGCCATCTCCTCCAACAGTATCCAAAGTGGTATATCTGTTTTGGAGGGAGGTGACTGCAGGGGACCTCTGCACTACCTTCCTTCCTGATGGTCACCCATTCCCGATCTGCCTTTGAAATCTTTACCTGCGGTGTGACCAACTCACTAAACGTGCTATTCACGACATCCTCAGCATCATGGATGCTCCAGAGTGAATCTATCCGCAGCTCCAATGCTGTCATGCGGTCTGTCAGGAGCTGCAGCTGGATACACTTCCTGTACACGTAGTAGTGAGGGACACTTGAAACGTCCCTGATTTCCCACATAGTACAGGAGGAGCATGACACGGGTCTGGGCTCTCCTGCCATGACTTAACCCTTAAATTAACCTAAAGGTTTCTTACTGATAAAAAAAGAAAAAGACCAAATGCTCACCAACCAGCCAATCACTTACCCTCTTGGCTGTGATGTCACACTTCGATTCCTTCTTACTTCTGTGTTTCCCTCCTGTCCCTGCACAAGCTGGCCGCTCCCCAAACTGCCGCTGCTCCAAATGCCGCCACCACCCTTTATGCTCCCGCGGTGCTGTGGCCGCTCCCCGAACTGACCTTTTATCAGAATTGTTGGACGAAAAGTCATCGAGCTGAAATGTTAACTCTGTTTCTCTCTCCACAGATGCCACCTGACCTGCTGAGTATTTCCAGTATTTTCTGTTTTTGTTTCAGAATTCCAGCATCTGCAGTATTTTGCTTATGTACTGTGACTCTGGTCTCTGGGACAAGTAATGTGACCCAAACCTCTGCTCATTTTGATCCAGGAAGGACAATATATGTATAAGGTACATGAGCAATGTTAGGCCAGAGTTTAACCTGATTAAAAATTTAAGAAGGTCTTTACAAACTGAACTAAAAGGTGTTAAATTGAAGCTGTGTGTTGACTCTGCATTGCCACCTCTATAGTATTTGGACAGGGTTCGTTCCTGGCAATAACAAGAAAATGGCTCTATAGTATGTTATCCAGCATTGAAAGGTTTACCTCTTGTTTTAACATTAATTGTTTTAGTTCCAAAATTATAAAAGTGTAAATTATATGAAGCATAAAATGTTGATGATGCAGTTACATCATTGTATCACTGATTGTTGCAATGCATTTACCTCTGTTTATGGCAGTGTCCTTTTAAATGGATACTACTCACTGAAATTTAAAATGGAAACCTATAAAATTATGGAGTAGAAATTGGTCCTCGTTGTGTCCCTTTCTCCAGGTGGAAAACAGAGACAAAAAGGAATGATTTCACGCGGCCCCAAGGTTGCCTTAAATATGTCCTCAAAAAATATTCAGGAGTCCTGGGTGCCCGCTTTAAACAGCAGTTAAGTCCTTTGAATATGTTAATCAGAGGCCTAACGCCTGTTTAAGGATCTCTCGAAGAAATTTGTCAACACTGAATGGAGCAGACGCCAGGCTTTCAGAAGTTTGCTGAGGCCATAAATCCAATTTTGATTGGGCTTTGGGTCTACTTGTTTGGGAGCAGGGATTGTTTTCTGTGCCCAGTTCGCGCTGACCTAGAGGCACAAATGAATTTCTACACTTGTATTTGCCCATTAGAGTTTGGAACATTATTGAGCAAAAGAAAAGATGCATTATGGACAAGATTTTTATGATAAAATGTAGACTTGGTGAATAATGAGATGCCATTATTTTCTGTGAAACAATGTAACTCCAAGTCACAGGACTTCATTTTTCTACTGTGCCCTTTATAACTTGGTCCACAATAAACCTCAGTTGAAGGTTAAAGGCCTTGTACTGGAAAATTGGTTGAAGGTTTTCTAAGGCGTTAATGTTGGACGGTCGCTAAATTTAGTGCCGGGAAATGGTTTGCGTCGGCAACCAACCAATTCAGTAGCTGCGCACTGACAGTGGAGTGGAACGCTAAGGGAAGTGTTCCACACTTACCTTAAGGCACTGAGCAACTGAAAATCCCAAGCTAAAGTGCCGGATTCATAGCAGAGACCTCCCTGCAACAAAACAATCAGCACAAAAAAACATTCCCTTTACGTTACTCACCCCAAATAAAGGTCAATCACAAAAAAATGAATAATAAAATCAATCACACTTACCTCATTCCTTCCCTTACCCCCGCCGGAACAGCTCTGCTCGCTAGCTTCTCTGCCGGTATCATTATGGGGCGCTATGGGTGCAGCACAAAACAAATGTTGAATGTGTGTCGGTACCGGGGATGTTGTAAACCAGCGCGGTGCTCCCGGGCGATACTGCTCTGCACTGCTGGCACCGGCACACTGAATTTGCTGAGCGGCGCGAATGTCAGCGCTCACAGCTGCAAACCCTTTAGTGCTCCTAACAGACAGCTTATAAAGTAGGAATTTATTCTGTCCAGCAACGTTGTTATTAGATAAAACATGGTTGACTTACAATCTCTTGCCATCCTCTGTGACAACATATGATTGTTTTTTTGCAAATATCATGATGATGCTGTCAATCTCAGCATCTATAATCAGAATGTCTGGTCTTGGAACTCTTTTTGGAGTTCATCTGCAAAACAAAAAAAAACATTAAACGGTGCCACCCGACCTGGGTGACACTCCAGACATTTACAAGCCCCTTTTTTTTTTTTCCCCCCTTTTTTTTTGTGTTTTTCTTTTTTTGGTTTTTTTTTTGGGCACTAAAATCACAATTTTCCCCAGTGCCCCCTATAAAAGGGAAGGGGGACACTAATAGCACCGGCAATTAAAACAAATTAAACTTAAAAACGTAAAATCAAATTAAAATTTGGTTGCCGGGCGTGATGATGCACTCCAGTCCCTCCGGTGCCCACCTCTCGCGGAAGGCCGCGAGCGTACCGGTGGACACCGCGTGCTCCATCTCCAAGGACACCCTGGACCGGATGTAAGAGCGGAAGAGAGGCAGGCAGTCAGGTTGAACGACCCCCTCGACCGCCCGCTGCCTGGACCGGCTGATGGCACCCTTGGCCGTGCCCAGGAGCAGTCCTACGAGGAGGCCTTCGGACCTACCCGCTCCCCTCCGCACAGGGTGCCCAAAGATCAGGAGAGTGGGACTGAAGTGCAGCCAGAATTTCAGGAGCAGCCCCTTCAAATAATGGAACAGGGGCTGCAACCTCGTGCACTCAATAAAAACATAGAACACGGACTCCTCCAGACCGCAGAAATTGCAGGCGGCCTGGGAGTCCGTGAACCGGCTTAAATATTTTTTGTTCGGCATTGCTCCGTGCACCACCCTCCAGGCCAAGTCCCCGATGAATAGTGGGAGGACCCCTGCGTAGAGTGCCCTCCATCGGGGACCCCCGCCTCCTCCGGACGGCAAGATGGTACGCCATGGCGTGTCCGGACGGCCGGCGAGGATGGCAAAGTTGAGGGTGTGCAGGAGCAGCCCGTACAGGAAACCCCTCCGCGCGGAACTGAAAGGCACGGAGGGGATTTCCCCGAGGCGGCTCAAGTTGTGAGGCGCCGGCCCCCGAGGGAGGTTCCGGGGTTTGGCGCCGATGAGGAATTCCGTTGTCTGGTCTTGGAAACTCTTTTGAGTTTATCTGTGAAAACATAAAACATTAAACGGTGCCACCCGACCTGGGTGACACTCCAGACATTTACAAGGCCCTTTTTTTTCCCCCTTTTTTGTGTTTTTTTTTTGTGTTTTTTCTTTTTTTTTTTTTTTTTTTTTTTTTTTTGGGCACTAAAATCACAATTTTTCCCCAGTGCCCCCTATAAAAGGGAAGGGGACACTAAAAGCACCGGCAATTAAAACAAATTAACTTTAAAACGTGAAATCAAATTAAAATTTGGTTGCCGGGCGTGATGATGCACTCCAGTCCCTCCGGTGCCCACCTCTCGCGGAAGGCCGCGAGCGTACCGGTGGACACCGCGTGCTCCATCTCCAAGGACACCCTGGACCGGATGTAAGAGCGGAAGAGAGGCAGGCAGTCAGGTTGAACGACCCCCTCGACCGCCCGCTGCCTGGACCGGCTGATGGCACCCTTGGCCGTGCCCAGGAGCAGTCCTACGAGGAGGCCTTCGGACCTACCCGCTCCCCTCCGCACAGGGTGCCCAAAGATCAGGAGAGTGGGACTGAAGTGCAGCCAGAATTTCAGGAGCAGCCCCTTCAAATAATGGAACAGGGGCTGCAACCTCGTGCACTCAATAAAAACATGGAACACGGACTCCTCCAGACCGCAGAAATTGCAGGCGGCCTGGGAGTCCGTGAACCGGCTTAAATATTTTTTGTTCGGCATTGCTCCGTGCACCACCCTCCAGGCCAAGTCCCCGATGAATAGTGGGAGGACCCCTGCGTAGAGTGCCCTCCATCGGGGACCCCCGCCTCCTCCGGACGGCAAGATGGTACGCCATGGCGTGTCCGGACGGCCGGCGAGGATGGCAAAGTTGAGGGTGTGCAGGAGCAGCCCGTACAGGAAACCCCTCCGCGCGGAACTGAAAGGCACGGAGGGGATTTCCCCGAGGCGGCTCAAGTTGTGAGGCGCCGGCCCCCGAGGGAGGTTCCGGGGTTTGGCGCCGATGAGGAATTCCGTTGTCTGGTCTTGGATGTCAATTTATGATGGCAAGTTGGCTTTAATCAGCAGCAAACCCACGTGACATCGCCAAAAAGGCCCCTCCCTAATATAGACATTCTTAGCTCCTAATTAAACCAGGGCCTTTTCTACTCTTCCATCAAGATTACAAGTCTCTCACAATTGTACTTTGAATGTAACTGAGCCATTGTAGCAATTTAGATAATAGGTTCCAAGGACCTGCAGCTGCTTTCTGACGTGTGTAACTGATTTTAATTATCTGTCTGCCTCTGAGCTCAATTGATTTGGCCCTGGTTTATAAACCTCCTTCGTCCAAATGTAGCTGTGGAGAGCAGAGGCACAAAGAAAGTAAGTACACAAGAATGATGGAAAGTGAGGCAAAGTTATTAAATAAAGTAAGCTGATAAAATGTAACAGAAATGGGGGAAAAAACAAATCCAGTGAGAATGCAGCAATAGAAGTGTAAACAATCAATCCCCAATTTATCAGTTTGGATGTTTAATGAGAAGGTTCATTTAAAATTAACACCTTGTGGCACTGATTCAGTTCAGAAGACCATGCAGAGGGAGCCACTTAAAGCAGATACCAGACTGGATGCAGGTAAGTACCAGATCTGATTGTTTTTAATTGCATATTAAATGTCATTCTCAAATAAATCTCATTGCCTTAGACACAAACTTACAACAACACATTTGTAGTAGTTTGATCCATATTTCAGTCATGTCTGTGTTGTTAGATAGCAGCTTCAGATAATTCATGGCTCTCTACCCATATTTCAGACATATCTGGAGATAAAGTTAAAATCATGAAATGTTATCTTTTACTTTAATTAGAGGCTAGATTAGATAAATATGTTTTCTTAGGGAAGTATAAAGAAGTACCATATGTGATTTTATGGTAGCTTTTCCACTATTGATATTCTGATGGGCTCAGCAAGTTTATAAAGTGAGTCACAGATCACAAAGGTCTCAGGTTCAATCTGTAATGTCTGTGCTGAACTAGCTAATCTCAGCCAACATGCCATTTGGACTGCTACAATTAAACTCCACTGTTCTGGGGTTGGAGAGGGGAATGTCAGTCAAGGGGTCCTCTTCTGATTGTTTTCCAGCAATTTCTACTGGAACCTGTAGGTGATGCCACCTATGGTTGAGCAGCCAACTAACTGGACTCATTTTTTTTTGTCAGCTGCGTATATGGCATACACAAAAGCTTATTTAAGAGCTCTTAGAATGTTGCTGCTCGCCCCAGAACAAAGGTGACACTTACCTTTATCATCTCCATGACCTTGCTACCTCTGATCTAAGCAAGGCTGGGCACAGGGTCTAACCTCTGTATAGACTGATCAGTAGCTTGAGACTCTTTAATTATGGTGTTCCTCTGGGATTTCTCTAGTTTCCCATACGGTTGAGGTTGGAGGAATATAAATGTGCTTTCCGTCTCATTTTCCTCCTCCAATGGTGACTGGGTACCTATTGGAAAGGATGACCAGAAGAAGTTGGTGTTAGACCCTGTCAGGGCAGGACTCTGATGCGTGTGTCCTTGTGCTATGTATATGGGTCAAGACTTGGGGCCAAAATTGCCCCTCTCAGAAAGGCCTGTTGGTGCCTCCAGGATGCGCTGACGGGGGGAGGCTAAAGAGTTTTTGCCTGGGTGCGGCAGCCAGAGTGCCCCCTGCCCCCCCCCCCCCAGAATTGCTCCCGAGCTCTGCTGTGCGTGCCAACCTCTTATCGCCCTGTGCTGACCCCTTTGCGCCCCTCGGAAAATTGCCCCGTGGGACACAAGATCGGTGTGGGGCGATGCCATCGACAGCTTCTTGGAGTGAGAAGCTGTAGGGCCCCGGCTTCCCTTAACAGGGAGGTGGTAGTGCGATGATCACCATCATCTTTTTTTCAGTCGGCCCAACAATGGCGGCCACTGGTGTGGCTGGGTGGCCAACATGCAGACCGGCACCCCCTCTTGGGGGCCAAGCTGCTGGCCCAGCTGACACCCTCCCTGGTGGCCCAGTGGGTGCCACTAAAGAGACTGCAGAGTTCGCAGCGGCCCTCCCCTTTTAAAAGAAGGGGAGGGATGTTGTGACACGCC
Organism: Pristiophorus japonicus; assembly: GCF_044704955.1. Lineage (NCBI taxonomy): Eukaryota > Metazoa > Chordata > Chondrichthyes > Pristiophoridae > Pristiophorus > Pristiophorus japonicus. Next base: position 97,247,549 of record NC_091983.1, on the reverse strand, counting down.
AGCGTGACGCAGCACGTCTGCGTCCCGCTGATGTCATCAGCGCGCGCTGAGTACATCAGCAACGCACTGAGTGTCACGTCGCACAAACGCTCCGTTACAGCAACAAACATTTTTATTTCAGAGGTCAATTCCGCGTCGGCACAAAATTGACTGCCCCAAAAACCCAGATCGGGGCAATTTTGGCCCCAGGGACTCCTGGAACAGCGAGCAGAAACATTTTCCCTAATAAGAGATAAATATAATAAAAAAATAAATAAATGAAAGTAAACTGACATTTTCAGATTCTGTGTTTTTGGATTATTGCTGCAGTGGGGGGGGGAAATAAATGATAGATAGGAAAACCAAAAGAAAAAAGTTTCTTTAAGAGGTTAATATTTTAGTCAGTTGAAATGAATAACCTTGCCAAATGTTATTTTATTAATGGAGTATATAAATGCTGCTGTTGGGCTTCAAAGGAACATGTTTTTCCTGTGAGCCAATACTTATTTCCAAAGGAATAAGTAAATAATTGTTGTGATATTGTCCTTACGGAAGTTATTTCTATACAGAGAGAGGGAATTCCATTTACAATGTAGTAGAGGATTTGTGTGAATAGGAAAGGGGAGGGCAGGTGAGCACGATATTTGTATTCTCTCAGCTTACCCCTGAGACACAGCCTGGTTTATTGTTCATTTACGGTTTTATTATAGATCCAGTTAGACACTTGTGACAAATATGAGAAAGCAGTTTTATGGTACAGCTGGATGACCTGACAGTCGAGGTTCCCACACTTCGAAGGAAACAGGGTCTCTACAACCATAGACTCGGCCTGAGGAAACGGCTGCAGGCACTTGAGGGACAGGCTGTCTAGGGATGAGGGGGACAAATGTGCCAACTATAATTAAACTTTTATTGTGTAACTGTTTGCTTTAGGCCCAATTACAGAGAAATGACCTTGATGCCAATTGTGACATTGCGGGAATAACCATCTCTTGTCCCAGCAGTTTGCAAAGTGCAAAGTAAGACATACTTATGAATGCTGTTTGGGCCAGAAACTTTTAACAATGACCGCCGTTTTTTCCCCCACACTGTGCACGATAAAGTGCATGCACAGGACTTTCCTTCTGGATTTACTGATGCCCAAGTTTGCTTCTTGTGGGGTATATGTGCTATTAGAGCACAGGCCAATTCCAACGCATTAGGATTTGGTGTAACACTGTTAATTGTACAATATATTACACAAAGCACATTACTTTTTTCTATCATAGGGCTCATTGCCACATCATTCAACATTTCATAAGATCCACAGAAGGCATCAACCTTCTTCGAAACCCACACCAGTTTTGTTCTGAGTTGGGTGTAAAAGAGGAGATGATGAACCTATCAGCCATGTGTGAAAAGGATGGTTCAGTGGGTTTGAATACTGCCCTTTGAGGTTTTCTGTACCTTTTCCCTGAGTTTGGATCCAGTTCAGACTGGTAGCGCGAGAACTCCAGCTAAGCATATGGGTTCTAAGTTAAATAAGTTTATGCCATCTCAGCCAAGTCCTACTGGACACAGGCCTCCAGCAGAATACAGTCGTAGTTTAGCACTGATTGGTAATAAAATAGCAACATTATTAATGTCACTTTTTTGCGGCATCAAAGAGTGCAATATTAACAACAACAACTTGTATTTATATAGTGCCTTTAACACAGTAAAATGTCCCAAGACGCTTCACAGGAGCATTATAAGATAAATAATTTGACACTGAGCTACATAAGGAAAAATTAGAGCAGATAACCAAAAGCTTGGTCAAAGAGGTAGGTTTTAAGGAGTGTCTTAAAGGAGGAAAGAGAGGCAGATAGGTTTAGGCAGGGAAGTCCAGAGCTTGGGGCCTAGGCAGCAGAAGACATGGCCACCAATGATTGAGCAATTATAATCAGGGATGCTCAAAAGGGCAGAATTAGAGAATCACAGAAATCTCGGGAGGTTGTGGGGCCAGAGAAGATTAGAGATAGGGAGGGGCGAGGCTATGGAGGGATTTGAAAATAAGGATGAGAATTTTGAAATTGAGGCATTGCTTAACCGGGAGCCAATGTAGGTTAGCGAACACAGGGGTGATGGGTCCCTGGCCAAAGATCGCCCTAAGTGAAGGAAGTGCATCCGGGAGGGCGCTGAGCACCTTGAGTCTTGTCGCCAAGAGCATGCAGAAACCAAACGCAGGCAGTGGAAAGAGCATGCGGCAAACCAGTCCCAGCCACCCTTTCCCTCAATGATTGTCACAGGTGGGACAGGCAGAGACTGTGGTTCTTGTATTGGACTGTTCAGCCACCTAAGGACTCATATTTTTAGAGTGGAAGCAAGTCTTCCTCAATTCCGAGGGACTGCCTATGATGATGATGGGTCAACGGGACTTGGTGCAAGTTAGGACATGGACAGCAGAGATTTGGGTGACCAAGTTTACACATGGTAGAACCTGGGATGCCAGCCAGGAGTGCATTGGAATTGTCAAGTCTAGAGGTAACAAAGGCATATGAGGGTTTCAGCAGCAGATGAGCTGAACCGGGGCGGAGACAGACGATGTTACGGAGGTGGAAATAGGCGGTCTTAGTTATGCTGCCGATATGTGGTCAGAAGCTCATTTCAGGGTCAAATATCACAGCAAGGTTGCGAATAGTCTGCTTCAGCCTCAGCCAGTTGTTAGGGAGGTTGGCGAAAGGACTGCTGTGATGTTCAGCAGACCAATTTATGCATATGTCTACCGTCCAGCAGATGAAACGAGAACTGTTCCATCAGGCTCTGGTTGCCAAGATAGTCTGCTTATTGCGAAAGGCATTGACAAAGCACAAGCAAATTGTTGGCTGTAGCAAAGGGTTAAGTGTCTGAGAACATGGGATAAAGTTTCACCTTGCCCACGTGGGCAGTAATTTCAGTGGAATGAGAATCCGGTGCCTCCTATAACAGGCAGGCAATCCGCTCCATCAGATTACCAGTGAAGGCAAAAATGACAAAGTTAAGGAGTAAGAAGAAATTTGCCTTTTATTTTTCATTTCAAAGGACATTCTTTGCGACATCATTCATATGTATGCTGACAACACCCAGCTCTACCCCTCCACCATCTCTCCCAACCCTTCCACTGCCTCTGTGGTCAGGCTGCTTGTCTGACATTCAGGTCTCGAAGATTGGTCCCGCTGTTTTTGAGGCGGTGTTCCCGGCTGAGTGCTGATTTTACCGCTGGATGGTAGGTGCCGCCTCAAATTGCAAAAATCAGTTTTGCCACCCAAAGATGAAAGAGCAGCGCTAAAAGTGACGTTGCACACTCATCCTTGAGGGCCAATGGAGCAGTATCTCTGGATGCCTACTGAATTTCCTGACGGTAGGCTGCTGGCATGCGAGTTTTAAAACATATTCATTTTTTAAAAATGAGAGAAAAACTTCCCCTCACCCGCACCTACACTTCCCACTGATGCCATTAATACCTAAATGCCAAAAGAAGTAAAAAAACAAAAACACTTGCCTTGATCCCTGGACACTACCGCCCTGGGATCCCCAATGTCCCACCACCTTTCCCAGGCTGTATGAATGCCTGCCGGAAAGGCCACCGTACTCACCTAATTTCAGAGCAGCGGTGACAAGGGGGCGTTGCAAGCTCAATGTCGTCCCGTTTGGGTTGCGGCTGAGCACGCAGCGGTTTGTCTTGCCGCTGCCCTCACCCACCCAACTAAATTTCCAGGCAGCCCAGGAACCTGTTTGCTGCCGATGGTAAGGACTTAGTAGTCCGTTAGCCGTCCCCCTCTGGCGGCAACGGGTGGCGTTATAAAAACAAACTTTGACCCCTCAGTCTTGGATGAGCAGCAATTTACTCCAGTTAAATATTGGGAAGACTGAAGCCATCATCTTCACCCTTGCTCCAAGCTCTGTTCATGGCCATCAGTTCCAAACCCCTCCCTCTTATTGAATCCAGAGCTGTGACCCTGAGCTGAGCTTCTGACCCCATATCCTCTCCATATCCATATATGGCTGTCTTTGTCCCTACCTCAGCCCATCTGCTGCTGAAAACCTCACCCATGTTTTTTGTCACCTTCAGCCTCCATTATTTCAATGGACTCCTGGCCACCTTCCATCCTTAGACCTTCAGATCATCCAAAACTCAGCTGCCTAGATCCTAATCCACACCAAGTCCTGTTCACCCATCAACCTTTTCCTTGTTCACCTACGTTGGCTCTTGGTCCCCCAATGCTTCCAATTTAAAATACGCATCCTCGTATGTATATCCCTTCATGGCCTTGCCCTTCCCTATCTCTACAACCTACACCACCGCCACCACCCTCTCTGTTCCTCGAACTCTGGTCTCTTATGAATCCTAGGATGGGAATTGGTGATTGTACCTTCAGCTGTCCAATCTCTCGACATGAGGGACTGCCTAATAGTATATCAATAGACAGAGGAGTTAATGGCCTGGAGCTGAGCACAAATGAAAGATGTGCTGCTTTGCATCTCTCTCGTTGGATGTTTTCAGAATAAATATAAGAACTAGGATAATAAAAATAAATCTCTTTCTCTCTCTTTCTTTCTCTTTTTCTCTTCTTTCTTTCTCTTTTTCTCTTCTTTCTTTCTCTTTTTCTCTTCTTTCTTTCTCTTTTTCTCTTCTTTCTTTCTCTTTTTCTCTTCTTTCTTTCTCTTTTTCTCTTCTTTCTTTCTCTTTTTCTCTCTTCTTTTTCACTCTTTCTTTCGCTCTTTCTCTTCTTTTCTTTTCTTTTCTTTTCTCTTCTTTTCTCTTTTCTCCTTTTCTTTTCTTTTCTTTTCTCTTCTTTTCTCTTTTCTCCTTTTCTTTTCTTTTCTTTTCTTTTCTTTTCTTTTCTTTTTCTTTTCTTTTCTTTTTTCTTCTTTTCTTTTCTTTCTCTTTCTTTCTCTCTCATAGATTTAAGATTTGTTTTTAGGTGGGTCTAATTTAAGAATTAGATTCAATCTGTGAAATTTAATATAAAATACATCTATAAAAAGCGGAAATATCTGGCAGTATTAACATGGACAGGTGATACAAACATAAATCCAACAGAGCCCAAACAAAGATCTGAAGATATGGGATTAGTTCTTGTAAAAAAAACAGAAATAGTGATTACAGTGATGTGCGCTGATATAATAATCTGCGTGATTCTATAGTAATTGTGTTTGTAGCCTGGATCTGAAAAATCTGTACATTAATCTTTGGAGATGTTTTAGACAGTTTATTTGGTGGGCAATTAACCCAACTTGGCATCAGCCATTGGGATTTCCAAGGTGGAATAGGTAATCTACATAAGAACATAAGAAATAGGAGCAGGAGTAAGCCATTCGGCCCCTCGAGCCTGCTCCACCATTCAATAAGATCATGGCTGATCTAATCTTGGCCTCAACTCCATTTCCCTACCTGCTCCCCATAACTGTTGACTCCCTTATTGTTCAAAAATCTGTCTCTATCTCCACCTTAAATATATTCAATAACCCACCCTCCTCAGCTCTCTGGGGTAGAGAATTCCGAAGATTCACGACCCTCTGAGAGAAGAAATTCCTCCTCATTTCCATTTTTAAATGGGCGACCCCTTATTCTGAAACTATGTCCCCTAGTTCTAGATTCCCCCACGAGGGGAAACATTCTCTCTGCATCTACCTTGTTGAGCCACTTCAGAATCTTATACAGTTCAATAAGATCATCTCTCATTCTTCTAAATTCCAATGAGTATAGGTCCAACCTGCTCAACCTTTCTTCATAAGATAATCCTTTCATGTCAGGAATCAACCTCGTGAACCTCTGAACTGCCTCCAATGCAAATATATCCCTCCTGAAATAAGGAGACCAAAACTGCACGCAATACTTTAGGTGTGGCCTCACTAATACCCTGTACAGTTGTAGCAGGACCTCTCTGCTTTTATACTCTATCCCCCTTGTAATTAAGGCCAACACTCCATTTGCCTTCCTAATTACTTGCTGTACTTGCATACTAACTTTGTGTTTCATGTACAAGGACACCGCCCCCCCCCCCCCAGATCCCTCGGTACTGCAGCATTTTGTAATCTCTCGCCATTTAAAAAAAATATATATATACTTTTTTTTAACCTGTCAAATCATAATTTGATAAATTGCAAGTTTGGAATTTAGCACATTCACAAGGGCATGCAGAAACCCCGAGCTTGATGGGCAATTTCAAAGGCGATATAACACAATACTCTGAGTATACCGTCCTACCTATCACAAATTCTGGCCCAGCATTTTGCTCTCTGGCTCACTATTGAAATGCATTGAGCAGCATGAAGTTTCTGTACTTTCACAGTGGATGTGAACTAAGCTTAACACAAAGTTAGAGCTGGTCTGAAGTGACACAAGGAGCCAGTTTTGGATCCACTTAAGGTCCGCACATATTAAACAAGGCCTGGATTAGCTGTCCGAGATTCTTTCAATGATGGCTCTCTGGCACCAAAAATTATAAGCAATGTTTGCACTTTTTTTGGGTGCATGGCCCCTCTAACAGGTTGCGTGGCCCAGTCAATTTCTCGTGCATGTGTGGTTATTTCAATTGTAAAGCCGTTGAACAGCCACGCAGCTTGACTGAAACATTGATTACAAGTGTGGTGCCTCATTCCTTCAGGTTTTAACTGTTGTTGGATATTTTAAAAATGTGAAATTTAAAATATTTTACTTTTTCTTTCCCCCTCGTTCTGTACCTGATTTGATATTTAATTCACCCACTCTAATTTACACTTCCTTCTCAGTCCTTGTGCTGTTTATTTTACAATTCTTCAATCTGATTGGATAGGGAGATGCACAGTTGCTTGTCCTGTTCATTCAGATCCCAAATGCCCTATTTTCTTTGCTGCGATGCTATCGGCTTGTGGGGGTAATGTACTGACGTGATAGAGAACTGGTTGACAGACAGGAAGCAGAGAGACGGGATAAACGGGTCCTTTTCAGAATGGCAGGCAGTGACTAGTGGGCTGCCGCAGGGTTCAGTGCTGGGACCCCAGCTATTTACAATATACATTAATGATTTGGATGAAGGAATTGAATGTAATATCTCCCAGTTTGCAGATGACACTAAGCTGGGTGGCAGTGTGAGCTGTGAGGAGGATGCTAAGAGGCTGCAGGTGACTTGGACAGGTTAGGTGAATGGGCAAATGCTTGGCAGATGCAGTATAATGTGGATAAATGTGAGGTTATCCACTTTGGGGGCAAAAACACAAAGGCAGAATATTATCTGAATGGTGACAGATTAGGAAAAGGGGAGGTGCAACGAGACCTGGGTGTCATGGTACATCAGTCATTGAAAGTTGGCATGCAGGTACAGCAGGTGGTGAAGAAGGCAAATGGTATGTTGGCCTTCATAGCTAGGGGATTTGAGTATAGGAGCAAGGAGGTCTTACTGCAATTGTACAGGGCCTTGGTGAGGCCTCACCTGGAGTACTGTGTTCAGTTTTGGTCTCCTAATCTGAGGAAGGACGTTCTTGCTATTGAGGGAGTGCAGCAAAGGTTCACCAGACTGATTCTCGGGATGGCTGGACTGACATGAGGAGAGATTGGATCGACTGGGCCTGTATTCACTAGAGTTTAGAAGGATGAGGGGGGATCTCATAGAAACATATAAAATTCCTACGGGACTGGACAAGTTAGATGAAGGAAGAATGTTCCCGATGTTGGAAGTCCAGAACCAGGGGACGCAGTCTGAGGATAAGGGGCAGGCCATTTAGGACTGAGATGAGGAGAATCTTCACTCAGTAGTTAACCTATGGAATTCCCTGCTGCAGAGAGTTGTTGAGGCCAGTTCATTGGATATATTCAAGAGGGAGTTAGATATGACCCTTACGGCTAAAGGGATCAAGGGGTATGGAGAGGACGCAGGAAAGGGGTACTGAGGTGAAAGATTAGCCATGATCTTATTGAATGGTAGGGCAGGCTCGAAGGGCCGAATGGCCTACTCCTGCACCTATTTTCTAGTTTCTATGTGACAATGCCTCCTGCAGCTGCTGATGTTGATGCCTGGTGATGCTGCAGGGAGCGGGAGTGAATATTAACTGGGCGCTGGGGCGCAAAAGAGTGAGGCGGTAAGTGTTAGCGCCAGCACAAAACCGCCAGGATAGTTCATGGGCGTTGGTGATTTTGCCATGCCTGGTCAGTAACCCCTTAGCGTCCTGTTACAGCCACTCGCAGGTGCTCCCGGGAGGTGCAAACCAGGCCACTTGCTAACCTCTTTGGTGGAGTTTTACATTGGCTGTCTTTATCCTGGAGCCAATTGGAGTTTATTGGTGTAATGCCATCAGTAAGAGTAACAATTTCTCTGCTGGTTTTATACCGCAAGCTTGACATTTGCCAAAGACACAGTCATCCTCACTGCAGTATAAAAGCATTAGGAGAGATATGGATATGGGAAATGGAAATGTCAGATGGGAGCAGAAGGAAGCTAGAGCTAAGGCACATTATTGGGGCAGTGTGCTCCAGCTGAATACCAGGCGCAAAAACCCAAAAGCATTTAAATGCTCAGCACTGATATCACTTCACCTTCATGTGCTTAAAATTCATCAAATTTTGAGGTGTAGTTTTCTGAGGGAATCTTGTCCGCTGTCAGCACATATTCAGAAATTATCCCCTAAAAGAACACTTTCATCTAATTGAAGCCTCACTTTCTGAGGATATTGTGATTATCAATACATTTTTTAACTAAACATGATTCAGACATAAAACACTACACAGGTTTCAACAGCAGTATGCTTTTATTGAAGGAATTGAAAACTTAGCTTAACAACCAAAAATGCATCTCTCAACCTTCTTCAAAAATAGTTATTAGAGTTAACAAAAAATTAGAACTACTGCCTTTTGGAGTTAGATGGGGTTAAAATAGCATTGGATCAGGGCTGAGATTCTTTTCCATAATCCCATTCCAAATCAGACAGAACAGTGAAAAAGAATTAAGTAATATTCTGGCACTAAAGCCTATTGCCACCTCATTGCCCGACCTGTATTTCCCTGCTGACACCACTGCTGGCCTCTGTTTCCCGGCCTGCAACATATAAATGGCGACCGGGCCTGGTTACCTGGTGGATTTTCCGTCCCATCCACCTGTTACTGCTGCTTCCTAGGGCTGGCATAGGGATGGTGGAGTTGGCCCTGAAAGTGTCAGCAATGGCTGTGAGATGCCCCCATGGAAAGACAGAGGGTCTTGTAGCGGCCTTCACTCCCTCCATTTCGCCCCACCCCAGCACTGACCGGCCGAAGACTCGGGTCTCCGCTGCAGCCTTTGTTGGGAGATCGCCTCCAATCCTCAGGGAAACCTTGCCCCTTTAAAATCCATCGCCCGCTCTTCTGGTGCTGCAGCAGTGTCTCCCCTGCAGCATCATCGAGATCCAGCTTTTGGCTCTGGCGGGTTCCTGGTGGGAGCCTGTCAGACATTAGAAGAAGAAATTTCTTTATTTTTTTCTCTTTTTTTTTTTCTTTTTCTCTCTTTTTTTTTCTCTCAACAGAATAAATTAATTAGTAACTTTGGGACACAACTTTATGATGTTGTAATGTGAACCACCCAGTTCCTTCACGATCATGGATTATGCCACCTATCATCACCCAGTGGATCATTTCAACAGATCCTACAATTCCTGTTACTTGTATATTCCAGTGAAAGACACAATACTGTAATATTAGGCTTATAATCCACACAACATCTTATTATATTTTGACTGTCTAGTCTCTTGAAACCAATAGTAATGATTTCAGTAAATATTTCTCATTGATTACTGCTGGGACATCACAAGCTGGATGGAGAAGCCTGTTATCAACATGCTTGCCTGACTATTGTACTGCCACCTAGTGATTGGATCAGCTCACTGCAAAATTTTAGAAAATTGTTATTTATCACTTGGTGTTCTTTCCTCGGAGAATAGTGGGAAGCAGTGGACGGATTTGCAGTCTGACAAACTGGATTTCAATGAGGGGGAATTTCAAGATTGAACATGGCCTTCATGCATCTTTGTGTACAGAAATCAAGCTGAGGCTGAGTGGAATAAGTGAGTTTTGATCACAATCGGTACTTTATGTTCACGTGTAATTGGAAAAAATGCAACTTTACAATTCATAGCTGGCCTCGTCTCATCAAGTGTTCACTGTGTCCACCTTGAGGCAGATTAAAGAAGTGCATGTGCAAAAGACATAACTATCTGGTTCAGGTCACACGGAGGTGCTATTGTTACATCCCCAGGTTATACTGTTATTTAACCAGCTATAGGGCAGTGTGAGTCAACTATCATAAGAGTAAGATGATCCGGAGTGACTGACAGCACTGCACCTGAGAAGGTATCTGTTACGTCTTGCATAAAGAATCTGACCAGATACTGTGAGCTCAAAGTAATGTGTGACTGCAGTCCTTTATTCAGGTCTCCAGCCGATGAGGCCTCCTTATGTACAGGTGCTCCCAAGGATTGTGGGATCCCTTGGGACTCTATGGGGTGAGCCCTCTGGTGGTTAAACAAGGTAGTTACAGGTTTACATACATAACAACACACTTTCCCCCCCTCCCAGTTCAGCAGGTGGAATCCCAGTGAGCAAGTGGGGTCTTGTGTGGTAACTAAGCAGAACTCGGGATAGGCGAATCTGCAGTAAGCCTTCAGTTACCCTCTTCAAGCTCTGCTTGATTGTTTGCGCTGCTCACTCTGCCTGACCATTGGACACTGGTTTGAACGGGGCAGAAGTGACATGTTTGATCCCATTGCAGGTCATGAACTCTTTTGAACTCGGCACTGGTGAAGCATGGCCCGCAGGCTTTCAATGGTGGCAGCGGATGTGCTTGCCGACATTATCTCTCTCTCTCAATCCATTTGGAGTACGCATCTACAACCACAAGGAACATTTTTCCCAAGAATGGGTCTGCGTAGTCGACATGGACCCTGGACCACGGTTTGGAGGGCCAGGACCATAAACTTAGTGGCGCCTCCCTTGGTGCATTGCTTAACTGTGAACATGTTACATTTGTGCATGCAGGACTCGTAAGTCCGCAACGATACCAGGCCACCACACGTGGGATCTGGCTATCACTTTCATCATAAAAATGCCTGGGTGGGTACTGTGGAGGTCACTAATGAAAGTGTCCCTGCCCTTTTTTAGCACCACTACCCGATTACCCCATAGGAGGCAGTCTGCCTGTATGGACATTTCAGCTCTGCGCCGCTGGTACGACTTTATTTCCTCCTGCATCTCTAACGGGACACTAGAACAACTCCCGTGGAGCACAATTTTTTTACTAAGGATAGTAAGGGGTCCTGGCTTGTCCAGGTTCGAATCTGTTGGGCGGTAACAGGTGATTGCTCACTATCGAATGCTTCCATTGCCATGACTAAATCTGCGGGCTGTGCCATCTCCACCCCTGTGGTGGGCAATGGCAGCCTACTGAGAGCATTGGCACAGTTTTCTGTGCCTGGCCTGTGACAGATGGCGTTGTATGTGGACAACATGAGCGCCCATCTCTGGATGTGGGCTAATGCATTCGTATTTATCCCCTTACTTTCAGAAAAGAGGGATATAAGTAGCTTATGGTCGGTTTCCAATTCAAATTTGAGCCCGAACAGATATTGATGCATTTTCTTTACCCCATAAACAAACGCTAACGCTGCTTTTTTGATCATGCTGTAGGCCCCCTCAACCTTAGACAGACTTCTGGATGCATAAGCAACCGGTTACAATTTCCCAGATTCATTAGCCTGACGGCATCACATGCTAGTACCAAATGCTTACATGGATCATACAACACAAGCAATTTGTTTTAAGCTTAAGTGTCCTAGCTTTCTCAAAGGCATTTTCTTGGCTTTTACCCCATACCCATTCATTTCCTTTTATGCAGTAAAGAATGCAGTGGTTATAACAATGTGCTAAGACCCGGTAAGAAATTACCAAAGTAGTTCAGGAGTCCTAGAAACGACCGCAGCTCAGTCACATTTTGTGATCACGGTGCGTTCTCGATTGCCTCCATTTTTGAATCAGTGGGCCCGATTCCGTCCGCCGCAATTCTTCTCCCCAGGAACTCTACTTCAGGCACCAGGAAAACGCACTTTGAGCATTTTAACCTGAGCCCCACACAATTAAGTCGACTAAGAACCTCCTCCAGGTTCTGCAGGTGCTCGACGGTGTCCCAACCTGTAACCAAGATGTCGTTCTGGAAGACCACAGTGCGCGGAACAACTTCAGCAAGCTTTCCATGCTCCTCTGGAATATCGCCGTGGCTGATCGAATCCCAAACGGGCATTTATTGTAAATGAAGAGACCTTTGTGCGTGTTGATGCAGCTGAGGCCATTCGATGATTCCTCCAGCTCCTGTGTCATGTAAGCCAAGGTCAAGTCCAGCTTCGTGAACGTCTTTCCTCTGCCAGCGTCGCAAATAGGTCGTCTGCCTTTGGTAGCGGGTATTGATCCTGCAGGGAGAAACGATTGATAGTTACTTTGTAATCACCACAGATTCTGACGGTGCCATCTTCCTTGAGGACTGGAACAATCTGACTGGCCCACTCATTGAATTCGATCGGCGAATTGATGCCCTCTCGTTGCAGCCAGTCCAGCTCGATCTCCACCCTCTCTCTCATGTGCGGTACCACTCTCGCTTTATGATAGATGGGTCGCGCCCCCGGAATCAAATGGATCTGCACTTTTGCTCCTTGGAACTTCCCGATACCCGGTTCGAACGGCGAGGGGGAACTTGTTTAAGACCTGGGCACATGAAGTGTTGTCGATGGAAGCGAGCGCTTGGACATCGTCCCAGTTCCAGTGCATCTTTCCCACAGCGTGGGGCCATTGCCCGGTACCACCCAGAGTGGTAACTTGTGCACCGCTCCATCGTAGGAGACCTTTACGGTAGTACTGCCGATTACGGGGATCAGTTCCTTTGTGTACGTTCTCCGTTTAGTATGAATGGGAGTAAAGACTGGCCTTGAGGCCTTGCTGCACCACAATTTATCAAAAGTCTTTTTGCTCATAATGGACTGGCTCGTGCCCATGTCCAGCTCCATTGACACCGGGAGTCCATTTAATTCAACCTTCATTATTGGGGGACACTTTGTGGTAAATGTGTGCACTCCATATACCTCTGCCTCCTCAGTCTGAGGCTCTGGTTCATCATGATCCCTCATGGATCTGTCCTCTGCAACACGGTGGTTTGCAGGATTAGCGGGGTTTGCAGCTCACCTGCACATACATTGGAGGTGTCCCATTGTTCCACAGCCCTTGCTAATGTATCCTTTTGAAGCCGCATGAATGGAAGCGATGATCATCCCCGCAGTGCCAACAAGGTGTTGATGGCCTTGCATTCATCACCCTTGATGGTGGACTCTGAGACATCTGCGGACATGCAGCTGCAGGCACGTGAGTCCTGCCCTGTATGTTATGGTTCGAAAACATTACTTTGTTCACAGTACTTGCAACAGCACTCGTGTGCTGAGAGATTTGTTTGGTATTGTCACTGGTGGTGATGAACGCCTGGGCTATCGCTATGGCTTTACTCAAGGGGTCTCTAGTCAAAAGTTTGCGAAGTATTACTTCATGGCCAATGCCAAGTACAAAAGTCCCTGAGCATGTGCTCCAAGTGTCCTTCAAATTCGCAATGTCCTGCAAGGCGCATTAGCTCGGCGACGTAGCTCGTCACTTCCTGGACTTCAGACCTCTTGTACGTGTCGAACCGGTACCTCACCATCAGAACGCTTTCCTTTGGATTTAAATGCTCCCGGACCAGTGTGCACAAATCATTGTACGACTTCTCTCTGGGTGTCGCTGGAGCAAGCAGATTTTTCATGAGGCCATACGTTGATGCCCCGCAAACGGTGAGGAGAATCATCCTTCGTTTGGCAGCGTTTGCTTCTCCTTCCAGCTTGTTGGCCACGAAGTATTGGTCGAGTCACTCCACAAAGCTTTCCCAATCATCTCTCTCCAAAAATTTCTCCAGATGCCCATGGTTCTCTGCATTGTTGTGGGGTTCATTTGTATCTTGTCGCCAGTTGTTAGGTCTTGAATAAAGAATCTGACCAGATACTGTAAGCTTAAAGTAATGTATGACCATAGTCCTTTATTACAGGTCTCCAGAGTGCCTCTCCAGCCTGGTGAGGCCTCCTTGTGTACAGGTGCTCCCAAGGGATTTTGGGACCCCAGGGGATGAGCCCTCTGGTGGTTAAACAAGGTATTTACAGGTTTACATATATAACCGTATCTACAGCAGACCACAATTTGTAATGATGTGCAATGGGCTGGGAAAGCACCCAACTGGAAGCATAAAGTCAGAAAAATAACCTGAACATTCCTTCAGGTTACAGAAAAAAGTAACCAAAAAATGACTTGGCAACTGGTGCTAATTGGTGTTGGAGTAGAATTTTTACAAGCAGAGACAAATATACATTCTGGAATTTTAAAATAAAATCAACAATTCATACAATGAGAAAACAATTCAGTTTTTTTTTTAAGTTCACTTGGTTGTAGCCGATTTAATCCTTGGTGCATGCTGGTTTTACTAATAACTGTTTGTTTAGTTGTTTGGAAAAAGAGAATAAAATAAATTATGGTTCTTTAAATTAATCTCAAAAGCATAATTGGAATACTGAACAGTTCTTTAAGAGATTAACTTAAAAATCATTTTTATTTATTTTTTCCAATCTGTGATAAAATTAGCATGCACTGAACATTAAATCCACAAATGGGGGAAAAAATACGAAAATGGATTTCTTATAGTAATCATTTAACTTTGCATATTCTGGAGTGGCTAAAGACAGTTGACTGGATCTGCAATGGGAGAGAGAGAAGTGCATCATAAATTATCTTGTATCTGTTTTAAACCCTATCCCTATTTAAAAACCGCGAGGGGTAGATTTTGAAGTTTTAGCAATTTTTGGGCGTAATCGCGGCAAAATTTTTTTTTATCGCTAGGTTACCGTTATTTCAAGAGCTCGTAAATTTTGGCAAATGGTGATCATTTGCAATAGCAATAACTCCAGCGTTGCACAACAGAATTTGTGCGGCGGAGCCAAAATTTGCGACCCTACCAAAAAAAAAATCGGACATTCTGCGCATACGCTTTTTTTTTCGCAATTTGTTTTCTTCTGGTCAGCTGTCGGAGCAACCGCGCATGCGATGTACATCCAGGGCTGAATCAGACATGGGAGCAGGCAGAGAGCCAGAAAATCCAGCAGTGGGGCAAACGAAGCCCTTGTCACTGCTGTTGAAAGAAGATGGGCAGAATTAAACAGGAGGGGTTCAAGTAGACCCCTCCCAGCAGTTTTTCAAAAATATCAGGCCAGCATAGCTGAGGAGGTCTCCTATGTCGACGCTATCTGAAGGACCCACACACAGTGCCGCAAGAGGTTTAATTACCATTTGAAGGGTGGAAGATGCCTGTGCATGAGTTCTCTTAACATACGGTGGCCGTTGCACACTGGCTACCCCACTGGCTTAGCGGAGCCAGGTCTTGGTCCAGTGGCACTCCTACACAGCAAGCAAGCCCCAGGTGGGCAGAGGAAACATTTCAAGAACACCCTCAAAGTCTCCTTGCACTGGTACCTGGGAATCCCTGGCCCAACACTGCCCTAAGTGGAGGAAGAGCATCCGGGAGGGCACTGAGCACCTCGAGTCTTGTTGCTGAGAGCCTGCAGAAACCAAACTCAGACAGCGGAAGGAGTGTGCAGCAAACTAGACTCTCCACCCATTCTTTCCTTTTAAACCACTGTCTGTCCCACCTGTGACAGAGATTGTAATTCCATATTGGACTCTATAGTCACCTAAGAATTCACTTTGCGTGGAAGCAAGTCTTCCTTGATTTCGAGGAACTGCCTATAATGATGAATGACCTTTGCAGGGTCATTAAGAGTAATATTTTTATTGATGCACTCCCTCATAAATTATAAATCTGACACCCTATTTGTTCTCATGGTGTTGGTACAGGTAGGCTTAGTGTTGCACCTTATTTGCTATGAGTGATCATTACACATTAAGATTGCTTTTTGAGATCTTAAAAGATGTTTCTGCACTTTGATGTCTTCATGAACCATGTGCAACTTTCAAGGCCATTAAACAGAGGACTGTATTAAATGCACACAGTATAGTATAAGTGGTTTGGTGGCGATCTGTGTGCCACAAGAGCAGAAGGGCCCTCTGGGAACCGTTCCCATTGTCATCTTTGCAGGGAAAGGTGTCCCACAACCACCGGGAGCAGCGGTGGTCCGCCCCGAAGCATGCCTCTGACAGACCTCAGAGTGGCAGGTCTGATTGGTGCCTCAGGGAGGGCAACTGCCCGTGGGAGTGCTGAGCCCCCGTTGGATAGTGAGGGTAAGTCCCGCACACTCCCCGGGCTGGGTTGGGGCAATGTGATGTAGTGTCTGTGGACTAGGGATGGAGCAATGTGATGCAGTGTTTCTGTACTACACAAGAGTCGGGCGGTCCTTCAAATGAGCCTGTGCTATGTGATCTTACTCATGTCACCCTGCCCCCGCCCCTGCTGCTAACAACTCGTCTATTGTTTTCTATTTCCAGATGAAGAGTTGCAAGAGCCAAATCCTTCAATGGAAGCTTCCACCTCTGGCCGTCATGTGGGGGGTGGGGAGGAGGAGGAGGAACTTAAAGGAGAGAAGTGGACGGAGCAGCCTACTCCAGGGGGCGGGGGGGGGGGGCGGCAGATGCACTCGACACCTCTTATACCACCGGTCAAGACCTCGTCTGAGGAAGAAACATTCCCGGGTTTTGAGCCATCCGAGGCCCCATGTACAAGTGACCTGCAGCAACGCACTCCCGGGGTTGAATCCCAGATGCCGTCTCTCTGGAGGGTGAGTCGGCAAAGCCGGTCTGCCTACGGACAGGCGGATGCACAACTGGACATGGTGGGACTGTCCAAGGAGAGCGCCCAGCTCACCCGACAGCTCCGTGAGATATTAGGTAGGATTCCCGCAAGCATCGTGACACTATCTGCGAACATGATGGAGGTCGGGTCACCGATTGTCCGTGCGAGCTGCGAGGCTGTCAATGCCCATGTGCAATTGATGGAGGCCATCAGTGACACTGGAGTCCCCAGTGTCACACCCAGACCCACATCACCGGTGACTGGCGAGGCCGAGCAAGAGGTTGCCATTCAGAAGCTAGACCTTCCATACTCCGAGCTTCTCCAGTGGATCCACATGATGTCTCCATTGTCTTGGCACCAGCTTGGATAGGGTCATGACGTGAAGGAGGGGCGTTCGGGTGAGGGGAGGAAGAGCCGGAAGTAAATGCGTTCGGTGTAGGGTGGTTGTTTTATAAAAGTTTAAAAATTCTGTTTTAAGTTTGAAAATCATTTTAAACATTTTTACAATGTTTAATTGTAAGGGATAGAGTTGTAGCTGGCAAAGAGCAGACAGATAGGTGGTTAGTTCACAACCTTCAGCATTGCTTTGTAATCAGTATTAGGTTATGAGGATTCGGTAGTTCCTCTGTCTGTCAGTATGGATTGTAATATTGACTGATTATGTAAAACTCGCTTATGTATGTAAAGCACATTTATACACTCGCTTACATTGGGTTAAGAGGGAGGCAGCAATGCCTGATGGTTAAAGAACCATTTGAAGTAGTTAACACTGCATTGACCCTTAGCATTAAAAATAGATGAAAATGTACACTCAGTACTGAAATACAAGGGCAGTGGAGAATCAACATCCTAGAAAGATACCATATCCTGGGAAGCAAGGTCAATCAACATGTCATGAGGAACTGAGGCAAAGTTGAACACATTCCGGGAGGGTGATGGGAGATGGACAGGTGGGGGGAACCACTCCGGGCCAATCTGAGCAGTAGGCCAATCGGTGGTTTTGTAGAAGGGTCGCACAAATCGAAAAATCGTATAACTCTGCTTGTAGAACATTTCCCGAGCATGTTCGAAATAATAAAACCGGTAAACAGAGGTTTCATTTGTTTGATTCTGTGGTCGCTATACAGAGGACAGGTGTCGATTCCTTATATCAGGGAGTCCACCTTTTTTAAGGAGCGAAATTAAACAATTGGCGCAGTGTGCAGACCCTCCAACCTGGATGATGTGGCAGCTGCCAATGGCAGTGAGTATGTTTTTTGTAACACCTGCAGCTGTAGCATTGACTGGGAAGGAGGTAATCCTGTATAAAAGAACTAGAAGTGGGTAATCTGCAGAACAAAGTTATAGCGAACCAAGGTAAGGGATAGGTCTTCTGCCTGAAAAAGGAATACAACCTAAAAAAGGGGTTAGGACCCCAAGATGTTTAGGAAAACTGGCCAGTGGGATAAAATGAAGACAAGGGGGATCTCTGAGATATGGACCAAAAGGGTCCCGGATATAAATGCTAGCAGGAAAGACGCAAAAATGAAAACTAAACACTTAAATTGCGGAGGAACCAGATAAGGAAGGCAATCAGTCTTATTAGTCCGGCCGGACTAAGGCTTGGAAACAGTACACGGAATCTGGTAGAGGGGTAAACGTACCCAGTTGAAAAATGGCATGCATTAAGTTGCTGGAAAATACATATTATAAGCTGTGTTAATTCACAAAGGACAGCTTGTTTTTATCAAAAGATAAAGATGCAACCTTGAAGCTAGACTGCCAAAAAGAAAACTAATTGAACGTGTAATTGGGGGGAGAGAGGGGAGAAAGTGTTTGTGATTGTCTTATGTAGTTTAAATTAACAAATTCACGAAGACACAAGCCTCTGTGTAAAATGTTCGTTTAGATACAAAAACTAATTTGAAGAAAGGAGATTTAAATGGAAAAAGACGTAACTTACTGGATACTAGTTGATATTGGCTGTGGGAAAAGATATTGGTTTAATTGGAGGGTAATTAATCAATGAAAGCCAAACTCTCATAATGGCCACAGTGAAATTTCGGCTTTGTTTCAAAGCGTGAACATTAGAAAAGAGATAAAAGACACTCTGTTGATGATTTTAAATTACGAGAAAATTTCACTGCAGTAAAGGAGATTTAAATTTCGGGTTTGAAAACCTTTTTTTAAAATGGATGGTGCTTATTGAGGGAAAAGTCCTGAACAGTCTAAACAAGCAGGAGCGGGTTTTGGAGATAATGAGGGGAAAAGATCTAAGCTATGTGAACTCAGCAAAGGAAGGAAAAAAACTGGGAATTAGAAAATGTTGCTGAGAGGACAATTTTTTAAAAAGATGGAACCGGCATGGAAGTTTTAGCTTTTGTGCTGAGAGAAATTACACACAAGATTTGCTCAGTAAACAAAATAGCTAATAAAAATGTATGGTCTTATTTTAAATCAATTTTAACATTTAAAAAGCAGCGTCTTGTGTAGTGTTAGGTTATTTAAAAAAAAAAGTATGTGAATACAAGATTCTCTTTTTTTTAAATCTTTCGCAAGTATTTGAATTGGAAGTTTAGAAATAATTGGAGTTAATCTAAAAATCTGTATTTTCCCGATGAGAATGTATTACTTAAAGCTAATAATGACAGCTTTACTAATGATTTCTGCTGTTTTAATGGATTTCTGATTTCTCAGCAAGTTTTGAAGGCACAAAGACTGGGGAGGGGGGGGGATTCTGATTATCGGGAAAGGTTTAAAAAAAATTTGCGAAGTCACGTAATAACGTCCGGCCACCTTACAAACCTGCAAAGGAGTTAACCTTTTCCATTGGCAACTGTTTTATACTGGACATTATTAATTTGGGTTTCTTAATAAAAGAAATGAAAAAGCAAGGGTGGCAGCCAGAAGACTCCCCTGACACACAGGAAATGATGAGATAGTCAGAATAAAAATAAAACAGAGCAAGCCTATGTAATAATACTTTCCTGCTATAGCAGACAGATAAAAGAAATAGATACTAAAACAAATTCAAGAATTAGAAGCTAAGACTAGAGCGGACGGATAGTGCAGTGCGCAGCCGTAGCACTATCAGCTACGGCACTAGAGCCGCTGTACCTCGGTGGGTAAGTGTAGTCCACAAACCCAACCTAATAGTAAACCAGACTGGGAGAAGTTGGCCGATAACAGTGCGGAGTAGAGTGGCCCCGGCACATGATAATGGCTACCTACCGGTGGCGCCGATACGCACACTACGATTTCCACCAACGGATGTAGACCAGCTCAAATAACCATACAGGAGGTACCCCTCAGCCAACAGGAGAGACAAATACTATTGAATGAATTACCAGCCCCTAAAGCAAATAGTAGGAATACAGAATTCTGGCAAAAGGTGGAAGAGATGCTAGATGCCCACCTTAGCAGACATTCACAATCTGGTAAAAGCCAAAACGGGTCCGATTGGCACAAAGCGACACCAGAGGTACAGTATAGGGGAAGAGCAGATCTAGCAAAGATTGGAAATCCTCAAATCAAAAAATAATTAAGTTAGGATTTAAGGGAGAGGATGACTATGATGAAACTTTGGAATAGGCAGAACATGTAGAAGAGTTAAAGTTAGAACAAAGGGAGAAGATAGCAAAAATAAGGAAGGAGGCGCAGAAAGGTGAGGCCCCCAACAGGCAAAGAAGGGAGCATGCTTTTGCAGTATGTGGATGATATCCTTATTGCCTCCAGTACAAAACAACAACACTTACTAGCTTTAACTACAGTGCTAGGAGCTCCACAGAGCGCAAGATTAAAAATAAATCCTAGGAAGGTGCAGGTGGGAAGGAGCGAAGTAATATATATAGGATACATAATATCACACAAGGGAAGAGATAGATGCCTGCGGACAGAAAGGAAGCAATCCGATCAATGCCCAGGCCAGGAACCGTGAAAGAAGTCAGGCAGGTACTAGGGCTATTCAACTACTGCAGGAAAAAAAACAAGCTCTCAAGTGCTCCAGCCCTGGGATTACCTGACCAGAATAGGCCCTTCCACATCTATACCCACCACAGTAAAGATCATTACATGGGGACAGGCATAGGCCAGTGGCATAGTAACGTCAGGACGCATACCTGAGTAGAATTACTTAACACAGGAAGGCTAAAACCGGGTATCCAACGCGCGAAGGGCTAAGTGGGAAGTAATGCTCTTACCCCATAACAGGACGGTAACAATAAAAGACAACTGTAACAACCCTGCAGGATGGATCATTACACAGGGAGATGAGCATCAGTGTAGCCCGACAGGAGAAGACGAGGGAATTATTCAGGCTTGAGGAGGCAGACATGGATCTATATGTAGATGGGTCTTGGCGCTATATTAACAGCACGCCACGGATGGGATGTGTCATGTATGTAACCTCTATGTAACACTGCAATACTGTATATACTTAAGCAATGCACACCTTGACCACAGGGGGTGAACTTGTGGGAGACACTCCTTACCTGGTCATCCAGGTATATAAAGGGAGGTCCCATGCAGGCTCATCACTTCTTGGTCCTGTAAATAAACGTTCAGATCATAGTGACCTTGTCCATAGAATGTGCCTTGTGTGGGTTTTGTGCCACAGAAAGGGCATTACATTGGCGATGAGAAACGGGAATCAACGACCCACGAGAATGGCCACCGGTAGCACAGAGGAACGGTACTGTGTTGGTGAGGACTGGGACGATTTCATTGAGAGGCTCCAGCAAAGCTTTGTCACGAAAGAATGACTGGGAGATGCAGCGGCCGACAAGCGAAGGGCCCATCTGCTGACCAGCTGTGGACCTAAGACTTTCGCGCTCATGAAGGACCTACTAGCACCCGAAAAGCCGGCGGACAAAACCTTTTGAAGAGCTCAGCAAACTAATCGGTGAGCACCTCAAACCGGCGAGCAGCATACACATGTCCCAACAAAGATTCTATACCCACTGATGTCGTGAAGAACAGAGCATACTGGACTTCGTTGCGGACTTACGGCGTTTGGCCAGCCTCTAAGTTCACAGATGCCTGCAGGGGGGAGATGTTAAGGGACTTCTTCTTTGAGGGCATCGGGCATGCAGGGATTTTCCAAAAGTTACTTGAGACCAAGGACTTGACTTTGGAAGCGGCGGCGTTGATGGCTCAGACTTTCATGGCGGGGGAGGAGGAAACCAGAATAATATACGTACGCAATTCTGCCTCCAACGCGGCGGGGGATCAGGGAATCAATATCATAAACGCGACTCAGAGCCCCGCAGGCAGACAAGAGCAGTTCGACACACCCCAGGCAGCAATAGACCCCAGAGTAGGTTTTCAACAGAGACAATGGCAGGCTGAACGGACATTTACGCCATCACAGTGGACAATGCGGTCCGGGATGGGGCCATTGACCCCCACTAACAGGTTACTCAAGAGCAGTCAAAGGCACAATCAGCAAGGAATGCCGGGTCATAGCTCCTTTGTTCACAACAATGGGAATCTCAGCTCATGCTGGAGGTGTGGGGGCAAACACTCTGCCAGGACTTGCAGGTTTCAACAATTTGTCTGCAGAAATTGCAACCTCGGTGGCCATTTAGCTCAAATGTGTAGGAAACCTGTAACCTGGCTAATTTACGAGGTGGATGGACCAGAAGAGGGGTCTGTGAGGCAGGATGACTCTTGGGGCAAATCAATGGATGCTGAAGTTCAGCAGGTTCATGTGGCAAACATTCACAGTTCATATACCAAAACGCCACCCGATGATGAAGATTTTATTAAATGGCATCACTGTACGCATGGAGCTGGACACGGGGGCCAGCCAGTCACTCATGAGCGTTCAACAATTCGCAAAGCCAAGGCCACTCAAAGCTAGTAGACCCAAACTAGAACGCATTGAGACACAACTACAGACATTCCAAAGAAATCATTCTAGTACTAGGCAGTGCAATGTTGACGGTAACACACAATGGATAAGTGAACCGGCTGCCGCTCTGGATTGTCCCGGGCAATGATCCCGTACTGTTGGGGAGGAGCTGGTTAGCTGAGATGAACTGGAAATGGGGGGATGTGTATGCAATGTCATCTGTGGAGCGAAGTTCATGCTCAAGTTGAGTCACTATTCCAACCTGGCGTTGGGACGTTCAAAGGTACCAAAGTAGTGATACACATCACCCCGGACACCAGACCAGTGCACCACAAAGCCAGAGCGGTGCCGTATGTGATGCGGGAGAAAATTGAGAGCGAATTTGACCGTTTGCTGAGAGAGGGCATCATCCCGCCCGTTGAATTCAGTGACTGAGCGAGCCCCATCGTTCCCGTCCTAAAAGCGGATGGTTCTGTCACGATCTGTGGAGACTACAAGGCCACTATCAATCAGGTGTCCCAACAAGACCAATACCCGCTCCCGAGAGCGGAGGATCTTTTCGCCACACTGGCAGGCGGCAAGCTGTTTACCAAGTTGGATCTCACTTCAGACTACATGACCCAAGAACTGGCCAATGAATCTAATCTACTGACCACCATCACTATGCACAAGGGACTGTTCGTTTTACAACAGGTGCCCATTTGGCATTCGATTAACGGCCGCGATTTTTCAAAGAAACCTGGAAATCCTGCTCAAATCCATTCCTGGAACAATCGTATTTCAGGACGACATCCTCATCACGGGTCATGACACCGAGGAACATCTCCAGGACCGAGGTGGATCGGGTAGGCCTGTGACTCAAGAAGTCGAAATGTGTGTTTTTGGCTCCTGAGCAGGATGGTTAGAAACATAGAAACATAGAAAATAGGTGCAGGAGTAGGCCATTCGGCCCTTTGAATGGCGGTGCAGGCTCGATGAGTTCATGGCTGAACATGCAACTTCAGTACCCCATTCTTGCTTTCTCGCCATACCCCTTGATCCCCCTAGTAGTAAGGACTACATCTAACTCCTTTTTGAATATATTTAGTGAATTGGCCTCAACAACTTTGTGGTAGAGAATTCCACAGGTCCACCACTCTCTGGGTGAAGAAGTTTCTCCTCATCTCAGTCCTAAA
Organism: Pristiophorus japonicus; assembly: GCF_044704955.1. Lineage (NCBI taxonomy): Eukaryota > Metazoa > Chordata > Chondrichthyes > Pristiophoridae > Pristiophorus > Pristiophorus japonicus. The sequence continues at coordinate 97,223,769 of NC_091983.1, read as the reverse complement.
TGGCTTACCCCTTATCCTTAGACTGTGACCCCTGGTTCTGGACTTCCCCCAACAGTGGGAACATTCTTCCTGCATCTAACCTGTCTAAACCCATCAGAATTTTAAACGTTTCTGTGAGATCCCCTCTCATTCTTCTGAACTCCAGTGAATACAAGCCCAGTTGATCCAGTGTTTCCTGATATGTCAGTCCCGCCATCCCGGGAATCCATCTGGTGAACCTTCGCTGCACTCCCTCAATAGCAAGAATGTCCTTCCTCAAGTTAGGAGACCAAAACGGTACACAATATTCCAGGTGTGGCCTCACAAAGGCCCTGTACAACTGTAGTAACACCTCCTTGCCCCTGTACTCAAATCCCCTCACTATGAAGGCCAACATGCCATTTGCTTCTTTACCGCCTGCTGTACCTGCATGCCAACCTTCAATGATTGATGTACCATGACACCCAGGTCCCGTTGCACCTCCCCTTTTCCTAATCTGTCACCATTCAGATAATAGTCTGTCTCCCTGTTTTTACCACCAAAGTGGATAATCTCACATTTATCCACATTATACTTCATCTGCCATGCATTTGCCCACTCACCTAACCTATCCAAGTCACTCTGCAGCCTCATAGCATCCTCCTCGCAGCTCACACTGCCACCCAACTTAGTGTCATCCGCAAATTTGGAGATACTACATTTAATCCCCTCGTCTAAATCATTAATGTACATATCCTCTATTAACAGAGCTACCCCACCTCCTTTCCCTTCTTGTCTATCTTTCTGAATTGTCAGATACCCCTGTATGTTTAATTCCCAGTCTTGGCCACCCTGTAGCCACGTTTCTGTAATGGCTACCAAATCATTCCCATTTGTAATGATTTGTGCCATCAACTCATTTACTTTGTTTCAAATGCTGTATGCGTTTGGGTAAAGTGTTTTAATACTAGTTTGGGATGGGAATCTAAAACGGAGGCAATTCAACGAGCGACCAGGCCCGGCAACACCGATGTGTTGTGTTCATTTCTGGGACTCTTGAACTATTTTGAGAACTTTCTGCTGAACTTAAGCACGTTGTTGGAGCCGCTTCACATGCTCCTGCATAAGAGTTGTGATTGGTTTTGGGGGTCTGTCAAGAACGGGCTTTCAATCGGGCGCGGAACCTACTTTGTTCAAATAAGTTATTGACCCTGTATGACCCCTGTAAGAAATTCGTTCTGACATGTGATGCATCATCCTATTGGGTTGGGTGCATGTTGCAGCAGAGTAATGCTGAGGGCCAACTACAACTTGTGGCTTATGCTTCCAGGTCGTGCGCTCGAGCAGAATGGGGATACAGGATGGTTGAGAAGGAGGCACTCGCATGTGTCTATGGTGTAAAAAAAAATGCATCAGTACCTTTTTGGCAGGAGGTTCGAATTAGAAATGGACCACAAGCCGTTAACATCCCTGTTGTCAGACAGCAAGGCTGTCAATGCCAAAGCGTCAGCCCGCATACAGCGATGGGCTCTTTCGCTGGCTGCTTATGACTACTCCATCCGGCACCGGCCTGGCACCGAAAATTGTGCCTACATGCTCAGCAGGCTTCCATTGGCAGCGGAACAAAACACTGAGATGGTCATGGCCGTTGATGCCTTTGACAGCGCAGGCTCCCCCATCACGGCCCGCCAGATCAAAATCTGGACAAACACAGATCCCCTCCTATCTCTGATTAAGAAATGTGTCCTAACTGGGGATTGGGCACCTGCACACGGAGCATGCCCTGAGGAGGTCAGACCGTTTCACAGGCGGATGGATGAGCTCTCCATCCAAGCCGACTACCTACTATGGGGCAGCCGGTTAGTCATGCCCCAGAGGGGCAGGGAGGCATGCATCAGGGAACTCCATAGTGAGCATCCAGGCATCGTGCTGATGAAGGCCATTGCCCAGTCACATGTTTGGTGATCGGGAATTGATTCAGACCTGGAACACTGTTCACAGGTGCACGACGTGTGCCCAGCTAGGTAATGCCCCCAGGGAGGCCCCGCTCAGCCCGTGGCCCTGGCCCACCAGGCCATGGTCACGTATTCATGTAGACTATGCGGACCCGTTCATGGGAAAAATGTTTCTCATTGTGGTAGATGCATACTCGAAATGGATCGAGTGCATCATTTTGAATTCATGCACGACATCCACCACTGTGGAGAGTCTACGTGCGGTATTTACAACCCACGGCTTGCCGGACATCCTTGTTAGCGATAATGGCCCATGTTTCACGAGCTACGAATTCCGTGAGTTCATGTCGGGCAATGGCATCAACCATGTCAGGATAGTACAGTTCAAGCTGGCCTCCAATGGCCAGGCGGAACGTGCGGTCCAAATCATTAAACTAGGTATGCTCAAGATTCAAGGACCCTCTCTTCAATGCCCCCTATCGCGCCTCCGGCTGGCCTATAGGTCCCGACCGCACTCGCTCACGGGGGTCCCGCCCACTGAGCTACTTATGAAATGAACACTCAAAACTCGGTTGTCCCTCATTCATCCAGTCCTGACCAATATAGTTGAGGGCAAGCGCCAGTCCCAAAACGAGTACCATGACCGAAATTCAAGGGGGAGATGTAGAGAAATTGGTGACCCCGTATTTGTTCTCAATCACGCTTTGGGGCCCAAATGGCTTGAGGGTACTGTAATAGACAAAGAGGGAAATAGGGTCATAGTGGTTAAACTTAACAATGGGCAGATATGCCGCAAGCACCTGGACCAAGTTTTAAAAAAAAAAGGTTCAGCATGGACACTGAGGAACCTGAGGAAGATCATGAGATGGTATTCACACCACCGCCAGTGAACGAGCAACAAGAACATTCAGCAGCATGCACCGTCCCTGCGGACAGGCAGGAATCACCACAGGTGCCAGACACGCATACCAAGGCTCAACAACCAGAGCCCCAACTGCGGCACTCCACGAGAGAGCGCAGACCACCTGAGAGACTTAACCTATGATCCCAATAAGAAATGCACACCTTGACCACAGGGGGTGAACTTGTGGGAGACACTCCTCACCTGGTCATCCAGGTATATAAAGGGAGGTTCCATGCAGGGTCATGACTTCTTGGTCCTGTGAATAAAGGTTCAGGTCATGGAGTGACCTTGTCCATGGAATGTGCCTCGTGTGGATTTGTGGTATTGTGTAAGGATTTTACATTACCTAAATTGAGCACCATGCTTGAACCACTGCACATGCTATTGAGAAAAGGCAACAACTGGGTGTGGGGCGCATTGCAAAACAGTGCTTTCGAGAAAGCCACCAATCTGCTTTCCTCGAACAAGCTGCTGGTACATTATGACCCATGTAAACGTTTAGTTCTGGCCTGTGACTCATTGTCATATGGAATTGGTTGCGTGTTAAAACAAGTCAATGAGTCGGGGAAACTTCAACCTGTCACGTATGCATCCAAAAGTTTGTCTAAAGCAGAAAGAGCCTACAGTATGGTAGAAAAAGAAGCTTTAGCGTGTGTGTACGGTGTTAAAAAGATGCATCAATACCTGTTCGGTCTGAGGTTTGAATTAGAGACCGGTCACAAACCGCTCATTTAGTTGTTTTCCGAGAGCAAAGGTATCAATACCAACGCTTCATCCGCATCCAAAGGTGGGCGCTGACATTATCTATCTATGATTATGTCATTCGCCACAGACCTGGCACAGAGAATTGTGTTGATGCTTTGAGCCGGTTGCCGTTGCCCACACCGGAGGTGGAAACGCCACAACCAGCAGATTTAATGTTAATCATGGATGCTTTTGAGAGTGAAGGTACCCCTGTCACAGCTCAACAAGTTAAAACCTGGACCAGCCAGGACCCGATATTATCGGTGGTAAAGGGTTGCATCCTCAAAGGGGATTGGTCTGCCATACCTGAGTAAATGTGCGAGGAGGCCAAACCGTACATTCGTTGCAAGGATGAACTGTCAATTGCATGTTGTGGGGTAATCGAGTTGTAATGCCTAAGAAAGGGAGAGAGAAGTTTGTGCATGAGTTACACAGCACACATCCTGGTATAGTGATGACGGCCATTGTCAGATCCCACGTATGGTGGCCAGAAATTGATTCTGAACTGGAAGCATGCGTGCATCAGTGCAACACCTGCATGCAGCTCAGCAAAGCACCAGCGGAATCACCGCTGAGGCTGTATTCATGGCCATCCAAACCTTGGTCCAGGATCCATGTAGATTTTGCAAGTCCCTTCCTGGGCAAGATGTTTTTAGTGGTAGTGGATAGAATGCATAATCATGTCATCCAGTACGTCCACGGCAACCGTAGAGAATCTCAATGTCCAGTTCGGGACACATGGTCTGCCTGGCATAGTGGTGAGCGACAATGGGTCGTGCTTCACCAGTCAGGAGTTTCAGGAGTTTGTAAAACTTAACGGCATAAAACATGAAAGGTCAACACCGTTCAAACCTGCTTCCAACGGGCAAGCAGAACATGCAGTACAAGTTATCAAACAAAGCATGAAGAGAGTAATGCAAGAGTCACTGCTGACCCGCTTGTCCTATGCATACTTGCATAGGACAAGACCTCACACACTCACAGGGATCTCGCCTGCTGAACTCATGATGAAAAGAGATCTTCAGACCAAGTTATCTCTTGTACACCCGGATTTAAGTAATCATGTTGAATACAGAAGACAGAGTCAACAAGGGTACCACAATCACGCAACTGTGTCACGCGAGATTTCTGTTAATGATCCTGTATATGTGTCGAATTATGGCCAGGAACCCAAATGGATCGCTGGTACAGTCATGGCCAAGGAGGGCAACAGAGTATTTGTTATTAAGCTCAAGAATGGGCAAACTTGCAGGAAACACATGAATCAAACAAAACTGAGGCACACAGACGAGCCAGAGCAGTCAGACGAAGAAACCGTCGACGACCAACCTACCAGCAGCCTTCAGTGGACTCGAGGGTTATCAGTGAACCTGGAATTTCCATCACGGACTTCTTCAATAAAAATGGACTTGCAATTCCTGACGTGGCCACTGCCACTCCCAACAAATCAGCCATCCAGCCACCAGTCACAATAGACTCCACACATTCACCCAAGGCCGGAATCGAACTGAGACGGTCAACCCGGGAGCGTAAAGCACCGGACTGTCTCAACATGTGAAAAACTGTGAAAATCTGAGAGGAGGGTATTGTCATGTATGTACATGCTGTTTGTAGCCACCAGATGGTGTCATTATTGGAGGCCACTGAGCAGCACACACATGGTGCTGCTCTGGTATCAAAAGCCAGCCATTTTGTGAGTCAGGCAATTTGGGCCATAATAAAGTGGAAGCAAGGTTGTACCTTGCTTAGTTAAACAGTACTCAGTTTGTACCTTTTATTGCATACATAACATTTCCTACCTCTAAGCCAATTTTGGATCCAACTAGCCAATTTGCCCTGGATCCCATGGGCTTTAACCTTCGTGACCAGTCTACCATGTGGGACCTTCTGTAAAGCTTTGCTAAAGTCCATATATACATTACATCATACGCACTACCCTCATCGACCCTCTTGGTTACCTTCTCAAAAAGTTCAATCAGGTTAGTCAGACACTATCTTCCCTTAACAAATCGATGCTGACTGCCCCTAATTAATCCTTGCCTTTCCAAATGTAGACTTATCCTGTCTTTCAGGACTTTTTCCAATAATTTTCTCACCAGAGGTTAGGCTGACAGGTCTGTAATTACTCGACCTATCCCTTTCTCCCTTCTTAAACAAAGGTATCACATTAGCAGTCCTCCAGTCCTCCGGCACCATGCCCAAATCTAAAGAGGACTGGAAAATGATGGTAAAGGCCTCTGCTATTTCCTCTTTTACTTCGCTCAAAAAACCTGGGATGCATTTCATCCGGACCTGGGGACTTATCTACTTTCAAAGCTGCTAAACCCTTTAATACCTCCTCTATGTTTATTTCATCTAGAATTTCACACTCCCCACATCATACATTATACATCATACGAACACACAAAGTTGACTTTCAACCAAAAAAACAGCTGAAGTTCAAAGTGAAAGATGAGACAATGGAGAAAATGAACTGTTATGTATGGAGAAAGAGTCAGGCTGAACACTGTGAGCTCAAAGTAAAGTGTGACTTTAGTCTTTTATTGCAGGTCTCCAGAGTGTCTCTCCAACCTGTGAGGCCTCCTTAAATATCTGTGCTCCCAAGGGATTGTGGGATCCCTTGGGACTCCAGGGGTTGAGCCCTCTGGTGGCTGTACAGAGTAAATACAAGTTTACATATATAACAACACTTCCCCCGCCCCCCTGCCCCCCCCCCCAAATCAATAGTGTAACTATTTACAATGTGAGTCGATCTGGGACCCTTCTTGCCCTAGTTGATCATCTCAGTATGAAAGCTGGTGTTGTTGGATCATTTGTTGGGCCCTCGCTGGGCTGCTGTGCAGCTGGCCTTGTTGGGCTGCCTGGTGTGTTGGGTCCTGCTGGGCTGCTGTGGATGAATGGGTTCTACTTCGTGGTCAACCATGGTGCCGGTTGCCACTGGTGTGTAGATTGGGGGATCAAAGAAGGTAGGGTCCAAGATGGGTTGCTCAGGATAGTCCATGAATCTGAGTTTGATTTGGTCCAAGTGTTTCTATAACAGTGAGTAAACTTTAGCATTGTTGTTGCTTATCTAAGGGTTAAGTCATGGCAGGACAGCTCGGTCACGTGTTATGCTCCTCCTGTACCATGTGGGAACTCAGGACGACACCAGTGTTCCTGACGACTACGTGTGCGGGAAGTGTATCCGCCTCCAGCTCCTGACGGACCGCGTTGCGGAGTTGGAGCTGAGGGTGGATTCACTCTGGAGCATCCACGATGCTGAGAATGACGTGAGTAGCACGTGTAGCGAGTTGGTCGTACTGCAGGGAAAGGGTCCACAGCCAGATAGGGAATGGAAGACCAGCAGGAAGAGCAGTGCAAGGAAGGTAGTGCAGGGGTCCCCTGTGGTCATCCCCCTGCAAAACAGATACACTGCTTTGGGTACTGTTGGGGGGGATGACTCATCAGGGAAGGGCAGCAGCAGCCAAGTTCATGGCACCATGGCTGGCTCTGTTGCACAGGAGGGCAGGAAAAAGAGTAGGAGAGCGATAGTGATAGGGGATTAAATTGTAAAGGGAATAGATAGGCGTTTCTGCGGCCGCAACCGAGACTCCAGGATGGTATGTTGCCTCCCTGGTGCAAGGGTCAAGGATGTCTTGGAGCGAGTGCAGGACATTCTAAAAAGGGAGGGAGAACAGCCAATTGTCGTGGTGCATATTGGTACCAACGACATCGGTAAAAAAAGGGATGAGGTCCTACGAAACGAATTTAAGGAGCTAGGAGCTAAATTAAAATGTAGGACCTCAAAAGTAGTAATCTTGGGATTGCTACCAGTGCCACGTGCTAGTCAGAGTAGGAATCGCAGGATAGCGCAGATGAATACGTGGCTTGAGCAGTGGTGCAGCAGGGAGGGATTCAAATTCCTGGGGCATTGGAACCGGTTCTGGGGGAGGTTGGACCAGTACAAACCGGACGGTCTGCACCTGGGCAGGGCTGGAACCAATGTCCTAGGGGGAGTGTTTGCTAGTGCTGTTGGGGAGGAGTTAAACTAATATGGCAGGGGGATGGGAACCAATGCAGGGAGACAGAGGGAAACAAAAAGGAGACAAAAGCAAAAGACAGAAAGGAGATGAGGAAAAGTGGAGGGCAGAGAAACCCAAGGCAAAGAACAAAAAGGGCCACTGTACAGCAAAATTCTAAAAGGACAAAGGGTGTTAAAAAAACAAGCCTGAAGGCTTTGTGTCTTAATGCAAGGAGTATACGTAATAAGGTGGATGAATTAACTATGCAAATAGATTTTAACAAATATGATGTGATTGGGATTACAGAGACGTGGCTCCAGGATGATCAGGGCTGGGAACTCAACATCCAGGGGTATTCAACATTCAGGAAGGATAGAATAAAAGGAAAAGGAGGTGGGGTAGCATTGCTGGTTAAGGAGGAGATTAATGCAATAGTTAGGAAGGACATTAGCTTGGATGATGTGGAATCTATATGGGTAGAGCTGCAGAACACCAAAGGGCAAAAAACATTAGTGGGAGTTGTGCACAGACCTCCAAACAGTAGTAGTGATGTTGGGGAGGGCATCAAACAGGAAATTAGGGGTGCATGCAATAAAGGTGCAGCAGTTATAATGGGTGACTTTAATATGCACATAGATTGGGCTAACCAAACTGGAAGCAATACGGTGGAGGAGGATTTCCTGGAGTGCAAAAGGGATGGTTTTCTAGAACAATATGTCGAGGAACCAATTGCGGGGGAGGCCATCTTAGACTGGGTGTTGTGTAATGAGAGAGGATTAATTAGCAATCTCGTTGTGCGAGGCCCCTTGGGGAAGAGTGACCATAATATGGTGGAATTCTGCATTAGGATGGAGAATGAAACAGTTAATTCAGAGACCATGGTCCAGAACTTAAAGAAGGCTAACTTTGAAGGTATGAGGTGTGAATTGGCTAGGATAGATTGGCGAATGATACTTAAGAGGTTGACTGTGGATGGGCAATGGCAGATATTTAGAGACCGCATGGATGAATTACAACAATTGTACATTCCTGTCTGGCGTAGAAATAAAAAAGGGAAGGTGGCTCAAACATGGCTATCAAGGGAAATCAGAGATAGTATTAAAGCCAAGGAAGTGGCATACAAATTGGCCAGAAATAGCAGCGAACCCGGGGACTGGGAGAAATTTAGAACTCAGCAGAGGAGGACAAAGGGTTTGATTAGGGCAGGGAAAATGGAGTACGAGAAGAAGCTTGCAGGGAACATTAAGACGGGTTGCAAAAGTTTCTATAGATATGTAAAGAGAAAAAGGTTAGTAAAGACAAATGTAGGTCCCCTGCAGTCAGAATCAGGGGAAGTCATAACGGAGAACAAAGAAATGGCGGACCAATTGAACAAGTACTTTGGTTCGGTATTCACGAAGGAGGACACAAACAACCTTCCGGCTATAAAAGGGGTCAGAGGTTTTAGTAAGGAGGAAGAACTGAGGGAAATCCTTATTAGTCGGGAAATTGTGTTGGGGAAATTGATGGGATTGAAGGCCAATAAATCCCCAGGGCCTGATGGACTGCATCCCAGAGTACTTAAGGAGGTGGCCTTGGAAATAGCAGATGCATTGACAGTCATTTTCCAACATTCCATTGAATCTGGATCAGTTCCTATGGAGTGGAGGGTAGCCAATGTAACCCCACTTTGTAAAAAAGGAGGGAAAGAGAAAACAGAGAATTATAGACCGGTCAGCCTGACATCGGTAGTGGGTAAAATGATGGAATCAATTATTAAGGATGTCATAGCAGTGCATTTGGAAAGAGGTGACATGATAGGTTCAAGTCAGCATGGATTTGTGAAAGGGAAATCATGCTTGACAAATCTTCTGGAATTTTTTGAGGATGTTTCCAATTGAGTGGACAAGGGAGAACCAGTTGATGTGGTATATTTGGACTTTCAGAAGGCTTTCGACAAGGTCCCACACAAGAGATTAATGTACAAAGTTAAAGCACATGGGATTGGGGGTAGTGTGCTGACATGGATTGAGAACTGGCTGTCAGACAGGAAGTAAAGAGTAGGAGTAAATGGGGACTTTTCAGAATGGCAGGCAGTGACTAGTGGGGTACCGCAAGGTTCTGTGCTGGGGCCCCAGCTGTTTACACTGTACATTAATGATTTAGACGAGGGGATTAAATGTAGTATCTCCAAATTTGCGGATGACACTAAGTTGGGTGGCAGTGTGAGCTGCGAGGAAGATGCTATGCGGCTGCAGAGCGACTTGGATAGATTAGATGAGTGGGCAAATGCATGGCAGATGAAGTATAATGTGGATAAATGTGAGGTTATCCACTTTGGTGGTAAAAACAGAGAGACAGACTATTATCTGAATGGTGACAGATGAGGAAAAGGGGAGGTGCAACGAGACCTGGGTGTCATGGTACATCAGTCATTGAAGGTTGGCATGCAGGTACAGCAGGCGGTTAAGAAAGCAAATGGCATGTTGGCCTTCATAGCAAGGGGATTTGAGTACAGGGGCAGGGAGGTGTTGCTACAGTTGTACAGGGCCTTGGTGAGGCCACACCTGGAGTATTGTGTACAGTTTTGGTCTCCTAACCTGAGGAAGGACATTCTTGCTATTGAGGGAGTGCAGCGAATGTTCACCAGACTGATTCCCAGGATGGCGGGACTGACCTATCAAGAAAGACTGGATCAACTGGGCTTGTATTCACTGGAGTTCAGAAGAATGAGAGGGGACCTCATAGAAACGTTTAAAATTCTGATGGGTTTAGACAGGTTAGATGCAGGAAGAATGTTCCCAATGTTGGAAGTCCAGAACCAGGGGACACAGTCTAAGGATAAGGGGTAAACCATTTAGGACCGAGATGAGGAGAAACTTCTTCACCCAGAGAGTGGTGAACCTGTGGAATTTTCTACCACAGAAAGTTGTTGAGGCCAATTCACTAAATATATTCAAAAAGGAGTTAGATGAAGTCCTTGCTACTAGGGGGATCAAGGGGTATGGCGAGAAAGCAGGAATGGGGTACTGAAGTTGCATGTTCAGCCATGAACTCATTGAATGGCGGTGCAGGCTAGAAGAGCCGAATGGCCTACTCCTGCACCTATTTTCTATGTTTCTATGTTTCTATGTTTACTGGTGAATGAGTCCATTGGGATAGGTGAGCCTTCAGTTACCCTCTTCAAGCCTTGCTTGACGGTTTGCACTGCTCTCTGCCTGACCATTGGACGCTGGTTTAAACGGGGCAGATGTGACAGGTTTGATCCCGTTACGGGTCATGAATTCTTTGAACTCCGCACTGGTAAAACATGGCCCGTTGTCGCTCACCAGGACATCGGGTAGGCCGTGTGTGGCAAACATGGCCCGCAGGCTTTCAGTAGTGGCAGCGGATATGCTAGCCGACATTATCTCTCATTCAATCCACTTGGAGTACGCGTCTACAACCACAATAACATTTTATCTAAGAACGGGCCTGTATAGTCGACATGTACCCTAGACAACGGTTTGGCGGGCCAAGACCATAAACTTAGCGGTCCCTCCCTGGGTACATTGCATAACTGCGAGCATGTATTACATCTGTGAACGCAGGACTCGCAGTCCGCATCGATACCGGGCCACCACACGTGGGATCTAGCTGTCGCTTTCATCATTACAATGCCTGGGTGGGTACTGTGGAGGTCATTGATAAAGGTGTCTCTGCCCTTCTTGGGAACCACTACATGATTGCCCCACAGAAGGCAGTCTGCCTGTATAGACACTTCATCTTTGCGCCGCTGGAACAGCTTTATCTCTTCCTGCATTTCCACTGGGACACTGGATCAGCTCCCGTGAAGCACACAGCTTTTGACTAGGGATAATAAGTGGTACTGGTTCGTCCAGGTTTTGATCTGCCAGGCAGTGACGGGTGATTGCTCACTCTCAAATGCTTCCATAACCATGGCTAGATCTGCAGGCTGCGCCATTTCCACCCCCGTGGTGGGCAATGGCAACCTACTGAGAGCATCGGCGCAGTTTTCTGTGCCTGGCCTGTGGCGGGTGGCTTAGTTGTATGCGGACAATGTGAGCGGCCATCTCTAGATGCGGGCCGATGCGTTGGTATTTATCCCTTTACTCTCCGAAAACAGGGATATGAGTGGCTTATGATCAGTTTCCAATTCGAATTTTAGCCCGAACAGGTATTGATGCATTTTCTTTACCCCATAGACACACGCTAACTCTTCTTTTTCAATCATGCTATAGGCTCTCTCAGCCTTTGACAGACTTCTGGATGCATAAGCAACTGGTTGCAGTTTCCCGAAATCATTAGCTTATTGCAATACACACCCGATGCCATATGACGATGCATCACATGCTAGTACCAAATGCTTACATGGATCATACAACACAAGCAATTTGTTTGAGCATAACAATTTTCTCGCTTTGACAAAGGCATTTTCTTGGTTTTTGCCCCAAACCCATTCGTCCCCTTTTCGTAGTAAGACATGCAGTGGTTCTAACAGTGTGCTGAGACCCGGTAAGAAGTTACCAAAGTAGTTCAGGAGTCCCAGAAACGACCGCAGCTCCATCACGTTCTGTGGCCTCGGTGCGTTCCCGATTGCCTCTGTCTTCGCATTGGTGGGCACGATGCCGTCCGCTGTAATCCTCCTTCCCAAGAACTCCACTTCAGGCGCCAGGAAAATCTGTGCCCCTCGCGGTTGAGTTGATTAAGCACATCCTCCATGTTCTGTAGATGCTCGACTGTGTTCTGACCTGTGACCAAGATATCGTCCTGGAAGACCACGGTGTGCGGGACCATCTTTAGTAAGCTTTCCGTGTTTCTCTGGAATATCGCCGCCGCTGATCGAATTCCAAACGGGCATCTGTTATAAATAAAAAGACCTTTGTGCGTGTTGATGCAGGTGATTCCTCCAGTTCCTGCGTCATGTAGGCTGAAGTCAGATCCAGCTTCGTGAACGTCTTTCCTCTCCAGTGTTGCAAAGAGATCGTCGACCTTTGGTAGTGGGTATTGGTCCTGCAGGGAGAAACGATTGATAGTTACTTTGTAATCGCCACAGATTCTGACGGTGCCGTCTCCCTTGAGGACAGGAACAATCAGGCTGGCCCACTCATTGAACTCGATTGGTGAAATGATGCCCTCTCTTTGCAGCCAGTCTAGCTCGATCTCTACCCTTTCTCTCATCATGTACGGAACTGCTCTCGCCTTGTGATGGATGGGTCGCGCCCCCTGAATTATGTGGATCTGCACTTTTGCTGCTTGGAATTTTGTACGGGGTGGTGTGTGGGGTCAGGTTCACCTCTGACCTTCTGAGCAGTTCGAAATGCTCCCACTCCCTGGCTTTGGATTTATTTGGGGGATATGACAAAGTGCAAGAGACAACTGGTTTGGTGCAAAGAACTTCAATTTTATTATGGACAAGAAAATACAATGTCAAACTTATAATCACTTGAATACAGAACACTATATTACAAATTCAAAGGGGTTACAGAAATAATACACCTCCCACCTCCCAATGCCTAACTCTGACTAGGTTAAACTCCAGGGCAAACAGGGACTATGCTCACCGATCCTTTACTGGAAGTTGGTGGTGGTTCGCAATTTCGGGGTTCGCTGGATTCTGTAGGTTCTGCTTGCTGTACCCCGAACAGAGTAGAAGACTTCTTACTCCGCAATCTTTAGTTGGGTGGTGTCCGCTGATGCGGTAGGGCGTGTTTTGGACTTATGGGGTAAGTACCCACTTCTATTAGAAATAGGTTTCAAAGTCTCTTTAGTTAATGTTTTCACCTGTTGGTAGTCAGGCCTAGATTGTAGAGTGGAAACTTTCAAATCTTCGGTTTCTTCTTTTGAGGAGTTTTGTTTCGGAGTTGTTCGAGCACGGTGTTTCCGATGGTACCACGTTTAGCTGTGGTCGGTTGCTGCCGCGATGGTGATGGTCTTCCTTCCTTTTCGATAGCAGGGCAATGTGGCCCCAGTAGTGTCGTTGAGGCTGGAGAGGCTTGGCACGACTGCTGCGGTGGTCTCTCTCTCCCCTCCCTTCTTGATGCTCTCTGATGCTATGCACCCGATGCTCATATTCTCATTTAAAACAGGGCCCCAGTTATACTTTTGGGGCTGTTCTAATCTTCGCGCCAAATTAGCCCCGATTCTTTGTTTTATTTTTGGCGGACTTGATAGCTCTTTGTCATATTTTGGAGGGCTCATTAAATGTTAACCTGTCTCGGATGTGTCAATCATCTGAATCTGTTTCTTGATGGAAAAATTAGCTTTGATATTTGCAATGTCTGCCCAAGTTCTGGTTTTCCATGCGGGCTGGATGTGCTATTGTCATTATGCAATTGCTGGAATGGGTTTTCTGCTCACGATGATGGCTGGCTATCTCTGGGTTGATTGTTGCTATGTTAATGTCTCCTGTGGAGAAGGGTTTTTGAGTTTCCCTAGACAATTTGTTTTAGCTTCAATACCCCAGACAGTTTCAACACTCAAACTGGTTTCTTTGAAGGATAGTTCTCCTTTAGTTCTTAGCCCTTCCCACACAGGCCTTGTAAAATCCCAAATTGGATTTAAAACTCGTAGTTTCTTCCATGTGCACTTTAAGATCTTAAACTTTCTGGTAGGTAGTTCCAAATTAAATTTACTTTCCAATGAGTCCAAACAAGGGGGGGGGGGGTGATGATGTCATGTATGTAACACCACTGCAATACTGTATATACTTAAGCAATGCACACCTTGACCACAGGGGATGAACTTGTGGGAGACATTCCTTACCTGGTCATCCAGGTATATAAAAGGAGGTCCCACTCAGGGTCATCACTTCTTGGTCCTGTAAATAAAGGTTCAAGTCATAGAGTGACCTTGTCCATAGAATGTGCCTCGTGTGGGTTTTGTGCTATTGAGTAAGGACTTTACAGGATGGGCCGTGGTAGATAGCAGCGGACAGGTTAGAAGGGAAGGACGGCTAATAGGGGGCTTATCAGCTCGAGTGGCTGAATTGGTGGCTCTCACCGAGGCTCTGAGGATGGCTAAGGGAAACAGAGTAAACATTTATACAGACAGTCGTTATGCTTTTGGAGTAGTGCATGATTATATGATAGCCTGGAGTAGACAGGGATACATGACTTCAGGAGAAGGGACAATAAAACACGAGGATATTGTTGAGAAATTAGTGGAAGGCTCCCTCCTACCCCAGGAGTATGTGATGGACAGACGAGGCAGCCAAGCGAGTGGTAGAGACAGGCGCACTGACAGGAGAGACCCAGATCGGAGCATCTACCTGAGGATCGAGCCTGAGGCAGTAAACATGCTTAAGGTATTGGGAGAAGCCACTCAACAGAAAAAGGAGGGTGGAAGCAGAGAGGGGCCCAACAAGGGACCGACGGGCTATGGGAATTTATACCATGGGTATGTCCATACAGGTAGAACTAACATGATAAGCTCGATGTCCAGATGCGGGTGGTGGAAGAGAATGGGTAGAAATATAGAGAACCACTGTAGAAGGTGCCTGACATGTGCAAAATATAACCCGGGGGGGAAGTAAGGTCCGAATGGGACATCAGCCCTGACAGAAAGGACCCTGAAACAACGTGCACATTTTACTGGACCATTACCCAGCAGCAAGGGGAAGACATACTGCCTAGTTATAATGGACCAGTTTACGTAGTGGATAGAAGCTTTCGCCACGTGAAATTGTTCAGCAAAGACCGTGGTCAGGATCCTAGTAGAAGAAATAATACCCCGATGGGGAATGCCACTGAAGCTGGACTCAGATCAAGGTATCCACTTCACAGGGAAGGTGATGAAACAGGCCCACGCTTTACTAGGGATTAGGCAAAGGTTTCATATCCCATACCATCCGGAATCCTCTGGATTAGTGGAACGAATGAATAGGACCTTTAAAAGCAGCCCTAGCTAAAGCAATCGAGGAAACTGGAAAAGGGTGGGTAGACATGTTACCCCGAGTACTTATGGAGCTCAGGGCAACCCCTAGTCAGATGACAGGACTGACACCCTTTGAACTAATGACTGGAAGTGCAATGAGACTGCCACCAGTCTTGGTTTCAGGAAGCGAGGACATAGTGTTATGTATGTAATAACTCGATAGACTGAATTCTGTAAACTAACACAGGTACAAACCTGGCTCTGATTTATTAGGGCCCAAAAGTGATTACATTACAAGATGGCTTGCCTTTTATACCTGGGCTGCACGCACATGCGTACAGCCCAATGACCTCTGACAGTCACACCACCTGGTGGCTAGTAACCCCCAGCATACATACATGACACGTAGGACCATATAAAGACCGAATACGGTGATTTGTGATGGAACTCTGTAAGCAGTTACATGATTCAAAGGCACAGGCTAGAGATCAGCAAATAATCAAGGACTTAGAGAATTACACTAAGGAACAGAATAGGCAGTCAGGCGACGGTGAGGATTACCCCAGAGAGGTTTGGGCTCGCACCCAAATGGACTGGACCCGATGGGCAAGTGAAAACACTGGACCCAGTTTAAAAAAGCATGGTCACTAACTAACCGGGGACGACCTGGAAATATTGTTTTTTGCAGAACACTGGTGCTCGTGGGAACAACGTGGGGTAACGCAGCCTCATTTCAAGGACAACAGGCTGAGGGACGGTAAGGCCTGTATGAGGGGTCCACCTTTAAGAAGAGAAGTCTTCCTTTTTACCCCAACAGTTAAAAAAAAATTTCACCTTAACCAACTTCTGTGTAGTGTCTCATTTACTTAATAAGAGTGGGAATAGTCAACATGGTGGGTTAGAGTGGCCAGGCAATGGTCAAATATATCGCTCACTCTTCAAGCAAAGCGTTGAATTATGAGCTGCTGACGTAAGGCTTTTGTAGTGGGTAAGCTCCACGAACCCTCCACTGGGGTGGGAGTAGGGGGGGCATGGGTTCCTTGCCAGGCTCCTCGTCCTTGTCTTCATCCTCGTCCTTATCCTCCCCTTTCTCCTGAGGTGGTCCTGTAATCCCCAGTGGCAAATCCTGTCACCTCATGATGGCTAAGTTGTGTAGCATGCAGCACACCACAATGAACTCCGAGACCTGCTGAGGGGAGTATTGCAGGCTGTCTCCAGAGTGGTCCAGGCATTGGAAGCGCTGCTTGAGCTCTCCAATTGCCTGTTCGACAATGTTGTCTGTGGCTGCATGGCTCTCATTATAGCGGTGCTCATTTTCTATCTGAGGGTTCTGGAGGGGGGGTCATGAGCCAGGTGGCGAGGCCATAATCTTTGTGTCCCAGCATCCAGCTCTGGCCTTCTGGTTAGCGCTCTAACAGGCCTGAGACACTACTCTCACACAAGATGAAAGCATCATGGATGCTCCTTGGATATTGGGCATTGACTGCCATGAAGCGTTGAGTATGGTCGCAGACGATCTGTACGTTTATGGAGTGGAATCCCTTTTGGTTTCGGTAAACCTCTGGATTGAGTAAGGTGCTCACAGGGCGATGTGTGTACAGTCAATGGCACCCTGAACCTTGGGGAAGCCAGCAAATTGTCCAAAACCTTCAGTTCTCTCATTCTGTGCCTCCTTGATCATTGGGAAGTTTATGAAGCCCATCCTGCATGCGTACAGTGCAGTAGTCACCTGGCGAATGCAACAATGTGTGGCGTACTGTGAGATGGAGCATATGTCCCCTGCTGATGCCTAAAAGGAGCCGGAGGCATAGAAGGCAAGTGCCGCAGTCACTTTCACCTTGACGGGCAGTGTAGTCCTGTTGCCACTGGTAGGCTGTAGCTCTGCCTGTTTTAGCTGGCATATCTCTGTGACCACTTCTTTTTGGAAGCACAGCCTTGTAATGCACTGTGCCTCAGAGGGCTGCAGGTATGAGCGCTGTTCCCTGTAAACTCATGGGGGGTAAGGTCTCCTCCCCATATGACTGTGACCTCTTCGATTATGCTTAAAATGCACATCAATAAGCCTTCTTGCAACTCGACGCTGTATAAATACAGCAGCCAGGAATAATGACTGACATAGTATAGACAGCATTTTTAAAAATGTCCTTAAATATCCTTTAAAATGAACTATAAACTCACATTAAACTAGACGAGACTTATAGTCACTGGAATTTAGAAGAATGAGAGGGGATCTCGTAGAAACATATAAAATTCTGACAGGATTGGACAGGTTAGATGTAGGAAGAATGTTCCCAATGTTGGGGAAGTCCAGAACCAGGGGTCACAGTCTAAGGGTAAGGGGTAAGCCATTTAGGACCGAGATGAGGAGAAACTTCTTCACTCAGAGAATTGTGAACCTGTGGAATTCTCAACCACAGAAAGTTGTTGCGGCCAGTTCGGTAGATATATTCAAAAGGGAGTTAGATGTGGCCCTTACGGCTAAAGAGATCAAGGGGTATAGAGAGAAAGCAGGAAAGGGGTACTGAGGTGAATGATCAGCCGTGATCATATTGAATGGTGGTGCAGGCTCGAGGGGCCAGATGGCCTACTCCTGCACCTATTTTCTATGTTTCTATGGAACATAGGAATGTAAGAATATAGGAACAGGAGTAGGTCATTCAACCCATCAAGCCTGTTCTGTCATTCAATTAGATAATGGCTGATCTGTACCTCAACTCCATTTACCCGCCTTTGATCGATATCCCTTTACACCCTTACCTAACAAAATCTATCACCCTTAGGGATAGATTTTACACTTTTGTGCATATCACCCAAAAATGGTCGTTATTTTCGCCGTTGGCGATAAAAATGGGTTTTCAGATCGTTGGCTTCTCGCCCATTCTCAAAGCCCCTAGTCTCCATTTTGAAATTGTCCGTTACCGCGAGCGATATGAAATAGGCGGTAGCGTTAAACCTTGCTGACATTCTGCCGTAAAGTGTTGCCGTCTTTAGCAACGGCATGGCAATGCTCAATTCCCGCGATTCAGGAGGTCATAGGTCATCATGACATGCGCAGAAGAGGAGACAGAGAAAGAGGGAGCTCAGAGGGACTGAAGGCGTGTATGGCTGTGGTGTGTGCTTGTTTGGCTGTTTTGGGAGGGATGAGGGAGATTCACCAGCAGCAAAAAGCCTACTAAGCACCAAGACCATAGTTGGCACTGAGTTTTTGTCCAACAAATGAGATATAACATGGAAGGGATGGAGGAGGCCCTGGAGCTGGTAGCCAGGAACACTGGTGGCAGAGGGCTCCCAGTGGTCCCGGAGCGTGGCACTGCACCCCAAGGTGTCGCACCTCCATTGCCAACCACATGAGAGCCAGGAGAAACATCTTGCTTCTGGCTCAGAGCACATTCCCACCTCGGGACCGTCCTCTCCCACATCCGTCCAAGCAGCGGTTTGGCCGTCATCCCCCTCCCCAATGAAGCATTGCCTGAGGAGCTCCTCAACCAGGCGGCTTGGAGTCAGAAGGGGAAGGAGAAGGAGTAGAGGTGGGGAGGAGAAGCGGAGGAGGGAAGGGTTGGTTTTTACAGAAATACTGATGATTTCAGACAACTGTTCGGCTAAAATGTTTTTTATTTAACAAAACCTTGTTGCGCATTGGCTCAGATAGCTGCACTGTTACATGCTGGTGATTCCTTAACATCAAAGGGTATAATTACACTTAACTTCAATCAACTTAAATTTTAACTGTCACCAAGGTGATGCTGACCATTGATGTATGACCTGCACACCCAGCAGTGTGTCAGCCGTGTAAATAACACCAACGTTCTTTCAGGCAAAGCGCTCATTGATAAGCTCCTGACGTAAGGCTCTTGCAGCTATCATGCCACCACGGGCCCTTTCATGTGGTCTACAGGGGGGCGGGTGCATGGCTTCAGTGTCAGCCTGATTGTGTTTGCCGATGTCAGCGTTTGCTTCCTCGTCCTCCTGTTCCATTCTCTGGTGAGGTGGACTATCAGACTCATCAGGCAATTCTTGTCCCCTCCTGATAGCCAAGTTGTGCAGCATGGAACACACCACCACGAATTGAGTTACCTGCTCAGGGTGGTATTGAAGCTCACCTCCTGAGTGGTCCCGGCATCTAAAGCACTGCTTAAGCATTCCAATGGTTTTCTCCACGCTATTGCAAGTGGCTCTGTGGCTCTCGTTGTATCGCCTCTCCGCTTCGGTGTGGGTGTCACACAGGGGGATCATCAGCCAGGTGGCGAGGCCATATCCTTTGTCACCAAGCATCCAGCATTAACCTTGTGGCTGATTGTTAAACAAGTCAGATACAGTGCTCTCATGCAGGATGTGAGCATCATGGATGCTGCCCGGAAGTTTAGCATTCACTGCCATTATAATTTGCTGGTGGTCGACAACGAGTTGGACATTCAGGGAGTGGAATCCCTTGCGGTTCCTGAAAACCTCAGTATCCTGAGAATGTACCCGCATTGCGATGTGCATACAGTTATTGCTCCCTGCACCTTGGAGAAGTTTGCAATTCTGGAGAATCCTAGAGCCCTCTCACTCTGTGCCTCCCTGGTCATAGGGAAACTGATGAAGTCCCTTCTGTCTAATGCAGAAATGTGTGGCATGCTGAGACAGACCGCAAATGTCGCCAGCTGAGGCCTGAAAAGAACCCGATGCGTAGAACGACAGTGCCACGTTGACTTTGACCTCGACGGACAGTGCAGTACTGATGGTGCTGGTCGGCTGCAGATCTCCCCTTATGAGCTGACATACCTCAGTGATGACCTCTTTGTGGAAGCGCAGTCTCCGAAGGCAGGTGGTGTCGGGCAAGGCGAGTAAGACTGCGCATCTTACATTGGGCACATAATGCTGTGGAGCATACCTTCAACCATCTCGAGTCTGCAGCATGTAATTAGTCATCAAGAGAGGGTGAGAAAGGACAGGCCCCATTGCAATAGCTCTCTGTTTTCCATTGATTGTCCCGACAAAGACACCTATTAAATTCCAATCGGTCACAGTATGGTCAAGATGTTTGTACAGATGTTCACATCAACTCCAACGACCTCCAGAGTACATCCGAACTCCCCTGAGGTTGAAGCACAGCAGCATTTTAAAGAATGCGACATGTAAGAACATAAGAACATAAGAATTAGGAACAGGAGTAGGCCATCTAGTCCCTCGAGCCTATTCCGCTATTCAACAAGATCATGGCTGATCTGGCCGTGGACTCAGCTCCACTTACCCGCCCGCTCCCCATAACCCTTAATTCCCTTATTGATTAAAAATCTATCTATCCGTGACTTGAATACATTCAATGAGCTAGCCTCAACTGCTTCCTTGGGCAGAGAATTCCACAGATTCACAACCCTCTGGGAGAAGAAATTCCTTCTCAACTCGGTTTTAAATTGGCTCCCCCGTATTTTGAGGCTGTGCCCCCTAGTTCTAGTCTCCCCGACCAGTGGAAACAACCTCTCTGCCTCTATCTTGTCTATCCTTTTCATTATTTTAAATGTTTCTATAAGATCACCCCTCATCCTTCTGAACTCCAACGAGTAAAGACCCAGTCTACTCAATCTATCATCATAAGGTAACCCCCTCATCTCCGGAATCAGCCTCGTGAATCGTCTCTGTACCCCCTCCAAAGCTAGTATATCCTTCCTTAAGTAAGGTGACCAAAACTGTACGCAGTACTCCAGGTGCGGCCTCACCAATACCCTATACAGTTGCAGCAGGACCTCCCTGCTTTTGTACTCCATCCCTCTCGCAATGAAGGCCAACATTCCATTCGCCTTCCTGATTACCTGCTGCACCTGCAAACTAACTTTTTGGGATTCATGCACAAGGACCCCCAGGTCCCTCTGCTCCGTAGCATGTTGTAATTTCTCCCCATTCAAATAATATTCCCTTTTACTGTGTTTTTTTTTCCAAGGTGGATGACCTCACATTTTCCGACATTGTATTCCATCTGCCAAACCTTAGCCCATTTGATTAACCGATCTAAATCTCTTTGCAGCCTCTCTGTGTCCTCGACACAACCCGCTTTCCCACTAATCTTTGTGTCATCTGCAAATTTTGTTAACTACACTCTGTCCCCTCTTCCAGGTCATCTATATATATTGTAAACAGTTGTGGTCCCAGCACCGATCCCTGTGGCACACCACTAACCACCGATTTACAACCCGAAAAGGACTCATTTATCCCGACTCTCTGCTTTCTGTTCGCCAGCCAATTCTCTATCCATGCTAATACATTTTCTCTGACTCCGCGTACCTTTATCTTCTGCAGTAACCTTTTGTGTGACACCTTATCGAATGCCTTTTGGAAATCTAAATACACCACATCCATCGGTACACCTCTATCCACCATGCTCATTATAGCCTCAAAGAATTCCAATAAATTAGTTAAACATGATTTCACCTTCATGAATCCATGTTGCGTCTGCTTGATTGCACTATTCCTATCTAGATGTCCCGCTATTTCTTCCTTAATGATAGCTTCAAGCATTTTCCCCACTACAGATGTTAAACTAACCGGCCTATAGTTACCTGCCTTTTGTCTGCCCCCTTTTTTAAACTGAGGCGTTACATTAACTGCTTTCCAATCCGCTGGTATCTCCCCAGAGTCCAGAGAATTTTGGTCGATTATCACGAATGCATCTGCTATAACTTCCGCCATCTCTTTTAATACCCTGGGATGCATTTCATCAGGACCAGGGGACTTGTCTACCTTGAGTCCCATTAGCCTGTCCAGCACTACCCCCCTAGTGATAGTGATTGTCTCAAGGTCCTCCCTTCCCACATTCCCGTGACCAGCAATTTTTGGCATGGTTTTTGTGTCTTCCACTGTGAAGACCGAAGCAAAATAATTGTTTAAGGTCTCAGCCGTTTCCACATTTCCCATTATTAAATCCCCCTTCTCATCTTCCAAGGGACCAACATTTACTTTCGTCACTCTTTTCCGTTTTATATATCTGTAAAAGCTTTTACTATCTGTTTTTATGTTTTGCGCAAGTTTACTTTCGTAATCTATCTTTCCTTTCTTTATTGCTTTCTTAGTCATTTTTTGCTATCGTTTAAAATTTTCCCAATCTTCTATTTTCCCACTAACCTTGGCCACCTTATACGCATTGGTTTTTAATTTGATACTCTCCTTTATTTTCTTGGTTATCCACGGCTGGTTATCCCTTCTCTTACCGCCCTTCTTTTTCACTGGAATATATTTTTGTTGAGCACGATGAAAGAGCTCCTTAAAAGTCCTCCACTGTTCCTCAATTGTGCCACCGTTTAGCCTGTGTTTCCAGTCTACTTTAGCCAACTCTGCCCTTATCCCACTGTAGTCACCTTTGTTTAAGCATAGTATGCTCGTTTGAGATACTACTTCCTCACCCTCAATCTGTATTACAAATTCAACCATACTGTGATCACTCATTCCGAGAGGATCTTTTACTGGGAGATCGTTTATTATTCCTGTCTCATTACACAGGACCAGATCTAAGATAGCTTGCTCCCTTGTAGGTTCTGTAACATACTGTTCTAAGAAACAATCCCGTATTCATTCTATGAATTCCTCCTCAAGGCTACCCCATGCAATTTGATTTGACCAATCGATATGTAGGTTAAAATCCCCCATGATTACTGCCGTTCCTTTTTCACATGCCTCCATTATTCCCTTGATTATTGCCCGCCCCACCGTGAAGTTATTATTTGGGGGCCTATAAACTATGCCCACCAGTGACTTTTTCCCCTTACTATCTCTAATCTCCACCCACAATGATTCAATATTTTGTTCATTGGAGCCAATATCGTCTCTCACAACTGCCCTGATATCTTCCTTTATTAACAGAGCTAACCCACCTCCTTTCCCTTCTTGTCTATCTTTCCGAATTGTCAGATACCCCTGTATGTTTAATTCCCAGTCTTGCAACCACGTTTCTGTAATGGCCACCAAATCATACCCATTTGTAATGATTTGTGCCGTCAACTCATTTACTTTATTTCGAATGCTGTGTGCGTTGAGGTAGAGTGTTTTAATACTAGTTTTTAAACCATGATTTTTAGTTTTGACCCCTCCTGCAGCCCCTTTATATTCATACATATTGTCCCTTCCTATCACCTTGTGGTTTACTCTTACCCCAGTGCTACTCTGCTCTGTTGCCTCCTGCCTTTTGCATTCTTTCTTGGGGTCCTGTTCATCTGAGCTCTCACCCACTGTATCTAGCTCAGAGCCCTCTCCTGGGTTCCGAATACTCCTTGCATTGAGGCACCAAGCTTTCATGCTTGCCTTTTTATTGCACTTTGACCCTTTAGAATTTTTCTGTACAGTGGCCCTTTTTGTTTTTTGCCTTGGGTTTCTCTGCCCTCCACTTTTACTCATCTCCTTTGTGCTTTTTTGCTTTTGTCTCCATTTTGTTTCCCCCTGCCATATTAGTTTAACTCCTCCCCAACAGCACTAACAAACACTCCCCCTAGAACATTAGTTCTGGTCCTGCCCAGGTGCAGACCGTCTGGTTTGTACTGGTCCCACCTCCCCCAGAACCGGTTCCAATGCCCCAGGAATTTGAATCCCTCCCTGCTGCACCACTGCTCAAGCCACGTATTCATCTGAGCTATCCTGCGATTCCTACTCTGACTAGCACGTGGCACTGGTAGCAATCCTGAGATTACTACTTTTGAGATCCTACGTTTTACTTTAGCTCCTAAAATTCGTTTCATAGGACCTCATCCCGTTTTTTACCTATTTCGTTGGTACCAATGTGCACCACGACAACAGGCTGTTCATCCTCCCTTTTCAGAATGTCCTGCACCCACTCCGAGACATCCTTGACCCTTGCACCAGGGAGGCAACATACCATCCTGGAGTCTCGGTTGCAGCTGCAGAAACGCCTATCTATTCCCCTTACAATTGAATCCCCTATCACTATCGCTCTCCCACTCTTTTTCCTGCCCTCCTGTGCAGCAGAGCCAGCCACAGTGCCATGAACTTGGCTGCTGCTGCCCTCCCCTGATGAGTCACCCCCCTCAACAGTACTCAAAGCGGTGTATCTGTTTTGCAGGGAGATGACCGCAGGGGACCCCTGCACTACCTTCCTTGCACTACTCTTCCTGCTGGTCTTCCATTCCCTATCTAGCTGTGGACCCTTCACCTGCTGTAAGACCAACTCGGTACACGTGCTACTCATGTCATTCTCAGCATCGTGGATGCTCCAGAGTAAATCCACCCTCAGCTCCAATTCCGCAACGCGGACCGTCAGGAGCTGGAGGCGGATACCCTTCCCACACACATAGTCGTCAGGGACACCGGAAGTGTACCCGAGTTCCCACATGGTACAGGAGGAGCATATCACGTGACCGAGCTCTCCTGCCATGACTTAACCCTTAGATACACTTAAATTGGCAAAAACAATGCTAAAGTTTACTCACTGTTATAGAAGAGAAAAAAGAAAAAACTACTCACCAATCACCAACCAATCACTTACCCCCTTGGCTGTGATGTCACCTTTCTGTTTCTTTCTACTTCTCTTTTGCCTTCTCCCTGTAGCTGCACAAGCCACGCCTCTCGCCGAACTCGCGCTGCTCCTGGTCTCACTGGCCTTTTGTAGGCCTCTCCGATCCCCGGAACTCCCGCCTCTCGCCGAACTCGCGCTGCTCCTTGTCTCACTGGCCTTTTGTAGGCCTCTCCGATCCCCGGAACTCCCGCCTCTCGCCGAACTCGCGCTGCTCCTTGTCTCACTGGCCTTTTGTAGGCCTCTCCGATCCCCGGAACTCCCGCCTCTCGCCGAACTCGCGCTGCTCCTGGTCTCACTGGCCTTTTGTAGGCCTCTCCGATCCCCGGAACTCCCGCCTCTCGCCGAACTCGCGCTGCTCCTGGTCTCACTGGCCTTTTGTAGGCCTCTCCGATCCCCGGAACTCTCGCCTCTCGCCGAACTCGCGCTGCTCCTGGTCTCACTGGCCTTTTGTAGGCCTCTCCGATCCCCAGAACTCCCGCCTCTCGCTGAACTCGCGCTGCTCCTGGTCTCACTGGCCTTTTGTAGGCCTCTCCGATCCCCGGAACTCCCGCCTATCGCCGATGTAGAACATACATCCATAATGCTGCGATTAGTTCCGGTTAGTTCCACTTTTTCTGGGCACTCTTTTGGGCCAGCGATATTGTGGGAGATATGTGTGCGAGGTGGTGAAAAGTGACGCTGGCCGATCTCATGGCCACACGTTTTGGCAAATATGATCTTTATGACAAAAAAAGTGGGCGGGTGGTATTATTGAATCTCGGCGTTAATTCTGTGCGGAAAGTAACACTGGGCGATATTCTGGGTGTTGATTTCACCCGTTCTGATGATTCCGCCAAAAAAAGTGGGCGGCGATATTATTTTTTGCCGGCGTTACGCACATGGGAAAAGTAACGCTCGGCAATAAGTTTCCAAAAAATGCCCATCAGTTTCCATTTTGTGGCTAAATGGGCGCTGTATGGGCATTATACGTCATTTCAGCAGTAAAATGGACGTTAAGTGGGCATTAAGCATGCAAAAAATGACGAAACTCTAGCCCTTAGTCTTGAAAACTTCCATCAGCATCCACAGCCTGTTGGTGAGAGAGTTCCAGATTTCCACTAGCCTTTGTGTGAAAACGTGCTCCTTGATTTCGTCCTGAATGACCTGGATCTAATTTCAAGATTGTTCCCCCTTGTTCTTGATGTCCCCACCAAAGGAAATTGTTTCTTTGTATCGACACTATCAAATCCCTTAATCATTTTAAAGACCTCAATTAGATCACCCATTGACCTTCTAAACTCTGGAATACAACCAAAGATTATGCAACTTGTCCTCAAAATGTAACCCTTAAGCCCTGGTACCATTCTGGTGAATCTACACTGTTACCCCCTCCAAGGCCAATATATCATTCCTGAGGTTTGGTGCCCACAACTGAATGCATTGCTCCAGATGGGGTCTGATCAAGGCTCTGTACAACTGAAGCATCACTTCTCCCCTTTGAATTCTAACCTTTTTGAGATAAAGGCCAACATTCCATTAGCCATTTTAATTACTTTTTGTACCTGTGCACTAACTATTAGTGATTTATGTACATGGAAACCTAAATCCCTTTGCTCCTCTACAGTTCCTAGTCTCTCGCCATTCAGAAAATATTCTGATTTGTCTTTCTTGGATTTAAAGTGAATGACCTCACACTTCACCACATTGAACTCCATCTGACACAGTTTTGCCCACTGACTTAATCTGTCGACGTCCTTTTGTAACTTTCTGCTCTCATCCATAGATCTTACTGTGCCTCCTAATGTAGTGTCATCTACAAACTCAGATATGCAACCTTCATCCAAGTCATTGATGTTCCTGGTGAAAATCTGAGGTCCCAGTGCAGATCCCTGGGCAACACTATTTGTCGCATTCTGCCAATGCATTTAATCCTACTCTCGGTCTCCTACCTCCCAAGCAATTACCAACCCATGTCACACAGTCACCTCCAATTCTGTGAGCTCTCATTTTTGCTAATAATCTCTTGTGCAGAACCTTGTCAAATGCCTTCTGGAAGCATTTAATCAACATAAACCTGATTTCTCATCATGGCCAGGGAACCAGTGCCCTTTCCCATCCCCTTGCTGCCAACCTCCACACTTTTAATACTGCTCCTGCCTCTTATGGTGCTGGACCAGCAATTCTGTTGCAGCACTCCCCACATTTGACTTATGAGGATAGGTTGAGTAGGTTGGGCCTATACACATTGGCGTTCAGAAGCATGAGAGGTGATCTTATTGAAACTTATGAGATAATGAGGGGGCTCGACAAGGTGGATGCAGAGAAGAAACTTCCATTCATAAGGGAAATTAAACTAGGGAACATAGTCTTAGAATAAGGGACCGCCCATTTAAAACTGAGGTGAGGAGAATTTCTTCACTGAGGGTTGTAAATCTATGGAATTCTCTGCCCCAGAGAGCTGTGGAGCCTGGGTCATTGAATATATTTAAGGTGGAGATAGACAGATTTTTGAGTGATAAGGGAATAAAGGGTTATAGGGAGCAGGCAGGGAAGTGGAGCTGAGTCCATGGTCAGATCAGACATGATCTTATTGAATTGCAGAGCAGGCTCGAGGGGCCAAATGGCCTACTCCTGCTCCTATTTCTTATGTTCTTATGTTCTTATTTCCCTCGGGGCCACTGGTGTGCTCCATCTTGATGGCTGGAATCTCATTAGGAGTCCACCGTGCATGGGAAATAACCTCTGACCCAGGAACATGGGTTGGGGGTGGGGGGCAGTTGGAGGGAGCAGGTGTAGGGTGTTCGTTTTCCACTCTACTTTGATTCATAGATCTTGGGAATTACAGGAAGGACTCTACGTAATGCAAAGTTTAGGCTTAAACCCAACTGTTAGTTTATTACTCAAAAAACAACTAAAAATTACAGAACAAGACTTCTTAGAGATTGATCGAAGACATACAATCACCCATCCAGCCAGTTGCTGCTGTTGTCGATTGTAGGCTCGTGGAGCTAGGGAAGGTGTTGGGTCCCAGCTGCTTGCTTCGTGGTCGTTATTCCTTTGACGTGCTGTTCTCAGGTGTTTCTTCGACCTGTTGTTCTGCAGTGTTCTGAGCTGTTGTTCTGAGCTGTTTTACTTCTGTGAGCTCCTTCATATATATCCAGTCGATTATACAAGTCTCCTGCTGGGCTTCTTTCAGTTAATGCATCTGGATGAGTCTCGATGGCTGTGCTGATGGGTCTGGATCTGTTTGGATGGCCTTAATTCACACCTAGTTCTGTGCATGGAATCGGCAGGGCAAAAGATAACTCTTTATCTCTTGTGCCTCGCTATCCAAAAATGCACACCTTGTGGGATCCTTTATGGTCCTTGATTTTTGCAGACTTGTAGTCTCCATAGGGAACTGTTTTTTCCCCTCTGGCCAATTAATCCATGGGCTTCTCTGCTTGATTGTATCAAAACCCTTCGTCTCAATGGTAATAGGGTCTCGCTCCTGACCACAGAAATTGCATTAATCAGTTATGAGTCACCACCTGCCCCAGGTTGGCGCTCGTTCTCCCGCCAACAGTCCCACAGGTTTTCTTTTTAAACCATTTTAGTCCATGGCCTCCTGATGTGCCTTGATCACAAAATGTGTAACACTTACATTTCCCCCTTTAATGTCTCTTGTGATAAACTCAGAGACATTACTCTAGGTGACTTCTTCTTTTCCCTGAGCCTTTTTAGGTGTATTGCAGTCTTTAGTCAAATCTCCACATTACATATTTTTACAACAAAACAACATTTGGCCTTAGTCCATCTGACTTCAGTTTATACATTTACAAACACTTTGGCCTTGGTTCATTTAAATAACCCTTCAAGATTTCCTTCCCTCATCTTTTGCTTTAATTTACAGGACAAGACGAATAGATACAACACTATTACTAACTGTACAATTACCAACAAGTGTGAATCAATTCGAATCCAGAGTGGATCTCAATATTGAGTCTCACATCCCACCGTGGAGAGGCAATCATTTCCTCGATTTCCTCCCTTACTTTTTCGTTCTTTTGGTGTAACGTGTAATAATGTTTGTGGGACAGCTCGATGTTCTTTAATCGTTCAGTCAAATATTCGGGTAATGGCGGGATATCGTATCCAAAACGTGATCTGTATCCCTGGAGGTTCGGTAACGTATCGTTGACTGTAATACTGATATGTTTGTGGTCTGAGATAGGAATGATCCTTTCTTGTGCTATTTGTGTCTCTACCTGGGGTTTGAAGCAAAAGGTAGAATCCCTCACTGGGCATCAAGGGCCCAAGTTTCCACATGATAAAAAACGGGCGCCCCTCTGAGCTGGGCCCCGTTTATCGTGCCTAAAACGGCGCCGGAAAAAAACGCGTGATTCTGGAGCGCCCTGCAGCTCCTTGTCTGCTTGGCGCGGCGCCCAGGGGGGCGGAGCCTATACTCGCACCAATTTTGTAAGTGGGAGGGGGCGGGTACCATTTAAATTAGTTTTTTTCCTGGCGGCAACGCTGTGCGTGCGCATTGGAGTGTTCGCGCACGCGCAGTGTGAAGGAATCATTGGCAATCGGCCATTTTTGTAGTTTTTTGTAGCTGTTTAATTTTTGAACATTTTTTAATAAAAGCACATTGCCATCAGCACATCAGCACTGAGGCTTCTTGCAGCAGTGAGAAGGCTGCAGGAAGCCTCAGAAGGTTGAGGCAGCCGTTTCCCTCCCCCTCCCCGCCCGCCGTCGGGAACAAAAATCTTCACTTGCTCCATTCTAAGTTAGTTTGGAGTACGTTTTCACTGTGGAAACTTTGAAATCAGGCATCAGTGGCCGGACATGCCCCCTTTTGAAAAAAAAATTCTGTTCCAAAGTGGAACTGTTCTAACTGACTAGAACTGCAGAAAAAAAAATGTGGAGAATTGCGATTTCTAAGATAGTCCGTTCTCCACCAGTTGCTCCTAAAAATCAGGCGCAAATCATGTGGAAACTTGGGCCCTAAGTGTCCTGGTGTATTCTATACCAACTTTCAGTGGTGGTGACACAGGTTCCCTTTGTATGCAACCTGTGGCGGAACATGGTCGTGAGCCAACACTTCCATGATAAAGCTTATAGTCTGCCCGTCCTCATACTTGATCCCACATACCGGCCGGTCAAAAGGATTCAGATGATAGGGGCACAAGACCACATGTGTACCCCCTCTCTGACATCCCTCCAGACTAGCACCGGTTATTGAGTCTCCCAATTTCACCACACACTGAGGAGTTTTATGATGTTTCACATGTACCCCGTTCCGAATTACCCCAATGTTTTTCACCCGGTATACTGGTATAGATCATTACGACTGGTCCGTCACCGGTATTCCAAGCACTATCCCCATTATAGACTGTTTATTCTGACCACAGTTGACTGGGAGTGGATATGCTTCAGAGGCTGGCCGTAGCTGGCACGAATTCAGGAGGTTATTGTAGACACTCAAAGCTTTTAGGTGCTTGTTACTGACCCACGATGGTATGTGGCCTTGTTTTAAATCTTCTAAATTACTGCATCTTTCATTTAACAACTAAGCCCCGTACATGACATACACGTCATTCTGAGCAGCTTGATCTGATGCATTTCTACCCTCCTTTATTAAAACATTGATGGTCTGAGTGTGTGTCTCCTTCAAATGGATTGTCATTACCTGGACTTCCTGTAGTTCACGACCATCTATGTCACTACACACCCCCAGTATTTTCTTTAACTGGTCCCTTAACGTATTTACTTAGAATTGCAACTGCTGTAGCCACATCATTCATCAGTCCCCATTTTCGTCTCCCCCAGCCCATCTGACTGCTGCTTATATGTTTGTATGCTTCCCCCTGACATTCGATCCCATAATTCTTCTGATAGAATTGCTTAAACATTTCTCTTAACAATCGCTCATGTAACTTTTCTGTTTTTGGCAGGCACCACCGGGGTAATTGTAACTCTGTTAAATTCAGAATAACCGATGCAACTTTGTTATACACAGTACGATACAACATTTTCCCTGTTGGGATTAACACCAGCCCATTCTTAGGCCCGGGCGTTAGAACATGGAACTTCTTGGTTTGGAATCTCCAGCGTTTTAGGGAGAGGTTTTAATCTGCTCACGATCAGCTCGGTTGAATTGACTGTTTTTGGAGGGTTCAAGGACATACAGGAATCAAAACCCTGCGTCCAATTCATACCCAACCCGGAATCCTGCCATTGTCGTTTTAAAAACAACCGCCACATCTCCCCTGCACTTGTGGCTTGATCCAACCAATAGACATAAATCCTTTGTTTCTCCTTCCACCATTTCTCCCAACACAATTTTGTCCCTTCTTTTGTTCCTGTGGTCCGCCCGTTTGAACTATTACCCAATTTCTCCCATTCTGTGGATGCATTAATTTTCTTCCTGTCTGTTTTCCGTAACCACCACCACCCTCCCATGGGGGTACTTCCTTTACATTCCAGACAAACTCGTCTACCCTCTTTCACCCGTACCTTTCTGGTCATGATGTTTACCCTTGGGCAGGACACATACCTCCCCAAGTTTACCCTCGGTTTGTCTGGAGTACTTGGTCGAATTTGACCCTAACCACCCTGGCCAACTCCCAGTGTGTGCATAGGCATTTGTGCCCTTGTTGCTCCATATCGTCCGTATATAAGGAATGTCTCAGTATCTCCTCGATCTCCCCATCCTGCTATAATCAGGGCTATCCACATGCTCATCCACTACATCCACTTCATCTCGTATCCTTGGCTCAATTCGCTTCTATAAAGACAAAATGAAAGAAATAACCCTGCTCTGTGAGGGGTCTCCACCTCACAGGTCCTCCTTCAGTTATACACATTTGTACATTCCTCTTCCTTTATCCTGATGCTTGGGCTTTCGGAGACTCAGGGGTGGAGATGGAGGAAGCATCCAGGGCACATTAGGTCGCGGCACCCAACCACTCCGTCTTAATGCTCCCTCCCTTATGTCTCCATCATCATCATCCCACAACATGGGTGGAAGGCTTACATTAATCAAGCTCATCACAGTTCCTTGGGCCTTGGCCCGCTTTTTACTTTTCTCTCCAGGGCTGTACAGCTTACATTGGTTTATGTGAAACCACTTTATTCATTTTGGCAGCTGAATCGTATAGACCATAGGGTTTGCCTTGTCCACTATGTTATATGGTCCTTTGTACAACCGTTCAAATGCCCCTATTCTGGCACAATTGCTGATCATCACCTGATCCCCTACCTTCCATTCCTTGTAACCCGGGGTTCCAGCAGCAGTTTATTCTGCTGGTGCCGCTTACCCATATTGTTAGCTGCTTTCCAATGCAGCCCCTTCAGAGTATCGTACAGATCTCTGACAAACCTATCCCATGTGACCTCTTTAACCTGCGTTTCAGTCAGGACTGGTGCTAATATATGAGTCGAAGTCCTCATTAATCTCCCTGTCATCAGTATTAGGGGTAGGATCTCATCCCATTTCTTTGGGGTATTTCCTATCTCCTTCCTAAGCCTCTCTTTTAAGGTTCGGTTTGTCCTCTCTACTGGAATTGACGATTGGGGTTTATACTCCACATGCCATTTTTCCTGTATTCCTAACAGCTTTAGGGTGGCCTGCATTACCACTCTGGTAAAATGACTCCTTTGATCTGATTCCACTATCAGAGGCAGTCCCCATCGAGAAAATACTTCTTGCACTAGAATCTTTGCTGTGACTAATGCGATGGCCGTCCTACAAGGAAAAGCTTTTATCCATTTCGTGAAAAGATCTATTAACACCAAGCAATATTTATTGCCTCTGCCTGAGGTGGGCAATGGCCCAATGAAATCTATCTGTATAGACTACCATGGCCCCTCTACCCTCCTTGTGTGTCCCAACAGAGCCTTCCTCCGGTGGGGGTCTGGATTGTTTGCAGCACATACCAGACAATTTTGGCAATAATCCCTTACATCACTTCTAAGCCCGGGCCACCATCCCACAGCCTCCACTTCATTCCACGTCATTTCTGGCCCTAGATGTCCAGCCTCTGGACCCCCATGAGCTAGCTGCAAGAATTCTTCCCTGCACTGCCCAGGCACGATCCAACTATCTCCTTTAAATAGTATTCCCTATATTACTGCTATGTCTGCAGCTCCCAAAGGTCCCGCTACAGGCTTCCCATCTACCTTCTCTATAATCACTACTCTAACGTCTGCATCTCATAGCTGAGCCTGTTTTAAATGGTACTTCTTTGGGCCCCTCTGCCTGTTAAAGCAATGATCTGTCCACAGTGATATGGGTCCCAAGATGTCCCTTCTCCTGTCCCTGTTTTGGCCAGTGTGTCAGCTTTCTCATTCCCTTCCCACTTGGGCACTGTCGTAGAGTGTGTTTCGACCTTTTGGATGTAGTAATCCTTCTGGTCCCTACCTGTGACATCCAGAATGACTTTTAACAAAGGAGCCATAACCAACGTCTTCCCGTCTGAGGACTTAAACCCTTGCCTAGCCTATATTGCTAAATACTCTGTACAGGAGTTACAAGTGAACATGGAGTCCGAACATATCATATAGGAGCTGGGAATTCATAGGATGTGTGACCACCTACGCTACGGCTGTCAGTTCGGCCTGCTGTGCACTTAAAGGGCTCAAAATTGGCCCCTGCCGATTTTTGGCGCACACACCCGAGGTGCGCCACTTTTCCGCGATTCCAAGTACGCCAAAAATCTTCCTCCCGACTTTTGCCACTCTTCGGCCTCTCCTTGGTGGTGGCGTAGCGTGGCCAGTGGATTGGGGTGGAGCCAGCGTCCCGGCGCTGAAAACAGTGCCGGGACCGCGCATGTGCAGTAGCTCCTCTCCTCCAGCGCGTCCTGCAGGCTGTGTGAGAGGGACCCGATGCTCACAGTTGCCGCCCCTATCTCTGGCCGAGTGGTCTCACGCACCAACCCGCTGTGTAAGTAGCTGCTTGTGTTCATGGTTTAAACTACTGTGATTAAGATGGCCAGGGTCAATGTGAGGAAGAGTAGTGTTAAATAGGTTTTGATTAAGCCTTGCTGGGGTTGAGTAGAAAGTTTAATCATCAGTGTTTGGTGGATAAGGGTGCTTTTTGGTCCAATTTTTTCATTTCAGGTTTGGTCGGGTGGGACCTCTTATAAAAGTAAAGCCAGAGGCGATGTTTTTGGTAAACAGACGGAGTTTATGTTTGCCGAGTTCCTTTATGTTCTTTTAATCTTTCCTTAAAACTTTGTAAGTTTTGGTGCTTTAGGTGCAGGTCCTCTCCGCTTCCTTCTATTTTTTATTTGTTATTGAATGCTTATTACTTTTTGTGCTTTGTTTAGTGCTTTGTAAGTCTTGGTGCTTTAGAATGTACTAACCTGCGCCGATTTCTTAACTCTCCGCAAGGGTTTTCTGAAGTGGCCACATACGCCGGCCTAACTAAATTTGGAGTAATTATTAGTTGGCCAAAGTTGCCTAAATGGCCAAAACTGGCAGAGGTGACTGGGAACGCCCCCTTTTGAGAAAAAAAATTAAACGATAAAAATCATAACTAACTCAGTTACTCTGGAGCAAGTTTATTGGGGAAAGTGGGGATTTTTAACTTACGCCAGAAAAACCAAGTTACTCCAAAAAAACGGAGCAACTGCTGGCCAATTTTGAGCCCAAAGTGTTGGGGAGCGTTATGGCCTTTTCTATCCCTGTCTCTGGATCGTAAATCCCGCAGCCTGTTTTTCTCTTTCCGTTTGTCACTGAACTAGATCCAGCTACATAGATGTCCCTGCCTGTCGGAAGCCCACATCTACATCCACTGAACACACATGAGCTGCTCCCGGATAAACCAGATTCGGGGCTAGCTTTGGTTCTCCTAGCCTTTCTACCTTCAGGTCTAACTGAGTAAGCAACAGAGTCTATTGTGTCTGTAAGTACTCTAGTAATTACTCCATGAGGTAAGGTATTGCACTTGAACTGTTGTGACCTTAGTCCATTTATTGCAGCTCCTGAATGAGGGTAGAGTATGGTGAGCTCCTTTTTATACGTGGTTACCTGCAGTGTACAGATGACCCCTAGGTCTCCACCAGTTGCACCCTCTGGTGGTACAGGCATAGTGTATACAGTGTAAAGATACATTAATTGGTCTTATGTAACTGTACATTTAGTGTACATTTAGAGATCCTTCTGTAACTGTATAGGGTATTGGTGAGGCCGCACCTGGAGTACTGCGTGCAGTTTTGGTCATCTTACTTAAGGAAGGATATACTAGCTTTGGAGGGGGTACAGAGACGATTCACTAGTCTGATTCCGGAGATGAGGGGGTTACCTTATGATGATAGATTGAGTAGACTGGATCTTTACTCGTTGGAGTTCAGAAGGATGAGGGGTGATCTTATAGAAACATTTAAAATAATGAAAGGGATAGACAAGATAGAGGCAGAGAGGTTGTTTCCACTGGTCGGGGAGACTAGAACTCGGGGGCACAGCCTCAAAATATGGGGGAGCCAATTTAAACCGAGTTGAGAAGAAATTTCTTCTCCCAGAGGGTTGTGAATCTGTGGAATTCTCTGCCCAAGGAAGCAGTTGAGGCTAGCTCATTGAATGTATTCAAGTCATGGATAGATAGATTTTTAACCAATAAGAGAATTAAGGGTTACAGGGAGTGGGCGGGTAAGTGGAGCTGAGTCCACGGCCAGATCAGCCATGATCTTGTTGAATGGCGGAGCAGGCTCGAGGGGCTAGATGGCCCACTCCTGTTCCCAATCCTTATGTTCTTATGTTTATGTGTACAGGGTATATACTTATGTTATACATACACAACATCACTCCCCCCTAAGTCTGTGCCACCGGCCTTTGCACTGTATGCTCTGGCCCTAGACTTGAATGCCCAAAGCCCTTGCACCTTGTCTGTGCTTTGGCTTGGCTCTCTCCCAGTAGACCCCCAAGTCCTTATTACCACAACATTGGGAAATGGTTAGCAGTGGAAAGTTGGAGGTTGCCGTGGGGGGGTTGAGTGGGTTCTGGGTGTGATCCATCTGTGTTCCCCCCACCCCCCAACCCCATGCATAGACCATGTGTGTGGCTTAACACCTGCATGTGCATACATGTACAGAGAAAAAAAAAGGATTAGTTACATCACTGTTTGGGTTGAGCATTAGTGGAACAAGTACATTTTACAGGTAAGGTACATACGTGGTATCACAGTCTTGCCCCTGGGGTGTAGGTGCAGGTGGGTGAGGACACTAGTTCCAGAGTGACCGGACTGTGTCCAGGTTGTCTGATGGCGGCACTGCGCTCCCTGCCAGCTAGGTGGGCTCGGATCGCTCACCTGGCTGAGTCTAAGGGCCTTTGCCATTGCCTAATGGTGGGCAGAGCCACAGGAATATGTGGCCTCCCTGTCCTCCTTTGAGGGCTTCAGTGTTTCCTTGTTGTCTTTCAGTAGTAGTGGGAGCCTGATCATCCCAGGTCCCATCGGGAGGGCTGGAGGGTGCTGGCCTCTTGCTCCCGATACTGGCCCTGGTGGCCAGAGAGGTAGGGCCAATCTGGGGCAGGGTTACCGTAGTGGTGCCTTTGCCATCCGCTGATCGCTGACCCTTCAGTGGGTATGCTCCCTCTGTGTATAGCCACGCTCCCAGGGGCAACTCATTGGTCCCGGAGGCGCAGGCTACATGATCGGTAGCTCGCTGGACCTCTGTGCTTCTGATGGGAGGTTGTCCTTGGTGTTGTCAGCATACATGTAGAACCCGGCATCGCACGTCATTTCTTTATTTACAGTCATGATACATTGGCTCTGACCACAATCACCCGACTCGATATTGTTAGTTGTCTTTACATAGTCGCATTTGTCAATTACATCTTTTCCATGTGTATTACCGGCATCGCTGTACAAAGAGTGGAACTGTCCCTTTAATTGTGCTGGTTTACCGGTCTCTTTTAATAAGAGGGCCTTGCAGTCTTTATCTCAATCCGGTTCACTGCTCGGTATCACGTGTTGCTCCCTCAACGCTGCCCCTCGTGGTCTGGTCGTGGCCATCTTGACTTCAGGTGCTTCACCTCGTGGTGCGGGCGCCATCTTCTTTCTCTCCACGAGGTAGGCTGCGGTGATCCTTTTCTCCCCAGTTTCTGCCACAGAAACAGGGAAGTTACCTTCTGCGCTGATCTTCTTCCTCCGGAGTCCTGCCACTGGAGCCCGGAAGGTCCTGGAGGTCTAGTCGTTTGGGCTGTATCATCTCGCTGTTGAGTTGTGCAGTCTGTGTCGTCACCGCGCAGTCAAGTTGGACGGTTGGATCTTCAGGTGCTGTGATGGATCCAAATTTGGGGCCGAGTAGGACTTCGATCACCGGGGCCTGGAGGCTTTCCCAGTTCCAACAGATTTGGATTTGTTTCATCCATCTTCTTCCGAGCAGCATTGGACCATCGCCAGCAATGGTCCACAATGGTAGCTTGTGCATCGCGCCGCCGTGAGACACCTGGACATCCACGCTGCCAGCGACTGGGATGGTGTCGTTTGTGTAGGTGAGCAGCTTCACCTGGATCGGGATCATTTTAGGTCGTTCGATTGGATTGTCCCAGAGATTCTCAAAAGCCGCCTGATTCATCAGCGATTGGCTCGATCCTGTGTCGACCTCCATCGAGACTGGAACACCATTGATTTCAATTTCCATTTTCAACGGGGAGCTCTCGGTAGAGCAGGTAAACACTCCGTACACCTCTTCATGAGGCTGAACTGCCTCCTGGATTCTCTCTTCCTCTTCATCAGCGCTGGAGCACGGGTGATCGGCCAACTCTTCAGCGACTCAGTGAGTAAAAATTCTCTTGCACGTTCGTGTTGCAGCCTTTGCAAGTATAGTCTTTGTAGCAGCACTGGTGGGCCCTGTGATTTCCTCCACAGTGCCAGCATGGGGCTGGCCAGTTGGCCCCATGTGGCGGACTCAGGGTTGTGGGACTCGGGGTAGCAGCCTTGCCTCTAAAGGGTGCCAGTCAGTTCACGGTACTTGCCAGGTTAGAGTCCTGGGGGTGAGTCATCATCCTCTTGGAATCGCAGGCCGAGGCCATGAACGCCTGGCTGACGTTAATTGCCTTCTGCAGGGTGTCCGCAGAGAGCAGCCTGTGGAGGAGGCCCTCGTGGCCAATTCCAATAACAAAGATGTCCCTCAGTGCTTCGGTGAGGTGGTCACCAAAATCACACGGTGCAGCCAAGTTCTGCAGCATATTTTGCGATTTCTTGGCCTTCGGGCCACCAGTGTGTGGAACCGGTGTGAGGATGATCTCTTTAGGTTTGAGCTGTTCCTGTATCCTCGTTACGAGCTCCGCATAAGTTTTGGTTGTTGTCTTCTCTGAGGCTAGCAAGTCCCTGACAAGGCCATAGACGGTGGGCCCACAACTGCTGAGCAGGATAGCTCTGCGCTTATCAGCCAGCGAGGTCGGTGCGTCTCCAGCCAGGCCGCTCGCAATTAAAAAGTGTTCGAGCCTTTCCACAAAGGCCTCCCAATCTTCCCCATCGGCGAATTGTTGAAAGTTGCCAAGGTTAGCCATGTTTTCCGTGGAAATTTGTAATCTCGGAGCCGGTTATTGTGTCTGTAAGCACTCTAGTAATGAATCCACGAGGTAAGGTATTGCACTTGAACTGTTGTGACCTTAGTCCATTTATTGCAGCTTCTGAATGATGGTACAGTATGGTGAGCATAGTGTATACAGTGTGAAGATACATTCAGTGGTCTTATGAACTGTACATTGAGTGTACAGGGTATATACTTATATTATACATACACAACAATGTCCAGTAGGCAATCCTGTTACTGCTCACTGTCCCATCTTTCATCCTACCGTCCAGTAACATTTGAGTCGAGGTGTGACAGGTCAGTAGAGTCACTGTGGCTAACCCTGTGAGCGACCAAAAATGTTTTACTGCCCAAAATTTTGCTAACAGATGTCGCTCGCAACTCAAAAAGCTCTTTTCTAATTCTGTGAGAACTCGGGAGGCGTAGGCCACCGGTCTCAGCTTGCCATGTCACTCCTGGAGTAACACTGCACTCAAACTGTCCCCAGTAGCTGCTACCTCCAGACTAAAGTCCTGGTCCTCATTTATTGCTCCAAATGCTGGTGCCGTCTGTAACACCTCCTTTAAACGAATGAAAGTTTCCTGACAACTCACTCCATTCCCACTCTATTCATTTCCTAAGAAGCCTCAACAAAGGAGCTGCCATAGCTGCATATCCTTCGATAATTTCCCTGCAGTAACCCGTTATTCCCAGGAAAGATCTTATCCCAGACACGTCCTTAGGAATCGGTAACTCCTGGACTGCCTTTCTCTAAGCTCCATCTATGGCTCTCTCTCCTGCTCTAATGGTCAATCCTAGAAACTGCACCTCCTCTTGGCCGACTTGAGCTTTCTTCGGATTCACCTTAAAATCTGCTTCCTTTAACAAATGCAACAATTCACTCAATAATGGCCCGTGGTCCTTTGCACTTTCGGAGAATAACAACAGGTCATCCACATATTGGACCAACCAATTCGGCTGACTAAAAGTTTTTAATGCCTCGGCCATACTCTGGTGAAAGATTGAGGGACTGTTGTGAAACCCTTGTGGAAGTCATGTCCACGTGTGCTGCTGACCCTTAAAGGTAAAGGCAAATTTATACTGGTCCTCCCGTCTCAGGGGAATGGACCAAAACCCATTTGAAATGTCCAGCACAATAAAAGTTGTTGCGGCCACAGGGATACTCCCTATCAAATCTGCTACCACTGCTACTGTGGGTGCACAGGCTGGAATATTTTTATTCAGGACTCAGTTATAGGGCTTCTTTACTGGCCATAGGGGTGAATTTACGTGTGTGTCTATGATTCTTAATACACCTTGCTCCACTAGGGAATTTATAGCAGTTTCCAAATTCTTTTCTGCTTCCCGGGGACAATTATACTGTTTCTGGGGCCGTGTCATCGGATCCCTGTCTATCTTCACCTCTACCCCAGTGTTATTCTCCCACAATCATGCTTGTGCGTTGCAAATGCATCCATATTCTCCCATACATACCCTTGATACCTGGCCGGAACGTTATCGACTAATCCTTCTAAGTCATAACTCCCTTTCGGCTTCATCGTGCAGGTGCTGCCTTTGTCTGTACTGTCCCCAAGAATCACTACAAGCTCACTCATCCTATCTGCATCAACTGCCCCCCCGCCCCCCCCCCCCCATAGACAATTGTTCTTCATATCCACTATGGCGTGGTGTGCCAACATGTCACCAGCCCCGAGAACTCCCGAACCAGGCTGTTCCCACTTCATTAAAATGCACTCCCACTTTGTTGTGTTGGTCCAAATTCTATGGTTAAGGGTTTTGACATTTCCCAGCCTGCTCATTACCCGTAAAGCTTGCCAATGTAAATGGGACTCCGCTCAACCACGGGAAAGTGGTCGGATTCAGTGAGTGGACAACATGTGCTAGAGGCTCCTGTATCTACCAGATATCTTTCCCTAACGGCTTCCACTTTTACATCTACACATGGCCTGCCCCACTCATCATAGATGAGCAGACACAGGTATTCTGGCTGGGCGCAACATCCAAGTGGGGCTGCTGACACATTGGGTCCCTTTTCACCCACTGCAGCGTCCAGCTTTCCTCCACCCTTGCCCATAACCTGCTGTAATGCAGTCACTAAAACCTGTACAGGGTCGTCAGCAACCTTCCTTTGGCCCTTCTCTAGCTCAGCACCCTCATAACCTGGCCTTCCTCTTCTCGAGAGCTTACAATCCTTGCTCCAGTGTCCCAACTTCCCACAGTTAAAGCACCCTCTGGATTGACCCGCATTACATCCCTCTTATCTTCATTCTCTCTTTGCCCTAACATCTCCTCTTACTTTGTGCACTTTCACTTTTTGCTTCTCCTCGTCCCCTTGTCTATACTTAAATGCTAGAGTCAATCTTCTTAATACCCCTGCCTCAGTATTCTGGAGATCATCTGGGTCAAACCATGCTTCGACCTTTTCTCTGAGCCGTGGCAAACTGTTAGCCATTATGGTTTTCAGCCAATGGGTTCTGGGTTCCCCTATTAAGTCTGCCCATATCAGAATTCCTCCAGTGGCCCTAAATAAATAGTCCACAGTCTATCTGCAAACATATTCGTTTACTTGCTGCCTAGTCTTTTCTACCTGCCAGAATGGATTACCTTGACTGTACCCTAACGCTGCCAAGATTTCCTCCTTTAAGCCCTGTGGGGTTCCTCCACCTAACTTGGTGGCTGTTGACAAACTCTGATATAGCTTTCCTTCCAGGGAGAAGAGTGTTAACTTCACTATCTCCTCCTCGCTACAGTTATTGATGCCCCCTATGTTGGTAAAATGAACGGAGGCATCTCCTCCT
Source organism: Pristiophorus japonicus (assembly GCF_044704955.1). NCBI lineage: Eukaryota > Metazoa > Chordata > Chondrichthyes > Pristiophoridae > Pristiophorus > Pristiophorus japonicus. Next base: position 97,182,557 of record NC_091983.1, on the reverse strand, counting down.
TGCTTTAACTGTACTACACCCGTCAGCATCTCCTGCAGCTGAAGCGGCATGTATGGGATCACATAGTCATTCTGTAATGATGCCGGACTACCATTTGTTGGGGGTGGACCGAATTTCTGCTGTCTCAAGGGACACATCGGTCTCGGGGAGCTCGGTGCCTCTGGAGCCGACCGACGCTCGTTATACTCGGGGCCCATCGTCTGACTCCTTCCCCTCTGGGTCCCAAACTTCCTTGCCTTCCCCGGATGCCAGAGACAAACCATCCCTTTGGCCCTGTCTAACTCTGCCGTTAACTGGCGAATCTTTTCTTTACAAGTTCCGTGACCTGTCCTCTCGTAACCCTGTTTCTGCGCTACCTGATAGGCTATTTTTATCTTTCTTGGCTGTTCTTCTGCTTCTTTGGCTCTCTCTAAGTGCCTTTCACTTTGCTCGAGGTAAGCCTGCTGCTGCCTTTTGCACTCGGTTACCTGACACTGCAAATATTCTAGGTGATTATGCGCCATTTCTTCTTTCATACTTTGGTCCAGCTTTTCTCTATTCAAATGGCTTATCTCACCTTTTAATTCCCTACTTTCATCCTCCAGCTGTCCTACCTTTTCCCTTAACAGTTGCGTTTGCTTCTGCAGGCACATGAGCGAAATCACCTTCTGTTTTGACCCTTTGTGGTTACTACTAACTGTCCACTCTGCCGCTTTTTCCTGCGGATCCCCAGAGTATAGCATTTCTCGTGCCCATGGCTCCGAAATGTCCAGTTTGTTGCATATATATGCAGCTACCTTAGCCTCCATCGACTTCTTATGACTACTCTTAGCCATTGGCTCTACCGTGTTTTGCTGCGGTGAGTCCATTTCCAGTGCCTCTGATGAAGAAATTATCCCTGACTACCTTGGTCTCCCCTGAGACCACCTCGCAGTGACCTGCAGTTACTGTTACTCTGGTTTCTCTCTGTGGCTACCCTAGTCGACCCGAGATTACTCCAGTCTATCAGAGACTGTTTCTCTCCTCCGGTTGCCCTGGCCACCCATGAGATTACTTTTGGCCTCCTTGAGACCCCTTCATAGACTACCCGCGATGCCTTTTCTCTGCGCCTACCTTAGTCAACTCGGAATTACTCCAGCCTACCCAAGACTGTTTCCCTCCTCTGGTTTCCCTAGCCGCCCTTGATTTGTGTCCGTGATCCTATTCCAAACTCCGAAGTCCTGCCACGGTCGCCATTTTATGTAGGGTGTTCGTTTTCCACTCTACTTTGATTCATAGACCTTGGGAATTACAGGAAGGACTTTACATAATGCAAAGTTTAGGCTTAAACCCAACTGTTAATTTATTACACAAAAAACAACTAAAAATTACAGAACAAGACTTCTTAGAGATTGATCGAAAACACACAATCACCCATCCAGCCAGTTGCTGCTGTTGTCGATTGTAGGCTCGTGGAGCTAGGGAAGATGTTGGGTCCCAGCTGCTTGCTTCGTGGTCGTTGTTCCTTTGACCTATTGTTCTGAGGTGTTTCGTCAACCTGTTATTCTGCAGTGTTCTGAGCTGTGTTTCTGAACTGTTGTTCTGAGCCGTTTTACTTCTGTGAGCTCCTTCATATATGATACGTCCTTACTACACAGTATAAATGCACACGAGGTCCATGCTTGAGAGAAGGTCAGTCTGTGACCTGTCCTTTATTCCTTAGCACTCAAGTGATGAAGGTGGGTGGAGCTTCCCCTTTTATACCTGAAGGTCCAGGTTAGGAGTGTCTCCCACCTAGTGGTCAGTGTTCTCACGGTGTACAACTTAGATCAGTTTATACATGGGTTACAATGTTGGTTGAATACATGACATCACCTCCCCCCCCAAAGTCTTATTGGGATCACAGGTTGAGTCTCTCTGGTGGTTTACGCTCCCTTGTAGAGCGCCTGAGTTGGGGCTCCGGTTGGTGGGCGCTGGCCTGAGTGTCTGCTGTTTGCAGTGCCTCAGGCCTGTCCGGACTGCCCACAGTGACTGGGCTCTCCTCCCTTTGGTTCCGGTGTTCGGTCACCTGTGGTGGAGTGAACTCTATATCGTGTGCTTCCTCTGCTTCTTCTATGGGATTGCTGAACCTCCTTTTTGTTTGATCCACATGTTTGCGGCAGATTTGTCCATTGGTAAGTTTAACTACCAGAATCCTATTTCCCTCTTTGGCAACCACAGTGCCTGCGAGCCATTTGGGCCCTGCAGCGTAGTTGAGGACAAAAACAGGATAATTTACATCAATACATCGCGCCCTCGCATTCCTGTCATGGTAGTGATATTGTGACTGGCACCTGCTCTCGACAATTTCATTCATGGTGGGGTGTATAAGGGATAATCGGGTTTTGAGCGTCCTTTTCATTAGTAGCTCTGCGGGTGGAACCCCTGTGAGCGAGTGTGGTCGGGATCTATAGGAGCCGTGATAAGCGGGTTTGTAGGGAACCCCCTTGGATTCTGAGCATCCCATGTTTGATTATCTGCACTGCTCGTTCTGCCTGGCCATTTGAGGCCGGCTTGAACGGTGCCGTTCTAACATGGTTAATTCCATTGCCTGCCATGAAGTCCTGGAATTCAGTGCTTGTGAAGCACGGGCCATTGTCGCTGACCAAGATGTCCGGTAGACTGTGGGCGGAGAACATTGCCCATAGACTTTCTACCGTGGCAGAGGATGTGCTTGAATTTAAAATGTCACACTCGATCCATTTGGAGTAGGCGTCTACTACAACCAAAAACATTTTCCCCATGAAAGGACCTGCGTAGTCCACATGGATGCGTGACCAAGGCTTGGTGGGCCATGGCCAGGGGCTAAGGGAGGCTTCCCTGGGCGCATGGCCCAGCTGGGCACACGTGTTGCACCTGCGAACACAAAGTTCCAGATCTGCGTCTATCCCTGGCCACCAAACTTGTGACCTGGCAATTGCCTTCATCGTGACAATGCCCGGGTGCCCATTGTGGAGTTCTCTGATGAACACCTCTCTGCCCATCTGGGGCATGACTACGCGGTTTCCCCACAGTAGGAAATCGGCCTGAATCAAGAATTCATCCTTGCGCCTGTGAAATGGACACGAGGCCCATGCTTGAGAGAAGGTCAGTCTGTGACCTGTCCTTTATTCCTTAGCACTCAAGTGATGAAGGTGGGTGGAGCTTCCCCTTTTATACCTGAAGGTCCAGGTTAGGAGTGTCTCCCACCTAGTGGTCAGTGTTCTCACGGTGTACAACTTAAGTCAGTTTAAACATGGGTTACAATGCTGGTTGAATACATGATAATATATATCCAGTCGATTATACAAGTCTCCTGCTGGGCTTCTTTCAGTTAATGTGTCTGGATGAGTCTCGATGGCTGTGCTGATGGGTCTGGATCTGTTTGGATGGCCTCAATTTGCACCTCGTTCTGTGCATGGAATCGGCAGGGCAAAAGATAACTCTTTATTTTTTGTGCCTCGCTATCCAAAAATGCACTCCTTTGTGGTCCTGGATTTTTGCAGACTCGTAGTCTCCATAGGGAACTGTTTTTTTGCCCTTCAGCCAATTAATCTATGGGCTTCTCTGCTTGATTGTATCAAAACTCTTTGTCTCAATGGTAATCGGGTCCCGCTCCTGACCACAGAAATTGCATTAATCAGTTATGAGTCACCACCTGCCCCAGGTTGGCGCTCATTCTCCCGCCCAACAGTCCCACAGGTTTTCTTTTTAAACCATTTTAGTCTGTGGCCTCTTGCTGTGCCTTGATCACGAAATGTGTAACCCTTACACAGATGGAAGTCCCGCTCTGGATCTACTCCACCCCTTAAAGGAAAATCAAGCTATATATCTCAGAAAGTCCCATTATCTCCTTTATCTCCAACATTCATACTAATAAAACTCAAGGAGTCAAACAAAATTTTCTACTTCTAAATCAATTCTGGCTGTTTCTTATTATTTCTGCAGATACTCCTGCAGCCTATTCCTCAGAATAGATTGTCTAATCATTGACATTAGGCTAATTGGCTGTCTGGGACAGTTCTGTCATTTCTTAAAAAATGTAGATACAAGTTTTGCTTGTCATTGAAAGCACAAATTGCAAAGATTGAGTAACAGCAGCCTTCCACCAGCTTGCTGAAGGCACTGGGGTAGCATCTCATAGGAGTAGATGAGTTAGTAAACCATCTTCTAAGACCAGCCCTATGAGTTGTAACTTGGGTGAGAAAAGAATTCAAGGCAAGTATTGTGTTTGGCATGAAATGAGTAACCTACTCACATTTGTCATTGTTGTCTACAGTGTCTTTCCACAGCAGCTTCTGAGTCTGCATTGTCACTCTGTCAATGATTTAAAGGTTGGCTGAATGGTTTCAACAGGTGGGGTAATTTTAACTTTTATCACCAGCCAGAAAAACGGGTGAAAGTGAATCGGCCTCCCGTTTTACATCTCTCCTGATATTTTTTTTCCATTCAGTAAGGAAAAAGACCAGAAACAAACAATCTCCAAGCCCCAAAATCCCTTGGAAATCCAAAAAGCACAATAGTACATAAATCCATATGATCTGAGTGCTTGCATCTGACTGCCTTTAAATAGAGCTTCCAGTCAGCCTCTGAAACCAATCCTAGGAGGTTTTACTCAGCGAGTTGGGCATTGGCGAGACATCCTTCACGTTAAAAAGACTTTGGAGTGTTCATGGCCCCGATTGCATGTAGTCATGAGGCACGCACTTGCGCATTTAAAGCCGTAGTGGGCAGGCGGGGATCGATGTGGGAATCGTTATGTTCAGAATAAATCCACAGGACTATAACACAAACTCAAACTGTTGTGACCTTGGTCTCTTTATTTCACACTTTAGAGTGAGGAAGGAGCATGGTGAGTCATCTTTTATATCTGCTTGCCCCAGGGTGCACAGGTGACCCTTGGGTCTCCCACAGGTGTGCCTCCTGGTGGCAAGTCTTACATTTGGGTAGGGTATACATACATACATAACATCACTCCCCCCCACACCCCCAAAGTCTTATTGTGCAAGTTATTTGCAAGTTGAGGCGATCTGGCGCCCCACGCCCCCGGGTCGATCGCCTGGGTTGAAGTCCTGACATGGTGGGTTCATCCTTGTGGTTGACGGTGAAGTTGATCGTGTTAGTGGGTCGCTGGGGACCAGGTCCTTTCAGTGTGGTTCCTGGTTATCTGTCGTTCGCAGTGTGATCTTGTCCCACTGCTTTACTCGTTAGCCCGGTACATGGTTTCAAACACTCTGTTTTCATCACATACACTCCATTCCCCCCACTTGGCTAATGCGGTGCTAGCGGCCCGACTGGGGCCCTGAACTTATTCTGATGTCGTGTGGAGGGGCCGTGCACTTATGGTGCATTCTCTGCTGATGGCATGTGGAAGGCTCGGTTCTGAGAGATTCAGTCTGGTGATTGCGTAACACCCAGGATAGCAGGGTCTGTAGGGAGTCTACCATGGCATGTGTGGTGCTAGGTTTAGTGATTTGGGCGCTGACCCTGAAGTCTGGCAAGCCCAGGATGGCCGCAATGGCCTTAAGACTTTCAATAGTGGTGGGCGGCCTAGTGGTCCCCGTGGACATTGGGCCATAGTATGGGGGCACCGGACCACTGACTGCGTGTAGCCGCCCTGCCTTGCTTTGCAACGTTGGGATGGGTCTAACGTCTTTTGGCAGATAGGTTGCCATATCCCGTCTAGCAGTTCACCTTTGGCAGGTGGTGACATCGGATCCTGGCTGGTCCAGGCCCTAAGCTGGGGGGCCGTTACGGTTGACCCCTCACTTTCTAGCACTTCCACGACAGCGAGTGGGTCTGCAGGCTGTGCCGTTTCCACCCGGGGGTGGGCAACAGTGGCCAACTGAGAGCATGGGTCCGCTCTCTGTGCCTGGCCCGTGGCGGATCATGTTACAGTGCACAGACAGTGTTGGACATTCTCGAAACAACACATTGATAATGGTGCCTCTGCCCTCCCAAGCTTGTGGGATGGGCAGCTTGTCTGACTCGAGCACATATTGGGACATCCTTTGGTACGTTTCCCCAGTCCTGTGAACACAGGCTGCTGCTTTGTTTAACTTATTTGATACATGTTCAATCGTTTGAGGCTCGCCCACTACTTTTGCTTGCTGCACAACACTCCCGACCCCGTGTGGTAACATCTCACTTGCTACGAACGCTTTGTTAGCTACATATACAACTGGTTGGGGTTCTCCCGCTACTTTGGCTTGCTGTACAACACACCTGACCCTGTGTGATAACACATCACTTGTTACAAGTACTTTGTCAGATACATATACTGGTTGGTGTTCGCCCGCTACTTTGGCTTATTGTAAGGTACCCCCAACCCCATACAATGGTACATCATTGGCCGTGAAAGACCACTTGCACGGGTTACATGGTGCACACAATTTATTTGAGCATGGTGGGTTCCTGGCCTTCACTGCAGGCCACCCCTTTACCTTTGCCCTGAACCCAGTCATCTTCCTTGCTGGGCGACACATTCCTCCGTTCCGTTGCGGCGACCTTCCATGGTCTGGAAGCTCTCTCGTCCCATGGTCTGGACGCACCTTCGTCCCGTGGTCTGGACGCCTTCTCGTCCCGTGGTCTGGACGCCCTCTCGTCCGTGTCCGTGATGCCGTCTGTCGTGATCTTCCTCCCCAGGTATTTTGCCTCTGGCGTTGGGAAGATGCATTTGGATTGTTTTGGCCGGAGTCCCATTCCACATGGTTGACCTGGAGCCTCTTCCATTGTCGCGAAGAGGTCGTCGGCTTCGGGTGGTGGATACCGCGCCTGTACCGCTGCTCGGTTGAACTTTACCTCCTCGTGGTTGTGATAAGCGGCCTGTGCCTCGGGGATCTGCAAATGGATCTGCACTTCGATGCCTGCTTCAGCTGGAAGAGGGGGTTTGCTCGGCCTTTGAGAAAGGGAGGTCCCGTTCGCCGGAGAGGGTATGCAGAGGTCTTCCCAGTTCCATCGAATCTTCCCCATCCACCTTCTACCAAGCAACGTTGGCCCATCACCTGAAACAATCCACAGTGGTAAATCTTGCACCATCCCCTCATGGGATACTCTTTTGTCCGCACTACCAGTAACTGGTATCAGTTCCTTGGTGTAGGTGCGCAGCTTTGCCTGAATCGGGATCAGCTTGGGTCGCTGTGCTTCATCGCTCCACAGCCTCTTGAAAGCCTTCTGGCTCATGACTGATTGACTCGCCCCAGTGTCTAGTTCCATGGAGACGGGAGTGCCGTTAAGTTCAACTTTTAACATTATCGGAGGGCTTTTGGTGGTGAAGGTGTATATCCCATATATTTCCTCTTCTGCTCATTCATCGTGATCCTCGCTGGATCAGTCGTCCTCTTCTGACTCTGCCACCTGGTGAGTCAGAGAGCATTTGCACATTCGCTGGAGGTGCCCCATTGTTCCACAGCCCTTGCACACATAAGGCTTAAATCGACATTGATGAGCTCTATGGCTGCCCCCGCAGCACCAACATGGTGCTAATTAATACGCGTTCACGCCCCACGGCGGACTCTGAGTCACTCTAGGCCTAGGTCTGGCCCCTGCAACCATGTGGGCCCTGCCTTGTGCCGGTGCTTGCCGATGAGCTTCGATTCTGTGAAGATATCTATTTCGTGTTATCGCTCGTGGACTATCGTGATGGCCTTGCTCAGATAGCAGTTTGCGAAGGATGACCTCGTGGCCAATTCCAAGCACGAAAAAGTCCCACAACATTTGCCCCAAGGATCCTGCAAAGTCGCACTGCCCCGCAAGGCGTCTTAGGTCGTCGACAAAACTCGCCACGTTCTGGCCCTCGGAGCGACTGTGCGTGTAAAAGCGGTACCTGACCATCAGGATGCTCTCCTTTGGCTTGAGATGTTCCTTAGCCAGCATACACAGCTCTGCGTAAGATTTGTCTGTTATTTTGACTGGTGCCTGCAAGTTTTTTTAGGAGGCCATATACCAATGACCCACATACGGTGAGGAGAATCGCCCTGCGCTTGATCTCTGTTTCAGCCGTGTCCAATTTGTTGGCCACAAAGTACTGGTCGAGGCTCTAAATGAAGGCTTCCCAATCATTACCCTCAACAAAACTCTCAAGGATACCAACGGTAGCCATTACCACGTGAAAGTTCGTGAGCCGTTACTCGTCGCCAATTTGTTATGTTCAGAATAAATCCACAGGACTATATCGCAAGCTCAAACTGTTGTGACCTTGACCTCTTTATTTCAGACAGGGAATTAAGGGTTACGGGGAGTGGGCGGGTAAGTGGAGCTGAGTCCACGGCCAGATCAGCCATGATCTTGTTGAATGGCGCAGCAGGCTTGAGGGGCTAGATGGCCTACTCCTGTTCCTAATTCTTATGTTCTTATGTTATGTTCTTATGTTCTAGAGTAAGGAAGCAGCATGGTGAATCACCTTTGATACCCGCTTGCCCCAGGATGCACAGGTGACCCTTAGGTCTCCCACAGGTGTGCCCCCTGATGGCAAGTCTTACATTTGGGTAAGGTCTACATACATACATAACAGGAATGGCAGGGTAAGTTCCCTCCATTCCCTCTGGATGGTTTGGGTTAAAATCTCCATCACAGAGTCTAAAGTTATACAATAATAGACACTACACATCAAGGGCAAATATTCGACTATAGACACAAATTAATTAGCTATCAGCTCCACATGTTCGTGATACTTTATTCAGTGTACTGGAATGTAATCAGTATTCTAAAAATTAATAAGCAATGGCATATTTTCTCTACATAAATGGATGTGCTTAATATTGTTACCGGTAATTAATCAGCATGACAAGGAATATTAATTATTTATTTCCGAGTAGCTGAAAGAAGTAACAGTTCCATTTTAATTTCATATTGTGCCAATTATCATTATGTCCTAAATCATCCATGGTTCCATTCAACTCCGAATACTTCACCATCATCTCAAATATTCAGTAGCACCATAAACCGAGCATGTTAGTCAACACATCTCATTATAAAAAGCTTTGTCCAAAACTGTTTATTCTCTACAATATCTCCCATTGTGATACATTTGTATAAAGCATCGGTTAGGCATAGCTAGAGTACTGTGTAAGAAGAGAAGAGAAGACTGTGTGCAGTTATAGGCACCCTTCCATATAACGCTATAGAGAGCATTCAGCATAGATTCACCAGGTTGATACCAGAGTTGAGAAACTATAGTTATGAGGACAGATTTGAGATGCTATCCACTGGAGCAGAAAACGTTAAGAGGAAATTTAATTAAGGTTTTTAAATTGATGAAGGTTTTTATTATGGTAAATATAGAAAGACTATGTTTTCTGGTTGGGAAGTCAAGGATTATTGATCATTAGTTTATAACTGTCACTGAGAGATTTAGAAGAGAGATTAGAAGCGATTTCTTTATCTAGAGGGTTGTTAGAGCAAGGAAATCTTTGCCACATGGTATTGGCTTCTTTCTTTCTGGCACTTTTTATATGGGGGTTAGAAACTAACAGAAATGGCCCTGCTTGCCTTTTCACAGAATCTAGATGTATGGGGTAATTTTTTGATCATGCTCCGAGCGGGGAGCTTCAACCACCAGGTGTGCATATTGGAAATTTGGGGACGTATTGCGTGTGATTTTTCTGGTTGGAATGCACCTGAATTTCTGATATACACTCCAGTGGGCGAGGCTCCTTACTGGGAGCATGAAGTCAGAAAATTACCCCTGTTGTTGCTGGCCAGATATTAAAGAGGAGCGATTGAATTAAAACTCACACAGATTGTGGCTTTTATTTGTGTATATGTTTGGTTGACAGCTCTTTTTGATTTAAGAGGCACATAAAATTTCAATAGATCTCATTATTTTTTGAAAACTATTTCTCAGCACATTTTGTTCAAATCTGACTGAAGCAACCAGACAGGGCTAGATAGGCCAGTGAAATCCCATGGATATTCAGGAACACTTTGACATGCAAAGGTTAACATTCAGGGACTTTCTGGTCGGTCCAGTCTAAATTTCAATTTCCTGCAGAAAGACATTATTATTTTTCTATCGGCTGAGGAGGGATAGTTAAGTATGCAAATATTGTAAATTTACAGTGTTTCATTGAGTTTGTTCACTTATCCATTTACTGTTCAATAAGAGTGTTTGTCAATTTATAACCTAAGCCATTATCTAGTGAAATGTTTTTCCTACCCCATTTCAAGGGCATGTGATATAAGCAGCAGCTGGCATACAGTAGCAAGGTGTTCTGTTAAATCCCTGGGCTTATTACAAATGACCTAGATATATGGCAGGTGAAGGCACACTACAGTCACAGAAAGAGAGGGCTTAACTACATGAGTGGTCTAAAATGCTGAACGTGAGAAAAATATTTTGAATAAAATCGCAAAAATGTAACACAGTCTTCTGCACTTCCAGTCACATTAGTAGCGGTATGTTCTCCTCCTGTTTCATCACACTCCTGCTTAAGTTCTCTGATGACATCCTGGTGATGTGACCAATCCATTGCAAACCTCTTATAAGAAGCATCACATCAGTAAACCTCCAGAAAATACTTTGATAAGTTGACCGTCCGGTTGGGATTTCCTGTAACTGCCCCATCAGAGGTGATGATCTACTTCAGCTCAGCACACTTGAAAACAGTTGCTGAATTGTCAAAATTCTTCCGATATAAATCCTGCAGTGCTTCCAATTGATCATAACACCTCAGCATTTAAGTCAGGATTTCAGCTTTCATACTTCAAGTTAACCTATACACTCAACCAGTGTTACCAAAACAGAGGAGACCACATGATCACAGAATGTATGCATTAAAAAAGAGCACATATTCGGCCAAAAAGTCAAATCCATTCATACGACTGACCAGTTTGATCAGCCTGGGTTGTACATTTGGTTTGTAACAGAAGAATTCCTCTGTGTGCTGTATTTTCTTTGAGGAAGTTTTCACAAATGCATTTACTATATCATTAAACTAAGAGGCCAGAAGAATTATTATCTCTCAGTTGGAATTTTGAACTCAACAGGTTTCATTTCAAGGGATTAGAACATAAAACATGGAAAGAATGAAGTTTTCAACTGTTTTACAGGGCAGTTATTCAAAGATCGATTTCTAGTTGTCAGTGTACAATTCATCTTAAAACTAAGCTCAACCTTAATAGGCTTTCTTAAGTATTTGCCTAAGTAGCTTTGTGCTATAAAGCAGTGAGGGTTTAAAATCTTGAGGGCAGATTTTCCACTCCCCCACAACAACAGCTCACCCAAACTGCACTGCTGCTGTCCAGCCCCAGGGTGGCTACGAATTACTGTCCCTGAGACATTGACATGGGCCCAGCACTGGCACAAGGGCCAGATAAATGAGGTGCAATTACAGCTCTGTGTCAGGCCTGGGAGCTTAGGACCTTCTGCCTGCCAATGGGAATTGATAGCAAGAAGATCCCTATTCAACATTCAAGGTCTGGGAATTTCAAGTCTTTGACATGCCCCTGGACCCACACAGATTAGAGGGTTGTGTGTCTGGCCACAGCATCTTCTTCTTTGGGTGTCTCTGGCCTAGTGTGCTCAGCAAATGCACCAACAGGGAAATGTGGTGAGAAGCTGGGAAGAGCTCATTATCACAGCTCCGACTGCCCTATGCCTACACAGCTGCAGGTCAAGCTCCGCATCCTGGGACAGTGCAGAAATCCAAAGGTCCAGATAAAAGGGACAGAGACAAAGTGATCGGAGCTTGTGATAGAGTGGCACATTAGTCAAGCCCGCTGTTCAATGGCCGGCAAAGTGGAGGTGCTGCTGCATAACATGGCTGAGAGGATGGTTCCCCAATTTGAAACAGTAGGGCAGCATCTCCTGAGGATAGTAGTTCAGCCTATCTGCAAGGGGTTGATAGCAAGAGTTATGACAATTTTTCAGGTTTTGCACTAGACACTGTCTCGGGTTCAGCATCACCAGTCATTTATGTAATCAGGGAGCACCTTTACTGCCCAGTGTCTGGTTAAACAATAAATTGAGATATTAAACCGAGACCCTGTCTGCCCTTTCAGATGGGCGTAAAAGTTCCCACGGCACTATTCAAAGAAGAGCAGGGGAGTTCTCCCGATGTCCTGGCCAATATTCATCCCTCAACCAACACCAAAAACAGATGAAATAAAAAGAGAAAATACTGGAAATACACAGGCAGCATCTGTGGAGAGAGAAACAGAGTTAATGGGACTGAATTTACAGTCGGAGGCTTCCGACCTGCAGAAAATCTACGAACTTATCTGGTGGTCCGGGACATTCAACGACTTATGTTCCTGATCCTCTACGTGTAGGCCTGCGTAGAGACCCACATATCCCAGGGGCGCATGCGGTTCACAAGAATCAAAGAATGGAATCCCCATTCATACTTATGGGGATTCCATATGTACAGAACTCCCATAAATATGAATGGGGATCACATAAAAAAATACCTCTACACGTCAAATAAAAAATGTTTAAATTACATATTTAAAATGAATTAAAATGATATTTAATTAAATATTTCAAACAAAAATGTAATGAAAAATGTATTGAAAAATAAATTTACATGTTTTAACAGCTATAAATAAACTTACTTTATTGCACAAGGTATAATGTATAAATGGATGAAAAAATGTTATGTTTATGGTTTTAAAACTCTTATGCTGACAGGAAGCAAAGAGTGGGAATAAACGGGTCCTTTTCAGAATGGCAGGCAGTGACTAGTGGGGTGCCGCAGGGTTCAGTACTGGGACTCCAGTTATTAACAAAATACATTAATGATTTGGACGAAGGAATTGAATGTAATATCTCCCAATTTGCAGATGACACTAAGCTGGGTGGCAGTGCGAGCTGTGGAAGATGCTAAGAGGCTGCAGGGGACTTGGACAGGTTAGGTGAGTGGGCAATGCATGGCAGATGCAGTATAATGTGGATAAATGTGAGGTTATCCACTTTGGTGGCAAAAACAGGAAGGCAGATTATTATCTGAATGGTGACAGATTAGTAAAAGGGGAGGTGCAACGACCTGGGTGTCATGGTACATCAGTCATTGAAGGCAGGCATGCAGGTACAGCAGGCAGTAAAGAAAGCAAATGGCATGCTGGCCTTCATAGCTAGGGGATTTGAATATAGGAGCAGGGAGGTCTTACTGCAGTTGTACAGAGCCTTGGTGAGACCACACCTTGAGTATTGTGTGCAGTTTTGGTCTCCTAATCTGAGGAAGGATGTGCTTGCTATTAAGAAAATGCAGCGAAGGTTCACGAGACTGATTCCCGGGATGGCAGGACTGACATATGAGGAAAGATTGGATCGGCTAGGCTTATACTCACTGGAATTTAAAAGAATGAAAGGGGATCTCATAGAAACATATAAAATTCTGACGGGGCTGGACAGATTAGATGCAGGAAGAATGTTCCTAATGTTGGGGAAGTCCAGAACCAGGGGACACGGTCTAAGGATAAGGGATAAGCCATATAGGACCGAGATGAGGAGAAAGTTGTCGTGGTGCACATTGGTACCAACGACATAGGTAAAAAGAGGGATGAGGTCCTACGAAACGAATTTAAGGAGCTAGGAGCTAAATTAAAAAGTAGGACCTCAAAAGTAGTAATCTCGGGATTGCTACCAGTGCCACATGATAGTCAGAGTAGGAATCGCAGGATAGCGCAGATGAATACGTGGCTTGAGCAGTGGTGCAACAGGGAGGGATTCAAATTCCTGGGGCATTGGAACCGGTTCTGGGGGAGGTGGGACCAGTACAAACCGGACGGTCTGCACCTGGCAGGACCGGAACCAATGTCCTAGGGGGACTGTTTGCTAGTGCTGTTGGGGAGGATTTAAACTGATATGGCAGGGGGATGGGAACCAATGCAGGGAGACAGAGGGAAACAAAAAGGAGGCAAAAGCAAAAGACAGAAAGGAGATGAGGAAAAGTGGAGGGCAGAGAAACCCAAGGCAAAGAACAAAAAGGGCCACTGTACAGCAAAATTCTAAAAGGACAAAGGGTGTTAAAAGAACAAGCCTGAAGGCTTTGTGTCTTAATGCAAGGAGTATCCGCAATAAAGTGGATGAATTAATTGTGCAAATAGATGTTAACAAATATGATGTGATTGGGATTACGGAGACGTGGCTCCAGGATGATCAGGGCTGGGAACTCAACATCCAGGGGTATTCAACATTCAGGAAAGATAGAATAAAAGGAAAAGGAGGTGGGGTAGCATTGCTGGTTAAGGAGCAAATTAAGGCAATAGTTCGGAAGGACATTAGCTTGGATGATATGGAATCTATATGGGTAGAGCTGCAGAATACCAAAGGACAAAAAACGTTAGTGGGAGTTGTGTACAGACCTCCAAACAGTAGTAGTGATGTTGGGGAGGGCATCAAACATGAAATTAGGGGTGCGTGCAATAAAGGTGCAGCAGTTATAATGGGTGACTTTAATATGCACATAGATTGGGTTAACCAAACTGGAAGCAATACGGTAGAGGAGGATTTCCTGGAGTGCATAAGGGATGGTTTTTTAGACCAATATGTCGAGGAACCAACTAGGGGGGAGGCCATCTTAGACTGGGTGTTGTGTAATGAGAGAGGATTAATTAGCAATCTCGTTGTGCGAGGCCCCTTGGGGAAGAGTGACCATAATATGGTGGAATTCTGCATTAGGATGGAGAATGAAACAGTTAATTCAGAGACCATGGTCCAGAACTTAAAGAAGGCTAACTTTGAAGGTATGAGGCGTGAATTGGCTAGGATAGATTGGCGAATGATACTGAAGGGGTTGACTGTGGATGGGCAATGGCAGACATTTAGAGACCGCATGGATGAACTACAACAATTGTACATTCCTGTCTGTCGTAAAAATAAAAAAGGGAAGGTGGCTCAACCGTGGCTATCAAGGGAAATCAGGGATAGCATTAAAGCCAAGGAAGTGGCATACAAATTGGCCAGAAATAGCAGAGAACCCGGGGACTGGGAGAAATTTAGAACTCAGCAGAGGAGGACAAAGGGTTTGATTAGGGCAGGGAAAATGGAGTACGAGAAGAAGCTTGCAGGGAACATTAAGACGGATTGCAAAAGTTTCTATAGATATGTAAAGAGAAAAAGGTTAGTAAAGACAAACGTAGGTCCCCTGCAGTCAGAATCAGGGGAAGTCATAACGGGGAACAAAGAAATGGCGGACCAATTGAACAAGTACTTTGGTTCGGTATTCACTGAGGAGGACACAAACAACCTTCCGGATATAAAAGGGGTCGGAGGGTCTAGTAAGGAGGAGGAACTGAGGGAAATCCTTATTAGTCGGGAAATTGTGTTGGGGAAATTGATGGGATTGAAGGCCGATAAATCCCCAGGGCCTGATGGACTGCATCCCAGAGTACTTAAGGAGGTGGCCTTGGAAATAGTGGATGCATTGACAGTCATTTTCCAACATTCCATTGACTCTGGATCAGTTCCTATGGAGTGGAGGGTAGCCAATGTAACCCCACTTTTTAAAAAAGGAGGGAGAGAGAAAACAGGGAATTACAGACCGGTCAGCCTGACATCGGTAGTGGGTAAAATGATGGAATCAATTATTAAGGATGTCATCGCAGTGCATTTGGAAAGAGGTAATATGATAGGTCCAAGTCAGCATGGATTTGTGAAAGGGAAATCATGCTTGACAAATCTTCTGGAATTTTTTGAGGATGTTTCCAGTAGAGTGGACAAGGGAGAACCAGTCGATGTGGTATATTTGGACTTTCAGAAGGCTTTCGACAAGGTCCCACACAAGAGATTAATGTGCAAAGTTAAAGCACATGGGATTGGGGGTAGTGTGCTGACATGGATTGAGAACTGGTTGTCAGACAGGAAGCAAAGAGTAGGAGTAAATGGGGACTTTTCAGAATGGCAGGCAGTGACTAGTGGGGTACCGCAAGGTTCTGTGCTGGGGCCCCAGCTGTTTACACTGTACATTAATGATTTAGACGAGGGGATTAAATGTAGTATCTCCAAATTTGCGGATGACACTAAGTTGGGTGGCAGTGTGAGCTGCAAGGAGGATTCTATGAGGCTGCAGAGCGACTTGGATAGGTTAGGTGAGTGGGCAAATGCATGGCAGATGAAGTATAATGTGGATAAATGTGAGGTTATCCACTTTGGTGGTAAAAACAGAGAGACAGACTATTATCTGAATGGTGACAGATTAGGAAAAGGAGAGGTGCAACGAGACCTGGGTGTCATGGTACATCAGTCATTGAAGGTTGGCATGCAGGTACAGCAGGCGGTTAAGAAAGCAAATGGCATGTTGGCCTTCATAGCGAGGGGATTTGAGTACAAGGGCAGGGAGGTGTTGCTACAATTGTACAGGGCCTTGGTGAGGCCACACCTGGAGTATTGTGTACAGTTTTGGTCTCCTAACCTGAGGAAGGACATTCTTGCTATTGAGGGAGTGCAGCGAAGGTTCACCAGACTGATTCCCGGGATGGCGGGACTGACCTATCAAGAAAGACTGGATCAACTGGGCTTGTATTCACTGGAGTTCAGAAGAATGAGAGGGGACCTCATAGAAACGTTTAAAATTCTGACGGGGTTAGACAGGTTAGATGCAGGAAGAATGTTCCCAATGTTGGGGAAGTCCAGAACCAGGGGACACAGTCTAAGGATAAGGGGGAAGCCATTTAGGACTGAGATGAGGAGGAATTTCTTCACCCAGAGAGTGGTGAACCTGTGGAATTCTCTACCACAGAAAGTTGTTGAGGCCAATTCACTAAATATATTCAAAAAGGAGTTAGATGAAGTCCTTACTACTAGGGGAATCAAGGGGTATGGTGAGAAAGCAGGAATGGGGTACTGAAGTTGCATGTTCAGCCATGAACTCATTGAATGGCGGTGCAGGCTAGAAGGGCCGAATGGCCTACTCCTGCACCTATTTTCTATGTTTCTATGTTTCTAAATCTTTTCAGCCAGAGAGTTGTGAACCTGTGGAATTTTCTGCCACAGAAAGTTGTTGAGTCCAGTTCGTTGGACATATTCAAAAGGGAGTTAGATGTGGCCCTTACAGCTAAAGGGATCAGGGGGTATGGAGAGAAGGCAGGGGTGGGGTACTGAGGTTGAATGATCAGCCATGATCATATTGAATGGCGATGCAGGCTTGAATGGCCTGCTCCTGCACCTGTTTTCTATGTTTCTATGTTTCTAAAAGCAGGCATTATGCCTGCTTTTACCAGGTGTAAGAATTTCACGGGCATTCGCTGGGCAGAAGTTGGGAAAATAACCCAACTGTCTGCCCACAGAGGCCCTTCTCTTGTGGATTCGTATGATCAAAAGTTCCCGATTTTAGCTCATGCGCGGCGCATGCCTAAACCCGAAACATGCACGGCCCCAACGCGTGCGTGCGTGCTCACCTCGTACACGCCCATAGGGACCACAAATTCAGCCCCAATGTTTCAGGTTGTTGACCTTTCGTCAGAACAGACAATCTGGCAAGTTATTTTACTGTTGTTTGTGGGAACTTGCTGTCTAAAAATTGGCTGCGGCGTTTCCTACATTACAAAAGTGACTATTCTTCAAAAGTACTTCTTTAGCTGTAAAGTGCTTTAGATTTCCTGAGGTCAAGAAAATAACAAATATGCAACTCAATTGTTGATCCACGTGAATACTTATTTTCAAGCAATTCCCAAGCTAATCCCAAGCAAACTGGCCATTTCCTTCTTTGTTACAGGCTGTAAATGTTCATATGCGCAGTCTAATGCCTCTCTGGGAGAGAATGATCATTGTTGTGCCTAAGTCTGTGCTTTTCCTGATTTAATTAACACACTGGGTATTCACCCATATTGACTGAAAACAAAGGAAGCCACCTATGTTGATGACTGGAAATGCGTCTCAATAACACGATCATTTAGCCAAGGGAGGGTGTCCTTTTCATTGTTTCAAAGCTACTACAACATGTAATAATAAATAGTCTCATGGCTGGCTGCCTTGTGTCCTCCCAAGAACCATTTTATCACCATGGCATGAAATGCTAGCGATGGTGTCCAACCATTTCCCATTGTTTCCGAATTAACATTCCCAATTGCTATGTTGACAGTTTGAATTGCAAGTCTTTTGGATTTAATGTTAAAACAAAACGCTGATTTTAATATTAGAAACATTATAAATGAACAAATTCCACTTAGACAAAACAGACAAACCCTGAACTGCTACAAGACAGTTGTTGTGTTTGGCAGTGCAGGACGCCGTTTCCCGAGGACAGTAGTACTACATACTCGACAGGAGGTGGCAGCCAGAGTCAGTGCTGTGTTTTTGTCCTGCAGGCAACCTGGGAGCAGATACCGAGCAGCCTTATAAAAATTATCCAACAATGTAATTTACCAGGTAGATGATCCAAGTCTAAATAACATGTTAACAGTCTGTCAACCTGTTCCACATTTACTGCTAGTCCATCTGATATCCTCACACAACTTTACAACTCTTTCATTGCTCAGCCTGCTGGGTGAGGAGGTGGGGTGACAATGGGTGAGAAGTGGAAGCACTTTGAGTGGAGTCCCCACTTCCATGCCCCCTTTTGCCATCATCCCTCTCATGGCCCAGTAAGACTTTACTGTTACGACTGTGCAGGAGAGCACTTTGGGGCGCTGCAAGGCCAAAACTAGGGTATCTGTCATCCTACCTAAGGTGGCATCCTGAGTCTGCAAGCCTTTGGTCAAGGCCTGCATGGACTCGTGCGATTCCCACATTTGATGTTCCATGCAGTTGGCCACTCTATCTATGCAAGAAGACGTCATCACAGTGCCGTACAACATCAAACCCAATTATTCTAGAGGTGGACTCCTCCAACCTCTCTGCAATCATGGACAGTGTGCTTGGAAGGCCTGTCAGTATTTTGCACATTCTCTGCTGCTGCTCAATAATTTTCCTCTTCATTGACGGCTCCCAGGACACAGCGGACTAGAAATTTGTCTTGGGCGGTGGCGCAAAACCAGTGGTATCGGATCAGCCGCCCGTTTTACGCAGCCCCTGATATTCAGCTCCATTGAATGCAGTGGAACCCATACCGCCCGTTTTACACCACCGTCCGAGACGAATTTCTAGGCCAGCATCTGTGTCCAGCTGAGCAGAGCTTGGAGAGGGCTGTGTCCTCAAACATGAACTCGCCACTGCTGTCCCCACCACCACCATCTCTTGTTGTTCACTCATGAAGGGTGACTTACCAGGTGAAAACCCAACCACCTCTCTCACTGGTCCCACCGAAGTGCGAGTATCTGAGCTGGTGCATGGTCTGCAGGAGTCGTGTCATAGCGCACCCTGTGAACAATTGAGCTCCTCCGAGGAATCATCGTCCACAATCTCCACCAACTCCTGCTGCATGCATGAAACATAAGAAACATAAGAAACATAAGAATTAGGAACAGGAGTAGGCCATCTAGCCCCTCGAGCCTGCTCCGCCATTCAACAAGATCATGTCTGATCTGGCCGTGGACTCAGCTCCACTTACCCGCCCGCTCCCCATAACCCTTAATTCCCTTATTGGTTAAAAATCTTTCTATCCATGACTTGAATACATTCAATGAGCTAGCCTCAACTGCTTCCTTGGGCAGAGAATTCCACAGATTCACAACCCTCTGGGAGAAGAAATTCCTTCTCAACTCGGTTTTAAATTGGCTCCCCCATATTTTGAGGATGTGCCCCCTAGTTCTAGTCTCCCCGACCAGTGGAAACAACCTCTCTGCCTCTATCTTGGCTATCCCTTTCATTATTTTAAATGTTTCTATAAGATCACCCCTCATCCTTCTGAACTCCAACAAGTAAAGACCCAGTTTACTCAATCTATCATCATAAGGTAACCCCCTCATCTCCGGAATCAGCCTAGTGAATCGTCTCTGTACCCCCTCCAAAGCTACTATATCTTTCCTTAAGTAAGGTGACCAAAACTGCATGCAGTACTCCAGGTGCGGCCTCACCAATACCCTATACAGTTGCAGCAGGACCTCCCTGCTTTTGTACTCCATCCCTCTCGCAATGAAGGCCAACATTCCATTCGCCTTCCTGATTACCTGCTGCACCTGCAAACTAACTTTTTGGGATTCATGCACAAGGACCCCCAGGTCCCTCTGCACCGGAGCATGTTATAATTTCTCCCCATTCAAATAATATTCCCTTTTACTGTTTTTTTTTTCCAACATTTTCCGACATTGTATTCCATCTGCCAAACCTTAGCGCATTCGCTTAAACTATCTAAATCTCTTTGCAGCCTCTCTGTGTCCTCTATACAACCCGCTTTCCCACTAATCTTTGTGTCATCTGCAAATTTTGTTACAGTACACTCTGTCCCCTCTTCCAGGTCATCTATGTATATTGTAAAACAGTTGTGGTCCCAGCACCAATCCCTGTGGCACACCACTAACCACTGATTTCCAACCCGAAAAGGACCCATTTATCCCGACTCTCTGCTTTCTGTTAGCCAGCCAATTCTCTATCCATGCTAATACATTTCCTCTGACTCCGCGAACCTTTATCTTCTGCAGTAACCTTTTGTGTGGCACCTTATCGAATGCCTTTTGGAAATCTAAATACACCACATCCATCGGTACACCTCTATCCACCATGCTCGTTCTATCCTCAAAGAATTCCAGTAAATTAGTTAAACATGATTTCCCCTTCATGAATCCATGTTGCGTCTGCTTGATTGCACTATTCCTATCTAGATGTCCCGCTATTTCTTCCTTAATGATAGTTTCAAGCATTTTCTCCACTACAGATGTTAAACTAACCGGCCTATAGTTACCTGCCTTTTGTCTGCCCCCTTTTTTAAACAGAGGCATTACATTAGCTGCTTTCCAATCCGCTGGTACCTTCCCAGAGTCCAGAGAATTTTGGTAGATTATAACAAATGCATCTGCTATAACTTCCGCCATCTCTTTTAATACCCTGGGATGCATTTCATCAGGACCAAGGGACTTGTTTACCTTGAGTCCCATTAGCCTGTCCAGCATTACCCCCCTAGTGATAGTGATTGTCTCAAGGTCCTCCCTTCCCACATTCCTGTGACCAGCAATTTCTGGCATGGTTTTTGTGTCTTCCACTGTGAAGACCGAAGCAAAATAATTATTTAAGATCTCAGCCATTTCCACAGTCCCCATTATTAAATCCCCCTTCTCATCTTCCAAGGGACCAACATTTACTTTAGTCACTCGTTTCCGTTTTATATATCTGTAAAAGCTTTTACTATCTGTTTTTATGTTTTGCGCAAGTTTTCCCTCGTAATCTATCTTTCCTTTCTTTATTGCTTTCTTAGTCATTCTTTGCTGTCGTTTAAAATTTTCCCAATCTTCTAGTTTCCCACTAACCTTGGCCACCTTATACGCATTGGTTTTTAATTTGATACTCTCCTTTATTTCCTTGATTATCCACGGCTGGTTATCCCTTCTCTTACCGCCCTTCTTTTTCACTGGAATATATTTTTGTTGAGCACTATGAAAGAGCTCCTTAAAAGTCCTCCACTGTTCCTCAATTGTGCTGTTTAATCTGTGTTTCCAGTCTACTTTAGCCAACTCTGCCCTCATCCCACTGTAGTCCCCTTTGTTTAAGCATAATACGCTCATTTGAGACATTACTTCCTCACCCTCAATCTGTATTACAAATTCAACCATACTGTGATCACTCATTCCGAGAGGATCTTTTACTAGGAGATCGTTTATTATTCCTGTCTCATTACACAGGACCAGATCTAAGATAGCTTGCTCCCTTGTAGGTTCTGTAACATACTGTTCTAAGAAACAATCCCGTATGCATTCTATGAATTCCTCCTCCAGGCTACCCCGTGCGATTTGATTTGACCAATCGATATGTAGGTTAAAATCCCCCATGATTACTGCCGTTCCTTTTTCACATGCCTCCATTATTCCCTTGATTATTGCGCGCCCCACCATGAATTTATTATTTGGGGGCCTATAAACTACGCCCACCAGTGACTTTTTCCCCTTACTATCTCTAATCTCCACCCACAATGATTCAACATTTTGTTCATTGGAGCCAATATCGTCTCTCACAACTGCCCTGTTATCATCCTTTATTAACAGAGCTACCCCACCTCCTTTCCCTTCTTGTCTATCTTTCCGAATCATCAGATACCCCTGTATGTTTAATTCCCAGTCTTGGCCACCCTGCAATCACGTTTCTGTAATGGCCACCAAATCATACCCATTTGTAATGATTTGTGCCGTCAACTCATTTACTTTATTTCGAATGTTGCATGCGTTTAGGTAGAGTGTTTTAATACTAGTTTTTAAACCATGAATTTTAGTTTTGACCCCTCCTGCAGCCCCTATATATTCAGTGGCCCTTTTTGTTTTTTGCCTTGGGTTTCTCTGCCCTCCACTTTTACTCATCTCCTTTCTGTCTTTTGCTTTTGTCTCCTTTTTGTTTCCCTCTGTCTCCCTGCATTGGTTCCCATCCCCCTGCCATATTAGTTTAACTCTTCCCCAACAGCACTAGCAAACACTCCCCCTAGGACATTGGTTCCGGTCCTGCCCAAGTGCAGACCGTCCGGTTTGTCATGATCCCACCTCCCCCAGAACCGGTTCCAATGCCCCAGGAATTTGAATGCCTCCCTGCTGCACCACTGCTCAAGCCATCTATTCATCTGAGCTATCCTGCGATTCCTACTCTGACTAGCACGTGGCACTGGTAGCAATCCCGAGATTACTACTTTTGAGGTCCTACGTTTTAATTTAGCTCCTAGCTCCTTAAATTCGTCTCGTAGGACCTCATCCCTTTTTTTACCTATGTCGTTGGTACCAATGTGCACCACGACAACTGGCTGTTCACCCTCCCTTTTCAGAATGTCCTGCACCCACTCCGAGACATCCTTGACCCTTGCACCAGGGAGGCAACATACCATCCTGGAGTCTCGGTTGCAGCCGCAGAAACGCCTATCTATTCCCCTTACAATCGAATCCCCTATCACTATTGCTCTCCCACTTTTTTTTCTGCCCTCTTGTGCAGCAGAGCCAGCCACGGTGCCATGAACTTGGCTGCTGCTGCCCTCCCCTGATGAGTCATCCCCCTCAACAGTACTCAAAACGGTGTATCTGTGAAGGCCCTGTGCGAGATAAAAGACGTGAATTAGTACTGACAAGGTAAGAATGTCGCAACTTCTCATTATGAACATGAGCAAATTTCACTCGCTGTTTACATCGAATCAACATAACTGAGTGCCATATCGTATGTGGCTGTCTGATATTTAATTGTGTCACCAGGTAGCTGGGAGCTCCCATCTCTGACAGCCAGGCATGCCGAGACTCATCTGATCTGTAGCGCCTCCTCCTCTGCACTTGTGCATTGCAAGATGGCTAGAGGGCCACTTCCAGTTATCTGCCTCTCCCTGGTGTAGAGTGCTCTCTTCTCCTGCAAGGAGGGAAAGAACAGACTGATGAGTGAGTGTAATTCATCCGATGGATGGAGAGCATTTGGTGAGGGTGAGTATCAGGGAGAGGCATGGCATTGTTTAAGGATGAGTGTGAGCATCAGTGGTAGATGGACAGATGGGGATGTGAGGAAGTGCATAGACTGAGAAGCATGGGTGCACCTGCAAGGTAGGTAGCTGTGAGGAGAGATGTGATGGAGTAGCTTGAGAAAGCAGAGTGAGGGGATGGGATGATGTGTACAGCAGGATGTAGGTGAATGTGCCACTGTACTCACCTTTCCTGACCTGCTTAGGTCATTAAAGCGCTTCTTGCACTGAGTCCAGGAGTGTGGCACAATGCCCCTGCTGCTGACCTCCATGCCTAATTGGTCTCTGCCACAGGTTTCTTCATTGCTGGGGAATAGTATCGCCCTCTGGCTACTCACAGTCCCAGCAGCACATCCAGGGAGGCATCATTGAAACGGGACATAGCCTTTGCATGTCTCGTACCATTTCTCAAATTCCTTCCCTCTTCTCTTGAACTCCAACACCTCCAAATTGCATCTTTGCATTGTCCTTTTAAATACTAGAGTTGAGATTGCATCATGTGAGTCCTCATCATGCCGGCTGCCACTCATTGGACAGGAAACCCAGAAATAAAAAGAGAGCACTCTACACCAGGGAGAGGCAGATAACTGGAAGTGGCCCTCTAGCCACCTCGCGATGCACAAGTGCAAAGGAGGAGGCGCTGCAGATCAGATGAGTCTCAGCATGTCTGGCTGTCAGAGATGGCTGCGTTAAAACATCACTGATAGACGTGCTGAATTTAATTCCAAGTTTCGCACGCAATATCGGACATCCCACTCCCAGCACGTCGTCTAGATGAGATTGGGGCCCTCGAGTCTACAGCACAGACACAGACAGGCCTTTTGGCCCAAGTGATCCATGCTGGTGTTTATGCTCTCTTTATCTAACCTTATCAGAATACCCTTCTATTACTTTATCCCTCATATGCTTATCTAGCTTCCCCTTAAATGCATCTATGCTATTTGCCTCAACTACTCCTTGTGGTAGATTGTTCCACACCTGAATTCTCTGTTTGGATTTGTTAGTGACCATCTTATATTTATCTACATCTACTCTACCAAAGCCTTTTATAATCTTGAAGATCTCTATAAGGTCACCCCTCATTTTTCTCTTTTCAAGGGAAAAGAGCCCCAGCCTGTTCAATATTAGTTATAACCTTTCAATTCTGGTATCATCCTTGTGAATCTTTTTTTGCATCTTCTCTAGTCTCTCTATATCCTTTTTTATAATATGGAGACCAAAACTGTGCAAAGTACTTTAAGTGTGGTCTAACTAAGGTTCTATACATTTTGTTCAAACCAAGCATTCAAAATAATACTAGAAAGTTTCTGGAAAAATGAAAATTCAAGAACAATTGCAAGAAATGACCTTTGTACATGGAGTTTCCCTTAGGTCCACTTCCGATGATCACATGGAGAGCACGGTGCAATTCTATCCTAAACGGATGACATATTGTGCGAAAATTCATTTAAATGTATGTGAATATATTTTAATATTTAAATTAAGTTGATGTGAAGCATACAATAGGAGATGTGTTGAGAGCGATCTCCGAGCCTTCCATTGCCCATCCCTATCCGCCGCCATGGCAACTGCAAAATCTCCCCATAATGCTCAAGTAATGTCAGTAGACAAGAACGGATTCTCAATTTTCAGAAAAATGTAATTGTTTACTTAAAAACATTCCCCAGGTTAATGTGATTAAAATTTGTGAGGTGTGTGGTGTTACTCGTGATTTCTAGATCATTATCAGATGTTTCTTGTAAACGACAAATATTTTCTACAAATGTTCTTTATTTCTTTTGTGTTTACCCTGTATACTTTCTTGTATACACACTGCCACTGGAAATGTCTGAGAACAGTTAAATCAATACAGAACAAAAACCCCAAGGGCATCTTTCGGAAGATGCATAACATTCATAGAAAATGAACCAAAAAAAGGTATATTTGAAAAAAATATATTTTGATTAATTTAATCTTACCAGATTTGCCTCACTGCTGAAATACCATCCCTCCTCCCTCCTTCCCGTCCTCTCTCTTTCTCTCAGCCTTCTTTCTTTTCTTTCTCTCCGCCAATACCTGCTTCTGTTCACCCTCACAGAGACCAAAGCTTTTCATACTAACTGCAAAATAATGACAGTTGGCTGGATTGGATGTTAATAAAAGTCACCTTAGGGGCTCCTACATTTTTGGACCTATTATTTGTTGGCAGCCTAACTGATGCTTGCTCATCTTGTGAGCAATATGAAAGCTGCGTATGGAAAGCAGCTGTGCAAAATCCTGAAGAGGATTTGGTATTTTTCTCCCTCAAAAGAGCATAAGAATAAAAATTAGGAGCAGTCGGACATATGGCCCCTTGAGCCTGCTCTGCCATTCAATAAGATCACAGCTGATCTTTGACTTGAACTCCACTTTCCTGCTTGATCTGCATATCCCTTAATTCCTCTGGAGTCCAAAAATCTATTGATCTCAGACTTAAATACACTCAGAGACTCAGCAGCCACAGTCTTTGGGGCAGAGAATTCCAAAGATTCACAACCCTCTGAGTGAAGAAATTCCTCCTCATCTCTGTCTTAAATGCCGACTCCTTAAACTGAGATTGTGTCCCTTAGTTCTAGACTCTCCAGCCAGGGGAAAGAATCTCTCAGCATCTACCCTGTCAATCCCCCTCAGAATTTTATACGTTTCAATGAGATCGCCTCTCATTCTTCAAAACTCCAGGGGGTATAGGCCCAATCTACACAATCTCTCCTCATAGGACAATCCTCCCATCCCAAGGATCAATCTAGTGAACCTTTGTTGCACCGTCTCTAAGGTAAGTATATCCTTCCTTAAATAAGGTGACCATAGCTGTATGCAGTATTCCAGCTGTGGTCTCACCAAAGCCCTGTACAATTGTAGCAAGACTTCCTTACTCTTGTACTCCAACCCTCTAGCAATAAAGGCCAACATGCCATTTGCCTTCTTAATTGCTTGCTGTACCTCCATGCTAACTCTCTGTGTTTCTTGTACTAGGGCACCTAAATCTCTCTGAACACCAACATTTAATAGTTTCTTACCATTTAAAAATATTCTGATTTTCTATTCTTCCTACCAAAGTGAACAATCTCACATTTCCCCACATTATACTCCATCTGCCACCTTACTGCCCACTCACTTAGTCTATCTATATCCCGTTGCAGACTCTTTGCGTCCACCTCACAGCTTACTGTCCCACCTAGCTTTGTATCATCAGCAAACTTGGATACATTGCAATTGTTCCCTTCATCTAGGTCAATAATATAGATTGTAAATAGCTGAGGCCTCAGCACTGGTCCTAGTGGCATCCCACTAGTTACAGCCTGCCAACCTGAAAATGGCCCGTTTATGAAGTGGCAATTCCTGTCAAATCTAAAAATTCCTATACATATATATGAGAACAGTGAGGTGTTATCATTGCTCTATTTCTGTATGAGTGGGGAAAAATACTGTTATGGGGGGAAATCTAACACCACAAAGAGATAACATTTGGTATGGGTTGTGCCTGTTTTACAGGCGTAAAATGAGTGCAAAGCATACCAGCTTAGGAGTGGGAAGGCCTGTGCACATTTTACACAATCATTGGCCCCACTACTAAACTCAAAGGGGCATTTTTTTAGATGTCCTGGGCAGAGGCCTAAAACAGATGTTTGGCCCCGTGAGTATCTAAATTAGGTGCCTAAGGCCTGTTGAAGGACCCGGTCAAGATATTAGTTGGTGATGTGAGGTCAGGATGGTTTGACACTCGTCTCACCTACCAGAACCCCACCCTGAGTTAAAACTGGGGCTAAAATTCACCCTCCCACAAACAATAGCTTTCCATTGTAAACTATGCTTAGCATTTTAGCATGACGGTGAAGATAGCAGTATTATTTTTCAACTATTAGTCACTGGAAATGTTTGAATTGCTAAACAATAGAACAATCATCCACTTTTCAAATGGAATGAAATGAAACAGCTGACACTGAGAAAATCAATCTGCCAGCTTAAAACCTATAATACAAGCCAATTTATAAACTCTAACACGCTTCACATAAAAGGCAGCAGGCTCCTGTGAGTTTTCATTCAAGAACACTATTTTGTTTATAAGCTTTTGAATTTTTCTTGTGTTACCTATTAGTGATTTAAAGGCTTAAAATACATTGGGGGTACAGCAAGTTTCTTTCATCCTAGTTCTATGGGGCTCAATTTTGCCCAAGCCCATTTTCTGCCGTATTGCCTGAGTTATGCCTGTTTTTCTAGCCAGAAATATTTTGCCAAAGTTTCCCCGATGTATAATTCAAATTTGGCACCGCGCAGCTTATCCAGCCGCCTCGGGGGGTGGAGCCTGCTGTATGCGCCGAAAAAACAATGCCGCATCTTCTGCGCATACGCGACAAAAAAAGTGACGTTTTTGATGTTATGTCAATGGACGCACATGTGCAGTACAGCTCCAGGTCTGCAATCAGCCATTGTTAAAGAGCCAGTTGGGTGAGAAGGAGTGCTGTGTGAGAGCATTGGAAAAATCGGATCTGCAGCAGTACACGATGCAATGCGGTGCAAGGACCAAGAACTTCTTACAGGAAGAATTGGAGGCACTAGTCACTGTGATTGAGAACAGATGGCAGGAGCTGGACACCAACAGAGGTCACATAAAAGTTCCACCCAAAGAAATGAAGAAACGCTGGAACCAAGTTGCAGAAGATTACTGTGCAATGGTGAACACCATGAGATCTGGAGGCCAGTTTAAAAAGTGGCAGGACGTTGGTCAAGTAATTAGTGTAAGTAATATTTTCATTTATTCAATGGAATTGCAAGTGTAAATGTGACCAGCTGAATATGTTCCACCCAGCAGAAAGACACCCTCTCTAAAAAGTTGCATTTTCATCTTTGCAGGGGAAGGTGGAACATAATAAAAGGGAAAGAACTCGAACAGGAGGAGACCCGGCAAATCTGTAGCCACTGACTAGAAGAGAGGGTCGCTGCTTTGATAGGTCATGCCTGGAGAAAAGCAATCACCACTGCACAAGCTGGGCCCACACTCAAGGGAGAGGGTAAGTCCTACAAATTCCATAGTCTAGCTTTGCTAAATGTTAAGTACTGCATGAGCTAGCCATGCTTCGGTTCCTGGGGTGTCTCCGTCAGCTACGCTTCAGTTGATGCAATATGCTATCATTTATCATGGTCCTTCAAATCAGCCTGCTGCCCGCACTGTGTGAGCCTACTCATGCCACCCACCCTGCCCCCTCCTCTGCTGCTAACCAGTTGTCTGTTCTGTTATATTTTTACAGAATTTGAGGCCGACCCTGACGATGCAGAAGAAGATTCGGACGAGCCTGAAGAGTACATCTTCCAACCCCACCTTCCAGACCAAGAGCATGGAGGTGAGGGGGAGGGGGAGGGGGAGGGGATGGAGATGGATGAAGCCCCCACTGTTTTACTGACCTTGGTGGAGGTGCAAGTGCTGCCCATTGAGGTACCAGCACCTTCTATGACTAGTGGTTTGAGTGTTGGTGGGACATTCCACGGTTTTCTAATGTCTGAGGCTGTGGGTCCCAGTGGTGTGGTGCAGCGAGGCACATCCAGGGCCCCACTTTCCGATGTTGCGGGTCCCAGTGGTATGGTGCAGCGAGGCGCACCCAGGGCCCCACTGTCCCAGGCTGCGGGTCCCAGTGGTGGGATGTGAGCCACATCTGTGGGGAGGAGGGGAAAGAGAGCTCCAGGATCTAACAGATATGGTTCAGATGATAGCAATGAGTGGAGAGAGCATTGATCTTAACGCGTTCACTCCTAGACACCATCAGTGGGGTGGGTGACGAGATAGTGGGACTGTCGGGAGAAGTAACAGCAATCTCTCGAGAAATGGGGACG
Source organism: Pristiophorus japonicus (assembly GCF_044704955.1). Taxonomy (NCBI): domain Eukaryota; kingdom Metazoa; phylum Chordata; class Chondrichthyes; family Pristiophoridae; genus Pristiophorus; species Pristiophorus japonicus. The sequence continues at coordinate 97,153,293 of NC_091983.1, read as the reverse complement.
ATGTCAGTGATCATGAGGGAGGGAATGTCACAGGTAGGTAATGTGCTGTCAGTGAACATCAGGGAGGGAATGTCGGAGAGAGTGCAAACACTATCACTGAACCTGAGGGAGGGAATGTCACAGGTAGTTGAGACAGTTTTGCTCAACATGAGGGAGGGAATGTTGCAGATCATGGAGACACTGTCAGGGCGCATGAGGGACAGCATGTTGGAGTTAGCTGCTACAATAAGGAAACAAGCTCAGACCCTGCGCCCATTGACAGAATCAACTGTCACTCCCACTCCAATCCCCACACCAGCCTCTGAAGAGCCCCAAGCCAGGCCCTCCACATTGCCGTCTGCCCCCCTCCCCCCCCCCCCCCCAATAGGTGTGCACTATCCAAGATGTTAGAACGAATAAGCTTGGTACCAACCCCAGAAACATTGCACCACCGCCTGTGGGCAGGGGTGGTGGAGTCACCAAGAACAAGTGCAGAGGGCGGTTTTAGAATAAGGCGGAGAAGAGATGGGTGCAGCCTTTCTTTGCTGCTGCTGTTGTTGTTATTATTATTGTTACTGTTGTAAGTTATGTAAATTTACAAGTTTAAAAGTTAGTAAGTGATCTTAAAGTTTTTAAGTGATCGTAACTGAAAACTTTAAAGTTTGATACAAGAATAATTTTATTAAAGTTAAGTACAAAGAACTGTTAAACTTTTGAATAAAATATATTTTACATTAAATCTGAATCATTTTCATTATTCGTTCCATTATTAACACAGCAGGCAGGACAGGTTCTTTGTTCTCTCTCCCCGATATCTGTATGGACCACACCCAGGTCTTGTGACCTCCTCTCCCCCCATCCCCCCCCCCCCCCCCCCCGCAACTCATTGCAGTCTTGTGACTTCTCCCCCCACCTCCCCCAAAACCATTGCAGTCTTGTGCCTAGTGCAGCAGTCTTCCGATCGGCACCTCCCTCCCTGGGCTCAATACAGAAGCCTTCCGATTGCCACCTCTTCCCCCCCAGCCCCCGGGCTTGTTTTCCATCCAAGCCCCGAGCCCCTGTGTCCGGGCGCGGAGCTGATTCTGACAGCCGACGCTACAACTCCCCCTCCAGCCCTGCTTGAAGACGTTCGGTGGTAGCGTGTGAATAAAAAAAAAATGAAAACTTCAGAAATCCAAGAAACTTCCATGTACTCTGTTGAAAGGTAAAAAAAGGTTGAACTTTATTATGGATATTTTAAGTGTTAGAGACTCCCTCCAAAAACTTAAATGAAAAACAATGGCGTCTTTCAGCGTCGATTTTTCAACGTGCGCTGCTTTCTGTTAACTCACCAGAAGGTTTTCTGGGAGTGGCTAGATACGCCGACCTCGGATAAAAAAATTTGGGGCAAACTGCGAAAAATGGCGCAGACATGAGGGCACGCCCCGCCCCCTATGATGTCAAAAAAATCTAATGTACAAAAATTGTAACTAAAACAATTACACCGGCGCAGATTCCAGGGGGATACTTTGAATTAAATAATTACGCCAGAAAAAATGGCACAAATGACCCAGAAAAATTGAGCCCTTTGTGTTACATTTGTGCAGATCTAAGTATTTTTGCAATCAACCTTACAGTGGCAGGTCTAAACTATTCCCCATGACCTAACAAGGCAACTGATATCAACAGAAAATGTTGTAACGTCATTACCTTTAAGTAACAACTTGAAGGAAAGGCTGAGGAAATAAAGCTCCAAACAAAAATAGGAACACAGTGCCCATGTGAATACAATGCTCAAAGCTATGAGTATTCAAAGTGATCTCACAGAAATAATCTGGTCCTGCTCCCTCCCGGTCCCACTCCCTCCCTCCCGGTCCCATCGCCCCTCCCGCCCTCCCGGTCCCATCGCCCCTCCCGGTCCCATTGCCCCTCCCTCCCTCCCGGTCCCATCCCCCCTCCCTCCCTCCCGGTCCCACTCCCTCCCTCCCTCCCGGTCCCATCGCCCCTCCCGGTCCCATCGCCCCTCCCGGTCCCATCTTCCCTCCCTCCCTCCCGGTCCCATCGCCCCTCCCGGTCCCATCTTCCCTCCTTCCCTCCCGGTCCCATCTTCCCTCCCTCCCTCCCGGTCCCATCTTCCCTCCCTCCCTCCCGGTCCCATTTTCCCTCCCTCCCGCCCTTTCAGGACTTATCTTGGTGCCACTGGATATAGTGCCGGCCCAATTACCGTAGGTTGCATCGGGATGCCTTTTTGGTAGCTGCAGCTCGCTGATTCTATTTAAATGAGGCCCGGGCTGCTAAATGGCTCCGGCCTCTTTGCTCCCTGCACGAGTGGGCAGCCGGCTATCTCCGGCTATCTCTGGCTCAAATGTTAAAATCTTCCCCAGCAAAATAAAGTGAGGCACAACAGTAGAGAGCGGAGGTAGAGTAATTAACAGAGATATGGGGAAGACCGAATGAGCAGATGAGGGTGGGGAAAACGCAGCTAAACCAGAATCCTGTTATACCTTGCAAGTCGAGAGCAAATCTTCAACTACGGAGACAATATGATATGTGAAAAATGGCAAAAGGCTCAGTGAAAAAGGATTAAGTTTGCAATGATCAATGAGTGAGACTGATGGAATAGAACAGTCAGAAAGAAATGGTGAGAAATTTTCTTTTTTCTTGAAACGAGAGTTAATAAGCCTCTTTTTGTAGATTTTAATGACACCAAGTATAGGTATACCATTGGTCAAACAACTGGGCACAGGAGAAGATAAAAAAGAGGCAAACAATTTTTCTTTATTCTGTAAATGTTGGAATTGACTGGCGATGAGTGTGTTCAAAGCAGCAATGATGATGATTCACTCAAATCCCTCAAGATACCCTGCAGTCCACTCCTGGATATCTATCTTACTCCATTAAAATAATGAAAGCTTAAATTCACTGAGGCTTTCAAGGTTTTCTTTTGATAAGTATAGAAGAACTCAACAAGACTGAGTGCTGTGAGCTAAAACTGATGTGACCTTAGTCTCTTTAATACAACTCCAGAGTGCCTAAGCAGCATGGAAGACAACCTTTTATACTTGCTTGCACGAGGTGTGCAGGTGATCCTTGGCACCTCCAACAGTTGCGCCCTGTGGTGGCAAGTCTTACACAGTTACAATGTTTACATACATAACATCACTCCGCCCCCCCCCCCCCCCCCAAGTCTTTGATACAAATTATTTACAAGTTGAGACGATCCAGGGCCCTACGCTCCCTGGTTGATCGTCTGAGTTCAAACTCTGGCATGGGTGAGTTGGTCGGACCATTACTGCAAACGGCGTGGCTAGTCTGACAGGACTGTTGGGAATGGTGGGTTCATCCTCTTGATTGACAGCGAGATCGATTGCTGGTTGGGTGTGTGATGGTGGATCGATGATGGTGATGTCCTCTTCAGGTTGTTCCTGGTTGTCGGTGACCCACAGTTTGGTCTGATCAAAAGGCTTTCTGCACATTTGTCCATTCAAAAGTTTGACTATAAACACTTTATTCCCCTCCTTGGCCAAGACAGTGCCAGCAACCCATTTAGGACCATGACCGTAATTCAGGACAAACACAGGGTCGTTAACATCAATGTCATGTGATACAGCCGCGCGATTGTGGTACATGGTTTGCCGGTGATGCCGGGTTTCCACATGATCATTTAGATCCAGGTGGACTAGGGAGAACCTGGTTTTGAGTGCTCGTTTCATTAACAATTCTGCAGGGGGAACCCCAGTGAGCGAGTGGGGTCGCGTCCGGTAGCGGAGCAGAACCCGAGATAAGCGGGTCTGCGAGGAGCCTTCCGTCACGCGTTTCAAGCTCTGCTTGATAGTTTGGACTGCCCGTTCCGCTTGACCATTGGATGCGAGCTTAAACGGGGCAGACCTGACATGCTTGATGCCACTGCGGGTCATAAACTTGTTGAATTCCAAGCTGGTGAAACACTGTCCATTGTCACTGACAAGGACGTCAGGCAAGACATGGGTGGCGAACATAGCCCGGAGGCTTTCAACGGTGGCAGAGGATGTACACTACAACTAAAAACATCTTTCCGAGAAAGGGGCCAGCAAAATCAATGTGGATCCTGGATCACGGTTTGGAGGGCCATGGCCACAGACTCAATGAAACCTCTCTTGGTGCACTGCTCAGTTGTGAGCACGTGTTGCACTGGTGTACATAGAAAATAGAAACATAGAAAATAGGTGCAGGAGCAGGCCATTCAGCCCTTCTAGCCTGCACCGCCATTCAATGAGTTCATGGGTGAACATGAAACTTCAGTACCCCCTTCCTGCTTTCACGCCATACCCCTTGATCCCCCGAGTAGTAAGGACTTCATCTAACTCCCTTTTGAATATATTTAGTGAATTGGCCTCAACTACTTTCTGTGGTAGAGAATTCCACAGGTTCACCACTCTCTGGGTGAAGAAGTTTCTCCTTATCTCGGTCCTAAATGACTTACCCCTTATCCTTAGACTGTGACCCCTGGTTCTGGACTTCCCCAACATTGGGAACATTCTTCCTGCATCCAACCTGTCCAAACCCGTCAGAATTTTAAATGTTTCTATGAGGTCCCCTCTCACTCTTCTGAACTCCAGTGAATACAAGCCCAGTTGATCCAGTCTTTCTTGATAGGTCAGTCCCACCATCCCGGGAATCAGTCTGGTGAATCTTCGCTGCACTCCCTCAATAGCAAGAATGTCCTTCCTCAAGTTAGGAGACCAAAACTGTACACAATACTCCAGGTGTGGCCTCACCAAGGCCCTGTACAACTGTAGCAACACCTCCCTGCCCCTGTACTCAAATCCCCTCGCTATGAAGGCCAACATGCCATTTGCTTTCTTAACCGCCTGCTGTACCTGCATGCCAACCTTCAATGACTGATGTACCATGACACCCAGGTCTCGTTGCACCTTCCCTTTTCCTAATCTGTCACCATTCAGATAATAGTCTGTCTCTCTGTTTTTACCACCAAAGTGGATAACCTCACATTTATCCACATTATACTTCATCTGCCACGCATTTGCCCACTCACCTAACCTATCCAAGTCACTCTGCAGCCTCATAGCATCCTCCTCGCAGCTCACACTGCCACCCAACTTAGTGTCATCCGCAAATTTGGAGATACTACATTTAATCCCCTCGTCTAAATCATTAATGTACAATGTAAACAGCTGGGGCCCCAGCACAGAACCCTGCGGTACCCCACTAGTCACTGCCTGCCATTCCGAAAAGTACCCATTTACTCCTACTCTTTGCTTCCTGTCTGACAACCAGTTCTCAATCCACGTCAGCACACTACCCCCAATCCCATGTGCTTTAACTTTGCACATTAATCTCCTGTGTGGGACCTTGTCGAAAGCCTTCTGAAAGTCCAAATATACCACATCAACTGGTACTCCTTTGTCCACTTTATTGGAAACATCCTCAAAAAATTCCAGAAGATTTGTCAAGCATGATCTCCCTTTCACAAATCCATGCTGACTTGGACCTATCATGTCAGCATTTTCTAAATGCGCTGCTATGACATCCTTAATAATTGATTCCATCATTTTACCCACTACTGAGGTCAGGCTGACCGGTCTATAATTCCCTGCTTTCTCTCTCCCTCCTTTTTTAAAAAGTGGGGTTACATTGGCTACCCTCCACTCGATAGGAACTGATCCAGAGTCAATGGAATGTTGGAAAATGACTGTCAATGCATCCGCTATTTCCAAGGCCACCTCCTTAAGTACTCTGGGATGCAGTCCATCAGGCCCTGGGGATTTATCGGCCTTCAATCCCATCAATTTCCCCAACACAATTTCCCGACTAATAAAGATTTCCCTCAGTTCCTCCTCCTTACTAGACCCTCTGACCCCTTTTATATCCGGAAGGTTGTTTGTGTCCTCCTGAATGAATACTGAACCAAAGTACTTGTTCAATTGGTCTGCCATTTCTTTGTTTCCCGTTATGACTTCCCCTGATTCTGACTGCAGGGGACCTACGTTTGTCTTTACTAACCTTTTTCTCTTTACATACCTATAGAAACTTTTGCAATCCGCCTTAATGTTCCCTGCAAGCTTCTTTTCGTACTCCATTTTCCCTGCCCTAATCAAACCCTTTGTCCTCCTCTGCTGAGTTCTAAATTTCTCCCAGTCCCCAGGTTCGCTGCTATTTCTGGCCAATTTGTATGCCATTTCCTTGGCTTTAATACTATCCCTGATTTCCCTTGATAGCCACGGTTGAGCCACCTTCCCTTTTTTATTTTTACGCCAGACAGGAATGTACAATTGTTGTAATTAATCCATGCGGTCTCTAAATATCTGCCATTGCCCATCCACAGTCAACTCCTTAAGTATCATTAGCCAATCTATCTTAGCCAATTCATGCCTCATACCTTCAAAGTTAGCCTTCTTTAAGTTCTGGACCATGGTCTCTGAATTAACTGTTTCATTCTCCATCCTAATGCAGAATTCCACCATATTATGGTCACTCTTCCCCAAGGGGCCTCGCACAATGAGATTGCTAATTAATCCTCTCTCATTACACAAAACCCAGTCTAAGATGGCCTCCCCCCTAGTTGGTTCCTCGACATATTGGTCTAGAAAACCATCCCTTATGCACTCCAGGAAATCCTCCTCCACCGTATTGCTTCCAGTTTGGCTAGCCCAATCTATGTGCATATTAAAGTCACCCATTATAACTGCTGCACCTTTATTGCATGCACTCCTAATTTCCTATTTGATGCCCTCCCCAACATCACTACTACTGTTTGGAGGTCTGTACACAACTCCCACTAACGTTTTTTGCCCTTTAGTGTTCTGCAGCTCTACCCATATAGATTCCACATCATCCAAGCTAATGTCTTTCCTAACTATTGCATTAATCTCCTCTTTAACCAGCAATGCTACCCCACCTCCTTTTCCTTTTATTCTATCCTTCCTGAATGTTGAATACCCCTGGATGTTGAGTTCCCAGCCCTGATCATCCTGGAGCCATGTCTCCATAATCCCAATCACACCATATTTGTTAACATCTATTTGCACAGTTAATTCATCCACCTTATTGCGGATACTCCTTGCATTAAGACACAAAGCCTTCAGGCTTGCTTTTTTAACACCCTTTGCCCTTTTAGAATTTTGCTGTACAGTGGCCCTTTTTGTTCTTTGTCTTGGGTTTCTCTGCCCTCCACTTTTCTTCATCTCCTTTCTGTCTTTTGCTTTTGCCTCATTTTTGTCTCCCTCTGTCTCCCTGCATTGGTTCCCATCCCCCTGCAATATTAGTTTAACTCCTCCCCAACAGCACTAGCAAACACTCCCCCTAGGAAATTGGTTCTGGTCCTGCCCAGGTGCAGACCGTCCGGTTTGTACTGGTCCCACCTCCCCCAGAACCGGTTCCAATGCCCCAAGAATTTGAATCCTTCCCTGCTGCACCACTGCTCAAGCCATGTATTCATCTGCACTATCCTGCGATTCCTACTCTGACTAGCACGTGGCACTGGTAGCAATCCCGAGATTACTACTTTTGAAGTCCTACTTTTTAATTTAGCTCCTAGCTCCTTAAATTCTTTTCGTAGGACCTCATCCCTTTTTTTAACCTATGTCGTTGGTACCAATGTGCACCACGACAACTGGCTGTTCTCCCTCCCATTTCAGAATGTCCTACACCTGCTCCAAGACATCCTTGACCCTTGCACCAGGGAGGCAACATACCATCCTGGAGTCTCGGTTGCGTCCGCAGAAACGCCTATCTATTCCCCTCACCATCGAATCCCCTATCACTATCGCACTCCCACTCTTTTTCCTGCCCTCCTTTGCAGCAGAGCCACCTACGGTGCCATGAACTTGGCTGCTGCTGCCCTCCCCTGATGAGTCATCCTCCCCAACAGTACTCAAAGCAGTGTATCTGTTTTGCAGGGGGATGACCACAGGGGACCCCTGCACTATCTTTTTGCACTGCTCTTCCTGCTGGTCTTCCATTCCCTATCTGGCTGTGGACCCTTCTCCTGCGGTAAGACCAACTCACTACACGTGATACTCACGTCATTCTCAGCATCGTGGATGCTCCAGAGTGAATCCACCCTCAGCTCCAATTCCGCAACGCGGACCGTCAAGAGCTCGAGGCGGATACACTTCCCACACACGTAGCGCCCAGGGACACCGGAAGTGTCCATGAGTTCCCACATGGTACAGGAGGAGCATATCACATGGCCGAGCTCTCCTGCCATGTCTTAAACTTAGATACCCTTAAATTGGTAATAACAATGTTACAGTTCACTTACTGATATAAAAAATAAAAGAAAAGCTACTCACCAAACACCAGCCAATCACTTACCCCATTGGCTGTGACATCACTTTTTGATTACTTTCTACTTCTATTTTGCTTTCTCTCCCACTGTAGCTGCACCGGTACGCTTTTGATAGGCTGCTCCCCTCTCACCAACTGCCGCTGGCTCTCGATCTCCCGCTGGGCTTTTGATAGGTCGCTCCCCTCTCACCAACTGCCACTGGCTCTCGATCTCCCGCTGGGCTTTTGATAGGTCGCTCCCCTCTCACCAACTGCCGCTGGCTCTCGATCTCCCGCTGGGCTTTTGATAGGTCGCTCCCCTCTCACCAACTGCCGCTGGCTCTCGATCTCCCGCTGGGCTTGACTCGAAGTCTGAGTTAATGCCGGGCCACCAAACAAGCGACCTGGCTATCGCCTTCATCAAGTCTATGCCTGGGTGGGTATTGTGTAGGTCGCTTCTAAACGTTTCCCTGTCTTTTTTTGGCAAAACCACGCGATTACCCCATAAGAGACAATCCGACTGGATGGACATTTCATCTTTGCGTCGGTGAAATGGCCTAATTTCATCTTGCAATTCCCACAGAACGGCCGACCAACTCCCATTGAGGCATAACTTTTTACAAGTGATAGCACAGGATCCTGGCTGGTCCAGGTCCTGATCTGGTGAGCAGTGATGGGTGACCCCTCGCTCTCAAAAGCACCCATGACCAGAATCAAGTCTGCGGGCTGCGCCATTTCCACCCCAGTAGTGGGCAATCGTAGCCGACTGAGGGCATCAGCACAGTTCTCCATGCCTGGTCTGTGATGGTCATAGATGGTCTGTGATAGTCATAGATGGACAATGTTAGTGCCCACCTTTGGATGTGGGACGAAGCATTGGTGTTTATATCTTTGCTTTCTGAAAACAGCAAAATGAGCGGTTTGTGGTCGGTTTCAAGCTCAAACCGAAGTCCAAATAGGTATTGGTGCATTTTCTTACATATACACATGCTAACGCCTCTTTCTCGACCATACTGTAGGCTCTTTCAGCCTTAGACAGACTTCTAGATGCGTATGCAACCGGTTGAAGTTTGCCCGATACATTGATTAGCTGTAACACACAGCTGGCGTCGTATGAAGATGCATCACAAGCTAGCACTAATCGTTTACATGGGTCATACAGTACAAGTACCTTATTAGAACAAAGTAGTGTTCTGGCCTTCTCAAAGGCTGTCTCTTGAGATTTACCCTAAACCCAGTCGTCACCCTTAAGTAGCAGCATGTGCAACGGTTCCAGCAAAGTGCTTAACCCGGGTAGAAAGTTACCAAAATAGTTGAGGAGTCCTAGGAATGAACACAGCTCCATCACATTCTATGGTCTAGGTGCATTCTTGATGGCCTCTGTCTTTGAGTCCGTGGGTCTGATGCCATCTGCCACAATCTTTCTCCCCAATAATTCGACCTCTGGCGCCAGGCAAACACACTTGGAGCATTTCAGCCTGAGTCCCACACTGTCTAGTCGACTTAGAACCCCTTCCAGGTTGTGCAGGTGTTGGGTGGTATCACGACCGGTGATCAGGATGTCGTCTTGAAACACAACAGTGTGCATAAGAACATAAGAATTAGGAACAGGAGTAGGCCATCTAGCCCCTCGAGCCTGCTCCGCCATTCAACAAGATCATGGCTGATCTGGCCGTGGACTCAGCTCTACTTACCCGCCCGCTCCCCGTAACCCTTAATTCCCTTATTGGTTAAAAATCTATCTATCTGTGACTTGAATACATTCAATGAGCTAGCCTCAACTGCTTCCTTGGGCAGAGAATTACACAGATTCACAACCCTCTGGGAGAAGAAATTCCTTCTCAACTCAGTTTTAAATTGGCTCCCCCGTATTTTGAGGCTGTGCCCCCTAGATCTAGTCTCCCCGACCAGTGGGAACAACCTCTCCGCCTCTATCTTGTCTATCCCTTTCATTATTTTAAATGTTTCATTATTTTAAATATGGCAGGGGGATGGGAACCAATGCAGGGAGACAGAGGGAAACAAAAAGGAGACAAAAGCAAAAGACAGAAAGGAGATGAGTAAAAGTGGAGGGCAGAGAAACCCAAGGCAAAAAACAAAAATGGCCACTGAATATAAAGGGGCTGCAGGAGGGGTCAAAACTAGAAATCATGGTTTAAAAACTAGGATTAAAACATTCTACCTAAATGCACGCAGCATTCGAAATAAAGTAAATGAGTTGATGGCACAAATCATTACAAATGGATATGATTTGGTGGCCATTACAGAAACATGGTTGCAGGGTGGCCAAGACTGGGAATTAAACATACAGGGGTATCTGATGATTCGGAAAGATAGACAAGAAGGGAAAGGAGGTGGGGTAGCTCTGTTAATAAAGGATGATAACAGGGCAGTTGTGAGAGACGATATTGGCTCTAATGAACAAAATGTTGAATCATTGTGGGTGGAGATTAGAGATAGTAAGGGGAAAAAGTCACTGGTGGGCGTAGTTTATAGGCCCTCAAATAATAACTTCACGGTGAGGCTGGCAATAATCAAGGGAATAATGGGGAGGCATGTGAAAAAGGAACGGCAGTAGTCATGGGGGATTTTAACCTACATATCGATTGGTCAACTCAAATCGCACGGGGTAGCCTGGAGGAGGAATTCATAGAATGCATACGGGATTGTTTCTTAGAACAGTATGTTACAGAACCAACAAGGGAGCAAGCTATCTTAGATCTGGTCCTGTGTAATGAGACAGGAAAAATAAACGATCTCCTAGTAAAAGATCCTCTCGGAACCGATTTCAGCAGACTCTCCATGTTCCTCTAGAAGATGGCAGCAGCCGAGCGAATCCAAAAAGGGCACCTGCATGTTGATGCACATCAATCTTTTCGAAGATTGAGCTAGCTCCTGTGTCATGTAGGTGGAGGTTAGGTCCAACTTGGTGAACGACTTCCCCCTTGCTAACGTTGCAAACAGGTCATCCACCTTGGGTAGCGGGTACTGGTCCTGTAACGAGACTCTGTTGATCGTTACCTTGTAAGTTTCCACAGATTCTGACTGTGCCATCGCTTTTCAACACCGGAACAATCAGACTGGCCCACTTGTTGAACTCGACTGCCGATATGATTCCCTCTCGTTGAAGTCTGTCCAGTTCGATCTCGACTTTCTCCCTCATCATATATGGAACCGCTCAAGCCTTGTGATAAATGGGCCTTGCATCGGGGATTAGATGGATCTGCACCTTGGCACCTGTGAAGTTGCCGATGCCTGGTACAAATAACGACGGAAACTTGCTCAGCACTTGGGCGTACGAGGCATCATCCACTGAAGATAGTGCTCTGATGTCATCCCAGTTCCATCGAATCTTTCCCAGCCAGCTTCTGCCGAATAGCGTTGGGCCATCGCTTGGTACAATCCACAGCGATAAATCATGCACAGCTCTATTGTACGATATCTTAACTGCCGCACTGCCAATGACTGGTATGAGCTCTTTGGTGTAGGTGCGCAGTTTGTCTGAATCGGGCTCAGTTTGGGCCTTTGTGCCTTGTTGCTCCACAGTTTCTCAAAAGCCTTCCGGCTCATAATTGACTGACTCGTCCCCGTGTCCAACTCCATTGATACCAGAATAACATTCAATTTGACTTGCAGCATAATAGGAGGGCTCTTGGTGGTGAAGGTGTGCACTCCATACACTTCTTCCTCGGGTTGAGTTGCCTCTCTTGTTTGTTCTGCGTGATCCGCGCCGGATCGATCATCCTCTGCCGACTCTGCCACGTGATGAGTCGCAGCACTCTTGCACATTTGCTGGAGGTGCTCCATTGTTTCGCAGCCTTTGCACATGTAGTGTTTGAATCGATGATTACACCCGCAGCGCCAACATGGTGCTAATGGATTTGCATTCACATCCAATGGCGGACTCTGAGTCATCCTAGGTCTTGTAGCTGCAGATGTGTAGGCCCTCCCATATGCAGTTCTGCCAGCTAGCGATGTTATTTTATGCACAATACTTGCCGGTGAGCTTCGATGCTGGGAAGATATGTGTCTGGTATTATCACTCATGGATATGAATGCCTGGGCTATCGTGATGGCCTTGCTTAGGTCTAGGGATTCAGCGGACAGCAGCTTGTGAAGAATGACCTCGTGGCCGATGCCAAGCACAAAAAAGTCCCTCAGCATTTCCCCCAAAAACCCAGCAAATTTGCAAGTTCCCGCAAGGCGTCTCAGGTCGGCAACATAACTCGCCACGTCCTGACCCTTGGAGAAGTGGTGCATGTGGAAGCGATACCTGGCCATTAAGACGCTCTCCTTCGGCTTGAGGTATTCCCGAACCAACGTACACAACTCTGTATATGTCTTCTCCATTGGTTTCTCCGGGGCTAGCAGATTCTTGATGAGGCCGTATATTGTGGACCCACACATGGTGAGGAGAATCGCTCTGTGCTTGATCGCTGTATCGGACCCATCCAGCTCGTTGGCCATGAAGTATTGGTCGAGACACTCAACGAAGGCTTCCCAATCATCACCCTCTACAAATCTCTCTAAAATACCAACGGCACCCATGACCGCGTGAAAGTTCGTAATCTGTTACTCATCGCCAATTGTTAAGTATGGAAGAACTCCACAAGACTGAATACTGTGAGCTAAAACTGGTGTGACCTTAGTCTCTTTAATACAACTCCAGAGTGCCTAAGCAGCATGGCAGACAATCTTTTATACTCCCGTGCACGAGGTGTGCAGGTGACCCTTGGGCCTCCAACAGTCCACCCAACACCAGCAGAAGGAGACGGCTGGCTGGTGAGCGAAAGTGGAATGTTGGGTAGTAGGAGTCCACCAATGGAGTCCAAAGGAATGGTCCCTGACACTTGGGCAAGTTGCAGGAAGGGAGTTTTGGGAGGGCCTCTCGATTGGGAAGGGTGGGAGCTGGGGCAGGGGATGCCTAAACCTTCCTCATAGGGCACGGTGCAGCACTCCTGTTCCTCCTGATCCCACAAAGAAAGTAAAGAAAAATTTTAAAACTCACCTCTTTGGGCCTTTTCTAGCACCGACTCTTTTTCCAGTTAGCTTCACCAGGTGGAAAAACCACAACAGCATTCTCGCTCAGGCTACTGGCTAAAAAGCAGTTTGGCCCTGATGATGTCATCGGAACCTGGTTTTGCATTTTTAAGGAATGACCCCGCTGGTGTCTGGTGGGTGTCCTTGTCGTCAGCAGGTTAAAAGCGAAGGAAGGGAGTGGGACGTCGATGGGTGAGTCTCCTGGGTGACTTTACCTACCCACCCAGTTTCTGCCTGGCTGGCAGGGTTAAAATCGCCCCTACCTATAGTTACAAAAATGCACAACAAGCTTGGTAGCATGCTGAGGCAGTGTGCTGGGGCACTACGGTACCACTGATTGCTAGGATGTGTGGTTGTGCTTGGAATTACTCCTACTCCATAGGTTTTCCGATCTCTACAGGGAAACTTTTGAAATCTGCCACTCAACATTCCCAACCTCAGCCATGCCACTGGGAGAGGGGATGTAGGGAAGATAATAGACCCAATTTTAAAAATAGATGGAAAATGACCTCACATCTTTTTAATTCTTGGCAATTACACACATCTATCAGCTTCCTATTACAGCTGAATTTGCCACTCAGAAACTAGTGTGAACATTCATCCCACAGCTTAGTTTACTTCCTTGCAATATGCAGGAATAACCGCCTTGGTCATGCTGCCAAAATACATTTTCAACTCAACGAGGGTTTACACTAGCACGGCTCTGCTGTGAATGTGTGAAAATGTATAAGCAATAGAGACAGTGAAGTGAACAAAGGAATCATGGAAAAATAACTAAAAGAATGTCAGACTGCAAATATTACAACATCAGCACAAATAACAGACTTGCTCAAGGTCTTAGTTACTAGTCACGCCAGTAAAATTGTAACATTTACAAGCAATGGGTGAGAAAGCTCTTCGTGAGAAAAAGTTGCTATAACCACTTGCCCGTATCTAATTGGGCAAGGAAGGCCAGGTATCGGCTCATGAGTGGACAAAGGGAAGGAGGGATCACAAAGGATAGGGTGAACTGAATGTCCCTCAATTGTATTACATACTGAAAGTGTATAACCGTTGCGCCCCTACATTGTAACGGGGCTTGTCCGAGGGAAGTGGGCGCACTCTGAGGGAGAGCGTCCCTTTGTTCTGATAAGTCCCGGCCAGTGAAACAAATAATAAAGACTGCTTTGTTATAACTGCTTTGGTGTCCGTCTTAGTGTATTCGTTGAAACAGATTGAGGGAAAAAGAACCCATTTCAACATTTGGTGTCAGAAGTGGGATCTCAACAGACGACTGCCGAAAACTTGCGAATTAAGAGCCAGACTAGCCTTGGACGAGATGGGAGGAAAGTGGCCACTGGAGTGAGTACCCTTTAAAATACCACTTCAGTTTCCTTCAGTTCCAAAAGTCTGAGGAAAGTTTGGCCACTCGCTGGTTCTCAGGTAGTGTCTGAACGAGATCCAGGTCAATCTGGCGAATTCCTTTTAAACTTAGGAAATAAGTGTCCAAGTCAGGTGTGACGTCGACCTTATATATCACTTGGACCGTCTAGGCACTGATTGGATTTAAATCGCGCGGCGACACGAACCACGGGGCGACGCAGAGGATAGGGCTAGGTTAGATAGGGCTAGTTTAACTCATGCGGCGACGCGAACCGTAGGGCGACGCGGAGGATAGGGCTAGGTTGGATAGGGCTAGTTTAAATCGCATGGCGATGCGGAGGATAGGGCTAGGTGAGATAGGGCAAGTTTAAATCACGCGGCGACGCGAACCGTGGGGCGACGCGGAGGATAGGTCTAGGTTAGATAGGGCTAGTTTAAATCGCGCGGTGACGCGAACCGCGGGGCGATGCGGAGGATAGGGCTAGGTTAGATAGGGCTAGTTTAAATCGCGCGGCGACGTGAACCGCGCAGCGATGCGGAGGTTAGGGAATTACGTAAAATTAAGCCGCGGGGCAACGTGGGACTGTGTAAATTTAAAATTGTACTTATGCCAGGTACGGCGTCGATCTTGTATATCACTTGGTCCACCTAGGCTCTGGATAAAGTAACCTAAACCACCATGGGGTGACACGGGGACAATCGGGACTAATTAGAACATTGACAATACGTGGGGTGACGCGAGGATGGGTAATCAGTTAGATAAAACTATGGATGCGGGTAGTCCGCTACAAAAGTTATGTGAAGAATTGCCTGAAAGAGCTGAACAATTTAGACTGTTATCTGGAGCCCTGAACAAATTATTAGGAGATGACCAATGGCCCCTAGGAGGCACTAGAAGCTTGGAGGTAGCAAAAAGGGCATAGGGATTGATTTGGAAAAGGGGATGAGGGAAAAGGGACAAGAATTTAATTGCCACGTGGCGACATTATTGTCAAAAATTAAAAGATGCATCACTTCTGTCAAGTTGGCAGGAAAACGCCACTAAATTAGGATTCTCATTGACAGAAGGAGGACATGTTAAAATTGTAGACGTCTTAAAAAAAGAATGCGCACACGAAAAACGTACTAAGAGATCCACTGGGACCTCTGAGAAAGGTATTGACCGACTACGTAGTCAAATGGTTGGCTTTGCGTTGACCGAGGCTGATGATGAAATTGATGAATGGTCACTGACTCGGTGCCCAACAGCACCTCCCGCAGCCCCTGACCCCTTACCACAGTCCCCTTTCCAACCTCCACCTTACACTCCGGCGGTTGGAGGTAAGGATAACCCTAACCACACACCAACGAACCAACAAGCCCAGACGGACCCTTCATCCTCTGAGAGCGACTCAAATCCCCAGTTCACGAGCCATGTAGCCGAGAGGACCACATCTCACACCCGGAAGGGCAGATCTATATCTCAAAGGAACAAGCAATCCCGTGAATCCGCTAGTCAGAGTGCCAGTCGTGAAAGGCAAAACAAACCCTCCCGCCGATCGGGACGCAGAGATGCTGTGCGGTCAGACAGCTCCGAGCCACCCTCCGACCCAGAAACGTCTTCCAAGATTGATACCCCCACCCCTAAGCCCCGGCAGCAGCTCCCGGTTCGACCAATGCCAAACCCTGACGCACAACAAGCTGCAGACCACCCCACCATAGATGTCTATGTGCCTTGGAAACCGAGCGAAATTATGGCCATTCTGACCACCATGCCAGATCGAAAAAGGGAACCTATCAAGTTTATAGATCATCTCCGGACTACCATTGCAGTTTATAATGCAGAATCAAGGGACCTGTGGGCCTGTGGACCTGTGGGCCCTGGTACAGCAGACCCTGAGCCCAACTGAGCACTCCCGATTTCTAGCTCACTTAAGACATGCAACCCATGACGCATTGTTGGCTGCACACCCTAATAACGCCCAGGACCGCCTAAACACTGTTTTCACTGCCCTCGGCACGGCCCTTCAGAAGCCCATCAGTATGGCCGCAGAATGAGAAACTAAACCCAAGCTAGACGAAAATGCCGACGAATTCATGGAAAGATTCATTGAAATATACAGAAGTCAATCTAGAGATAATGCCTTCCGGGCGGGGGATAATTCACCTCAATTCTGCGCTATTCTACTTCAGTGCCTACGCCATTCGATTGCTCACGCTATCCGGACCAATAATATGAATTGGGCAGATGACAGTCAGGCCCAGATGGAGAGAGCAGTGAAATATTATTGGCAGGAAAAGAAAGGAGAGGGGGGAGGTGCGCCCCCAACCCGGATCAAGACTGAATACGTGACTAGAAAGGAAGAGCCTCCTCGAGGGGAAAGACCGAAACCTACCCCGAGGGGATATTGAATGGAACCACAGCACTGTGTAAGGGGATGGGTGGATAACCAAGAATATGAGTATACCCAACACCCCAACGGTCCAGGCCCCACAAACTATGGACCCCCTTATGGCCCTCGATCGGGTATGGGAGGCGGCCAGGGCTGGGGAAGGAGCGGACAATGCTATAATTGTGGACAGAAAGGACATTGGAGCAGGGAATGCTCCTCCCCTCGGCACGAAAAAGGAAGAGGAGGAAAAGGAGGGGGGCAAGGGGGGAGAGGACGGGAATTTTATACTAACTTCTCCCAGAACAACCCCTTTGCCCAACTGTCACCTGAATATCAATACTGACCACGCAGCTTGACTGTACGAGGACCTTCCTCGGATGAGAAACCAATGATATCATTAAAAATTCAAAATGAGTGGCAACCCTTCTTAATAGATGCAGGAGCTTCCATGTCCTCTGTGCAGTCGAAGCTTAAATGCCCCGCCTCCACCGAGACACAGGGACTGTCAGGGTTCCTGGGACAAGTCTCAACATTCCCAGTGTCAGAACCAGTTAAAGTAAATTACAAGGAAGAATCTGTGGAACATCGATTTGTTATTACCATCAATTTGGACTGTAACTTGATGGCTAGGGATCTCCTCTGTAAATTTCAGTTGCATCTGGAATGCGGGGATGATGGGATCGTTGTAAAGCAAGGAACCTTTAAACGGCAGTGCTACACTACCCGGACCCCTCAATGGTGGTCCCTGGATTTGCCCCAAGCACCCTATCATGTAACCCTAGCCTATGATTTTAGCGGTAAGAATCAGGATCTCCAGAATCTCTACCAGGATCACGTGGGAGAGGAGTGGGAAATCCTCCGAAGAGCCAGAGTGTCTGGACCGGAGGGGAAAGCAGATTTCGTGGAAATGAATAGAAAGTTGTGGCGGCAGCCCCCAACGGTGGCACCCCACGTCACTCGCGAAGTATTACCTCCCCACTATGCCAGAGATTTAGGAATTATGGTGCACCAAGCTATAGACGAGGCTGACCCTACCAGCCCGGATTTGCAGACTGTGGGACATGGCCGGACGGTCCAATTTCACAGGGATCCCAAGAAGGTCCTTCGGTACTATGCCACCATACTGGTACCAATATACCCGATTATGTGGATCCTCACATATGGGCAGAGGACCCCTCCCAAGTGGGCTATACTCCAATTGATCCGATTGAGATCCTAGTACAGGACAATGTGGACTGGCCCTCCATCCGTCAGTACCCACTGAAACCACAGGTAATACCAAGTATCCACCGATTGATCAAGGGACTAGTGGAACAGGGGATTTTGGTTCAATGTCAGTCCTCGTGTAATACACCAATACTGGCAGTCCCTAAGCCAGACAAAACAAATCAGTTCCGTTTGGTCCAGGACCTTCGAGCCATCAATGCTATTGCCCAGCCCCTACACGCTCTGGTTCCCAACCCAGCACAGATACTGTCGTTAATCCCAGCAAACGCCAAGATCTTCGCAATAATAGACCTCCAACATGCCTTCTTCGCTTTACCACTAGCCCAGGCGAGTCAGTACCTGTTCACCTTCACTTACCAGGGACAGCAATATACATGGACTAGACTTCCCCAAGGGTTCATCCACTCCCCGACCTTATTCTCAAGGTGCCTGCAGAAACAGTTACAGTCCCTCACGCTGACTAAGGGATCCACTTTAATTCAGTATGTGGACGATTTACTGGTAGCCAGCGCAGATGAACCAAGTAATCAGGAAGATGCTAATCAGTTACTGAATTACTTGTCCTCTCTGGAATACATAGTTTCCCCATCAAAGGTCAAAATTGGCCAGTCTCAAGTCAAATTTCTTGGGATCATTTTATCAGGCACCCACCGAGCCTTGGAGGCTAGCCGAGTCAAACCCATCTGCCAGTTTCCAGTCCCTAGCACGGCTAAACAAATGCGGCAGTGGTTGGGGATGATCAATTACTGTAGCTCCTGGATCCCTAATGTTGCCCTGATGACCAAGCACCTCACATCGTACACAACCAAGGAAGGCAGCTTTGAAATAGAAACCACAGACGTCCAAGCCTTTAAAGAACTAAAGACAGCCCTGCTGCAAGCTCCGGCTTTGGGCCGGCCCCTCTATGACCGGTCCTTTCAACTATATTGTACGATCCTGAGAGATTGTGCTACCGCTGTCTTGACTCAGAAACACAGGGATAAGCATAGGCCTGTTGCCTACTACTCTTCTAAAATAGACCCCGTTGCCTTGGGGCACCCCGTATGTACTCAAATATTAACTGCCATCTACAATAGCCTTCAATCTGCCGCCAACCTTACCCTCCAGCAGGATATTGTTGTGTATACCTCTCACTCCGTAGCTGCCCTCTTGGGTCAACTGCAGACTCAACACCTTACCATGGCCAGGCAAAGTAGATATGAGATCTACCTACTAAATAATCCTAAGCTGACCTTTCGGCACTGTACTGCAATTAATTCGGCCACCCCAAGATGAGGAAGAACTGAGTCATGATTGTTTATCTTTAATTCAAGAAGCTACCTCGGTCAGGGAGGATTTAGTTGATGTACCAATGGAGGACCCTGACTGGATTATGTATGTTGACGGAAGCTCTTCCATTGACCCAGAAGGCGGATGAAATTCGGGATACGCCATAGTAGACCAGGAGAATCAGGTCCTGGAATCTGCCGCCTTTGAAACCGCCTATTCCGCCCAACAAGCTGAACTATTCGCCCTCACCTGAGCCTGTATCTTGGCTAAAGACCTCAAGGTCAATATCTATACCGACTCTGGGTATGCCTTTGGGGTAGCCCATGATTTCGGACAATTATGAAAAAATAGGGGATTCCTAACCTCAAATGGGAATGAGATATCCCATAAGCAGCTAGTATCTGACTTGTTGCAAGCCCTCATGCTCCCCAAGCGCATTGCCATTGTCAAATGTACCGCCCATACTACCGGAAAATCTCCGGTTGATATAGGAAACCGCTGTGCTGACCAAGAGGCCAAACAGGCCTCTCGCGGACAACAAATGGTGGTGCCCAGAATGATGAGTCAAACTAAAAATCCTGCAAAGGATAAGTTAGCCTCGGAAAAACCAATGCCAACCATCCAAGATGTCATTAAAGCACAGGAGGATGCTCCTGAAAAAGATAAACTGTTGTGGAAAGATTATGGATGTACTTATGACAATGTCTCTAAACTCTGGACCACTCCCGCGGAACAGCCTTGCATGTCTGACGAGTTGGCCCTATGGGTTATTGAATGTATGCACTTTGCTACTCATTGTGGAACAAGGACAACAAGTGACACGCTTTTGGCCACTTGGTGGCACCCTAGACTCCAGGCGCTGGCCCAGAACATCAGTAGTCGCTGCCTTGTTTGTCAACAGCATAATCCAGGGAAGGGAGTCACCTGTGATTGGGGTAAGACGCCCCTACCAGAAGGTCCCTTTGAGACCTTGCAGTTGGACTACATTGAGTTGCAAAGAGTTCAGTGTTACAAATATGTGTTAGTAATAGTAGATGTGTTTAGCAAATGGATCAAAGCTTACCCTACCCTGGACAATAAGGCTCAAACTGTTGTTAAAGTGTTAATGAGGGAAATTGTTCCTAGATATGGTATCCCAGCTCGACTGAGTTCCGATAATGGCCCTCACTTTATTGGCCAAGTTAACAAAGAATTCTGTTCCCAGGTGTGCATTAACCAGCAGCTGCATTGTGCCTACCGACCCCAAGCTGCGAGATTAGTTGAACGTGCTAATCAAACTCTTAAAACCAAGCTTGCAAAACTGGTAGCATCAACCGGACTCAATTGGCTTAAACTCCTTCCCATAGCCCTATTCCAGATCCACACTACTCCTACTGGTAAGGCTAGACTGACCCCCGCTGAGGTCATTTATGGTAGACCCCTTAGGACCCCCTGGAATCAGAATGTCCCCTCCACTGTCCAGTTCCACAACATGACTGAGGAAATGACCAACTATGTTCTTTCTCTGACTCAGGCTCTGCGAATAGCCCACAACCAGGTTCGAGATGCTCACCTCGACCTCCCAGTTTCACTCGAATTGCCCCTCGTGGCACCAGGGAAGTATGTCCTGATTAAGAAATGGATTCGAAAGGGATTAGAGCCACGATGGGAGGGGCCTTTTCAGGTGTTACTTACTACCCCCACTGCAGCTAAGGTTGAGGGGAGAAGTACCTGGGTTCACCTGCATCATTGCAAGCTTATCACTCCTTAACTATCCTCTATATTTATGTTACAGACGTCCTCTATCCCATAGCTGAATAAGTGGAACATTCGGGCGAGCAAAGACGAGCTGCTGAAGGTTGTGTACCTCCAATTCCCCGTTGGACAAACCGGGTCCTTGGGACTCTTGGAACCTGACGGGCCCAGAGGACGTTGGAGGATATCCACTTAACCCATAGCTATGGGGTTGTGGATTATTTTTAGTATAATGGCGTTGGCAGCTTATAACATACAGGGGGCAAGACAATGAAGGGAACTCCATGTAAATACGTTCCTATATATGTCTTATGTTTATGCGCAAAACGGGAACTTTTCTAGTTGCTGGGTGTGTTCACATATCCCTATACATTCCAAAGGGGGAATTCCTTTGCGCCCCGTTCCACTGACCCTAACTGAGACTGTCAAGTGGCTTCTGAGCCAGACTAGCATGAGCGGAGGGGGGGGCCAATGCAAATACGAGAGATGAAAGGCAGGTCAAGAGAGGGATCACGGAGTGCAGGAGGAGCATCATACTGTTATCGTGTGGACAACCATGGGGATGTCACCGAGTGGGAGAGTGCTGGGTACCCCATTAGTCAAACGTTCCAGGGATGGTACCAACCACCCTATGACCATAAGAAGGAACCCCCATTCTTAGTCCTGACCAATACCTCAGGGATCGGGAGGCCAACCGGGGCCATATGTTTAACCCGAAATGACACCAGCAGAAAGGAACATATCATAGGGTACAGCGATTGCCCACACAACCTCAACATCACAACAGGTGCACGAGTCACTATCCTCTCTCACCTTCCGAATAAAGCAGGTGGAGGTCTGTGGGCCCAGTCTTGGGATCCCAACACAATATATATATAAAGGCAGCGTATAACGGCACGTATTTTGTGTGCGAGCATAGGGCATACCCCTGGTTACCTAGGCGATGGACAGGGTCCTGCTATTTGGGATATGTGGTGCCATTTGTGCGGCAAACACGTATCCTGGCAGAAGCACATGCCTCCAGCCGACACAGGCGAGCCCTCACCCCCGCCGAAAGGTTCTTTGGGGTCATGATGTTCCCATTCGGGATAGGACGCACCATGGAGTACAGAACCTAGAGAGGGTATTGGAACAGATAGCTAACTATACTGCTGAAGCTCTGGAGGGCATCACGGCCGAAATGATAGCATTACAAAACCGAATGGCCCTCGATTATCTGTTAGCTGAGAAAGTGGGAACATGTGCCCTGATAGGATCTGAATGTTGCACTTACATCCCCGATAATTCAGAAAACATAACCAATCTCGCTGATCACATAAGAAGGGAGGTAAAGAAGTTATCCACCACTGCAGGAGGAGTAGGCTGGTTTGATTGGCTGTTAGGTGGATCCTGGGGATCGTATCTAATGCATGGAGCGATTATTCTCATCATAGTAATAATTACCTGTTGCTTGATTATTGGTTGCTTTAACCTTTGTTGTAAAGTCATGATGGCAAGATTAGCAAACCCTCTTGTGGCCAGGGGCTCCTGGGTTATGATCCAGCAAACTAAAGACCTACTCGACAAGGAGGATCAGGAAAGAGAGTGCGAACGGCTGAATGCGATACTCCTGGAATAGTCACCAGGGTTATCATGGAATGATAAAAGGGGGGAATGTGAATGTGTGAAAATGTATAAGCAATAGAGACAGTGAAGTGAACAAAGGAATCATGGAAAAATAACTAAAAGAATGTCAGACTGCAAATATTACAACATCAGCACAAATAACAGACTTGCTCAAGGTCTTAGTTACTAGTCACGCCAGTAAAATTGTAACATTTACAAGCAATGGGTGAGAAAGCTCTTCATGAGAAAAAGTTGCTATAACTACTTGCCCATATCTAATTGGGCAAGGAAGGCCAGGTATCGGCTCATGAGTGGACAAAGGGAAGGAGGGAATCACAAAGGATAGGGTGAACTGAATGTCCCTCAATTGTATTACGTACTGAAAGTGTATAACCGTTGCGCCCCTACATTGTAACGGGGCTTGTCCGAGGGAAGTGGGTGCACTCTGAGGGAGAGCGTCCCTTTGTTCTGATAAGTCCCGGCCGGTGAAACAAATAATAAAGACTGCTTTGTTATAAGCTGCTTTGGTGTCCGCCTCAGTGTATTCGCTGAAACAGATTGAGGGAAAAAGAACCCGTTTCAACATTGCTAGCCAATACCATTTTGATAAGTTTGTTGATAAATATAAAAATATGACAGTCATTAGAGATGATCACAATTTGTCTGCTAATTTCATTTCAGTACACTGCACAAAACTGTTAAAATTCATTCCCTTGTTAGCCGTTGCGTTTCAAGGTTCCTTTCTTATCCGGTGCAGTGACCGAGTCACTAACTGTGCCGTTGATGCTATGTCATTCCTTGCTTAGACATCAAAAGGCATAACTGCAATTAATGGTGCACCCGGACAAATAATGTATCTGATGGGCACATAACCATAAACTTATTGCAGTTTTAGGCACAAGGATATATCTTAAGGTCCTATGGTTAGAGTTAAAGTTACTAATGCAAGCATCAATTGGTGGAGGCAGTTTTATGTCCAAGGATATATTTTAAGGTCTTATGGTTATGGTTAAATTGAACAGATTTGATTTTATATTTTGAACACAAACATCATAATCTAACGTTAACTCCAATGCTGCACTTGCATTTAGCTCCTAGAAAATATCAGTCCCGTAGCATGTCTCTCTTAAAACAATTCTGTACATGCAGGTATTAGTGCTTATGGTGCAGTTATAAAAAAATATCAAAGATCACGGTGGACATGAGTCAAAAGAAGGGAAGTTGATGCAATACGCTATTGTGAGGATCCCATTGTCGGGACCTTTCAAAGCAATGTTTATTATACCAGAACAACATGATCTTTACATAACAAAACAATACCTGCCCTATCAGCAGCATCATCAGCACTTTTGGATTTTTGAAAACATGAACATACTGTCATGGGCCCTTTGCTTAACAAGAATGAATAAATAAGTTTGTCAGAAACTCTCTTGTCCTGTGAGATTACCTCTGCATTATGCTGTTTGGCCGGCTGACAACAGAATGACTCATCGTTTGGCGTGTCTCCCAGACCGTGACTCTGCTTGTGACTCTGTTACCAAATGGCAATCAGCGTTGTGTTCAAACACAAAGATAAAGAATCACCTATTTGCAATCGGAAATTCAAACACAAATCACTTTGTCAATAAAATAAAAGCTGATTGTGCTACTCACGTGAGTGATTGCACAATAGTTCGGAAACAGGGCAATGATCACAGACTTCTGACAAAGATTGTGGGAATATGGCCAAATGGATAGAGATGGTTGTAAAGTAGAAAGTGAAGCAAAGTTTCTCTCACAGGAAAGATGTGGTGAGTGGTGTTCCAGAAGGTCTTTGTTGGGGTTCAAGATTTTAAAAGGGTTATAAGGTAAAACAGCGATAGATTGTTTCTACTGGCGAGCGAGATAGTAACAAAAGGGCACAGAT
Source organism: Pristiophorus japonicus (assembly GCF_044704955.1). Classification (NCBI taxonomy): domain Eukaryota; kingdom Metazoa; phylum Chordata; class Chondrichthyes; family Pristiophoridae; genus Pristiophorus; species Pristiophorus japonicus. The sequence goes on along the minus strand of NC_091983.1, from coordinate 97,128,552 downwards.
TTAAAGTAACCACAAAAATTGAAGGGAAGATTGGAAAATGGAATTGTTTACACAGAGGGTGGTTAGAATGTGGAATTCTCTGCCGCAGTTGTTGCAGCAGAGTCCATAAATTCTTTTAAAAGGGAATTAGATAGTTATTTGAAAAAGAGAAATATACAGGACAAGGGGAGTGAGCTGGATTAGATTAGCTGGCTTATGTGGAGAAAAAGACCGGCAGAGATCGGGTGGGCCGTTTTTTTGTGCAGCAACCATCTCCAAACTCCCTTTCCTCTCCAAAGTCCTTGTACGTGTCACCTCTCTAATCCATGGCCATCTTTCCCGGAACTTTACAACAACTTGTATTTATATAGCACCTTTAATGTAGTGAAATGTCCCATGGCGCTTCACAAGAATATTATGAGATACAAAATTTGACACTGAGCCGCATAAGTAGAAATTAGCGCAGGGCTTGGTCAAAGGGGTATGTTTTAAGGAGCATCTTGAAGGATGACAGAGAGGTAGAGAGGCGGAGAGGTTTAGGCAGGTAATTCCAGAGCTTGGAGCCGAGGCAACAGAAGGCATGGCCGCCAATGGTTGAGTGATAATCAGGGATGCTCAAGAGAGCAGAATTAGAGGAGCGCAGATATCGCAGAGGGTTGTAGGGCTGGAGGAAATTACAGAGATAGAGAGGGACGAGAACATGGACGGATTTGAAAATAAGGGTGAGAATTTTGAAATTGAGGCGTTGCTTAACTGAAAGCCAACGTAGGTCAGCGAGCACAGGGCTGATGGGTGAGCAGGACTTGGTGCGAGTTAGGACATGGGCAGCCAAATTTTGGATCGCCTCTAGTCGGATAGAATAAGAACATAAGAAATAGGAGCAGGAGTAGGCTATACGGCCCCTCGAGCCTGCTCCGCCATTCAGTAAGATCGTGGGTGATCTGATCATGGACTCGGCTCCACTTCCCCGCCTGCTCTCCATAATCCCTTGTCCCCTTATCGTTTAAGAAACTGTCTATTGATGTCTTAAATTTATTCAATGTCCCAGCTTCAACAGCTCTCTGAGGCAGTGAATTTCACAGATTTACAACCCTCTGAGAGAAGAAATTTCTCCTCATCTCTGTTTTAAATGGGCGGCCCCTTATTCTAAGATCGTGCCCTCTAGTTCTAGTCTCCCCCATCAGTGGAAACATCCTCTCTGCATCCACCTTGTCAAGCCCCCTCATAATCTTATATGTTTCAATAAGAACACCTCTCATTCTTCTGAATTCCAATGAGTAGAGACCCAACCTACTCAACCTTTCCTCATAAATCAACCCCCTCATCCCCGGAATCAATCTAGTGAACCTTCCCTGAACTGCCTGCAAAGCAAGTATGTCCTTTCGTAAATATGGAAACCAAAACTGCACGCAGTATTCCAGGTGTGGCCTCACCAATACCTTATATAGCTGTAGCAAGACTTCCCTGCTTTTATACTCCATCCCCTTTGCAATAAAGGCCAAGATACCATTGGCCTTCCTGATCACTTGCTGTACCTGCATACTATCCTTTTGTGTTTCATGCACAAGTACCCCCAGGTCCCGCTGTACTGCGGCACTTTGCAATCTTTCTCCATTTAAATAATAACTTGCTCTTTGATTTTTTTCTGCCAAAGTGCATGACCTCACACTTTCCAACATTATACTTCATCTGCCAAATTTTTGCCCACTCACTTAGCCTGTCTATATCCTTTTGCAGATTTTTTGTGTCCTCCTCACACATTGCTTTTCCTCTCATCTTTGTATCATCAGCAAACTTGGCTACGTTACACTCAGTCCCTTCTTCCAAGCTGTTAATATAGATTGTAAATAGTTGGGGTCCCAGCACTGATCCCTGCGGCACCCCACTAGTTATTGGTTTCCAACCAGAGAATGAATCATTTATCCCGACTCTCCGATCTCTGTTAGTTAGCCAATCCTCTATCCATGGTAATATATTAGCCCCCAACCCCGTGAACTTTTATCTTTTGCAGTAACCTTTTTTGTGGCACCTTGTCAAATGTCTTCTGGAAGTCCAAATACACCACATCTACTGGTTCCCCTTTATCTACCCTGTTCGTTACATCCTCAAAGAACTCCAGCAAATTTGTCAAACGTGACTTCCCCTTCATAAATCTATGCTGACCAAATTTTGCTTTTCCAAATGTCCTGCTACTGCTTCTTTAATAATGGACTCCAACAGTTTCCCAAACACAGATGTTAGGCTAACTGGTCTATAGTTTCCTGCTTTTTGTCTGCCTCCTTTTTTAAATAGGGGCGTTACATTTGCAGTTTTCCAATCTGCTGGGACCGCCCCAGAATCCAGAGAATTTTGGTAAATTACAACCAATGTGGGAGGTCAGCCAAGAGTGTGTTGGAATAGTCAAGTCTGGGGGTAACAAAGGCATGGATGAGGGCTTCAGCAGTGGATGAGCTGAGGCAGGGCGGAAACTTTATATCTGAATCCCTCCAATCAGGTTACTGCCGCTGCCACAGTACCAAAAGGGCTCTTGTCAAAGTCACAAATGACATCCTGTGTGACTGAGAAAAAGGTAAACTATCCCTCCTTGTCCTGTCTGCAGTCTTTGACACGGTTGACCACTCTATCCTTTTCCAATGCCTCTCCACCGTTGTCCAGCTGCACTCGCCTGGTTCTATTATTTAATCGTAGCCAGAAAATCACCTGCAATGGCTTCTCTTCGTACTCTTGCATCGTTATCTCTGGTGTCCCCCAATGATCTATCCTTGGCTCCCTCCTATTTCTCATATACATGTTGCCCCTCAGTGACATCATCCGAAAACACAGCATCAGTTTCCACATGTACGCTGACGACACCCAGCTCTACCCCACCACAACCTCTCTCGACCCCTCCACTGTCTCTAAATTGTCAGACTGCTTGTCCGACATCCAGTATTGGATGAGCAGAAATTTTCTCCAATTAAATATAGGGAAGACCGAAGCCTTCAGTCCCTGCTACAAACTCCATTCCCTAGCCACTGACTCCATCCCTCTCCCGAGCATCTGTCTGAGACTGAACCACACTGTTTGCAGCCTTGGTGTCATAATTGACCCCGAAATGAGGTTCTACCACATATCCCCGCGTCATCACTTAGACCGAAAATTTCCACCTCCAGAACATTGCCTGACTCCACCCCTGCCTTAGCTCACCTGCTGCTGAAACTCTCATCCATGCCTTTGTTACCTGTTGACTATTACAATGCACTCCTGGCCGGCCTCCCACATTCTACCTTCCATAAACTTGAGATCATCCAAAACTCTGCTGCTCATGTCCTAACTCGCACCAAGTCCCATTCACCTATCACCTAGGTGCTCGCAAACCTACATTGGTTCCCGGTTAAGCAACACCTCGACTTTTAAATTCTCGTCCTCGTTTTTAAATCTCTCCATGGCCTCACCCCTCCTTATCTCTATAATCTCCTCCAGCCCCACAACCACACGAGATATCTGCACTCCTCCATTTCTGACCTCGAGCATCTCTGATTTTAATCGCTCAACCATTGGTGGCCGTGCTTTCTGTTGCTTAGGCCCTAAGGTCTGGAATTCCCTGCCTAAAACTCTCTGCCGCTCTACCCCTCTTTTCTCCTTTAACCTACCTCTTTGAACAAGCTTTTGGTCATCTGCCGAATATCTCCTTATGTGGCTCAGTGTCAAATTTTGTTTTATAATGCTCCTGTGAAGCGCCTTGGGATGTTTTACTATGTGAAAGGCGCTTATATAAATACATGTTGTTACTGGGTAGATTTTGCCCAGAGTGATAATCAGGTGGCTGGCTAGTCTGTGGTCCAATAGTCCTGCTGGGAGACAGACCCATTTTAAGGACAAGGCCTCAGTTGCATCAGGCCGCTGAGCTGGAGCCAGAAACCGAGTGTCCCGGGGCAACACCGCAGGCTCCGGGCCTGCTCAATATCGGGAGGTCAGGCCTAACTCCAGGCCGGAGGAAGATATGTTCCAATTAAAGGTAAGGTTACCAATTGAATATTACTCGTTACCCCATAGATCCCTAAATGATAAATCTAAATGCAAAGAGATTATGGCCCCGAACTTGGTGCACTCACCGCCCGCTGCCGCCGAATATTTTGGGTGGTCTCCCCCTCAGTGTTAGTTTCCTCTAGGTTTCCCGCCGTCAGGAGGGGAAGACCACTGGGAACCGCCCGCTGATGTCCGCTAGCACGCAAGGTGCGTAAGCGTTCTCCTGCCCGCTGAGCTGCCAGTTTGCCCCGGGCGGGAGTCGGCGGCAGCTGGGGGAAGGACCGCTGCTTGGAGGCAGGACTAACCTCAATGGTAAGTATGAAGACCTGCAAAAAAAGGTTAGTAAACTTCTTTTAATTTTTTTTTACAGCAATTCAGGTGGATGGGACCCTCTGAAGGTTTTCCAGTGGCTTTTTTTGTGTAAATTTTCATTTTTGTGTTCCCTCTCTCCCTGGGCTCAACTCAATCTTTGGTGGCACTTTGGCGAGGATTGCATTTGCTGCTGAGATTGGGAGCTCCCGCCCACTGCCGCCCACATTCAGGATGTAAGTAATTTTTTTGCCACCGGGCGGACTTTGCAGATCTTTTTGAGGAATCTCCCTGCCAAAGTACCACCAGGTCTTTGGGCGGCACTTGGGCAGGCCTTAGCTTTGACCAAGATCGAGCCCTATGATTATGAATCACTAGATTTTTTTTAAATTTGCATATTTTTTATATTTTGAAATGCGTTTTTAAAAATTGGCTTGTGTTTTTTTTAATAATTGCTTCACTGTTGTGCTATTCTTTTTCATAGCCTGTGTGTTTTTTTAATCTAACCCTGGCTTTTCAAAGTCCTGGTTCTGTTCCTTTTTTTCCATAGCCTTGATTCCGATGACTTTATTTTTAAAATGTCTCAGGCGTTCCACATAATGAGTTTCATTTTGACTTTGGAAGTTACTGGCATACAGAAGTTCTCTGGCTTTCCATTGAGCAAGGGTACAAATGCCAATATTTACAGATTACAAGCATGATGGAAAATCCAACTGAAAGTTTATCACATGAACAGTGGAGCATAACAAGTCAGTTATTACTATTGCCATACATGTATTGTAATTACTAATCTTGTGTGCAGTCTTGATTCTGTTCTTTGTGGTCATCTTTTAAGCTGAATAATATGAACTCAATGGGCTTGCACGAGGGACACAAAATAATAAAATATTTACTTTGTCAGTATGTCTTTACAGCTGGGTAGTGACTTCAATTTCTTAAAGTGTTTAATGGTTGAAGGGCTAGTTTTGCTTTGTCGGTAATCTTGCTGACTCAGCATGTCCCAGGACAGAACTCCAAACAGAAACTAATTGTGTTGTTTTGTAAATGCCCCTGCAATGCAGCACTTCTCTTCAGAGAGAATTAATTGTTCTCACCTAAAGCATACAGCCAATGTCTCTGGTCCTCTATTGAACCTGACAATTCATTTATAAACTAAGAAGTACAGAACCAAAAGAATAACAAGCAAAATGTTTCAATGCTTTTGGACACTCACATCTCCTGTCATGAAGTCATAATTCTCATTTTGTCTCAGATAACTTATAATCATTGATTTATATTGAATATATCAAAGGATTTATAATAAATAACGTAATTGTAATCAACTTTAGACTGATAGTCCCCCAGTATCCTGTGATAGATATTTGATGCAGAACTTAGTTATTAAAGCTAAAATGAAATCAAAATTTCTCAACTTCTGCAAATTAATGTTTAGTTCCAGTACATCAGTTTGCCCAATAGTTCTGGGTTTACATATTTAATTTGTAACCCAAATCAGTTCCAGTATTAAGAATCTTGCAAATTGTCTACGGAAGGTTAATTTGTTGTGTACAGTGATGCATAAAGTGTAATTAAAACGGTATATAAACTTTTCAAGTTCTTTTGTTTTCTGATCGAAAAGTTCCACATGGAATTGGATAGGCATGTACAAGACATAAATAGGACCTTGAGTCATTGCTATAAGAGCTCTCAGAAATACCCATTAGTCCAGGACACTATAAACATGCCCAAAGCTATGAAAAAATACATCGATTGTAATCACATTAACACAAACTGCTGAAGATAAAATCCTACGCAAGGATGTAAGAAGATAGATGAGAATGTGAAATGAACTACAAAATATATAAAATAAATAAGGAACATAGGAACAGGAGTAGACCATTCAGCCCCTCGAGCCTGCTCCGCCATTCAATGGGATCATGGCTGATCTGCGACCTAACTCTATATACCTGCCTTAGGCCCATATCCCTTAATACCTTTGGTTAACAGAAAGCTATCAATCTCCGATTTAAAATTAATAATTGATCTAGCATCAATTGCCATTTGTGGAAGAGAGTTCCAAACTTCTACCACTCTTTGTGTTTAGAAGTGTTTCCTAATTTCACTCCTGAAAGGTCTGGCTCTAATTTTTAGACTATGTCCCCTAGTCCTAGAATACCCAGCTAATGGAAATTGTTTATCTCTATCTACGCTATCTGTTCCCCTTAATAGCTTGAAAAGATCGATCAGGTTACCCCGTAACCTTCTAAATTCTAGGGAATACAACGCCAATTTGTACAATCTCTCCTCGTAAACAGATATACCGTTTTGGGTACTGTTGGGGGAGATGGCTCATCAGGAGAAGGCAGCAGCAGCCAAGTTCAAGATACCATGGGTAGCTCTGCTGCACAGGAGGGCAGGAAAAAGAGTGGGAGAGCTATAATGATAGGGGATTCTATTGTAAAGGGAATAGATAGATGTTTCTGTGGCCGCAAACGAGGCTCCAGGATGGTATGTTGCCCCCCTGGTACAAGGGTCAAGGATGTCTTGGAGCTGCTGCAGGGCATTCTGGAAGGGGGGGGGGGTGAACAGCCAGCTGTCGTGGTGCATATAGGTACCAACAATATAGATAAAAAATGGGATGAGGTCCTACAAGCTGAATTTAGGGAGCTAGGAGTTAAATTAAAAAGTAGGACCTCAAAGGTAGTAATCTCAGAATTTCTACCAGTGCCACATGCTAGTCAGAGTAGGAATAACAGGATAGTTCAGCTAATACGTGGCTTGAGGAATGGTGCAAGGGGGAGGGATTCAAATTCTTGCGACATTGGAACCGGTTCTGGGGGAGGTGGGACCAGTACAAACCGGACAATCTGCACCTGGGCAGGACCGAAACCGATGTCCTAGGCGGAGTGTTTGTGAGTGCTGCTGGGGAGGGTTTAAACTAATATGGCAGGGGGATGGGAATCTATTCAGGGAGGCAGAGGGAAGTAAAAAGGGGGCAGAAGCAAAAGATAGGAAGGAGAAAAACAAGAGAGGAGGGCAGAGAAATCAAGGGCAAAAATCAAAAAGGGCCACATTACAACAAAATTCTAAAAGGGCAAAGAGTGTTAAAAAAACAAGCCTGTAGGCTCTGAGTCTCAATGCGAGGAGCATGCATAATAAGGTGGATGAATTAACTGCGCAGGTAGCTGTTAACAGATATGATGTAATTTTGATTACGGAGACATGGCTCCAGGGTAACCAAGGCTGGAAACTCAACATCCAGGGGTATTCAATATTCAGGAAAGATAGACAGGAAGGAAAAGGAGGTGAGGTAGCATTACTGATTAAAGAGGAGACTAATGCAATAGTAAGGAAGGACATTAGCTTGGATGATGTGGAATCTATATGGGTAGAGCTGCAAAACACCAAAGGGCAGACAACGTTAGTGGGAATTATGTACAGACCACCAAACAGTAGTAGGGAGGTTGGGGATGGCATCAAACAGGAAATTAGGGACGGGTGCAATAAGGGTACAGAAGTTATCATGGGTGACTTTAATCTATATATAGATTGGGCTAACCAAACTGGTAGCTGTACTGTGGAGGAGGATTTCCTGGAGTGTATAAGGGATGGTTTTCTAGACCAATATATCGAGGAACCAACTAGAGAGCAGGCCATCCAAGACAGGGTCTTGTGTAATGAGAGGGGATTAATTATCAATCTAGTCGTGCGAGTCCCCTTGGGGAAGAGTGACCATAATATGGTAGAATTTTTCATTAAGATGGAGAGTGACACAGTTAATTCAGAGACTAGGGTCCTGAACTTAAAGAAAGGTAACTTCGATGGTATGAGGCGTGAATTGGCTAGGATAGACTGGCGAATGATACTTAAAGGGCTGATGGTGGATCGGCAATGGCAGACATTTAAAGATCACATGGATGAACTACAACAATTGTATATCCCTGTCTGGCATAAAAATAAAAAGGGGAAGGTGGCTCAACCATGGCTAACAAGGGAAATTAGGGATAGTGTTAAATCCAAGGAAGAGGCATAAAAATTGGCCAGAAAAAGCAGCAAACCTGAGGACTGGGAGAAATTTAAAATCCAGCAGAGGAGGACTAAGGGTTTAAGAAGGGGGAAAATAGAGTATGAGTGGAAGCTTGCAGGGAACATAAAAACTGACCGCAAAAGCTTCTATAGATATGTGAAGAGAAAAAGATTAGTGAAGACTAATGTAGGTCCCTTGCAGTCAGAATCAGATGAATTTATAATGGAGAACAAAGAAATGGCAGTCCAATTGAACAAATACTTTGGTTCTGTCTTCACGAGGGAAGACACGAACAATCTCCCGAAAATAATCGGGGACCGAGGGTCTAGCGGGAAGGAGGAACTGAAGGAAATCCTTATTAGTCAGGAAATTGTGTTCGGGAAATTGATGGGATTGAAGGTCGATAAATCCCCAAGGCCTGGTAGACTGCATCCTAGAGTTGTTAAGGAAGTGGTCCTAGGAATAGTGGATGCATTGGTGGTCATTTTCCAACATTCTATAGACTCTGGATCAGTTCCTATGGATTGGAGGATAGCTAAAGTAACCCCACTTTTTAAAAAAGGAGGGAGAGAGAAAACAGGGAATTATAGACCGGTTACCATGACATCGGTAGTGGGGAAAATGTTGGAGTCAATTATTAAAGATGTAATAGCAGCGCATTTGGAAAGCGGTGACAGGATCGATCCAAGTCAGCATGGATTAATGAAAGGGAAATCATGCTTGACAAATCTTCTGGAATTTTTTGAGGATGTAACTAGTAGAATGGGACAAGGGAGAACCAGTGGATGTGGTGTATTTGGACTTTCAAAAGGCTTTTGACAAGGTCCCACGCAAGAGATTAGTGTGCAAAATTAAAGCACATGGTATTGGGGGTAATGTATTGAATTGGATAGAGAACTGGTTGGCAGACAGGAGGCAAAGAGTAGGAATAAACAGGTCCTTTTCAGAATGGCAGGAAGTGACTAGTGGGGTACCATAAGGTTCAGTGCTGGGACCCCAGCTATTTACAATATACATTAATGATTTAGATGAAGGAATTGAGTGTAATATCTCCAAGTTTGCAGATGACACTAAGCTGGGTGGCAGTGTGAGCTGTGAGGAGGATGCTAAGAGACTGCAGGGTAACTTGGACAGGTTCGGTGAGTGGGCAAATGCATAGCAGATGCAGTATAATGTAGATAAATGTGAGGTTATCCACTTTGGTGGCAAAAACAGGAAGGCAGAATATTAACTGAATAGTGACAGATTAGTAAAAGGGGAGGTGCAACGAGACCTGGGTGTCATGGTACATCAGTCATTAAAAGTTGGCATGCAGGTACAGCAGGCGGTGAAGAAGGAAAATGGCATGTTAGTCTTCATAGCGAGAGGTTTTGAGTATATGAGCAGGGAGGTCTTACTGCAATTGTACAAGGCCTTGGTGAGGCCACACTTTGATTATTGTGTACAGTTTTGGTCTCCTAATCTGAGGAAGGACATTCTTGCTATTGAGGGAGTGCAACGAAGGTTCACCAGACTGATTCCTGGGATGGCAGGTCTGACATATGAAGAAAGACTGGATCGACTAGGCTTATATTCACTGGAATTCAAATGAATGAGAGGGGATCTCATAGAAACACATAAAATTCTGAAGGGATTGGACTGATTAGAGGCAGGAAGAATGTTCCTGATGTTGGGGAAGTCCAGAACCAGGGGTCACAGTCTAAGGATAAGGGGTAAGCCATTTAGGACCGAGATGAGGAGAAACTTCTTCACTCAGAGAATTGTGAACCTGTGGAATTTTCTACTACAGAAAGTTGATGAGGCCAGTTCGTTAGATATAATCAAGAGGGAGTTAGATGTGACCCTTACAGCTAAAGAAATCAAGGGGTATGGAGAGAAAGCAGGAATGGGGTACTGAAGTTGCATGATCAGCCATGATCATATTGAATGGTAGTGCAGGCTCGAGGGGCCTAACGGCCTATTCCTGCACCTATTTTCTATGTTTCTATGTAACTTAATCCTTCAATTCTGAGTATCATTCTGGTAAATCTAAGGTTCTACTTAATTCTGGAGATTAGTATTTCATCCACCGTTTATTGTCTAAAAGCCAGTCTTCAAAAATAGCTCCAAATATCACACACTTGTGTGCAATTGGCTGCTGTGTTTCCTACATTACAACTGGGAATACATTTTGAAAGTATTTAATTGGCTGTAAAGCGCTTTGAAACGTCCTAATGTTTTGAAAGGTTATAAATGCATGTTCTTTCTTCACTGCTGAGGAGAGGATTTTGATGCTTCCTGACAAGTGGGACAATGGAAGTATCATGCCAATTACTGATGGTGGGCGAATTTCTACGTCAGGAGAGTGATTTCATAAAATGGGTCCTTTGGTGCACAAGTCTTCAGCACCACAGGCTGGAGGTTATCAGGGTCCTTAGCTTTCACTGTGTCCAGAGTACTCAGCTGTTTCTTAATATCATGTAAAGCAAATCAAATTGAATGGAAATTGGCATCTATGAAGGTGGGGACCATGGAAGGGGGTCAAGTGGGATGGAAGAGCACACTATTTGTGTAGCCATGGAGGGAAGGTTGTCTATCCTGTAGCCTGCTGTGCAGCGTGTGGCATCTGCCATGCAGGTCCTTGGCAATTCTGGAGGATCTGGATGTTCAAACTGCTGCTGTGGAGACATTGGGGACCTACCTGAAAATCACCCTCTTAGCCTGAAACATAGAAAAAATATAGAAAATAGGTGCAGGAGTAGGCCGTTCAGACCCTTGAGTCTGCACCACCACACGACAAGATCATGGCTGATCATTCCCTCAGTACCCCTTTCCTGCTTTCTCTCCATACCCCTTGATACCTTTAGCCGTAAGGGCCATATCTAACTCCCTCTTCAAAATATCCAATGAACTGGCATCAACATCTCTCTGCGGTAGAGAATTCCACAGGTTAACAACTCTCTGAGTGAAGAAGTTTCTCCTCATCTCAGTCCTAAATCCTTATCCTAAGACTGTGTCCCCTGGTTCTGGACTTCCCCAACATCGGGAACAATCTTCCCGCATCTAACCTGTCCAGTCCCGTCAGAATCTTATATGTTTCTATGAGATCCCCTCTCATCCTGCTAAGCTCCAGTATATAAAGGCCCAGTTGATCCAGTCTCTCCTCATATGTCAGCCCAGCCATCCCGGGAATCAGTCTGGTGAACCTTTGCTGCACTCCCTCAATAGCTAGAATGTCTTTCCTCAGAATAAGACACCAAAACTGAACACAATACTCCAGGTGAGGCCTCACCAAGCCCCTGTACAACTGCAGTAAGACCTCCCTGCTCCTATACTCAAATCCCCTAGCTATGAAGGCCGACATACCATTTGCCTTCTTCACCGCCTGCTGTACCTGCATGCCAACTTTCAATGACTGATGAACCATGACACCCAGGTCTCGTTGCACCTCCCCTTTTCCTAGTCTGCCGTCATTCAGATAATATTCTGCCCTCGTGTTTCTGCCCCCAAAGTGGATAATCTCTCATTTATCCACATTATATTGCATCTGCCATGCATTTGCCCACTCATGTAACCTGTCCAAGTCACCCTGCAGCTTCTTAGCGTCCTCCTCACAGCTCACACCGCCACCCAGTTTAGTGTCATCTGCAAACTTGGAGATACTACACTCAATTCCTTCATCTAAATCATTAATGTATATAGTAAAGAGCTGGTGTCCCAGCACTGAGCCCTGTGGCACTCCACTAGTCACTGCCTGCCATTCTGAAAAGGACCCGTTTATCCCGATTCTCTGCTTCCTGTCTGCCAACCAGTTTTCTATCCACATCAGTACATTACCCCCAATACCATGTGCTTTGATTTTGCACACCAATCTCTTGTGTGGGACCTTGTCAAAAGCATTTTGAAAGTCTAAATATACCACATCCACTAGTTCTCCCTTGTCCACTCTACTAGTTACATCCTCAAAGTATTTGTTCAACTGGTCTGCCATTTCTTTGTTCCCCATTTTAAATTCACCTGACTCCGACTGCAAGGGACCTACGTTTGTCTTCACTAATCTTTTTCTCTTCACATATCTGTAGAAGCTTTTGCAGTCAGTTTTTATATTCCCGGCAAGTTTACTCTCGTACTCTATTTTCCCCCTCTTAATTAAACCCTTTGTCCTCCTCTGCTGAATTCTAAATTTCTCCCAGTTCTCAGGTTTGCTGCTTTTTCTGGCCAATTTATGTGCCTCTTCCTTGGATTTAACACTATCCTTAATTTCCCTTGTTAGCCACGGTTGAGCCACCTTCCCCATTTTATTTTTACTTCAGACAGGGATGTACAATTGCTGAAGTTCATCCATGTGATCTTTAAATGTTTGCCATTGCCGATCCACCGTCAACCCTTTAAGTATCATTCGCCAGTCTATTCCAGCCAATTCACGCCTCAAACCATCGAAGTTACCTTTCCTTAAGTTCCGGACCCTAGTTTCTGAATTAACTGTGTCACTCTCCATCTTAATAAAGAATTCTACCATATTATGGTCACTCTTCCCCAAGGGGCCTCGCACAACAAGATTGCTAATTAGTCGTTTCTCATTACACATCACCCAGTCTAGGATGGCCAGCTCTCTAGTTGGTTCCTCGAAATATCGGTCTAGAAAACCATACCTAATACACTCCAGGAAATCCTCCTCCACCGTATTGCTACCAGTTTGATTAGCCCAATCAATATGTAGATTAAAGTCACCCATGATAACTGCTGTACCTTTATTGCACGCATCCCTTATTTCTTGTTTGATGCTGTCCCCAACCTCACTACTACTGTTTGGTGGTCTGTACACAACTCCCACTAGCATTTTCTGCCCTTTGGTATTCCGTAGCTCCAACCATACCGATTCCACATTATCCAAGCTAATGCCCCTCCTTACTATTGCATTAATTTCCTCTTTAACCAGCAACGCCACCCTGCCTCCTTTTCCTTTCTGTGTATCCTTCCGAAATGTTGAATACCCCTGGATGTTGAGTTCCCAGCCTTGGTCACCCTGGAACCATGTCTCCGTGATGCCAATTACATCATATCCGTTAACTGCTATCTGCGCAGTTAATTTGTCCACCTTATTCAGAATACTCCTCGCATTGAGGCACTGAGCCTTCAGACTTGTCTTTTTAACACACTTTGCCCCTTTAGAATTTTGCTGTAATGTGGCCCTTTTTGTTTTTTGCCTTGGGTTTCTCTGCCCTCCACTTTTACTATTTCCTTTCTATCTTTTGCTTCTGCCTCCATTTTATTTCCCTCTGTCTCCCTGCATAGGTTCCCATCCGCCTGCCATATTAGTTTAACTCCTCTCCAACAGCACTAGCAAACACTCCCTCCCCCAGGACATTGGTTCCGGTCCTGCCCAGGTGCAGACCGTTCGGTTTGTACTGGTCCACCTCCTCCAGTACCGGTTCCAATGTCCCAGGAATTTGAATCCCTCCCTTTTGCACCACTCCTCAAGCCACATATTCATCCTCAGTCCTCAGAAACAGCTTCAGACAAACTTACTGACCTCATTGATGCCCACTGTTCTACAGTCAGACAGATCAGTGCACAGTTTTAGGCGGTGTCATCCAGTGCCATTGTCAAGGATCAGGCTGTCGGCTCTTTCCTTAATGCCACCTCCAAACTATCATTAATTCCTGTGCAAAGAGTTGAGGTACTGTAGAGTATTCAAGAGCTGGTAGGTATAGCAGCTGCCAATGTCACGTGTGGAAACCATGTACCCATTTTCCCATGAAGATACTGACCCAGAAATTGTATCGTGCCTGAATTAGAGCATGATCTGGGTGCAGCATACGCTGCCCGTACTTAATGAAACCAGTGACAGAACCACGGCAAATTGATCCACCAAGCTGATTAGTATAGTACTGGCGAGCTGAAGGCACCAGTTATGAACCCAGGGGCAACATGCCCATTGGTGGGGGGAGGTATAGCAAAATCTGCCAGCTGGGACACCGGCGTTAGACCCATTGCCATATTCAAGAGACCTCACGCCTGTTATAGCACCCCAACCAATATGGTCTCGGAGATGTTTTTGACGCTATTTTGGCGTGAGAGGTTGTCCCCCTAAATTGAACCTGTTTTCTGTCTGTATCCCGCTCCCACCGCTTCTGTTGTCCTATCCCCACAGCACAGCAGCATATTCACTCCTTTCATTCATAAGGAATCACTAAAGAGCAGTAGGAATTAGATGCATATATGACATGAAAATAGGCACATAAATTAGGCCACCATTCATGATACAATTGTTAAAATAAAAAGACTTTGTAATCATATATCGTGCTGAGGCTTGGTGTGTTATATAGGAGGGTACAGGCAGCCCAGATGTTACAAGGCAAGGGATACTATGTGAGGAACAAGGCAGGGAAGTGAGATGGCATGTGGTATTGTCAACTGATGATTTTGTTATTGAGGCAATTCTGGAAATTCTAAGAAGTCCTGCACCCGTCCCTGAATTGGGTTTGCTGCCCCTCAAAGGAAGTGGAGCGCAACCTCCCGGATGCTCCGTGTAGCGCTGGCACTTTTCAATGCCCCGCCCCTTTGCTTAAAGGGGAGGACCGCTACCCACTCTGCAAGGTCTCTGATGACCTCCAGTGGGTCGCCAGGGCAGCGTGCGGCCGGGCCAGCAGCCCGGTACCTAAGATGGAGTGCTGGGTTGCATGATTGCGGCCCGGACCACACTAGGGCTATCATCGGCGAGCCGATCCGAGAGTCAATCGACAAAAAAAGATGGTGGCCCAGGGTGCTGGTGCCCCCCCCCCCCTTTAATCACCGCCCTGAGAGAGGATGGCGGCCAGCTTTGTGACCTGTGAAGCTGGCATCGACATCCATTCGCACCAGCCTCGCCGCCCATGGGACAATTTCCCCATCAGGGCGGTGAGGGATCACCACGCACGGCGATGACATCATCGTCAGTTGCGCGCCGGCCCGCGACGCAAACCGCAGGGCATGGTGCTGCCACGGGAACGCCTCCGCAAACTCCCGGGCAATTTCCCGGGAGGCCGTAGTGCTCCCGCTCCCCCGGCCGAAAACTGCCTTGCCCCCCGGAGGCACTAACGGGGCTATAAGGAGGGGCAATTTTGTGCCCACAATGTCTGAGTGCTTGATGTACAAGTGTTTCTTCTGCATTGGGACAATTGTACAATATCACTGTTTTCCTTCTCCATGGTGGGTCCAGGGTCCAGACATCAGAGGTGTTTGCTGATTCCAATGGTATGCTATATATCTCACAGTATGGACCTCATTATTATTGTGCTCTAATTCTGTCTGTGGTTGATACAAAGAGGCCGAAATTGTCCTTCGCCCGAAACGGAGCACACCTACCAATCTCGAGAGTTTCCGTGGGGCGGATAATCCGGAGAAATTCAGATGTTGATGGTTTATTATGGAGCGGGGCAGAAGTGGTCTCATCATTGGGGTGGAAGTGCGGTCGGGTTGGAGTAACCGCCACTGGGGCAGAAGTGGGGGCAGGTCAGAATGGTCAACGCTCCAAGACATCAGCGCCGCGCTGGCGTGACACAACATCCCTTCCCTTCAATTAAAGGGGAGGGCCGCTGCAAACTCTGCAGCCACTTTAGTGGCAAACACTGGGCCACCAGGGAGGGTTTCGGCCGGGCCAGTGGCCTGGTGCCCAAGATGCATAATTGTCAGCCCGACCTGGCAGTCGGCTGCAGATTTTAGAGAATCTGCAATTTTAAAGAAGCAGTGTCTTAGGATCCTTGGCCTAAACAAGAAAGCAGCAGTGGAGCTCTCTCTGTCAGGACCTGCAGACAACATCTATCATTCACATTGCACTGCGAGTGTTCATGAAAGTTGTAAAGTCCTTACTCTACAGCATGAAACCACACGAGGCACATTCCAGGGACAAGGCCACTCTGTGACCTTGACTCTTTATTACAGGACTCCAGAAATGATGACCCTGCGTGGGACCTCCCTTTATATACCTGTGTGATCAGATAAGGAGTGTCTCCCACAAGTTCGCCCCCTGTGGTCAAGGTGTACATCTAAGTTGAGTGTATGCCGTAATACAGTGGTATTACATTGTAGTTACAAACATGACAAAAGTTACCACAGCCCTCGACTTCAATGCCTCCGGCTCCTCCTAGTCTGGCATGAGGGGCACCATCTCCATCACCCGGTTTGCTGTGCAGAGGTGTCACCGTTAAGTGATGGATGCCTTATTCTGCACAATCTCATCAATTTACCGACCAACCAGCCACAGAAAGAGTACCGACACAAAAAGCTGTCGGGGGCACCGACCAGCTGTGCTGCCGCTCCTGTGGGGCAATTTTAGAATGGGGTTGCCGCTGGTCGGTCAGGGGTCGGCGCGTGCATGGTGCGGCAGGAAAACGGGCGGGGCGGTCCCCTACATCGCTCCAAAACTGAAGAAGGGCAATATCTAAAATTGGCCGCCCCTCCATGGCGACTCGGCAGCCAGTCCGCACCAACCCATGGCCGCCACTTCAGGCATCCACGGGCCTTATAGAAAAGGGCAATTTCGGCCTCAAAAAGTCATGGCTACAAAAAATAGCCCCGATCTCTCAGCAACCAACCTTCTACCTCCTGTTCACCTTGAAATAATAGAAGGACACAGAGGGTTTATTTATACAGATGCCAAATGACCGCATGTAGACAACCAAGGATACGCTGGACTCTGGGGAAACCAGAGTACTTGCAGAAGAATTAATGGTTCTGTTGGTTGGTAGGTAAATTGATGAGATTGTGCAGAATAAGGCGTCCATCACTTAACTGTGACACCTCTGCACAGCAAACCGGGTGATGCAGATGGTGCCCCTCATGCCAGATTAGGAGGAGCCGGAGGCATTGAAATCAAAGGCTGTGGTAACTTTCATGAACACTCGCAGTGCAATGTGAATGATAGATGTTGTCTGCAGGTCCTGACAGAGAGAGCTCCACTGCTGCTTTCTTGTTTAGGCCAAGACTCCTAAGACACTGCTTCTCTAAAATTGCCCGATTATTCTATCAAGGACAGTTTATGAGCAGTTCTTGATATTGACAGGCAGTAAATGCGAGCCATCTGACATTGTGGCTGCCCTTTCCTTGTTTTCATACTCCTTACATATTGGGAAGAAGGTACACTCATTTCCATTCTCAATCTTTTACAATTTAAAGCAGCCTCCAGCATACACTGCAGCTGACCACCTGGCATTGAAAGAAAGCACTCTGCAAGAACTACTGCAGAGTGAGAAAGACCTAAAATGTACTCTGGAAATGAGAATGAGTACCTCAATAAATAATAATCACTTCTTTATTCCTTTTAGTTGGTATAGCACCTGATCTGGGCACTAAAACAGACAGGAACCACTTGCTCCGACAACAATTTTGATATGCTCCCAAAACAGGAATGAATCATACGCTATAGTTCGCTCCAAAAATAGCTACGCAAATAACATGCGCCTTCATAATAATTTCTACCCTGTAATTTTTTACAACATGTAAAATGTTTGAACTGGTGAATGTCTATGCAGTACTAAGTGTCATAACTAATTGTAATGGAGACATTAGTGTTATTAGAGGGATTACACTAACTTTTCCACACTTACTGGGAAGGAGTGGGTAGATTTTTAACTTGCTGCCTAGGGTTAAAAGTGGTGTTGTGGATCAGCCGCCCGTTACACAAACCACCCGATCGTCATTTCCATTGTCAATTCACAACATTAGTTTTGGGCCCGGGCCGCAAGTTGAAAATCTACTCCAAGATGTCAAACAGAGGGCTCAGTTCTGTACTTTTTAATGGGGCACATTTTGGTGCATGATGCAGTTTAATGAGCCAATACATATCAGAGGCTGGGTGAGGGTCAATCGATGTCGCAACAGGAGGCCTTACCCTCCCAGGGTTTTGCAGAAGCAGTTCTTGTATATTCACCTGTCAGAAGAGCCTTAGAAGGTTATGCTACAGCAAGGAGGTGGTCACAGAGCTGAGCCACCAACTGACCAAGACCTCAAACCTCATATCAGGAGGACCACTTCACTGTCAGTGGCAGTTAAGGGCACAGTTGCTTTCAATTTCTATGCTGGTGGCTCCTTCCATGCTACAGCAGGGGAAATAGCAAACATTTCACAGTTCGCAGTCCATTGCTGTATCCGAGATGTAACAGACGCTCTGTACAGCAGGAGAAGGGACTTTATCTCATGGAGCATGTCTAGGGAGAAGCAGCAGGAATGCACATGTGGATTTGTAAGGATAGCGGGCTTCCTCATGGTTCAGGGCACCATTGACTGCACCCATATGGTATTGCGGGCAACTTATCACATCGCAGAGGTGTTCCGTACCGCAAAACTACCACACTGTGAATG
The DNA here is from genome assembly GCF_044704955.1 of Pristiophorus japonicus. Taxonomy (NCBI): domain Eukaryota; kingdom Metazoa; phylum Chordata; class Chondrichthyes; family Pristiophoridae; genus Pristiophorus; species Pristiophorus japonicus. The sequence continues at coordinate 97,109,930 of NC_091983.1, read as the reverse complement.
GTCAGTTGCTATGCGACCACAGGCAACTCATCCTCGCCATCAATGCCCACTATCCTGGCAGAACCCACGATTCATTTATCCTGCAACAGACCACTGTCCTACAACTCTTCCAACCACCACATGGAGCTCGCGGATGGCTGCTTGGGCATAAGCCTTATGCAACACCACCTGGTTGATGACACCCCTCCGCAACCCCAACACTCGTGCTGAGCACGCATATAATGAGGGCCATGCCTGTGATATATCCTTACGATATCACAAACACACACATACAAGATGGCTTTACAGGAACTTGTCAGGTGACCTTGTCACATGATGCTTTTATTATATACATCAGCAGTTACATTACCACAGTTGTCCACTAGGTGGAGCAGTAGTCCACTAGGTGGATCTATATATTACACTTCTCCCTCCTTAATGAAGAAGTAATCATAACAAAATAATCATCATTCATAACTTGCATGGTTATACACAACAAAAGAGATGGACTTATTTTGCCATATTTACAAATCAAACTTAACCACTGGTTTTCTGTTTCAAAGAGGATGCCTTCACTCTCAAATAAAACTTTCCAAACTTGGTGTCAAACTTAGACTCATTCTCGGCTGAGCCTGAGGATAGTTTTTCTCCAAGGGCAACCTTTGGTCTACATTCGAACTCTCTACAACTGTTTGTCTGCCTGACTCGGATTCAGACTTAAATTCTGACTTTCTCTTGGACTTGTTTCTAATACATCTGATGTAGGATTTGCTACTGGTACTCTACTTGTAACAAGACTATCTGACTCATCAGAAATAATCGAATCATTCCAATTTTCAACTCCTTCCACATCTGTAGGTAAAATATCAATGTGAACAAATCTAACCTGTCCATGATCAAACATCTTGACCAAACATGTGCGAGTGCCACATATCTTCACTACTCTTCCTGGTAACCACTTTAACTATTTATGGTGATGGTTCTTCACTCTAATCTGATTCAATTTCACACTTCTCTCTCTTACTCTACCTCTATCATAATTCTCTTTCTGCTTTGATTGTTTCTCTCATACTGACTGTGCCAAGTTTGGCTTTAACAATGAGAACCTGGGTTTGTGGCTATCATTTAAGAAACAACTCTGCTGGTGTTCTACCAGTAGTGGTATGTGAAGTATTACGATAAGTAATTAGAAAATTTGCCATTTTGTGGTCCAACGACAACTGCTGTTTCTTTGGATTTGGATCCAACATTTGCTTGATGAGGGCATGTTTTACAATTTGTACTTGCGCTCTGCTGCACCATTTAAAGCAGGGTGGTATGGTGGAACCTTTGTATGTTTCACACCATTTCTGCTCATTGCCTGTGCAAATTCTTCTGAACAAAATTGCGGCCCATTATCAGACCCAATTTCTTCTGGGAGGCCATATGAAGAAAACAATCTTCGCAAATTGTCTAGTGTATTACTTGCTATTTTCCGCATTGGAATCACCTCTAACCACTTCGAATGGCTATCAATCACAATGAATAATTGTTGTCCTTCTAGCTCAGCAAAATCTACATGTAACCTTTGCCACACCCTGAGAGGCTATTTCCATGGTTCTAATGATACTGATGGTGGTTTCTTGCTTACCGATTGGCATGTTGTACACTGACTAACGAAGTACTCTATGGGGCCGAAATTCACTGTTCCCACAGACCACGACAATTATGGAGACCCATTGAGGAGAGTACTGCAAGATGCCATCAGAGCGGTCCAAGCACCGGAATCTCTGCTTAAGGATGTTTATGCACTGTTCGATGATGCACCTGATGGCACAATGAGCGTCATTGTAGGCATGCTCTGGCGCTGTACTGAGGTTCCGCAGAGGAGTGAGCAGCCAAGTGGACAGGGGATATCCCTTGTCCCCAAGCAGCCAACCGCAATCCTGATTCGGGTCGGTGAAGACAGTGGGCACACTGACCTGGCACAGAATGAACAAATCATGGCTGCTGCCTCCCTTGCCCGCTGCCTGTTTGCACGGTGCTGATGGTGACGCCTTCTCCTGCGTGCCGCCCTGCTTCTGACCAGGTGTCGCCCTCCTAACACTCCTCCCATCATCAGGGTGAACCCTGCCAAGCAAGTCTCTGCAACCCACAGGACTCCACTAAAGAGTTAGACCTGAAAGTTGTACAAAAGTACAGGGGTATGTGCAAACCTCTGAGCAGCACTCAGCAGGTTTAATGGAACCAAAACAATTAATAACATTATATGAAAAGATAAATACTGCACATATTGGAAAATGAAATAAAAACACTAATAATTAATAAAACTATCAAAAGATAAATACTGCGGATGCATGCTGGAAAATGAAATAAAAACAATAATAAGTAATAAAACATTTTGCCTACCAAAGGACCCCAGCGGTGTTTTGTTCGAGTACCGCATCGAAAACCTCGCAGGGGCACTGCCGGGAAAAGTCCTACCTTTTCCTCGGTGAATTTCTCTGTGGCAGTCCCTTCCCAGCGGCCTGCACGCTGTACAGCTCACTGCTGGAAATTCTCCTTTACAGCGGCTTCACCACGCCATTTCCAGCGGAAGTGAACACCACTCAAATTCTCCCCGAGCTGAATATGGCTTGGGGAGAGAAAAGTACCCGACTGCGGCAGTCGATCGATTTTTTTCGATCGACCGCCCAAACTCGGCGGTAGCCGTCCCTTCGGGGATGGGGAATTTCGGGTCCAGCTAGTTTATTCAGAAGCTTGGAAAAAATAAAGTATTATTCAGAAGCTTGGGAAAATTGCTCATTGTTATGTTCAGAACAAAGAAAATAAAGGCAGACGGTGCCATGGGAACGGGAGGCCAGGCCAGGAGTTAAGATAACGGAGACACCTGCCAGACTTGAATAACTCCATTGATGGGGTATAAGTGTTGAAACAGTGTGTACTGATTAATGACTGTCGCAAAACAACACAAATTACAGTAACTTGTGTATTATAAAAGTATACTGCAAACTCTGTATTGTTGAGTGAGGTATCTCAGGCAACTGAGGATCACTCCCTTGCATGTGCTCGAATAAACTCTTTACTTGCTGAACTCAGTAGACTCGAGAGTGGTTATTTTTTACCACAACAATTGGCATAGTCGGCAGGATCCCCGAGGCCCGACAACTGGTATCGAATCGAACACTGTCATCAAAGAATGGGTGAGTATGTTTACCTTACCACGCACTAGATAGGGAGGTCGGCATTTAGGTCGGGTTGCCAGCAGGCCAATTCGAGGATCAGAACCAGGAGATGGGTCTGCGGGTAAAGCAACTAAAGAACGGCCATTAGGTATAGATAAGCCATGGCTCCTTGGGTAAATATTGCTCTCCGGGTAAACTTCCTTGGGTAAAGATTTCTCTCAAGGGTAGGTTAGGTGAAGTTACTGAAAGAAGAATGTTGTTTAAAAGTTTTCAGGAAGTATGAAAGTGTGTGTGTTTGTGTGGAAGTTTTCCTGCCTGTGAATGTTTGAGGAGTTTTAAAAGGAAAACAGTGTGTCTATATGTTAGTTTTAGCTCCGCCCACCTTTCCGGACAGAGAGCTGAAAGTTTTCTTAGCCCTTTGTAATGTTGTACTGGATCTGGGAAAGTTACGAAAGTATGAATAAATTGAGTGTTAAAAATGATCATTGGGTACCTAGAATTGAATTAGATTTTAAGTTAGAAACGCAGTTGGGGATTTATTTTGATTATGATTTCATCATCATCATCATAGGCAGGCCCTCGAAATGAGGATGACTTGCTTCCACGGCAAAAAGGGATGAGTTCACAGGTGTTTCAATGAAGGACTGAATATTCCTGATCCCGAATTACATGTTAAAGGGTGGAAGATGTCTGTGCGTGGAATTTTTTTAACGTGTCATGGCCGTTGCACACCAGCCACCACATGGGCTTGACAGAGCTAGGTCTTGGTCCAGTGGCAAGGTTTACCCAAGACGACTGGAGACCTGCTCTGCTGCATGGGCCCAGTGTGCACACATATCGCAGTGTGGGCTGGTCCATGCTGCCCCTGGGCCCTTGCCTCTTCTGCCCCGAACTCACGCCTCTCCCGGATCCCGATCACATCCCTCTACATTTTCTTGCCGTTCCTTCACCCCAACCTCGCCACTCCTGCTGTATCTGCCCACGCTAGCGCTTTAAATAGTACTGCTTGAAGGTTCCTTCCTGCCTGTTAGCTCCACAAGTTGCTAGGTGAGTTTATTATGTGGCCAGTCAGGCACTGGAGCAGTCCCATATCAGAAAGGGGTCCTACAACAAGCCTAGTCTAAAGAAAGATTTGCATTTATATATTACCTTTCACTACCACCGGACATCTTTACAGCCAATGAAGTACTTTTGGAGTGTAGTCACTATCATAATGTGGGAAACATGGCAGCCAATTTGTGCACAGCAAGCTCCCACAAACAGCAATGTGATAATGACCAGATAATCTGTTTTACAACATAAACAAGGGTACCACATTAGCAGCCCTCCAGTCCTCCAGCATTATGCCTGAATCCAAAGAGGACTGGAAAATGATGGTCAAAGCTTCTGCTATTTCCTCTTTTGTTTCGCTCAACAGCCTGGGATGCATTTCATCCGGGCCTGGGGACTTATCCATTTTCAAAGCTGCCAAACCCCCCAATACCTCCTCTCTCACTATGTCTCTTTTGTCCAGAATTTCACATTCCTCCTCGATAGCAGTATCTATATTGCCCCTTTCCTTTGTGAAAACAGACGTAAAGTATTCATTAAGAAGCATACCCACATCTTCTGCCTCCACACACGGATTACCCTCATGGTCTCTAATAGGCCCTACCCTTTCTTTAGTTATCCTCTTGCTCTTAATATATTTATAGAACATCTTTGGGTTTTCCTCGATTTTACTTGCCAAGAATTTTTATGCTCTCTCTTAGCATACTTAACATCCTTTTTAATTTCACCTCTGAACTTTCTATATTCCTCCAGAGATTGTACAGTATTTAGCCGTCGGTATATGACATAAACTTCCCTTTTTTTTCTTTATCCTCCCCTGTAAGTCCCTAGACATCCAGGGAGCTCTAGAATTGTTATTCCCACCCTTTTTCTTTAAGGGCACATGTTTGGCCTGAGTCCTCTGGATCTCCTCCTTGAATGCCTCCCATTGTTCCGACACTGATTTATCTTCAAGTAGCTGTTTCCAGTCCACTGTGGCCAAATCATTTCTCAACTTAGCAAAGTTAGCTTTCCCCCAATTTGGGACTTTTATTCCTGGTCTATCCTTGTTCTTATCTATGACTATCTTTAATCTGACTGAATTATGGTCACTGGCACCCAAGTGCTCTCCCACTGATACCCCTTCCACCTGTCCAACTTCATTCCCCAAAACAAAATCCAGAGCCTGTTGGGCTTGTTACATACTGACTAAAAAAAGTTCTCTTGAATGCATTTTAGGAATACCGCTCTCTCCAAACCCTTCACACTGGTGGCTTAGTAGGTAAAAGGCACCGCTGGGTGTGGTACTTAAATTATCTAGAACAGGAAGATTCTATGTTTCATTTCCAAGCTTGGATTCTCCCCTATGGTTATTATTTACGGAGCCATGAAATGCACAAAAGACAGTTTGTTAACAAAAGATAAAACTTTAGCCTTGAAATTACAGTTGCTTAAAAAAATGAACTGGATGTTTTAAATGGATTACAGAAAAAATTGTGATTGGCTTGAGTAGTTTAAATTAAAATGTGTGGTCTTGATTTAAATGAATTTGAATCATAACAAAGCACTGTCTTTTCAATTTGGTTATTGCAAGCAAATCAATTCGAACGTTTAAAAAGCACAGTCTTCTTTAGTGTCCTTAAAAAAAAAGGCTGCATAAATTTCTCAAAGCTACAAGCTAAGGGAAGCTGCGCCCTCTTTTCCTTTTGTGTAGAATGTTTGTTAAATACAAAAACGAATGTTTCTCCAGTTATATTCAGTATTTTTACAGTCAATTGGAAAGGCATCCGAAGAAAGAATATAGAAACTGATGTAACTTACTGTGTTATTTTTTCTGCTCTGTATTGTGTTTAGTTAATAATATATTGGCTATGAAAAAAAAGATATTGGTCTGAATTTAATTGGAATTATTGAGGTTAATTAACCTATGAAAACTCTTATTTCATTGTGGCCTCGATGAAATTTTGGTTATTTCAAAGTATGAATGTCCCTAGTTCAGGCCATGAGACTTTTACATTGAAAAAAGAATGAATGAAGACACCCTACGTTGATAATGATTTTTTGCTAGGAAAAAAATAAAAGTTGCAATTTAGTTGTTCGGAAAATTTTATTTTAAATTACGTGAAAGCTTTTAGTTCAGTAAAAGAGATTTAAATAAAAGATTGGCAGTATTTGAATTAGAATTTTGAGACATGCCATTTTCTCTGATGAGAGACAGAAATGCCTTTTGGGGGAGACGAGATAAGATATGGAAGTAGCCTTGGAAATAAATTACGATCACTTGAATTGCGAGCGCTTGTGTTAAAGACACTTTATAAATTATCACTTCTTTTTTAAATTGGAATTAATGTGTAAAATTGAGAGAGGCAGTTTTGAAAGTAAAAGCATTATAAAGAATGGACCAAGTGGGAACGTTTAGAAGAAGTTAACCCGTTCCACTGACATGTGTTTTATATTGGACATTATTATGATTTGACAAATTAACTCCTTGGGCTCTGAAGTAGAGCTACAATTCAAATACTCGAGAAAGGAAAATCTAACTGAAGTTTAACGGGATAATTGCTGTGTATAAAGAGAAAAGTTTTTGGGGAAATAAATTGAACATTGACAAAACCAGTCAGTGCAGCAATATTGCTGTTTGGATTTGTAATAAGTTTGAAATTATGAAATGGATTCGGGCACAATATAGCTGGTTATAAAGAATTTTTTAAAAAGAAGTGTTGGACCAAGTTAGAACATTTGATCTATGTTTCCTATCTTTAATATTGTATTGAACAGTAAGGCTACTCCAGAGTTCATGAGGAATGAATAGTAATTAATGGGATGTCCCACTTAAGATGCAAGATAGAATCAGGAAAAGTACACCACCAAATGGGAATTTTTCAAACATTTTAGTGAAAGTCAGGGAAGTGTAGTTAAGAATAGTAAACCGATAGCTTTATCTTGGAGACATTTCTGTCCTTGCCTATGAACTTTTTAAAGAAAACTGAATTTGATAGCCTGGCTACTACCCAAGACATTGGGAAAATGCAGTGAAAGATGAACAAAGATCTCCAGACAATCTTTTGATAAGATCACCTGAAAGCCTGAGATGGCTTGCATCGGATGGCATAAAGATACCTGTGTAAGAGTGCAGATGTGATTTGTAGTATATGAAACAATAAGTATGCGGAAATGCATGGTGAATTTGCACTGAAGAACAGGTCTCAGACATGCTGAGTTACTTGATAATAGCAAGACATGAAATGTTTAATGTGGCTCAGGAAGTGAGACAATCTTTAATGCATTGACACATATTCCTTTGAGAAACTATCTAATTAATTAAACAATCAGACAAGAGTTAAACACACTGGTACCTGCTGGAGGGATTGAAATTGAAGTTGAAGTGGAGAGTTACATGGGATTTGGATTGGGAAAATTGAAGGCTAGAGGGAGAAATAAATTTAGCAAGAATTATCCACAAGATGGATACAAGTAAAAGTAAGATCTGGAGAATCTTTTAAGTCCATGTTCGGTTGTTTAGATGTTAAACTTCAGCTTTCTTTACAATGTCTGTTTTCTTTGTCTGCATCATTGTCATTCAAAATGTATGTTCTTAGTCGACATACTAGTGATTGTGAGACTGAATAATAACTTGAACTGTAATTGTGTTTTGTAGGTAACAAGAGCATGGGAAAAGCCAGTACAGATCCAGTATGAGGTGGTTTTAGTGATGCCTCCTGTACCATGCTTTACGGGTCTAACACGACCTGTCTCAAAACCCATGTTCAAGTGAAATCAACAGTAAATGAGATACTCAGGTATAAGCTGCACAATTATGTGACACAATATTTCAGCGCACCCTTAGGTTCATATTATTTTACATGCTCTGGTAGTTCTCCAACTTGTAATGATAGTGTATTTGATAAATATATACCCATGTAGCGAGACTTGGATGCATAAGCCAAAATCATACCAACATTCAGACAGGACAAGGTTAGTGGTAATGAAGCATATGGATATCGGAAGTAGTGAGTTGATCTGGTTATACTGCTAATCCAGATTAAGAGGGCTAGCCAATATCATGATAAAATGAGGAGTCGGAAAGAATTCCTCCACCTCAAGTAAGCAATGAAGAGGAGACCCCAGGTGTGACAGAATCAGGAAAGAACACAAGAAACAGAGGATACCCCAGGTGGGGCAGAAGTGGAACACCGGAACTGTGAATTAAATAGTAAGCGGGCCAGAGCAGAAAGAATGCAGTATAACTGGTGGGAAGTAGGGAGGATGGCAGTGGCCACTGCAAAACAAAGAACCTCTCAAAGTCTGTTATAGAATCAATAAATCATAGAAATTTACAGCACGGAAGGAGGCCATTTTAGCCCATCGTGTCCGCACCATCTGAATAAGAGCTACCCAACCTAATCTCACTTTCCAGCTCTTGGTCCATAGCCCTGTAGGTTACGGCACTTTAAGTGCACATCCAAGTATTTTTTAAATGTGATGAGGCTTTCTGCCTCTATCACCTTTTCAGGCAGTGAGTTCCAGACTCCCACCACCCTCTGGGTAAAGACATTTCCCCTCAATTACTTTAAATCTATGCCCCCTGGTTGTTGACCACTCTACCAAGGGAAATAGGTCCTTTCTATCCACTCTATCCAGGCACCTCATAATTTTATACACCTCAATCAGGTCTCCCCTCAGCTTCCTCTGTTCTAAAGAAAACAGACCCAGCATCTCCAATTTTTCCTCATAACCAAAATTCTCCAGTCCAGCAACATTCTTATAAATCTCCTCTGTACCCTCTCCAGTGCAATCACATCTTTCCATCTTTCCTGTAATATGGTGACCAGAACTGCACACAGTACTCCAGGTGCGGCCTAACCAGTGTTTTATACAATTCAAGCATAACCTCCTTGCTCTTATATTCCATGCCTGACTAATAAAGGTAAGTATTCCATATGCCTTCTTAACCACCTTATCTACCTGGCCTGCTACCTTCAGGGATCTGTGGACCAGACTTTCATGACCAGTCTGCCATGTGGGACCTTACCAAAAGCTCTGTTAAAATCCATATAAACTACATCATACGCACTGCCCTCATCGACCCACCTCAAAAAATTCAATCAAGTTAGTCAAACACGACTTTCCTTTAACAAATTCATGTTGACTGTCCTTGATTAATTCATGTCTTTCCAAATGAAGATTTATCCTGTCCCTCAGGATTTTTTCCAAAAGTTTTCCAACCACTGAGGTTAGGCTGACTGGCCTGTAATTACTCAGTCTATCCCTTTCTCGCTTTGGTTGGTTGGCAGAAACTTCCACCAGCAAAAATTTCAACTAGGGAATCCGATTATCCTATTGTCGTTCGCCAATGTGATATATTCTTTACTTTATCGAGGAGGCTTTGAGGATGTCCTTGAAATGTTTCCTCTGCCCACCTGGGGCTCGCTTGCCGTGGAGGAGTTCCAAGTGGAACGCTTGCTTTGGGAATCTTGTGTGAGGCATGTGGACAATGTGGCCTGCCCAACGGAGCTGGTCAAGTGTGGTCAGTGCTTCAATGTTGGGGATGTTGGCCTGATCGAGAGCACTGACGTTGGTGCGTCTGTCCTCGCTTTGAGATGTCTACTGTATATGGTCCACGGCCATCCCCACCGGCACCTGGAAATCCCTGGCCCAAGACCGCCCAAAGTGGAGGAAGAGCATCCAGGAGAGCACTGAGCACCTCGAGTCTCATCGCCGAGAGCATGCAGAAACCAAGCACAGACAGCGGAAGGGGCATGTGGCAAACCAGACTCCCTACACACCCTTCCCTTCAACCACTGTCTGTCCCACCTGTGACAGAGACTATGATTGCCGTATTGGACTGAACAGTCACCTGAGAACTCACTTTTAGAGTGGAAGTAAGTCTTTCTCGATTTTGAGGGACTGCTTATGATGATGATGATGATGATATTCTTTACGACATCACAAACACAGATACAAGATGGCTCTACAGGAACTTGTCAGGTGACCTTGTCAAATGATGTTTTTATTATATACATCAGCAGTTGCATTACCACAGTAGCCTACTAGGTGGAGCTCTATATTACAATGCCGCCACCAGGAACCTCCTTGAACAGACGATCAGGGTGCTCAAACAATGGTTACGATGCCTTGACCGCTCTGGTGGAGCCCTGCAGTACTCCCCTGATCGAGTCTCCCTTTTTGTTGTTGTGTGCTGCATGCTGCACAACCTGACCATTGAGAGGGCCCAACCATTGCTACCAGAGAATGCAGGTCCGGAGGATGATGACGATGAGGAGGAGGATGATGAGGAGGAGGAGGATGATGAGGAGGATGAAGAGGAGGAGGATGATGAGGAGGATAAAGAGGAGGAGGATGATGAGGAGGGTGATGAAGAGGAGGATGAAGAGGAGGAGGATGATGATGAGGAGGAGGATGATGAGAAGGAGGATGAGGAGGAGGATGATGAGGAGCAGAATGATGAGGAGGATGATGATGAGGACGATGAGGAGGAGAATTATGAGGAGGATGATGAGGAGGATGATGAAGAGGAGGAGGATGAGGAGGAGGAGGATGATGAGGAGGATGATGAGGAGGAGGATGATGATGAGGAGGATGATGAAGAGGAGGATGATGAGGAGGAGGATGATGATGAGGAGGATGATGAGGAGGATGATGAAGAGGAGGATGATGAGGAGGAGAATGATGATGAGGAGGATGATGAGGAGGATGATGAAGAGGAGGATGATGAGGAGGATGAGGAGGAGGATGATGAGGAGGAGGATGATGAAGAGGATGATGGAGGAGGATGAAGAGGAGGAGGAGGATGATGAGGAGGAGGATGATGATGAGGGGGATGATGAAGAGGATGATGGAGGAGGATGAAGAGGAGGAAGATGATGATGAGGAGGATGAGGAGGAGGATGATGAAGAGGAGGCTGATGAGGAGGAGGATGATAAGGAGGAGGATGATGATGATGAGGATGAGGAGGAGGAGGATGATGAGGAGGAGGATGATGAAGAAGATGATGGAGGAGGATGAAGAGGAGGAGGAGGATGATGAGGAAGATGATGAGGAGGAGAATGATGATGTGGAGGATGATGAAGAGGATGATGGAGGAGGATGAAGAGGAGGAGGATGATGATGAGGAGGATGATGAAGAGGATGATGAAGAGGAGGATGATGAGGAGGATGATGATGATGATGATGAGGATGAGGAGGAGGATGATGAGGAGGATGATGAGGAGGAGGAGGATGATGAAGAGGAGGATGAGAGGAGGAGGATGATGAGGAGGAGGAGGATGATGAGGAGGAGGATGATGAGGAGGATGATGATGAGGAGGATGATGAGGAGGACGATGAGGAGGAGGATGATGAGGAGGATGATGAGGAGGATGATGAAGAGGAGGAGGATGAGGAGGAGGAGGATGATGAAGAGGATGATGAGGAGGAAGATGATGATGAGGAGGATGATGAGGAGGATGATGAAGAGGATGATGAAGAGGAGGATGGAGGAGGATGAAGAGGAGGATGATGATGAGGAGGATGATGAGGAGGATGATGAAGAGGAGGATGATGATGAGGAGGATGGTGAGGAGGATGCTGAAGAGGAGGATGATGAGGAGGAGCATGATGAGGAGGATGAGGAGGAGGATGATGAGGAGGAGGATGATGAAGAGGATGATGGAGGAGGATGAAGAGGAAGAGGAGGATGATGAGGAGGATGATGAGGAGGATGATGAAGAGGAGGATGATGATGAGGAGGATGATGAGGAGGATGATGAAGAGGAGGATGGAGGAGGATGAAGAGGAGGAGGATGATGATGAGGAGGATGATGCGGAGGATGATGAAGAGGAGGATGATGATGAGGAGGATGGTGAGGAGGATGCTGAAGAGGAGGATGATGAGGAGGAGCATGATGAGGAGGATGAGGAGGAGGATGATGAGGAGGAGGATGATGAAGAGGATGATGGAGGAGGATGAAGAGGAAGAGGAGGATGATGATGAGGAGGATGATGAAGAGGATGATGGAGGAGGATTAAGAGGAGGAGGATGATGATGAGGAGGATGATGAAGAGGATGATGGAGGAGGATGAAGAGGAAGAGGAGGATGATGATGAGGAGGATGATGAAGAGGATGATGGAGGAGGATGAAGAGGAGGAGGATGATGATGAGGAGGATGATGAGGAGGATGATGAAGAGGAGGATGATGAGGAGGAGGATGATGATGAGGAGGATGAGAAGGAGGATGATGAAGAGGAGGATGATGAGGAGGAGGATGATGAGGAGGAGGATGATGAGGAGGATGAGGAGGAGGAGGATGAGGAGGAGGATGATGAGGAGGAAGATGAGGAGGAGGATGATGAGGAGGATGAGGAGGATGATGATGAGGAGGATGATGAGGAGGAGGATGAGGAGGAGGATGAGGAGGAGGATGATGAGGAGGAGGAGGATGAGGAGGATGATGAGGAGGATGATGATGGAGGATGAGGAGGAGGATGAGGAGGAGGATGAAGAGGAGGATGAAGAGGAGGATGATGAAGAGGAGGAGGATGAAGAGGAGGATGATGAGGAGGAGGATGATGAGGAGGATGATGAGGAGGAGGATGAGGAGGAGGATGATGAAGAGCATGATGGAGGAGGATGAAGAGGAGGAGGATAAAGAGGAGGAGGATGAAGAGGAGGATGATGAGGAGGAGGATGATGAGGAGGATGTGGAGGAGGATGAAGAGGAGGATGAAGAGGAGGATGATGAAGAGGAGGAGGATGGAGGATGATGAAGAGGAGGATGATGAGGAGTAGAATGATGAGGAGGAGGATGATGAGGAGGATGATGATGAGGAGGATGATGATGAGGTGGATGATGAGGATGATGAAGAGGAGGAGGATAAGAAGGAGGATGATGAGGAGGAGGATGAAGAAGAGGAGGATGATGAGGAGGAAGATGAAGAGGAGGATGAAGAGGAGGAGGAGGATGATGAGGAGGATGAGGAGGAGGATGAGGAGGAGGATGATGAGGAGGATGATGAAGAGGATGATGATGATGAGGAGGATGATGATGATGATGATGAGGATGATGAGGAGGAGGAGGATGATGAGGAGGAGGAGGATGATGAGGAGGAGGAGGATGATGAGGAGGATGAAGAGGAGGAGGATGATGAGGAGGATGAAGAGGAGGAGGATGATGAGAAGGGTGATGAAGAGGAGAATGAAGAGGAGGAGGATGATGATGAGGAGGAGGATGATGAGGAGGAGGATGAGGAGGAGGATGATGATGAGGAGAATGATGAGGAGGATGATGATGAGGATGATGAGGAGGAGAATGATGAGGAGGATGATGACGAGGATGATGAAGAGGAGGAGGATGAGGAGGAAGAGGATGATGAGGAGGATGATGAGGAGGAGGATGATGATGAGGAGGAGGATGATGAGGAGGAGGATGATGATGAGGAGGATGATGAGGACGATGATGAAGAGGAGGATGGAGGAGGATGAAGAGGAGGAGGATGATGAGGAGGAGGATGATGAGGAGGATGATGAAGAGAAGGATGATGAGGAGGATGATGAGGAGGAGGATGATGAAGAGGATGATGGAGGAGGATGAAGAGGAGAAGGAGGATGATGAGGAGGAGGATGATGATGAGGGGATGATGAAGAGGATGATGGAGGAGGATGAAGAGGAGGAGGATGATGATGAGGAGGATGATGAGGAGGATGATGAAGAGGAGGATGATGAGGAGGAGGATGAGGAGGAGGATGATGAAGAGGAGGATGCTGAGGAGGAGGATGATAAGGAGGAGGATGATGATGATGAGGATGAGGAGGAGGAGGATGATGAGGAGGAGGATGATGAAGAGGATGATGGAGGAGGATGAAGAGGAGGAGGAGGATGATGAGGAGGATGATGAGGAGGAGGATGATGATGAGGAGGATGATGAAGAGGATGATGGAGGAGGATGAAGAGGAGGAGGATGATGATGAGGAGGATGAAGAGGAGGATGAAGAGGAGGATGATGATGGAGGATGAGGAGGAGGATGAGGAGGAGGATGAAGAGGAGGATGAAGAGGAGGATGATGAAGAGGAGGATGATGAAGAGGAGGATGATGAGGAGGATGATGATTATGATGAGGATGAGGAGGAGGATGAGGAGGAGGATGATGAGGAGGAGGAGGATGATGAAGAGGAGGATGAAGAGGAGGAGGATGATGATGAGGAGGAGGATGATGAGGAGGAGGATGATGAGGAGGATGATGATGAGGAGGATGATGAGGAGGACGATGAGGAGGAGGATGATGAGGAGGAGGATGAGGAGGAGGATGATGAGGAGGAAGATGAGGAGGAGGATGATGAGGAGGATGATGAGGAGGATGATGATGGAGGATGAGGAGGAGGATGAGGAGGAGGATGAAGAGGAGGATGAAGAGGAGGATGATGAAGAGGACGAGGATGAAGAGGAGGATGATGAGGAGGAGGATGAGGAGGAGGATGAGGAGGAGGATGATGAAGAGCATGATGGAGGAGGATGAAGAGGAGGAGGATAAAGAGGAGGAGGATGAAGAGGAGGATGATGAGGAGGAGGATGATGAGGAGGATGTGGAGGAGGATGAAGAGGAGGATGAAGAGGAGGATGATGAAGAGGAGGAGGATGGAGGATGATGAAGAGGAGGATGATGAGGAGTAGAATGATGAGGAGGAGGATGATGAGGAGGATGATGATGAGGAGGATGATGATGAGGTGGATGATGAGGATGATGAAGAGGAGGAGGATAAGAAGGAGGATGATGAGGAGGAGGATGAAGAAGAGGAGGATGATGAGGAGGAAGATGAAGAGGAGGATGAAGAGGAGGAGGAGGATGATGAGGAGGATGAGGAGGAGGATGAGGAGGAGGATGATGAGGAGGATGATGAAGAGGATGATGATGATGAGGAGGATGATGATGATGATGAGGATGATGAGGAGGAGGAGGATGATGAGGAGGAGGAGGATGATGAGGAGGAGGAGGATGATGAGGAGGATGAAGAGGAGGAGGATGATGAGGAGGATGAAGAGGAGGAGGATGATGAGAAGGGTGATGAAGAGGAGAATGAAGAGGAGGAGGATGATGATGAGGAGGAGGATGATGAGGAGGAGGATGAGGAGGAGGATGATGATGAGGAGAATGATGAGGAGGATGATGATGAGGATGATGAGGAGGAGAATGATGAGGAGGATGATGACGAGGATGATGGAGGAGGATGAGGAGGAGGAGGATGATGATGGGAGGAGGATGATGAGGAGGAGGATGAGGAGAGGAGAGGAGGAGGGAGGGAGGGAGGGAGGAGGAGAGGGGGAGGTGGAGTGGAGGAGGAGGTGGTGGTGGTGGAGGTGGTGGTGGTGGGGGGGTGAGAGAGCAGGGGAAGACGAAGAAGGGGGGGGGGGTGTGTGTGATGTG